>NC_140497.1:73948032-74543032 GCF_964271855.1 Acomys minous | reverse complement strand
TGGCAGGGAAAACTGGGTCTTCATGACTCCAGGGTCAATGCAGAATTCCGTGGGCCCAACAGGACTGCGGGGCTCCTGGGGACTGCTGGAAGAGATAGGAAAACGTGGGGGAGAGACAGGAGTGGGGCCTCGGACTGTCACCAGTCTTTCATCCTACATGAGATTGTTGACTGGAGCTCTCTTTGGTAATCCACTTGTGGTCCCAACTTTTCCCTGTCAACCACAGTCTCTGTCCGTCATTTCCCACAATACTGGCACAAGTCCCCACTCCAGCTGTCCTAGAGGTTGTTTTTGTTTCGCGTCATGCTGACCTTAAGGTCACGGGACTGTAGAAGACAAATGTTGCGGGCTGTTCCTTAGGATGTTTTGACTGGTAACTATTATTTCCTGCATAAGGAAGAATGGTCCAGAGCTCTGAAACTCCCACCTGTGCCACAATCATTATTTTTTTAAAGATGTATTTTTAGCTTACGTGTATTAGTGTTTTGCCTGCCAGTGTTGAGCTGTAAGTGCACACCTGAGTCCCTGATGCCTGTGGCTGCCAGAAGAGGGGTTCTGGGATCCCCTACAACTGGAGTTACAGAAGGTTTTGAGCAGCCATGTGGGTGCTGGGAACTGAACTCTGGATCCACTGCAGGAGCAGCAAGTGTTCTTATGGCTTAGACATCTTTCCGGGAATATATTTTAAATTTTAACGGCTTCGCCATCTTTCCAGGCCTGTATTTTAAATTTTAATACAGTTACCTATTTAGTTGTGTGGAAAATAGTTTTCATGTGGTAGTGATGTTTACCCTCGACGTGCAGCAGTTGGAGGTGTATTTGACAGTGTATACGAAGCCTGTGCTTGCTGTGGCAGTGACTCTGCTCTCCTGTGTTTTAGGGTGAGCCACTTTAAAACTCTAGACTTTAAAGCCAACTGTGGTGGCACATGTCTTTAATGCCAGCACTCAGGAGAGAGGTATAGCTCTGCGAGGTCTACAGTAGAGTGCTCCAGGTCAGGCAGTACTATGTAGAGAGACCCTGACTCAAAAAACAAAACCAACCACCAAAAAACCCTATAGCAGCTGTTAAAAAGAGCCTTTTTCTGAACCATCTGTCTTCAAGGTACATAATAAGCTGAATAATAGCCTCTTAAATAGTTAGGTCCTGGGCTGGAGAGATGGCTCAGAGGTTAAGAGCACTGGCTGTTCTCCCAAAGGTCCTGAGTTCAATTCCTGGTGACCACATGGTGGCTCATACATGAGATCTGCTCCTCTTCTGACATTCAGGCAGAATACTGCATACATAATAAATAAATATTTTTTAAAAATTAGGTCCTAGCCGGGCGTGGTGGCGCACGCCTTTAGTCCCAGCACTCGGGAGGCAGAGGTAGGCGGATCGCTGTGAGTTCGAGGCCAGCCTGGTCTACAAAGTGAGTCCAGGACGGCCAAGGCTACACAGAGAGACCCTGTCTCGAAAAACCAAAAAAATAAAAAAATAAAAAATAAAAAATAAAAAAATAAAATTAGGTCCTAATCTCTGGAGCCTGTGAATGTTATAAGGGGGAAAAGTCTTTGCATATGTGATTTAAACCAAAGATTTATTATTACTTTTTAGATTTATTTTTTTGTGTACGAGTGTTTTGCTTGCATGTATGTATGTATACCATGTTAGTGTCTGATTTTCACAGAGGTCAGAAAAGGACGTCAGATCCCCTGAAACTGTAGTTACTAATGCACCATCATGTGGGTGTTAGGAACCAAACCCAGGTCCTCTGAGAGAGCAAGGAGTAATCTTAACTATGGAGCCATCTCTCTGGCCTCAAAGTCCAAGACCTGGAAAGGGAGGGACTATCATGAATTATCTGTTTGTCCTAAAGCAGAAGGAGGTGGGGAAGGCGGTAAGACAGAGACTGGAGTGATGTGGCCGTGAGTCAGGGAATGGTGGGGACCAGTGTAGATGAGAAATGGGCTCCAGGAGACCAGGGCCTGCTCATAACTTGCTTTCAAGCTCTTGGAGACTGATCCTGAACAATTGCCTCCAGAAAGATGTCTGTTGTTTCAAGCTGCTATGCTTGTGGTAATTACCACAGCCACTGTAGACACCGGATACAGAAGACAGTGCTCCTGAGGCTCACAGAACCTGCATGAATGAACACTTTAAAACTACAGCTGAGGTAGCAGTGGGTGTAGTAATGGAGTCCCTGCATATTTTCTTGAATTCTATAGATCTTGAGAGTGAATAGGGAATTCTGTATGAAAGATGGTGGTGCATAATGAGGTAATCTGCCATTTAATCCAATTTTTAAGGCTTCTATTTTTTAATTGACATGTCATTGTTTATTTTTGCTAAATCCAGCTACCTCCCACCCATAATCCCAAATACTTGCTAATGTTCTTCATCTGGGCCAAATCCTCCATCCACGCCGGCCATGTGCTTCTCCTCCACCTCACCCACGGCGGCTTTCCTTCTTCTCTCCTCGGGTCTCTCTTCCCCAGATTCTCTCTGGCTCCCCCAGCACCCACATGGCAGCTCACACTGTTTGTAACTCTCAGATCTGACACCCTCACACAGACATACTTTCAGGCAAAACATCAATACATGTAAAATAAAAAAATTACTTAAATATAGTACTCGCATATGAAATTATCAAAAATGTAAAAAATTGAAATGTTAAAGATTAGCATAAGCATACTTCTTAGCCATTATTAGAATTCTATCAGGTGTCTATTACAGAAGATGCCTGGGTGTCCAAGGTCAAAGTGGGAGGAATATCACAACCTGGCTAAGAGTAGTCCTCCAGGCAAGAGGGACAGAGATGGTTTGTTGTTCCTAGGCCTCTGGAAAAGTACTCTTCAAGTTGAACTGATCCACTTCTGGGACCCAGGCAGCTATTTCCCACTCCCACTCTTTGGTCATCCTGAAACTGCCTTTTGAGATATAATTTACATACCAATAATTTTCAACAAATCACAGAGTTGTGTATTCAGCCACACGGTTCAGTTTTAGGACATGTTCCTCACCCAAGAAAGAGTCCTCATGCCCATCTGTGGTTGGCCCCTGGGCAGCCCAGCACCGCACCAGCCCTACACTAGGCGTCGCTGTTTGAGCTTTGCTCAACCTTAGGGTTAGGTCGGGATCAGATCCCTACGCTGTGCACTCTAAGTGCCTCCTACCCAGCCTCAAACCCACTCTGAAAACTCTGCATACAGCTGCTGAAGGAGCATAGGCCCAATCACAGCAAGTCCCAAAGCCCTCCAAGGAGGCCGTGAACCTCAACCCTGCTGGCGTCACCAACTGCTTCTCAGGGCAGTCCAGAAGGAGGCAGAGAGGAAGTCCCCTGTGAGCATGTGTGCAGGAGTGGCCGTGAGCAGACCTCTCATCCCATGGTCACACTGAAACCCCATTAGTCTTTTCCTCTCTGTCAGTGGGTGCTGTGGTCTTCTCACTTTTGTATATGGTATTTTAAGAAACATCATTCAAATCGACCACCACCTCAGAAAGGCTGTCCCTCGCTAACCTACTCTAGCTAATGTAGCCCTAATCCACCTCCTGATGTGCTGCTATTCGGCACTGTTTTCCCCATTTTAGCTGGCCAGTCTCCAAAGTCATATATTTTTAACTGAAAATTTAAAAATTATGCTTTTGGTTTTCACTAGTATCTCTTTCCCATCACTATAAATTCACAAGCTAGAACCTTCATTGGTCTTGATCTAAGACAGCTCTATCCTTGCTTAGCATTGATAGAAACGGTGTTTACATGAAATATCCAAATGCCATCAATAAAAGTTGTTATCAAATGCTTGCTCTATGCCAGTCTTTGTGCAAAATATTTTATGTGCAGTAATTGCTTACTTGAAGCTTATCAGTTTTGATACGAAAAGAGAGGATAAATTATATTTGTGTTCCAAATACATTTGCTCAATTAAATAATTGAGTCAAAGACATTTCCTTTCTCTTATTAGTACATCAGTTTTCAAGGTCATGGACTCTGTGTACATTAACCAGACATATGGTAGCGAAGCTCTTTCTCGACACCTTCTAAGCCAAAATATAAGAGTCTTTGCTAGGAAAGCAAGGAAGGATGCAAAAACAAAACCTTGGAGAGTACAGTGTGTCGGGCTGCACTAGAGCCCTAGAGGGACTTGCACTAGAGCCCTAGAGGGACTTGCACTAGAGCCCTAGAGGGACTTGCACTAGAGCCCTAGAGGGACTTGCACTAGAGCCCTAGAGGGACTTGCACTAGAGCCCTAGAGGGGCTTGCACTAGAGCAGTGTTGGGTGGGGCAGGGGCTGTTAGTCCCGATGGTGAAGGACTTTACCCTCTAGGCTTGGAGCAAGATTGGAACAGTGACACCACTTTTAAGGGAAACAAGAAATACCTTTTAAGGCATTTTTATAGTGGATCTGGCGAGTTCATGAGAGCATTAAAAACATCAATAGAATTAAAGTTAGATTGCTCATTCAAGGAGTCTTGTCCAATGACTTACCACATCTAAGATGTCTTTACTGATCTCTGCTGTGTGACAGACTCAGCAAAACACAATGAAGTTCATAGCAGCCATAGCTAAGAACACTAAAAAGCACTTAAAAACTGTTTAGGGAACAATTTTAGAGCAAAATTAGGATAACATAGATTTAATGTGCCAGGCTGGGTGACATGCACCTTTAATCCTCCAGCACTTTGCAGGACAGAAGCTGGTGGATAAATGTGAGTTCGAGGGCAGCCTGGTGTACAAAGTGAATCCAGGACAGCCAAGGCTACTCAGAGAAACCCTATCTTAAAACAAACAAACAAACCCATATGTAACTACAAAGATTTATGAAGAGATAAGCACAATGAAATGCATTATAATTTATGCAAAATGACTTGCTGAAAGCTCGTCTATCTTTTGCATTTGTCTCTAACTAAAATCAGCCACGAGAAATGTCTTTTTGTGGGTTTTCCATAGGAAATCATGGATGTTGCGATTTCAGAGATGTACTAGTCTGACACTTGGCCCAGGCCAGGGCATCCCGTAGCCATGGCAATCTCCTCAGCTTGAACACGGTCGAGAAGGCCATCACATGTACACTGGCACTGGTTGGCAGGAAGCCCACAACTCACACAGCGTAGGAGAGAAATGACTGCACAGAGTTGTCCCCTGACCTCCACACACATGCTGTGCTACACAAACACACAAGTAATAATAAAAAACCTTTTCTTGTTATATACAAATATTTCAAAACCATAAATGAGAAAAATGTGTAAATTAAACTTTTGGGGAACAGAAAATTTTAGTTAATGAAATATATTAATTAATAAGCAAATTTCACTTTCAGGTATTAATAGAAGTAACTGAAAATAAGAATATCCAGAAATTAAGGTACTGTTACTTTACTAGTTATCACTGACAGTTTTGAACATACACAATTGATGTCTGAGTTTCTTGTGTCTCTGTGTAATTTATCTTGGAGATGTGAAGCCACAGAGCTCTGCGTCTGAAGCAACAAGAGTTTGCAGACTGTTCAGGGGGCTCTGCTCTTACAGACACATCTCACGGACGTGAGAAGGGCTTGGTAGCTAAGGCTCAGAACAGCTCCTGCTTCTGCTGCTGAGAGAAAGTCTGAAGAGTTCCGCGCTCTCCTCATTTGGTGTGGGTGGGAGCTGAAGCTCGGAGGCAGGAGAAGTCAGACTTGTTCTCTAGGAGTTACGGGACAGTAGAGCGAAGCCTCCTCATTCTTGGTCATGTACTGTTTTGTTATTTTATTTTATTTTGGGGTTTTGGTTTTTCAAGACAAAGTTTCTCTGTGTAGCCTTGGCGGTCCTATACTTGCTTTGTAGACCAGGTAGGACTCAAACTCACAAAGATCTGCCTCTCCCCACCCCCTACTCCCCAAGTGCTAGGATTACAGGAGTGTGCCAATGCTCCTGGATGGTTATATACTATTCAGCATTAGCTTGCTTGCTTGTTTTTTAAAAAAGATTTGTCTATTTATTATTATGCATACAGTGCTCTGCCTGCATGTACACCTACAGGCCAGAAGAGGGCATCAGATCACATTATAGATGTCTGTGAGCCACCATGTGGTTGCTGGGAATTGAACTCAGGTCTTCTGGAAGAGCAGCCAGTGCTCTTAACCTCTGAGCCATCCCTCCAGCCCCAGTATTAGCTTGCTAATACTGAATGATATTGGCTGGTATGTAGTGATGGCGTGTGATCTAAACAGCCAACTCCTGTACTGGTTAGGACAGCCCTGTGTTCACACTTAGTTAAACCAGGCCAACTCCGTTTTCTCTTATGTTCATGTACTTATATAAAGCTTGTATCTTCTTTCTGAGTAAATAGAAAGATAAAGCCATTTATTCTGAGGCAGTGAGTTGCTAAAATTAAACAGATACTTCCTAATTCATGTTGTGACTACTGTTTTAGGTAGCACTGTATGCATGTATTGGAGGCAGGTCCTCTGTATAGGAGGGCACACACATGAGTTCCTTACTTAAGCCTTGCTCTTATGAAGTATGCACACTACCTCCGTATCTTAGTCTTAGAGATGCCAAGTGTTGTTCTCAAGGTTACAGAGTAATGCTTCACAGACACAGGGCTTGAACCTGGGTGACAGTATCCAGAAAAACAAGTGTGACTGAGAATAAAATGCAGTTCTTAATTAATTAAGCATCTGGCAGTAAGTGCTAGGCAATGTTACCCTCTTTATACTTTCAGTGTGGTTTTAGGGGAGTATACACTGACCCTATGAAATCCCCAGTTCCAAGCTTCTATGGAAGATAGAGTGGTCTACCATTGTAATTGTGAGTCACTGCCTGGGACTCTGAATAGACCTACATTTATGTAACATTGCCAACCAAAATAGGACTTAAACTGTAAATTACGTTGCCACGGAGATATTCTATTGCAGTCAGGTCCACCTCAATGAGAATGCTAAGGAAAGAAGTCAAGATGGAGACTGTTCACCCTGGAAGGGAGCTGCAGCCTTTTGGAGTTCAGGGAGGAGGAATGAGGAGGCACCACTAAGCACTTCAGCTCAGCTGCACAGAAGCTACAAACACCCCAAAGTCCTTTGTATGTGGGGTGCGATGCCCAAGGCTGTTCTGCAGCACTCCAACCATGACTGCCTTTGTCAGGTTTAAGGCTCTTTTCAGTGTGAACATATGTGTGATTTTAAACGGTGCAGAAGTGTTTGCAGCAGACCCTGGGCGTACCTTAGCAAGGCCAGGCTGCCCCGCTGCAGTTCACTTAGACGTGAAGTGGACACCTGTGGTTCAGGGCAGGCAGCTCAGTGACAGAGGGCTAGCCTTATGTGCGCCATGCCCTGGGATTGATCCCCGGTGCCCCAAAATAAATAAATAATAAATGGAACCATAGCACAAATTTCTGGGAGAAAAGACTTGTAAGTTTATATTATTATGATCCTTAAATTATCCAATGGCAGCGCTCAACAAGTTTATGATTTCCTGAAGAAAAATCCTTTAATTCCAGAAATTCTTAATAATCTTACAAACTTGTGCCTAAAAATTGAGCATTTCAGTTCCAATATAAGTGTCACAGAGTGGAGGAACACAGAATCTCTGATCATAGTCAGGATATGGTCTTTCTAAAATAGGGCAAGCTGAATTGCAGGTTTATTTGTTTGGTTTTTGTTTTGTTTTGTTTTTATTATAGAAGTGCCAAACATCTTTACAAAGAAATGGCTACTGTTGTTTAAGTAAAAATGCCTCAACCCTACATTGTTGTCTATACTCTGGGTTTAATCCAGAACCTTGTGCTTGCCTGGCAGGCAGACTACTGGCTGAGTTAGCCCTCTACATCCTTTCTTACTGTGGGGAGTGGGGGTGTGTGTATGCAGGAGGGGGGATGACATGTGACCACATCTGTGAGTGTTAATGTAGTTCACAGAAATCATTACTTTCCAGAAAATGGCTATGTCCATTATGGCACAAGTGCTGCTCAGTACACGGCCTGGAGCCTGTCTTCCATGTACCCTGCTGCACACCCACTGCAGTGCTGGCCACAGGGCTAGCAAGCACCAGGCCATATGCTGCTAGCCTTCGGAGAATTGTGTATGGGCCAGTTTGCAGTTCCTTCAGTGGACAGTGCCGTCCGTCTCCTCAAACTTAGCATCACGCCTGCTGTTTAGTTGAAACTGTCATCTGCTGGTCAAGTTACTGTACTGTCTGAAATCACTAGGTGTCTCATATTTGCTGTTTACTTGGCATCTATCTTTACTTTTATTTTTATTATGAAGGTGTATTCATATACTTGGTGGAGAATGTTCACTTTGGAGTTCATGGAATAACTTTCTTTGGCATCACACTTGTTGTTTGGTGGAGGAGACTTGGCCAGTGGAAAAGATGTTTTGCACATTATGCGTTCTGTCTGGAGATAATGTGCTTTGGTTCCTTCTGGTCACTTCAGAACAGGACTTCTGGGCTGCATGCGCCCTCTTTCCGTGTAGCTTTTACAGTAATGGTGGAGTAGGGCTGGGAGGTGTAGAGAAAAGGTTAAAAGTCTTCAGTTCTGTTCCTACTGGGTCCTTAATATCCCAACTCCCATCCCCTCTTCCCTTTAGCAAATTATCTCTAGGGAGAGCCACCTCTTTTGAAATATAATTCTCCTCACACTGCTTCTCCGAGCTGCTGGCCCACACTGGGGTCAGTCTGGGCTCAGGGTTTAGGGTTCTGTTTTTCACTCTCTAGGATGCGTTAGCTGCGCCCAGGTCTCTGCTGATCTCTGCTCCTTTTGAGTCTTTCCGTTTGCATCTCCCATTTCTCCACAACAGTGGTTCACAGCGGAATGGTGGGACCGGCCTTGGGAGGGAAAACTCTTCTATCTAGATATTTGAAGGTAGTCTGTGTGTAGGATACAGTAATGTGGAATAAATATAGTTCTGTTGATTTTCCATCTTGATTTTATGCTTGTTTGAGTAAAAATAAGGAGAAATTTGGAATTAGGCCACCATCATTATTTTCCAAACTTAGAATCACCTTCTTGATCAACTATAAACTATAAACATTATTTAATACCAAATATGTTTTTCAGCTTTTATTAATGAGATCTAATTTGCTGATTTGAGATCTTTGTTAGGGAGGTAAGTCCTATTATTTAGCAATATACTTTTATAAGATTGAAAGAACAACTGCCCCTCAACCAGAACATAACTAAAATATTAAATATGTTTTGTTTGTTTGTCTTTTGAGACAGGGTTTCTGTGTAGCCCTGCATGTCCTGCAACACACCTTGTAGCCCAGGCTGGTCTTGAACTCAGATCTGCCTGCCTCTGCCTCCCAAGTGCTGGGATTAAAGGCCTGTACCACTGTGCCAGGCTTACAGTATTAATATTTAAATTTTAGTTTACCTTTAATAACCCTTTGGGAGCTGGTTATGGTGACCTACAACTTTAGTTCCAACACCATAGGAAGCAGAATTAGGCAGCTTTTTGTGATTCAAGGCCAGCCTGTTGTACATAGTGAGTTCTAAGACAGCCAAGGATACCTAGTTTTGTCTGGGTGATCCTACCCCTTTGGTCTTAAAATCAAGTTTTATAATAAAATTTGACTTGTAGATAAGTTTTATGTAGCAATAAGGTATTTTTGTGTACACAGCTATTTTTCTTGAGGAAAATTTCAAAAGCATTAACAAAGTCAGCCCTGTTCCCCTCTGAACTTTTTCAATAACTACTATGGGACTTTCACAGACCCACCAAAGGTTTAAATAATGACACTGAGACGTCTATGTAGCCCACCTTCCTGGTCTGTGTCCCAGCCACGTGGCTAGCTCCTTACCTCACTCTAGACCCTGGTCTGAGACTGTCCCCTCCTTGTCCCCTCCTGTGTCCTTGTCCATTTTCCCGATTCTACTTGCGTCTCTTTGTGCCACTCTCCCAGCTGGGAAGTTCGGCCTTCATACTTCCTGGCTCAGCTATTGGCTGTCAGCTCTTCATTACAACCAACCAGCAGTGAGACAACAGCTGACACATGTTTTAGAGTAACTGAGCAGGTGTGGAAGGATGAGGATTTACAAACAAAACCAGTTATGGGCACAGGAGTGACAGTGCCAAACTCATGCCAGTACTTAGCACTCAGCCCAGTACAGAACTAATAATGGAAAATACAGTGACATACCTTCACACAGTGTGAATGAAAGTCACCCCAACAGCCGGGCGTGGTGGCAGTCGCTTTTAATACCAGCACTTGGGAGACAGAGGCAGGTGAATTTTTGTGAGTTCGAGGCCAGCTTGGTCTACAAAGTGAGTCCAGGACAGCCAAGGCTACACAGAGAAACCCTGTTTCGAAAAAAAAAAAAAAAAAAAAGGTCACCCCAACAAATAAGATTGTAATAAAGATTGAATACTTTTATCTTTCATAGATAAGAACTGAACAATCCAAACAGGGAAGCACTCATATTTCAAGATCACTAAGAAGAGGCAGAAAATAGTTAATATGGAATCAAAAGCTTGTGAATCAAATAATGAAGATATTTTACCAAGTGGCATCACATCCAATGGAGGTATGCACCCTTTCTAAAACAAAATGGTGGGAAGTTAGAACTAAACAATCTTCATAGGAACCATCTCGGCTCCTAGTTTTTACTAAGCTTTGGTTTCACCGCAAGACACAGGACTTAGTTGTGAACGTCTGCTGTGCTGTTTATAATTCCAGTTTGGAGCAGGAGATTGCCTAGCTTTTTAACTGAGCATGTCTGAGTTTAGCATGTTTCTATTATCTCTTTTGTCTGAAACTTGTTTCTGTGCTAAGGTTCTTCAACCTCAGCATCATCTCCTGTCTCCCTGATACCTTCCCTTCCTCTAGAGTTTCTTGTCTGTGTCAGCTGAGGTCAGCTCGTCTCTCCTCCTTAGGTTAGCAATATTCTTCTTCATACCCACCTCGTGGTGGCCCATCGAGATCCTAGGGGCACAGCTCTAAAGTTTTGGTTTATTTATTTTCCTAAGATTTACCTGTGAGTGTTTTGCCTGTAGGCATGTTTGGGTTCCACATGTGTGCTCGGTGCCCTCTGAGGTTGGAAGAGGGCATCAGATCCCCTGGATCAGGAGTTACAGATGGCTTTGTGCTACCATTTGTTCCTGGGAAACAAGCCTGGGTCCTCTGTAAGATCCACAAGAGCCATCCCTCCAGCCCCATCTTGTGGACACGTCTTATCAGCAAGTATTGGACTTTTTTTTTTTTTTTTTTTTTTTTTTTGAGACAAGGTTTCTCTGTGTACCCCTGGCTGTCCTGGACTTGCTTCATGGACCAGGCTGGCCTCAAACTCACAGAGATCCTCCTGCTTCTGCCTCCTGAGTGCTGGGATTACAGCCATGCACCACTGCACCCGGCTCAAGTGTTGAGCTTCCGTAGCCATTCCCTTCCATCAGCCCTCTCCTATAAGTGCTGGGAGCTCCTACTTTCCTGTCTAATGAGAGCAGTGGCTCTCAGCCACGATCAGTGTCAACGCCACCACACCCCAGCTTTTCAGTTAAACATTTAAATGGCTTAGATTCACACTTGGAAATTCTGATTTAGTAGGACCAGAGTGGGGTTTAGGCACAAATATATATATATATATATATATATATATATATATATATATATATATATATATTATGTTTCCCAAGTGATCCTGATACAGTACAAAGCTTGACAAGAGCGGTTACAGATCCTGCCCTCATCCCTAAGTCACCACTGTGTCTGCATGTTCAGGCAGCCGCTTGCCAGCTCCCTTCCCTCTATTATTTTGCATCTCATAGAAACCCAAATACTTATCAGTCTAGCTGATATCTCCATTTTTGTGCTGGTCTGCTGGAAGATTTTTGCTCTGAATCTCCCACCAGTCTGCCACTTATAGTTATGGTCTCCTACCTCAGCGGGGTCCTGCTGCCACTGAGAAATATTTCTGGTAACCAGGTTTCATCCCAGTTTTAAAACTATACGGTACTATGGGAGATCCAAGCTCCTTGGCATGACTCCAAAGTCCCTCATGGTCTCTATTTTCACCCTTCTGACAGCAGCTTTTCTCTTGCCCAGAACGTCCCAGGTATCTCTCAACCCCACGAGCCTTTAATGTGCTTTTACTCTTGAGTGTCTCTGTCCTTCCTGTCCTCCAGAGTAGGTGTCACTCATACACACGTCAAAGATCTCCCGCCCCAGGGTCACGTGTTTGCTTTCCTCCCCAGCCTGGTCCTCCTCTGCATCTGGCGCGTGCCTTTCTCAGTGCTGGTATATGTATGCTCACTTGCTTGGTTTTCCCGTGGGGTCTTGTGCTCCTTCAAGGTTTGTTAAAGGAACTCCCTACAGTAATGCTTGCCACAAAGTTGTTTTATGAATAATTAATGAATTCTCTAATGTTTAGGTTCTTCAAGCCCGTTTTTAATGTCATCTGTCCGTGGTACAACAATTGAAAACATATCTTCAACTGGAACGTTAACACAAATTCCTTTTTTCCCTAAATATGAAGTGGAACTTGATTCTCACAGAAAAGTCATCCCTTACCCTGGAAAAGAGCATATTGAGCGTGTTTTGGAAGAATATTCACATCAAGTTAAAGATTTGCAGAGAAGACTAAATGAAGTGAGTTGCATTTTCTGGCACCTGGCACCATTAGGCCAAGGAGGCATGTTGCCTTGAAACACAACTTAACCCTCACCCCCCAGAAGGAAGCATTAGTCATGGGCCTGTCAGCTAAACCTGCTAATTTGATTACTCCTTTATATTGGACTAATACATTTACTTCCCATTGTTTGTCTTGGTTTCATGATAGAATTTTAGTAAAATTTGAATGCCTCAAAATGTTATAATTAATGATATTCATCTGCTATTAATAATTCCTTGAGGCCTGCTATCCTCCTATTATGACACTTGGCTTCTCTTTGCAAACAATGGTAGAAAGTAGGGTTTTAGATATATGTACATACAAAATGGTAACTAGGATTTAGAAGTGTTGGCTAAGCCTTCCAGTGGACCTCATGCCGCAGCTGACTGTGTATTGAGTTCTAGTAGTCAACCCTCCCACCCCAGGCTTCTTCCCACCGCATCCAAGTTAACGTAGATTTCCATGCCTCTCCGGGTGACTGCTGGAGGGCTCTTACTGTTTGTCGGGGCTCAGTTCAAGCATTCCCTTCTCCGAAGCCTTTCCTCTAGACAGCACTGAGGGAGTTCTCGGGGCAAGTACTGTTTGTACATCTCACCGTGTCCATGTCATTCTGCCTAATCTGACTAGAAGTAAACTTTAGGAGATGATCCTACTATTTTAGCAAATGTGAAAAATTATGTGCCATTACATCGTATACATGGTGTACAAAGATAAATAAGCCAAGGCTCTCAAAGGAGGTGAGCTCATCATGTAAACAAGTAGTGGTGAGAGCTAGTGATAAATACACCAGTAAGCCGTATAGAGACAGAGGAAGCACAGCAGACTAGTAGAGAAAAGGGACAGTAATTGGCTGGCAAGATGGTTCCCTGCGTAGAGGTGCTAATGCACAAGCCTCACAACCTGAGGTCAGTTCCTGCATCCTACAGGGTGTCAGGAGAGAACAGACGCCAAGGAGTTGTTCTTTTACATAGAGAGAGACATGGAGTCAGAGACAGACAGACAGGGAGTCAGAGAGAGAGAGAGAGAGAGACAGACAGACAGACAGACAGGGAGTCAGAGACACACAGAGAGAGAGAGAGAGACAGACAGACAGACAGACAGAGACAGAGACAGAGTGAGAGAGACAGGGAGTTAGAGACAGAGAGACAAACAGAGAAAGACAGACAGAAATAGTGGAAGAGAGACAGAGACAGTCAGAGACAATTAGAGACTAAGAGAAAAAGAAAGAAGAGGGACAGAGGAAGAGACACAAAGAGACAGAGATAGAGGAAGAGAGGCGCCTTAGTTTATTTTCTGTGTCGAACTTATTTCCTATTATCTCTTGGTAGAGAGTGTCACACTTAGCTGGTTCCCAGAAAAATCAGTAATACTAGCACTGTTTGGCCACTACTAACATTTATCAAACAGTGCTAGTTGTATCTTATGTAACAGAAATGTGTTAGGTACCAGATATATAAAGATGGGGAAGACATGGTCCTCTCCATGTAGTTTTGTGTTTGAAATATTTAAAGTAGAAGAAAATATCATAGGTGTGCTACAGGTGGGATAAACGGTGATGCTAAAGCCACTTGATACCTAACATTCCTTTCCTAACTTGACTTTGCAGCATTTGGCACAGCACTGTCTCTGGCCCTCTGACAGTACTGGGCGCCAGCCTAGGGCACATGAGGCAAGGACTCCACTATTGCTACTGCTGCTGCGGCTTTCCCCTTGCCTTTATCAGAGCCCTTCCTCTTCACCGCTTCTCTTCCCCTCTCCCTTCCTCTTCACCCGCTTCTCTTCCCCTCTCCCTTCCTCTTCACACTCTTCTCTTCCCCTCTCCTTTCCTCTTCACCCGCTTCTCTTCCCCTCTCCCTTCCTCTTCACCTGCTTCTCTTCCCCTCTCCCTTCTTCTTCTTGCCCTCTCTTCTTTATTCGTCTTCCTTAAACAATGTCTCATTGTGTAGCCCAGGCTAGCCTTATACTTGGACTGCCCCTGCCTTAGCCTCTTAAGATTTGGGAATTTAGGTGGGCACCATTGTGGCCAGGTTTCGCATCCTATTCTTTGTCTGAGGTTTGGTTTTGTTGTTGTTGTTGTTGTTGTTTGTTTTTGAAACAGGATTTATCTGTGTAATCCTAGCTGTCCTGGAAATCACTCCATAGATCAGGCTGGCCTTGAACTCACAGATATCTGCCGTCCTCTGCCTCCTGGTGGCTGGGATTAAAGGCATGCATCTCCACCACCCAGCATCCTGTTCTCCCCCGCCCCCCCCAGACAGGGTTCTCTGTGTAGCCTTGGCTCTCCTGGACTCACATTGTAGACTAGGCTGGCCTCGAACTCACAGGGATCCACCTGCCTCTGCCTCCAGAGTGCTGGGATTAAAGGTGTGCGCCACCACGCCCAGCCAACTTTTCTTTATACATAATTTTTACCAGTTTTTCAATTTTAAGGGACAGAACATATCCCATTTTTGCTTTGTTTCAGAAAATGGACTCCCCCCCCCCCCCAAAAAAAAAAGTCAGGGAAAGTTAATGATGTCTTGTACTTATCTAGGTGAAAAATGACTCACTGGGCTCTGAACTGAAGTGTGTGGGGTGCTGCGTATTAACAATAAGCTAATAACATAACCCTTGGGAAATTATTGTCTACAGGATCTGTATTTTGATGGTTTAATATATATGTATAGATTAATTTGTTTGAGTTTTTTTTTTCAGAGCAATGAATTACATGAGAAACAAAAGTTTTATTTAAGACAGTCAGTCATTGATTTGCAAACAAAACTTCAAGAAATGCAAATGGAGAGAGATGCCATGGCTGACATCAGGTTGGGGTTTGTTACTGGAATTCCCTCTCCTCTTCATCCTCCTCCTCCTCCACCTCCTCCTCCTCCAGCAGTGCTAGAGCCTGACTCCAGGGTCTGGGTATGGTAGGCAAGTGCCCACCAGTGCCTACCCAGAAACATTCATAGTTCAGAAACTATTTATGGTTTTATTCTTCACGCTGGTGCAATCCCATATATTTGTAATCTCAGCCCTTGGGTGGCTGACATAGGAAGACTGCTTGTGAGTTCAAGGCCAGTCTGGGATCTGTAGTAAAATTCTGTATAAAAAAAGTGGGTTTTTTTTTTTTGTTTGTTTTTCACGCCTTGTAGTGAAATTGAGTGAAAATGAGTTTTATCAATGTTATTTCTTTTCTTTTATTTGTTTCATAGACGAAGGGAGAGTCAGTCCCAGGAGGATTTAAGAAATCAGCTTCAAAATACAGTTCATGAGCTTGAAGCTGCCAAGTGCCTTAAGGAGGATATGTTGAAAGACAGCAATTCACAGATAGAGCAGCTACGAAAACTGATGCTTAGTCATGAAGGCGTGCTTCAAGAAATCCGATCAATCTTAGTTGACTTTGAAGAAGCCTCAGGCAAGAAAATCTGTGAACACGACAGCATGACTACCATGCACTTCCGCAGCCTGGGCTCAGCTATTAGTAAAATCCTAAGAGAATTAGACACAGAGATCTCTTATCTTAAAGGGAGGATATTTCCAGTAAGTGGTGAGAACCCTACCTTATATTACAATGCATTGAGAGATAGCTTGTAAAGTCCTTAGAAACAGCCAAGCCGTCATGTTTGTTCTCTGAGATGCCGCCCAGTGTTCTCTTGTGCCAGGACACTAGGCGTCTCAGCTGTACAGCCTGATGTGACGGCAGCATGGCGGGTGCTGTAAGACACGGGCATAGAGGCTCTTTTAGCATTACTTCTATTTATATCTCAAGAGCAATCTTTTCATAGAAACTCTGCATTTTTAAAGTTTTACAACTATCAACACCTAAATGTATATCTCTCTTTCAAAACCAGGTAGAGGATCAGCTTGAAACACTGAAATCTGAATCACAGAACAAAATAGAACTATTGCTTCAACAACATCAGGATCGGTAGGTGTCTGACCAAGGCACTGACAAAAAAATCACAACTGTGAAACTGTATTCCAGTTGTAGTCTCTCAGCTGCAGTTCCAGAGATAGAAGCTCTGAGATGACAACAAAAAATTCCCTTATTGACATGCAACAAACGTAGGCTAACCTTCTCCTGACGCCTGCTGAAGCTGTAAGGAAGGTTTACTCAAGAAGAGCACTGTACGGTTTGCTACAGCACAAGATAATAAGCTCACCCCAACACCTAAGGACCAGTAGAGATTTTTAACCAAGGAAGAAGGGGGGGGGGCAGGGAGGGGGCGGTCGTTGGTTAGTGCGGTGTGACTCACAGAGGCTTGAAGAGTCTTACTAAAGGTAGGCCATGGATATAGATTTTTAAGCTCAGGGATAAGCAACTTGATTAGTTGTCAGCATTTAATCAGATTGTAAAAATGAGAATATTTTTATGGCGTTGGCCTGGGTCAAAGACCCAAGGTCAAGGCCTAAGTAGGAGAGCGTGAATTGACCTAAGAGTGACCTGTCACTTGCCTACTGATTAGCAAAATGAAGTCGTTGTTTGTTTTTTCACTGTTGCCCAGGCTGCCCTTGAATTCCTGTGTTCCAGTGACCTCTCCTCTTCACCTTCTCAAGGACAGGACCCGAAGACCCACCCCCAGGCCTTGCAGGGTTTTCCTAGTTTATTGCCACTTAAACTCAGATTCAGGATTCTGAAAACCTCATTGGTTTTAAGTAAAGGACTCTAGAGTGTACCGAGTTAGCTTTGCTGGGCATGGCATTGCACGCCTTTAGTCCTAGCCCTCAGGAGTCAGAGGCAGGTGGATATCTGTGACTTTGAGGCTATCCTGGTCTGCAAAGCAAATTCTAGGGCAAACAGAGCTACATAATAAGAGAGACACTGTCTCAAAAAGAAACAATTTTTAAAAGGGGGTGGGGAATAATGTTTACAAAACCAGGCGTGCTGCTTCCTGTCTGTAATCCCAGCATTTAGAAGGCAGAAGCAGGAAGATTGCCTGCAAACTTAAGGCCAGGCAGGACTACATAACTGAAGTCTGTCTCAATAAACAAACAGATGAAAGAGTGTGCATAAAACCAAAACAAAATACTAAGTTAGAAGGTATTGAAAAGCATTGAATAGCCTGTCATTAACAGTCATTACATCCTTTCTATAGGATTGAACAGTTGATAAGTGAACACGAAGTGGAAATAACAGGACTTACGGAGAAAGCCAGCAGTGCTCGAAGCCAAGCCAACAGCATCCAAAGTCAACTGGAAATCATTCAGTATGTGTGTACTAGTAATTTGAAATTGATGTCATTTATTGTCACTTAAAAGTTTTTTTTTTTTTCTTTTGAGACAGGGTTTCTTTGTGTGGTCTTGGCTGTCATGGACTCTCTTTGTAGGCTGGCCTTGAACTCACAGTGATCTGCCTGTCTCTGCTTTCCTGAGTGGGATTAAAGGCGTGCACTACCATGCCTGGCTTAAAAACTATTATTTAAGCTGGAGAATTGGCTCGGCGGTTAAGAGCATTTGTTGCTGTTGAAGAGGACTTGGGTTCGAGTCCTAGCCCCACCTGGCAGCTCATTACTGTTATCTGTGACTAGTTCCTGCAAGGGGCGGGGTCCCCTGCAGGCCTTATGCCTGGCAGGGAAGCAAGCCAAGTGAGGGACGAAAGAAACTCGGTTCAGCCTAACTTAGGTAGCCAGTGCTGGGCCAAACTTCTAGTCTGACACCAGTTGGTTTATTTTAGCCATATTTAAGCACAGCATAATTTTGGAAAGATTAACTCAGTTCTATGAGTATAGCAGAGCTTAAATATGTTTACATGAGCTGGGTGTGGTGGCGCATGCCTTTAATCCCAGCACTCAGAGGCAGGTGGATCGCTGTGAGTTCGAGGCCAGCCTGGTCTACAAAGCGAGTCTAGTACAGCCAAGGCTGCACAGAGAAACCCTGTCTCAAAAAACCAAAAAGTGGAAAAAAATGTGTTTCCACTGACATTCTTTACAAAGTACATCTGACTTTTTTTTTTTTTAAACAAAGACGGGAACTTCTGGCTCAGATATAGTGTCCAAGATTTACAGTCTAGGGAGCTTGACTGAGGTAAACATAATGCCTGTGGGTGTCAGGATTGGCCTGGCCGTAATATAGCATAGAACTCACTTAGGCTATTGTAAAGTACAAGTGACATCACTCATAAGGATGGGTTTTATGGCCTAGAAGCAATGATCAAGATAGAGGGGAAAGGGTCTAGAATAATCAAAACACAGAGTCTGAGGCATACCTGTGGAGCCTGGCTCTATAGGTACCAAAGGATCACTATGTTGTAAAGTGCTTTCTTTCCCAGCATCCCAGGAGGACAGCTAAGCATCCTCTTTCTTGTGAGAGACAAGCCTGCATGCTTAGCTTTTCCCGGCTTCTTCAGAGCTGATCTGTGCACAAGTTCCAGGGCATCCAGCGCCCTCTTCTGACCACTGTGGGCACAAGGCATGCTCATGGTGCACACACACAACACACATGCTGGCAAAACTAATACATGTACAATAATTTAAAAACTATTATTTGGACTATATGCTGTCCTAATGTTTGTGAAATTACTTAGTAATTGATTCTATACAAAAGTGATAAAACTTTTCTAACACTGGAACAAAAAAGGCAATAGCAATACTTCTTGTGTGTGTCACCATGTACAAATATTATTGCAAGTATTTGGGCTCCTGAGATTTGCTGAATTGTTCATATTTCACATGATAGGACAAAGACAATATGCCACACATATATTTTGTAAATTTGTATATTAAAACACATGTATATCTATATGTAATTATGCATGTATATATGAACACAGATATGCAAAGGCACATATGTTCATGCATATGCATATGAAATTTTATAATTTGAACAGATGTGTAAGACTATATGCATAGACTTTTTTACTTTCAAAGATTTATTGTGTTTGTATGAGTGTGTGTATACCTATGTGTGCAGATGGAGGCGCCTGTGTGCATCTGGGGACCAGAAAAGGGCGTCAGGTTCCTTGGAGCTGTAGTTTTCCCTATGTCCACATGCTAATAGGTGCTGGGATCTTTGCTTGGTTCCTGTGATTGCATAACAAACACTCATAATCACTGAGCCATCTCTCTCTTCTCTCTCCTCCAGTGCTGATATTTTTAATCATATGCGGAAGTAGAGAATAGTGTAATGAACACACACACACACACACACACACACACACACACCAGCTTTGGCAAGTAACTTTTTTTATTAATCTAAAACTGTTTTGGGTGCTAAGAATTGAGCAAAATTTTGCATATAGCACACACACATGCCTTGTACCTTGGCACTTTGTACCCATCCCTGAGCTGAAACTTGGCAGAAGCAAGTTTGCACAATGAAAGACAGTTGCTCTAAAGACGCCATATAAATAATTCTTGGGAGTATGTAGGAGATGTGAGGGGCCCTTGCGGTTTTACAGCATTCTTAGTTTGCCGTTTGCTTTTATGCCTTTCAACCCTTCTTAGAGAACAAGCAAGGAACCAAAACTCCATGTACATGCGCCAGCTCAGTGACTTGGAGTCTACTGTCTCTCAGCTGCGCTCTGAGCTGAGGGAAGCCAAGAGGATGTATGAAGATAAGGTAAGTTTAGATGCCACTCCCAAGGACTGTTTTACATACTGAATCAATAATGTATTTTTAATAATTTGTTTAAAAGTGAAGAATCAAAATAATTTTAATTAAAAGAATATTTTAAAAATCAGTGCAAGTTGGTGTACAAACATGATAGATAGTTATCTATATAAGTTATAAACTTATTTAAATTGTCTGTTCAAATTCATTACAAAAATGAGATATATTTTTCAAGTAAATGTGTAAATAATGAATGAGTAGCCGAGGCTGTAGCTCGGTGGAGGACGCTTGTCTAGCACGCCTGAAGCTCCAGGTCAAACCCACACCACAAAATAAATAAAGAGGACGTTAAAGAATAGGACGACGCTGGGTTTTTTGTTTTTTGTTTTATTTTTGTTTTTTCAAGACAGGGTTTCTCTGTGTAGCCTTGGCTGTCCTAGACTTACTTTAGACCAGGCTGGCCTCGAACCCACAGCGATCCACCTGCCTCTGTTTCCTGAGTGCTGGAGTTAAAGACGTGCACCGCCACACCTGGCGCTGAATAAGGCTTGGCTTTAGGCAGAAGTCAGTACCAGGTGGTCTCTATCTAATGCCAGTGTTTTGGGGACCTTCTTCATCTCTTTTACTTCTAATCACTTTTGTAGTTAGAAAACTAAAATTTGGTACTATTTCAATTTTTTTTTCTTTTTCTAGCAAGAAAGAATTTATTCCATATTATTATCAAGCATTTATTCAGAGCTTAGACTTCTAAAAAACATTTTAGCCATTTGAAAACAATAAAATTCCTAAATCTAGAAAAATAAGAGCTGCCTTTCAAAGGAGACCATGTTCTTCATTCCCTGAGAAGGGTTGGTTGTAACAACACATGTTGTTGAGGAGGTGTGGGATTACATCAGCACAAACACACACACACACACACACACACAGATACACACACGTTACATACACACAGATGTTACACACACACACACACACACACACACACAGATATGGTGCACACCTGAAGAGGGCATCAGATCCCATCATAGATGATTGTGAACCATGCTGTGGTTGCTGGGAATTGAACTCAGGACCTCTGGAAGAGCAGATAGTGCACTTAACCACTGAACCATCTCTCCAGCCCACCAGTGTCTTATTTTCTGAAACCTTGGAAGAAAACTCCATCTTTAGTCATCCCATAAAGGAGTGCTTCCCAGCCTGTGGGTCTCATCCCCACAGGGGTCTCATCATATCAGATATTCTGCTTATCAGATATTTACATTATGATTCATAACAGTAGCAACATTAGAGTTATGAAGCAGCAATGAAAATAATGTTATGGTTGGGGGTCAGCACAGCACAAGGAGCTGTATGAAGTGGTCCACAGCATTAGGAAGATTGGGAAACACTGCTTTGGAGTCTTGCAGAGATAATTTAAGTGTAGATTTTGCCCTCGTGTGTACTTAGTTTCACATCCCTGAGTTATTTGGAGTGCTGGATAGAAGAAAGAGAAGGCAATGCAGCTACCAGGCCGTCCATAAAACGAAACCAGCTGTGTTTGCCTGCAGCAGAGGCGACTTGACAGACACCACAGCATTAATCCTTCCACACATATTTACTTCCCTGTGGGCAGCACTTTACCTTCCACTGTCATTCCAGTGATGACCACAGGAGAGCGCTGTCTCTCTTGGCTCAACCATGTACATTAATTAACCCTGTAGCAACAGAAGGAAATGCTGGCATGGCTTTGTTAAAGTCAGCAGAGAAGAGTAACACGAAACTGAATACTCTCAGGAGTTTGGGTTTTCCACGGCAGTGCCCTTCAAATATGTTTATCACTGTCCACAGGAAGGTATACATGCAGCCAAAGCAACAAAGCTATTTACCTCTATCAGATGTCATGCAACCTCCCCCAAACAAACAACAACAATAACAACAAAACCCCCCAAACACCAACCAAACAAATGCTGGGTGTGGTGGAACACGCCTGTAATCCCAGCACTCAGAAGGCAGAGGCAGGTATATCTCTGTGAGTTTGAGGCCAGCCTGGTCTACAAAGTGAGTCCAGGACAGCCAGAGAAATACTGTTTCAGAAGAAAAAAAAAAAGGTGATATTTTCTCCTCTTCAGATGCTGACTTTAAGATCATGAAACTGATCTTATAATGATACTTATAGTATAGTATAAAGCTACACTAGGGGGTGTAGTTTTAATAACATCTTTCCTCTGTAAACCTCCTTGCATAGCACTCAGCCTTGAGGCAAGATAATTTCAAGCACTACTGCCTGGAAGCAGGCCTCGGGGCCCAGAGGGTGGTCAGCTGTAAGGCTCAACTCCAACACCGAAAAGCCAGACAGGCCAGCTCTATGTTCTAGTGTCTTTCTCCTCGTGATGTTTGTCCACCCCCTGTGGACACACCCATCCTGTACAGAGGACATGACTCCCTACAGAAACCACTGGGAGGCTATGGTGTGAGAATCTAACAGACAAGTATTGTATTGATTATAGTCAGTACAACAGCTGTTATTCACAAACTGCTACATCAGCTCAATCCACCTATGTTTTCTCATATAGCTGGTACTTGCTATGGCTGCCTGTTATGTTACAGCTTGGAACAATGCTGTCTTCATAAGCTTCATCCAGTCTGCTTATTTATCTGGTGTAATGTAGCACGCTGACGTGTTAGGACCGCTGACAGCCTTAGTACACACTTAACCAGGAGGACGGCCCGCACAGGGGCTGATGGAGGAGGAGGATGCATTCAAGGGCCATACTGGGAGGCCCTGTCTCAAAAAAGGGGAGGTGCCTATCAGTTGAATCAGATCATCCAAATGTTCGTGAAATGTATCGTCGTGAACCTAGGAGGTTTGGACCTGATGATGGTTCACTAGGCTCTCCAGAGGACGCGGCTCCTGCTGCCTTAGTTAGGGGCACGTGGTAATACAGAGTTGAACACACTCTGGCCTCAGGTCTTACTAATATTTGGTGTCATTGGTGTCTTGGATACAAGATTTAAAAGGCATAGTCTTGTGCACGGTTTGTTTCATTTTTCACATATTGTAACTTTACATTGCTAACATCTTACATTTTCTCCTTCACTGTTTCAGTGTAGATCAAAAAACAAGGGAAAAATCAATACAAATAAATAAAGGTTGTGGATGGAGCTCAGCTGGTGGAGTGCCTGCTTAGCATGCTCAGTCCTGAGTCAGCCCCTGCACAGCATCCGCAGAACACACCTAACATGCCCGAAATCCCATGAATCAGCAAACAGGGTCAGGGTGATCAGTGGTTCAGGGTTAGCCTTGGGTACATAGTGAGTTTAAGACCAGCCTGGGGTACGTGAGATGGCCTTAAAAACAAGATGTTTCTGATAGGAATGAACAGAACTTTCCACTTACGTGTGTAACTCCAGAGAAAATCCATCACGGAGATAATTCTTTTCAGGTTAACAAGAAGTATTTGATATTGGTGAAAATAGAAAGTGCATTTCTAAGAAAATCTTAGATGTAGCTTTTTAAAAGCTGACTAAAGTGCTTTACTATAATGCTGTCTTGTATTCTTTTCTTTCCGTTTAGGAGAGCCTCCAGAATTCCCCTTTACGAGTCTGGACCAGTAGAAGCTGTCACTATTGGCTCTGTAGACTTGGCTTTACTCTTAACTTTCGCTTTTTGACAACAAAAACTATATCACTATTTTGATTCTAAGTTGATTCTGTTTTAAAGTCGTTGGGGCTGGATTTCCTAGTCCATCGTGAAGACTTGGTAGCACTGGCTGGAGGCCCATGATGCTGGCAGAGTGTGCACAGGCTTCGCAGAGGTCTGTGCAGCCTCGTGCCTCAGCACAGCGCCCTCCCTGGGCCACGCCTGTGTCTTTTTGAGCACAGAAAGCAAAATCATCACTATAAAAACAAAAATTAAAGCACAGCTCCAATATGATTTGATGTGATTGGCCGACACCCCCCAAATCAGTGAAATTAAAATGAAACCCTTGTACTGATTTGTACTGATCCAAACCAAAGAGTCTGTCCATGGATGGTGAAAAGGGAAAACCAGTGCTGCTATATAAAAAGAAAAGAAAGAGAAAACCTTTACTGTCTGTCAGTGTCAGTGCTCCCTGGACACTTCAAAGGCTTTCCTTTGCAGTGTTTTCTTTTGATAGCTGTCTGTATCAGCTCAGCTGCTGCTCCCATGGTTTTCCCTTTCACTGTCCATTTATGTATTTGATGGATTAATGCATATGTATGTTTTTACTCTAAAAAGTGAAAGGTAAAAGCAGAGCTATAGCAGCTGAGTCAGTACTGACAACTGCAAACTAGGATCCTGTAGGGGTGGATGTGGGGGGCTCTGAGGGCGGGAGCAGAAGGACCCTTCTTCCCCTCCCCTTCTCTTGTTCTAGTTTTGGTCTCGGACGTTAGTGTCAAGTTTTGTATTATAAAAGAGCCATCCTGATTTTTTTTTTTGCCATAAAACAGACATATTTTTAAAGAACATATACAAATAGCTCTTCACTCAAGGATGAAAATGGCTTGTTCCAAACTTGCTTTTCTCATAATTCAAACTGAAAGTTTCTTGCTAAATTTATGGCCCCAAAGAGTAGAAAATATAGAATCTAAACCTTTTTGATGCTGTTCTTATAAATCATGAAAAAATTTAAAGAATAAGTAAAAGATATTTTTTAAGAAGTAAAGGAATAGAATTGAAGGGAACATTAGAGACCATCTAGAATACTTTTTAAAATTGTACTTTACCAAAATTGAGGCAGGGCAGCATGTGACAGAGCCTCAACCAGAACCCGGCTTAGTCCACCTGATCCTGCCGGGCCAGCAGGACTGCTGTGTGCTGACTCAGGCTGTCCTAATGATGACAGGATTGAGAAGACTGTATTAACTGATAATACGTTTTCTCAGAAGTCACCTATGTTCCAGAGGTTACATTTCCATGTTATCTCTGTACATGTCCTCAAAGAAGCTAAGTCTGAAGGTTTTCTGATTGGGTTTGGCTGTTTTTCTTATTGGTACTAGGGTCAGAGCGGGCACTCTTCCACTGAGCTGTGTCTCCAGGTCAAACACACTTCTTAAAGTCCAGGCCAGCAATCCATTAATTCTTGTGAGATAGTTTTTAATATACAGCTTACAGTCATAAGTCTATAATCTAATAGCTCATGTATACTTAATTCTTGTGTGAATGCCTTGTAGCATTATAATATAATCAGTCAGAATCTAGTGCTTTATGTACTTATTCCTTATGGAACATTTTTAATATATAACAATCACATAAAGCCAACTTAAACATACATCAAATGTAAATGTGAGAACTTTGTTCTAAGTCCTATAGGCACTGATACTACACTATAGACAAATGCATAATTACATGATATTTCTATATTAGCACCTGTTAAGTCATTATGTGTACAAGAAAGTAGATATACATTTATTCTTATTTTCAAGGAGATAGTTACATATGTGTATGTGTATATATGTAATGTGATTATTGACTACATATTGGTTTAATAAATGATTTTTTTAAAAAAATGAATCTGTTTGAAGTACAAATAAAAGTTATTAAGAAAAAGTTTGTCTTGGTCCTATGTTTTCAAGTTAAGAAGTTTGATTGCATCCAAACTAAGTTTTACTCTTGACACAAATTTCCAAGCCTATTGAATATATGTTAGAAATAGGAAGAAATGTACAGCATGTATTCCAATCTGGAAGCTTTTTGAATTCTAGAAAGTGGATGATACAGTAGTCATAGTTCTGGGTGGGGTCTCATTGCATAACACTAAGTGTTAACATGTTCGCATGAAGTGCTTCCTTATCTAAGTTTTGATATTGTGTGGCTCTGCTCAAATCAGCCCATTTGTGATTTGGGTTCTGCTAAGTCTTCACAGCTTGGGCTCCACTCAGCCGGTGCTGAGGGCTGTAGGAAGACTTGGAATCCTGAGGCAGCCTGGCTCCTCCTGGAGAACTGCCACACGCTGAGTTTGTGGAAGGAAATGGTATTGCTGTGTTTGATATCACTGGTTCAGTGAACTAAATTTCTCTTTACTCAGGCAAATAGCTGTTCTGACTGAAGGAAATATATGTTTTTTAAAGTTGATTTTCATTCCTGTTTGTAATTGGAGAGAATGAAGTTTTGAGTGCTTAAATTGCCCAATACTATATTCCCCTAACTCTAAATATGTATATTTAGTCACTCATACTTTTGTATTCAGTATCTTTTTGAGACTCTGATATTCTCCCTCTCTCTCCCTCTCCCTCTTCCTCTGTGTGTGTGTGTGTGTGTGTGTGTGTGTGTGTGTGTGTGTATGGTTCTTTTCAAGACATGGTTTCTCTGTGTCGCCCTAGCTGTTCTGGAACTCACTCTGTAGACCAGGTTGGCCTCGAGCTCACAGAGATCTGCCTGCCTCTGCCTCTCATGGGCTGGCATTGCAGGCATGTGTCACCATGCCCAGCTGAGACTGATACTGTGAAGCAAAATAGCTCTTCTCAGTATTCTGAGGCTCATTTGTTTGGGGTCTTCAGCACGTTATGCCACAAGAGGAGCGTGTCTCCACAGAAGGTAAGCTGTGCCTCAGCACAGCAGGACCAACTACTTCATTTTGACTAGCGCCCACGCTGCTAACTCCTGTGGGGATGATAAGGTCAGAAAATGCTGCAAATGTCCAAGATGGTTTTTGTTTTGCCTCTCCAGGAGCATCGTCTGGCTCCATCAGGCTGTGTGCTGGGACGGCTCACATGGGCTGCCTTTGTCTGATTTGGTCTTTTTTTCCAGATAGAAGAGCTGGAGAAACAGTTAGTCCTTGCCAACTCAGAGCTCACCGAGGCGCGCACAGAGCGGGACCAGTTCAGTCAGGAGTCAGGAAATCTGGACGACCAGCTCCAAAAGCTGTTGGTGAGATTTTGCTCTAAAGTACACAATTTAGGATCTGGGAAAGTTTTCAGGACATTTCAAACAAACTAGTTTACATTATAAAATGACAGATTTGACAAACTATGCATGTACGTGGAGTATCATTGTGTACAGGTCACGTGTTTTAAATAAGATACTATATGCTCTGGGTCTTTCCCCTTAGGCATGGCTGTTCCGGGGATAGATAAGGTAGGCAGGCCTTCAGGTAGCCATAGTCTTTGAATTAGAACTACCATCTACTAAATTCAAGGAGTGATTGTTCATTTTGAAACAATACCATTCAAAACACAAACCAGGCACTTCCCAGACGTTGAGATTACAGGTGTTCTGAGATGCCACCGACCAGCTAAAGCCTTAAGCAAAATATTCATATGGTTTGCTAGGAACTAATCGCTCTTAGTGAAGCCGTTGGAAAGCACTCACTCTCCATAATCAAAGGCTTCTCGGCTCACACAGCTCCAGCCCGGGTGAGGCAGACAGAAGGGTTTGCTCTGACCCCGGCACAGGGCGTGGGAGAAGAGCGTTCTCGCTTCTTTCAGGCAGATCTACACAAGAGGGAGAAGGAGCTGAGTCTGGAGAAGGAGCAGAACAAGCGCCTGTGGGACCGAGACACAGGCAACAGCATCACCATCGACCACCTGCGGCGGGAGCTGGACGACAGGAACATGGAGGTGCAGCGGCTGGAGGCGCTGCTCAAGGCCATGAAGAGCGAGTGTCAGGGCCAGATGGAGCGGCAGGTGAGAGCGTGCAAGCTGTGCCTGTGCCACTGCAAGTGGCCTCTTGAAGTCTGCTTGAGAACTTCTTTCTATACACACACACACACACACACACACACACACACACATACAGAGAGAGAGAGAGAGAGGAGTGCCCTGATGTGATGTGCTGGGAGCAAAATGATTTAAGGCCGGCTATCTGGACTATTCAGGATTTCATGCTTTGAGCTAACTTCACTGTATTAACAACCTCTAAGCCCCACCCTCCCCCCCCCCCCAAATCATGAAACTTTCTTTGACCGTAGATGGCAGCCATTCAGGGGAAGAATGAGAGCCTGGAGAAAGTGTCCTCCCTCACCGCACAGCTGGAGTCCACCAAGGAGATGCTGCGCAAGGTGGTGGAAGAGTTGACAGCCAAGAAGATGACCCTGGAGAGTTCAGAGAGGACGGTGTCTGACCTGACAGCTTCCCTCCAGGAGAAGGAGCGAGCCATCGAGGCCACCAACGCTGAGATCACTAAGCTCCGCGCGCGGGTGGACTTGAAGTTGCAGGAGCTCCAACACCTGAAGACTGAAGGCGACCACCTGAGGAACGTGCAGACGGAGTGCGAGGCGCTCAGGCTGCAGATGGTGGAAAAGGACAAGGTCATTGAGATCCTGCGGCAGCAGATTGAGAACATGACACAGCTGGTTGGCCAGCATGGACGGACGGCTGGCGCTATGCAGGTGGAAAAGGCTCAGCTGGAGAAAGAGATTAATGACCGCAAGCTGGAGCTGCAGGAGTTTAAGGTCTGATCGCGTTTGGGCGGGTTAGCTTCCGAATTTTCTGCTCTTAATGCGGCAGTGACCTAATTACTGAGAAGGGTTCTTGATGTTTTTCATGTTTGTGGCCTAAGATAGAAAATATCTGAGTTGATATGCATGTGTGTTTTGAGAAAAGATCCCTTCAGGACGGTCACCTAGCCAGCAGAGGTGGCGGCTGGAGGTGCCTCTTGAAGGTAATAGCTGCTCCTGGCCTGAGCCCTCTGCTCTGTGATCCGCCAAGAGGTGAAGAAGCCGCACAATTCATCCCTGCCATGGAGGACCGAGGTGTCCCAGCTCCCATGCCTTCCTTTCATGATGTGGCCACGGAAACTGGGAGCCAAAGTGCCACCCACACATAAATTATCACAAGAAAACTCTATTAGTGTCCTTGGAAGTGCTGACAAAATTAAAGTAGATAGAATATTGCAGAGACCAGCTTTGTACTATACACGAACGTGTTCTTTTACTCCTTTCACTATACTTTCTATTTGTCATAAACAGATTTTAAAAGATAAAAAAGATGCAAAGATCCGGGAACTTGAAGCCAGGGTGAGTGACCTGGAGCTGGAAAAGGTGAAGCTGGTGAACGCAGGCTCCGAGCGGCTGCGCGCCGTGAAGGACATCAGGCTAGAGAGGGACCAGCTGCTGAACGAGGTGAAGAACAGTAGGACTGAACTCCATAGTCTCTCAGGTACGGCGCCTCAGGTCACACCCCACTAATGTCGTAACGCCCACACAGTGTCGACTCTCTCACCACGAACGCAGATAGCCAGATTGCTCCTGTCACGTGATCCACATGCCGTTCTCCATGAAGAGCTTCTGTGTCTTGGTGTTTACTAACCATTACCTTTACTCAGCCTTAGTTTCCAAGAGGAGGGTAAGGATTCCAGACTCCAGGCCTCCTGAGGTGGTGTTTTTTCAGCTTTGCTTTTATGGAACTGGGAACCTTGCCTCTTTGAGTCAAATTACTTGATTGAAGGTTTAATGTACAGACATGTATGTATGAAGAGAAATTAAGGAAAACCACTAAAAGGAAAAGTCCATATAATGAGGACTTGAACAGGGGCAGTGGCAGGAAGGATGGAAGAGCAAAGAATTAAGACGACTTTGGGCCCATGTAGTAGTACATGCCTTTAATCCCAGAAATTGGGATGTAGAGGCCGTGAGTCTCTGAGTTCAAGACCAGCCTGGTCTACACCATGATTTTCAGGACAGTCAGAGTTATATAGTGAGACCCTTTCTCAAAATAAGCAAACAAACAAACAAACAAATCAGGCACACCTCCACATTCCCTACCCCCCACAAGACAAAGTCTAATTTGGGAGGTTGCCGCAGTAGAACCTAGGGCCAGAGCATTTCTTCTGGGTTTCTTCTGGGAATGGTGGCACATGACTTTAATCCCAACACTTGGGAGGCAGAGGCATGTGGACCTCTGTGAGTTCTAGGCCAGCCAGGGCTACATCCTTAGTGAGAGCCAGTCTCTAAGTCAGTCATCAGTCGATAAAGACTGACAAACACAATAAGATGGGACGGTTGTCAGCTAATTACAAAGACTGGGCAGAAGCACTGGGTGAGGGTGGGTGAAGGAAGAGCAGGCTAACGGGGGTGCAGCAAACACCTGGAGTGTGTGTGCACACCGCACGTGTGGAACAGCTGAGGGCTGAGGAGATGCGCTTCAGCCAGCCTCTAAGCTGCTGTGATCAGTAAGTACGCAAATTGGTTATTGTTATACAGAGGACTATGAAGTCTTAAAGAGGAATTTTCGAAACAAAAGCGAAGAAATGGAAAACACTACAAACAAACTAAAGATGCAATTAAAGTCTGCGCAGTCTGAGCTGGAGCAAACGAGGAGTACACTGAAGACCATGGAAGGATCTGATGGGCACGGTACGGCTGCTTCATTCCCCCCGTTTTTAGTTCCATTGCCTATGTTTATTAAAACACAAATTGGAGAGACGGCTCAGAGGTTAAGAGCACTGGCTGCTCTTCCAAAGGTCCTGCGCTCAATTCCCAGCAACCACATGGTGGCTCACAACCATCTGTAATGAGATATTGTGCCCTCTTCTGGCCTGCTGGCACACATGTGGGCAGAATACTGCATACATAATAAATAAAAATAAATCTTAAAACAAAACAACCCCTCCCCCCGAAACTTGGATATACTGCCTGCCACGGTGTACTTACAGTCGCCATGGTGCCAGGTCATGAGAACTACACAACCGAGGCAGTGCTGCTGAGTGTCATAAAGCAGTGCTCAGTGCTTTCTAACAGACCACAACGTTCTCCTTACAGAAATGCAAACCACAGAGGCTTTCCATTCAGCCTCATAGTTTACACGTACATTGCCTACATAACCGTAGGGCAGTGGCTAATGGGAAGCCTGATTTCTCCCCTGTGGTGAAAATGAGATGGGACTTGGTACCAGAACTAGATGAGGAGGTCGCTGTCCCGCAAAGCACCGTGGGCATACTGATCCATGCATGCGCCATGTGAGTGACCGTGAGGACTGTCGGGGAGAGAAGCGGCCCCTCGTGCTGTTCTGCCACACTAGGACAGCTATATCAGCTGACTATAAGAATTAGTATTTATCAGGCTGGGCGGTGGTGGCGCATGCCTTTAATCCCAGCACTTGGGAGGCAGAGGCAGGTGGATTGCTGTGAGTTTGAGGACAGTCTGGTCTATAAAGCAAGTCCAGGACAGCCAAGGCTACACAGAAAAACCCTGTCTTGAAAAACAAAAAAGCAAAACAAAACAAAAAAAAGAATTGGTATTTATCAAGTTTAAGTCTTTTTTGTTTGTTTGCATGTGTGCACGTGTATAGACATCAGAGGTTGACATTATGTGTCTTCTTCAATTATTTTCCACTTTATTTTTTGAGAGATAATATTTCTCATTCAGTGAGCCTGGACTGCCTAGCCAGGGAGTGCTAGGTTACATGGGTGCTCATGCCAAGCTTTGCTACAGGGGTCGAAGTTGGGGCCTGATGCTTTCTGAGTGAGCACTTCCCCAGCCAAGCCATCTCAGCCCGTTTCATTTTGTTATTTTAATTAAAAATATTATTTTATTTGTGTGAGTGTGCATGTGTGTGTGTGCATGTGCATGTGCATGTGTGTGCATGAGTGTGTGTGCACATGCACATGTGGTGCTCAGGGGACAGCTTTCTGGAGTTGGCCTCCCCTCCCACCATGTGGCTCTGGGGATCAAGCTCAGGTCGTCCGCCTTTACTGTTGGCCCCTGAGGTTTGTTCGTTTGTTAATTAGAAAATTCAAATACTTGTGCAACAGCATAAATGAAAAACAGGTTTTCAGCTCAGATTAGCCTCAGACTTGGTGTGTGGATGAGATGACTTTCAACTCCTGCTCTTCCTGTCTCAGTTTCCAGAAGCTGGAATTACAGGAATGCCCAGCCACACCAGGCAAGAACTATGCTGCTAATGAAAAATCAAACTTACTATTTTTCTGATGCTTTGTTTCCAACAAATAATATGTTTTTCTTTTCCTTTTTAACTTCTAATTTATAGTTAGGCCTAACCCAAAGCAGTATTCATTTCAAACCCATTTCCTCAGCTGACTTGTAAATAAAAGAGAGGGTCTTCTGATTTAATGGTCTATGTGAAGATCCGCTTCCCATAGCGTATCAATAGCTCACCGTGGTAAGCTATTGGATCGTATCTCATTCTCATCGGGGGCTGGAGAAAGAGAGGGCTCCGTGGATTAGAACACCGGTTGCTCATGCAGAGGACCAGGGTTCGAGTCCCAGCACCCACAGAGGCTCACAACCATCTCTACTCCTGTTCCAGGGAATCCGACTCCCTCTCTGGCCTTCACAGGCACCAGGCACACATGTGGTGCTTACATATAAACACAGGCAAAAAGCTCATACATAGAAAATTAAAAACACAAATCTTTAGAAATTAAAGATAAAAGTCTTATTTTTTTCTAGAAACCGCCATTTTCACTTCTGTGGCATTTTTCCTGTTGAGATGTAGTGAGTTCTAGCACATGACAGTAACCCTGAGAACGAAATGGAATGGTTTGTGATGTCCCTGGAATCTTCTAAAAGTTTGTTAGTAGTAGAAGTCTTAAATGATATTTTAAACATGGGTTTCTGAAAAAAATTATCTTGGTTAAACATATGTGACAGTATTTTTGTATGTTTCCTAGATGTATATAAATTTGTTCAGTGTTATTTTTGCCAATGAAAATGTAAAACTAACAGTAGTGAGTAAAACTAATCCGAGTAGCAGAGAAACCACAAACATCACCATCTATATCTTACTTAGCTTAGAATCCTTGGGTGTTTGCTCCAACTATTATATAACCCAATATTATGAACCTCTAAGACTTGGCTTCATGGTATTTGAATTGACACTTTCCACGGACCTTAGTGAATCTCACTTGTCATCTTGTCATGAATTTCAGTGGCCTCTCAAAATGTACAGCTTGCATCTTTCCCACAGCTATGAAGGTGGCAATGGGCATGCAGAAGCAAATCACAGCCAAGAGAGGCCAGATCGACGCCCTGCAGAGCAAGGTGCAGTTTTTAGAAGAGGCTGTGACAAGTGCCAACAAGGTGAGTCTTTGTCCTGAGAGACCAACACGGTCATTCGCTAACACACTATGAGGCAGAAGAGGGCAGAGCCCAGGAAGCCCAGCTGGGAAGAGTTCTGATGGAGAGAATGAGGGGAAGCTTCCAAAGGAATATTGGAAGTAAATTTTTAACTTAATTTTTAGATTTAAAAAAACTTTTATTTATATGACTGTTTTGCTAGTATATATATATATATATATATATATATATATATATATATATATATGTGCGCACCACATGTGTGCCAGGTGCGTGCAGGGTCAGAAGACATGTCAGACCCCCTGGGACTAGAGGTATGAGTGGTTGTGAGCCACCGTGTGGACACTGACAACAAAACCAGGGTCCTCGGCAACAGTAATTAGAGCTCTGAACTGCTGTCCCACCTCCAGGATCTTAAAGACCAGCTAGTGTCAAGTGCAGGCGCAGTCAGAAACAGGTATAAACAAACTGCAACCAGGATCGCTCTCGTGTCTTCCTAAAACATGGTGTAAAGAATCGTGTGGCAGATGCTCCAGGGCTTAGAAAACATGAGAGCTAGGGGACCACACAGGGAAGCAGGAGCCTCAGAGCAGCGACACAGACTTGCACACATGACCTGTTCAGGCTATAGCAGCTGGGGATGGAGCTCAGGGACAGAGTGCTCACTCACTTGCCCAGCAAGTGCAAAGCCCTGGCTTGGTAAGAAAAGGAAAAAAATTATATATATATATACACACACACACACACACATATATATGTATATAATTATATAATTATATATATATATACACACACACACATACACGTGTGTGCGCGTGCGTGTGTGTGTGTGTGTGTGTGTGTGTGTGTGTGTGTGTGTGTGGTCTTTTATCTTGAAAACTGGAATTTGCTCATGAAACTGTGAAGAGGGAGAAGACCTGGTGTGACTAATAATCCAGGGTGAAGTGAAGCGTGGGCACAGGTGTTTGAAGACAGTGAGTGTGAGCTTTTTGTGTGTTTTTACACAGCTCTGGCTAGTCAGATGGAGTTTTCACAATTATTGAGTGGAAAATATTCATAAGCAGACATAAAATTTGTGTTAGGTTCAAATGTTCTCTGATCTCAATTTGAGGAAAATTTATATTTTTATTTTTATAACAGAGCTGACTTTAATAAATGGGCAAAAGAGATGACATAAGCAAAACTAATGAGCGTAACTGGATTATTTACTAGCTTATCACCCACAGCGAGCCCGCGGGTACTTCAGGGTGTTTGTACATCTGTATACCCTCTTCATCATATCACCCACTTGTTTTCCTTTTCTGTGTTCTTCCCCATTTCCTCAACGTAGTCTTTTTTCTTTTTGTTCATTATTTCCCTCTGGGGATCTGCCGGCCTGCACGTGAAACATGTCCCTGCAGCTCAGAGGCATTCTCTCAAATAAAACAAGAGGAAACTTGTAAGAAGACGCACCTTCCATTCGTTCCATAGACGTTCTTGCCCAACCCAATCAGAAAACGGGAAAAAAAGACACAATACAAAATATGTGTTGTCGTGACATTTTCTGATGCATTTGTAGCAAACATTCATTGTGAAAAAAAATATTCAAAGAAACAGACTAGATTGTGTGTTTCACTTTGACAATTAGCCACTCCTGGCATTTGTTCCACATACTTTTCTAAAGGAAAAAACTTAATTTGAATAATGGTTTTGTTTAATACCAAGCACATTATATCCACAAGTTTTTTCCCACCACTCTGCTGACAGGTGCCTTGAGGACTAGAGCTGTCTGTCTCATTTGTTTCTATGTCATACAACCTACAGTAGACATTTGTGAAATAAATGTTCAACTGTGAAGCAAAATTAAAACTCTTGAGATTTTAGAGTAAATATATCTTCTTTAAATATCTTATTTTTTAAAGTCAATTTCAGTAAAACTTAGCATGTCATTATTCAATCCTGTTGCACCAAAATACTATTTTTCATGATGCATGGCTGCATCATACTTTGTACATGTCACCAAAGATCTAAGGGACCTAAAAAATGATTCTAGTAGAGATGACTGCATCAGACTCAGGAGTCCTTTGAGGAAGTGTTAGGCTTTAGCAGGGATAAGATTAGTGTTAGCAATTATTCCTGATAATTTCTCTTCCATAATTACAGGAGAAACATTTTCTGAAAGAAGAGAAGAGCAAGCTCAGCCAGGAGTTGAGTAGTGTAGCAACAGAAAAGAACAAGATGGCTGGTGAGCTAGAAGCGCTGCGGTCTCAGGAGCGGCGCTTGAAGGAGAAGGTTGCTAACATGGAAGTCGCTCTTGACAAGGTAGCTATTAACTGAGTTGCTGAGGGGATTAACACCCACAGCCGCTGGACAGGATAGCTCTCGGTGGGCGTTCTCTACTGCCATCTTGTATCACATCCCAATTGTACAGCACAAAGGCATGCTGTGTAGACGACACTCATTGCACAGGTACCTCTGCGGGCCACCACACTGCCCGGCAGGTACCTCTGTGGGCCACCACACTGCCCGGCAGGTACCTCTGTGGGCCACCACACTGCCCGGCAGGTACCTCTGTGGGCCACCACACTGCCCGGCAGGTACCTCTGCGGGCCACCACACTGCCCGGCCGGTACCTCTGCGGGCCACCACACTGCCCGGCAGGTACCTCTGAGGGCCACCACACTGCCCGGCAGGTACCTCTGAGGGCCACCACACTGCCCGGCAGGTACCTCTGCGGGCCACCACACTGCCCGGCAGGTACCTCTGCGGGCCACCACACTGCCCGGCCGGTACCTCTGAGGGCCACCACACTGCCCGGCCGGTACCTCTGAGGGCCACCACACTGCCCGGCAGAGCTTCAGTCCCTCGTGGGGAGGAAGGTTGCCATGGCTCTCAGGTAGTCAAAAGCATGGCAGCCATACCTTATATCATGACAGACCAGGGAGTAAAGCGTGAAGCCAGAATCAAGAAAGGCCTGACTCTACGGCCATGGCTCTTCAGCCTTCGAATGCTGCGGCCCTTTAATACAGTTCCTTATGTTGTGGTAACCCCAACCATAAAATTATTTTTGGTGCTACTTCATAATTGCAATTTTGCTACTGTGGTGAGTTATAGTATCTGGTATTTCTGATCGTCTTAGGTAACCCCTGTGAAAGGGTCATTCAACCACAAGGGGTCTTGACCCACAGGTTGAGGGGGCTTTGGGGGAGGGTTTTTGTTTTGTTTTGTTTGTCTGCTGGGCCCCACTTCCTAAGGTTTCCACAGCCTGTGGGGGAACATTTTAGACTCAAGCCATAATAGCATACTTTACCCCCCCAAAACCAACCATTTTCAAGCTAATAGTCACAGAAGCAGTAGATATAATATGTCCTTGCTCTCCTTAGCAGCCTGAGTAAGCATGCCTCCATGAGCATCTGACCCCCATCAAAGATGAGCTAGACTTTAGGTGGACCACAGTCTCTTAGACGCTAGTAAAATGATAGGGGTAATAATATCTGACACCATGGTGGGTCTAGAGGGGCGGGTAGAAACCAGCCGAGAGGAGGGGCCTGACTGTGCTCATCATCTGTTACACAGGGATACAACTGTCTTCCTGCTGCTTAGAAACCCTGAAAACAAAACTGTATCAACCCCAACCCTGAGTTCCTAAGAAGTCAGACCTTTGTGTTTCCTAAAACATGCTGCTCTGAGTTCAGTTGTAGTTTCAGAGTTTTAGATGTGGCCGCAAACTTGCCATATAGCCCAGGGTGACACTGACACTGATCTTTCTCCCTTCGCCTCCTACATCCTAGAATTACAGGCCTGCACCTCTGAGCCCAGAATAAGTTTTACTCTTTGATAAAGCTCATTCCATCCTTAGTTCATTCATCACAACTAATCAAATGCTGAGGGCACACTGCCTAAGACAGACCACGTGACTGAACTAGCAGATAAGGATCATTAGAATGTGTGGCTTTCCTTGAAGAGCTCTACCTTGCAGGTTAATGAAATAAAAGTGCATAAAGAATGGAGGATAAACCACTTATGGTTGCTTGATTGTAGGCGTCTTTGCAGTTTGCAGAATGTCAAGATATAATACAGCGCCAAGAACAAGAATCGGTGCGTCTTAAACTCCAGCACACTTTGGATGTAAAGGTAAGAATATTTTTCATCCATACATAGTTTAAGCAGAAACAATGCTTATGCTTGATACACTTTGATATATTTCCTTTATGCATATTTCTGTCGGGGGGGAGGGAATGTTTATATCCATGCACTGTAGAGGCCAGAGGTCAACGTTAGGTTTCTTCCTTGGTCACTTCTCCACAGGACCTCTCACTGAACTTGGGGCTCACTAACTAGGTTGGGCTGGCCAGCCAGGGAGCCCTGGATCCAGCTCTCCCACCTCCCAGCGCCGCAATTGCAGACTTAGGCCACTGCACTTGGCTCATACATGAATACTGGGGGTGGAGTCCTTATGCGTGCACAAGCTCTTTCCTCTGAGCTAACTCCCAGGTGCCTGCGTACCTTACATGTCAACATACCACGTCATCTGCTTGTGCACTTACAGTTTGTAGAGGTTGCTACTCACATACGGACTGTCAGGAAGGTAACACTGAAACATCACATAGTGGGCAAGAAGCCAGTGAAACTGTTCCACCATGCCTGCCTTAAATACCTAAGGGCCTAGAATTATAGGCCTGCACCTCTGAGCCTAGAATAAGTTTTACTCTTTGATAAAACTCATTCCATCCTTAGTTCATTCATCACAACTAATCAAATGCTGAGGGCACACTGCCTAAGTCAGGCCACGTGACTGAATGTAGCTGTCCAGTGAACACAAAGACCCAAGGGTCAACGTTTGGCTTGTTTATAGAGTAATCCACATGACAAAACATGTTTTCTTACAAACAGTGCTTTTATACTGAAGTGTGTATATTTTCAGAAGCATAGTTTAAGTTGCTCAGTATCTTAAAGTTTTAATAATAGGTTTTTCCTGTGAAATTAAAAAATAATTATGATTTCACAGTTCTCTGTAGCTGTAGGTTGGCATGCTTTGCTCACACCTGCATTATTTGTAGGATCTGCAGGGCCCTGGATACACCTCTAATTCTTCAACGAAGCCTCGCCTTCTCCAGCCAGCATCCGTAACTCGTTCTCACTCTAACGTCCCATCCTCCCAGTCTACGGTCAGCTTTCTGTCTCATGTTAGTAATAGTCATGTAATCCATTAAATGAATGACAAAATATGAGAGTAATTTCGGTTGAGGGAAAAAAGTCACTTATAAAAGTAATGTTTATAACTAGCATTTTCAGTGACTAGATTTTAGATTTATACAATTTCCTAGGATTCCAGGAGAATGCAGATTGAAAAATTTTTTTCTTCAGTATTTGTTATTTTCTTGGAAAAGACAAAATGAAATAGTCATTGTGATTAGTGATAACAAAAATATTAAGGTAAATTATTTAACTGCATTATATTCAGTTCTAGCACGAGCATGTCTCAGGTTAGACAGCAACCCAGAGGTACTGTAAACAGCGAGCTCCGTGCTAAGTTCCACAGAGCAGCATATCTGCCACTTCACCAAGGTAGAGCTGCGGACGCTGCCATTTCCTAGTAAACTCATTTTAAAGTAATTTTTAAATTTTGTGTACATTGATGTTTTGCCTGGATGTGTGATTGAGTCAGATCCCCAGAAATTCAGGCTTTCTCTGAAGATGTACAAATGTCTTATAATCAGTATCCAGCTCTAACTCTTAAAAAGAAAGACTTCTGCTGGGCGTGGTGGCGCACGCCTTTAATCCCAGCACTCGGGAGGCAGAGGCAGGTGGATCGCTGTGAGTTCGAGACCAGCCTGGTCTACAAAGCGAGTCTAGGACAGCCAGGACTATAAGAGAAACCCTGTCTCAAAAAAACCAAAACAAAAATAAAAGAGAAAGGCTTCTTCCATACGTCAGTTATCATAACCAAATTTTACTTTTAAAAGTCCTGTCTTTTAAAAAAATTTTTAAATTCTTTATTTTATTATATGTGCATTGGTATTTTGCCTGCATGTGTGTCTGTGTGAGTGTGTTGGATCTTCTAGAACTGGATAGCATGACAGACAGTTGTGAGTTGCCATGTGGGTGCTGGGAATTGAACCTGGGTCCTCTGGAAGAGCAGACAGAGCTCTTAACCACTGAGCCATTTCTCCAGCCTAAAATTTTTAAAAAAGATTTAATTAATTATTATTTATACAGTATTCTGTCTGCATGTGTGATAGGGAGCCACAAGAGGGCACCAGATCTCATTACAGATGGTTGCGAGCCACCTCGTGGTTGCTGGGAATTGAACTCAGGACCTTTGGAAGAACAGACAGTGAGTGCTCTTAACCTCTGAGCCACTTCTTCAGCCCCATAAGTCCTGTCTTTAAAATGGCAACAGAATCCTCAGGACCATTGCAAGTACTATTTAAATAAAAGTTAGATGCTATCCAAGTCACTAATAGTTGAAACAGACTTGTGCACTGCAAAATAAACCAGCATTTATTCTGCTTTTTCATAGTTTCTGTTTATGAGCTAAACTGATTTTATAAAAGAATATAGTGTACAGATGTGAAAAGCTAACCTCGTGTTTGTGTGTCCCCTTCCCAGCACTCGATGAAAACCAACACCCTGAAGGAAGACCCCACGCGGGACCTGAAGCAGCTGCTGCAGGAGCTCAGGAGCGTGATCAACGAGGAGCCGGCCATGCCCCTGAGCAAGGCCGAGGAAGACGCCAGGACGCCGCCGTCTCTTGGAGCACTGTAGGTGGCTCTGTAAGGCACACTCCTCTCAGGAGTGTGTCACCATTAAGTTGTCACATGTCCCTATAGGAGGGTCAATGATTAGGCAACCTTGAAGAGACTGTAACGTTACCAGGAATAGCACCATGGAGGTGGAGGGCTGAAGCAAAAGCCAGCAGGCCAGCCCCCAAGAGCACAAGGAAATGACCCGTGCCCGGGGCTGGTCCGTGTGACTGTGTAGTGATGTAGGAGTCCCAAGAGGTTTCACATCCACAGTCTTACTTGAATGTCACACCACCAGTTGTCACAAGGTGGGACAACATTTATTTATCCCATGTTACAAGTGAGCAAAACAAGTTCCAAAGGGCTGATTTGTGTGCAACACACAGTCCATTGCAAAGCCAGAGCCATACAGCACTGAGGACCACAGGCCCTCAGGGAATAAGCTCATAGGAAAAGCCTAGGTCACTGGCTATTCTTGACAATGGCTTATATCAAATTAATAAGAAGTCCCTTCCAAAACACGCCCAGTCAGCTCCCAGCCCTCCCTTCGTATCTGCAGAGACCAGCGAGACTCCTGTGTGCTTTTCAGATGCTCTTGTATCATCACTTAGATGAACTTACATTAAATGTTCAACATGGTGTCCATGTTAGTACTGATCTTATCTTTGTAATATTAATGTGTTTATATGGCAAATATCTGAAAGAACTTTTCTGAAGTAGTAATAACAGAAAGCATTAGTAATATATAAGCTATCCATCATGACACTGTATTACCTTTGTCATATAATGTAAGACATGTTCTGTTGGCTATTCCAGTAAAGAATCCTTTGACTCACAGAGCACTTTGTTTGCTGTGTGTGTGAGAATGAGACAGGAGGATCACTGTGTAGCCCTGGCTATTGTAGAACTCACTGTGTAAACCTGGCTACTCTCAAACTCAGTCACCCGCCAGCCTCTGCCTCCTCAGTACTGCACCACCACACATAGCCTTTCTTTCTTTCTTTTTTTAAATAGAGTCCTACCTCAGCCTGGCTTTGAACTCTTGTCTTCCTGCCTCAGCATCCAGCATATTAAGACTATAAGCATGCATGTGCTAGCATGCCAGGCTGAGCACTTTGACTGTTCTTGTAACTCTAATAGGCCTTCTAGGCCAGGCCAGGATTGTTAGGTCATTTGACAGATGAGTAAATTTCATCATAGATTGCCCTGCCTCTTATGGAAGTAAGAGACTGCCAGAAGTCACCAGGAGCTCTGGTTCTGAGCACTGATGACTCTGCAGGGTTGCCATGCTTCCCCAGTCAGTTTCTATCACTGCACTCTCCAGTGGCCTTGAACTCTTTATCAGGAGTGCATCAAACAAATCTATTTGGTGAGAATTTGGGTTAATTTTCTGTAATACTACAAATGGCTTTGTCTCTAAAGTCTCAGTTCTGCCTAAAGTTAAAAAATGCATGGAAGAAAGCGGTTGTAGTGGTACATGCCTGAAATCCACCAATTGTGAAGCAGAGGCAGGAGGATTGCTGCAGTGAGGCCAGCCCGATTTACATGGTGAGTTCCAGGCCAGCCAGGGTTACATAGTCCCGACCTGTTAAAACAACAACAAACTAAAAGCCAAAAACTAACCTGTGGAAGAAAGCATTGTCTGAGCTGAAATCGAGAGCTAGCTGGCTTTTGGTAGATTTGCTTGGTTGCCTAAAACACAGCTGTAGCTTAAAGAAAAAGAGTAGTTGATGTCTTCTAAAATACCAAGAATCCAGAAATACACGTGTGTATAGTCAGCTGAGTTCTGTCTGTCTGCACAGAGATGTCTGTGTAGTTGACTGTCCTGTCTGTCTGCACAGAGATGCATGTGTGTAGTTGACTGAGTTCTGTCTGTCTGCACAGAGATGCATGTATGTAGTTGACTGAGTCTGTCTGTCTCCACAGAGAAGACAGAGTACGAGACTGCATCACTGAATCGAGTCTGAGATCTGAGCTCTGCCACAGGTAAGAGGATCAGACTATGAGTCTGAGCCATTGTACAGCAATGTTTTATATGGTCTGGCAATTTGGGAAGTTGGTTTGGCTAGTTTTCATGGAACTTGATGTGCATATTAGCTTCAGGACAGTCAGGCCTGTTACACAGAGAAACTCTCTCAAAACAACAACAGCAACAGCAAAACAACAACAACACAAAACATAAAACTGTCTTACCACTGCCTGCTACAGTAAAACCTGGCCTCTCAGCCTGACATTGAAAACTCTGACTTGTAGCAGCTGGTCTGTCCTGCCTAGTTTTAAGTCAACCTAGTACAAGCTAGAATTGTTTTGAGAAGAGGAAACTATATTTGAGAGAATACCTCCATAAAATTGGCCGGTAGGCAAGCCTATAGGGTATTGCCTTGAATGATTGACGTGAGAGGCTCAGTCCGCAGGGAGTGGACACAGCACTGGGCAGGTGGTCCTGAGTTGTTTAGGAAAGTAGGCTGAGCAAAGCCATGAGGAACAAGTCATACGGCAGCATTTCTCTATGGCCTCTGCTTCATTCCTTCCTCTAGGTTTCACTTTGTAGACCAGGCTGGCCTCGAACTCACAGCGATCCGCCTGCCTCTGCCTCCTGAGTGCTGGGATTACAGGCGTGCACCACCATGCCTGGCTCCTTTTTCTAGGTTTCTACCTTGAGTTTCTGACACAACTTTCTTCCATGATGAACTGTGGTATCAGCAAAGTAAACCCTTTCCTTCAAGCTGCTTTTAGCCACCGTGTTTCATCATAGTGACAATACCCCTAAGACACACCTTCACTGCTCTGCTGTCACCCGTACCTTAAAGACACACCTGCACTGCTGTACTGTCAGCCATACTGTAAGACACACCTGCACTGCTGTACTGTCAGCCATACTGTAAGACACACCTGCACTGCTGTACTGTCAGCCATACCCTAAGACACATCTGCACTGCTGTACTGTCAGCCATACCCTAAGACACACCTGCACTGCTGTACTGTCAGCCATACCCTAAGACACACCTGCACTGCTGTACTGTCAGCCATACCCTAAGACACACCTGCACTGCTGTACTGTCAGCCATACCCTAAGACACACCTGCACTGCTGTACTGTCCCCCATACCCTAAGACACACCTGCACTGCTGTACTGTCCCCCATACCCTAAGACACACCTGCACTGCTGTACTGTCAGCCATACTGTAAGACACACCTGCACTGCTGTACTGTCAGCCATACTGTAAGACACACCTGCACTGCTGCACTGTCAGCCATACCCTAAGACACATCTGCACTGCTGTACTGTCACCCATACCCTAAGACACACCTGCACTGCTGTACTGTCAGCCATACTGTAAGACACACCTGCACTGCTGTACTGTCAGCCATACTGTAAGACACATCTGTACTGCTGTACTGTCAGCCATACCCTAAGACACACCTGCACTGCTGTACTGTCAGCCATACCCTAAGACACACCTGCACTGCTGTACTGTCAGCCATACCCTAAGACACACCTGCACTGCTGTACTGTCAGCCATACTGTAAGACACACCTGCACTGCTATACTGTCAGCCATACTGTAAGACACACCTGCACTGCTGTACTGTCAGCCATACCCTAAGACACACCTGCACTGCTGTACTGTCAGCCATACCCTAAGACACACCTGCACTGCTGTACTGTCCCCCATACCCTAAGACACACCTGCACTGCTGTACTGTCAGCCATACTGCAAGACACACCTGTACTGCTGTACTGTCAGCCATACTGTAAGAACCACCTGCACTGCTGTACTGTCAGCCATACTATAAGACACACCTGCACTGCTGTACTGTCAGCCATACCGTAAGACACACCTGCACTGCTGTACTGTCAGCCGTACCATAAAACACATCTGCACTGCTGCACTGTCAGCCATACCCTAAGACACACCTGCACTGCTGTACTGTCAGCCATACTGTAAGACACACCTGCACTGCTGTACTGTCAGCCATACTGTAAGACACACCTGCACTGCTGTACTGTCCCCCATACCCTAAGACACACCTGCACTGCTGTACTGTCAGCCATACTGTAAGACACACCTGCACTGCTGTACTGTCAGCCATACTGTAAGACACATCTGCACTGCTGTACTGTCACCCATACCCTAAGACACACCTGCACTGCTGTACTGTCAGCCATACCCTAAGACACACACATCTGCACTACTGTACTGGCTCTAATCTAACCAGATCACACACACACCTTTTTCTTAAATCTTGAGGCAGGATCTCAAGCATTACCAAGAATGGGTGATCTTGGATCAACTCCAGATGCTTCTGCCTCTACTGCTAGGATTACAGGCACAGGCTGTTCTCTGTCTGTCTCTGTCTCTGTGTCTCTGTGTCTTTTGTCTGTATCTCTGTCTCTGTCTCTCTCTCTTTTTCTCTGTGTGTGTGTGTTGATCAAACCCAGCTCTTTGTACACAACAGGCAAGCACTGCACTAAGCTGTCTTTAGTCCCCAATTGATTACTCTCAATTCCCAATGTTTCACTTTCCTTTTTAAGATTTTTTCTTATATATATTTATTTATGGTGTGTGTGTGTGCATGTGTGCATGCATGTGTGCGCATGCGCATCTCACAGCTGTCTTCCTCTTGACTTCACATTTTCTCCCAAAAGAGCCAGAGCTTCAGTCTGGATCTGCCCCCAAATTGTGCTCAAATGAAAACACATTTTATCATAAAGCTAACACTTTATGATCTATCTAGCTATTAATATAAAAATAAATTGACCTTAGGGTATAGCTTGTTCTTACACATAGCCATTGGTTCAATTCCCAGCACCCTTCTCTACTAAAGAATAAACTATTTCTTGCTCAGATTTGTATTATATTAATAAGAAAATAACTTATCTTTTGTGTGTGTGTTGTTTTGTTTTTGTTCTTTAAGACAGGAGCTCACACTATGTAGCCCTGGCTGATCTGGAACTCACCATGTAGTCCAGGCTGGCCTGGAGTGCACAGAGATCTGCCTGCCTCTGCCTTCTGAGTGCTGGCATTAAAGGCACAGTAGCCTACCTTTAAAACACTGTATCTGTCATGTCTCCTGTTCTCCTACCAACAGAAGCAACAACTCGCTGAGGGAGTCCACTGAAGGCAGCAAATCTAGCGAAACCCTGAGCAGGTGAGACATGATTTCACTGCCCCTAAGTTATAAAATATCCTTTTTGTTCTGTTCACTGATTGAAAAGACCATAAACTCTATAATGCATAGTGTACTCTCCTAGGCCGGTGGGATCTATACCACTGATTAGCCAGGTTTCAGTCCTGATCCTCCAGTTACATAAAATTATAATAATGTATGCTTATAGAATACTTTAGGAAAATCCTTACTTTACTTTTTTTCATTTTCATGACCAATACAAATATAAACCAGCTCTATATCTTTCTTAAGAGTATGAAAAATGTTTTTCTGGGACTCCTAACATTTTTCTTGCATATATTTATTTATGGTGTGTGTGTGTGTGTGTGTGTGTGTGTGTGTGTGTGTGTGTGTGTGTGTGTGTAAGTGGGAGTGAGGGTATCTCTGACTCTTTGTCTGCTCTTGGGACCCTTTTTCTCCTACTGAGTTGCCTCACCCAGCCCTGACATAAGGCTCTGTGCCTAGTGTTTGGTAACTTGTTTTGCCATGTTCAGATATCCCTGGGAGGTCTGCTCTTTTCTTCAGGGGAATGGAGCAGGAGTGGATCTAGGGGAGAGGGGAGGGGTGGGGCGAAGGCTGGGAAGAGTGGAGGGAGGGGAAACTGTGCTCAGGGATGTATTGTATGAGAGAAGAATTTTTAAAAAAAGAATATGAAAATGATTACATTATTGGAACTGTTTAAATTTAGTTATTGTACTGGTTGGTTTTATGTAACTTGACACAGGCTGGCGCCATCAGGGAAGAGGAGACTCAGTTGAGGAAAGGCCTCCATAAGATCCAGCTGTAGGCAAACCTGTGGGGGGAGGCGCATTTCCTAATTAGTGACTGATGGGAGGGCCCAGCCCACTGTGGGTGGTGTCAGCCCTGGGCTGGTGGTCCTGGGTTCTGTAAGAAATCAGGCTGAGTAAGCCACGAGGAGCAAGCCAGTAAGCAGCATCCCTCTGCATCAGCTCCTGCCTCCAGGTTCCTGCCCTGTTTGAGTTCCTATCCCGACTTCCTTTGGTGATGAACAGTGAGGTGGAAATGTGAGCCAAATAGACCCTCTCCTCCCCACGTTGCTTTGGTCACAGGGTTTCATCACAGCAGTTGTGACTCTACGACAGTAAAGAATGGGCTCAAGCCTCTGAGGGACATTGAAGGCCAGAGAGTATAGTTTTACAATCAAGTTTAGTTGTTTAGGGGATAAGATCTTTTTAGATCAATATAAAGAAGTTAAGTTATTAGAGTTGAGATAGATATTGAATTTCATTCAGAAATTTAAACCCAACAAGACAGGAAAGACATTTACTTCAAGCTGGACAATAATCAAACCACTGTGAATGTAACAGTTATAGAACTCATGATTGTCACATGATTCTCCCTGCTGTATGTAGTTTGTTTTATACATGTGTAATAAATAAATTTATTTTAAAAAAGAATGGGCTCACTCATCCCTGCATCCCCAGCCCTTGAGCACATTGCCCACCAAGAAACCATTCAGTAGATATTTTTTAGTGAATGAATCAAGGCCATATCATAAATACTTTGTGTCTCTGCTTCTTGATCATGATACAGTACATTGAATCTTTTTAAATCTGTCTTTCTTTTCATCTAAACAGAAATGATGTGTTGATTTCCTTCTTCCTTGTGCCTATGAGTAATACCTATATTATAATTCCACCCCTCCTGTCTCCAGCTGCTTTCCAGCTGTCTCATTTTGTCTGTGTGATCTATGTGGTAGCTGTTATCTTCCTGTATTTAGGGTAGAAATGAAGAATCTGAATGTGTAAGCAACTTGCTAAGGGCATTCAGCTTGTAAATTCTGAAGGCCATGTTTAAGCTTGAGCCTTAATGGTGACAAGGCACATGTCTGTGGCCACTACTGTGTACTGCCTCTGGGGGCCTACACTGAGCTGCCTGGGAGGATGCCAGTCACAGGCATGGGGCAGACTTACTTCCCTGAGGTAACAAAAGTTCCACTGTAGAGTTTCTTTGTGATTACAAGAATCTGTTTCTTTCAATAATGACAGTCAATATTTTACTATTAAAAAATCACTGAAAGCTGGGCATGGTGGTGCACACCTTTAATCCTAGCACTTGGGAGGCAGCAGCAGAGTTCAAGGCCAGCCTGGTCTACAAAGTGAGTCCAGGACAGCCAAGGCTACATAGAGAAATCCTGTCTCAAAAAACCAAAAAATAGAATCAATCAATCAATCACTCAATAAAATCACTGAAAAGATATTTGTTTTACAATTGAATTGCCAGCATAGCCAAAGACAGCTAGATCCTTAATCTGCATTTACATAAAATGTATTGTGATAACCAACTGTCAGTACAGCTTTCCAGGAAGTTCACTGTATGCTTTTCAGAGTCTGAGATTTATAACATGTATAACAAGTCATATCATTTTCCCTCTAAAAACCTTCACATTTAGTGTGTGTGTGTGTGTGTGTGTGTGTGTGTGTGTGTGTGTGTGTGTAGTGTGTACATGCGTGTGCCAGGGCACATGTGTGGAGGTCAGAGAACAATCTGTGGGAGCCAGCTCTCTCCCTGCACTGTATGCTCAGGGACTGAGCTCAGATCGTCAAGGCACCTCTCCCTGGTGAGCCATCTGGCCGGCCCTCATACCATTTTTCTTTGGGGTAGTTACAGTCTTACTATCCCTTACCACTTTTGTTCTCTAACTCAAAATTACTATGAAAGTGATAAAGTAACCTCCAATGCTTATCTTCATCAGTCGTCTGTTTGATAACATCCGTTGTCACAGTGACAATTGTTGTAAGCTCAGTCACCCTGAGCACTAAGACTTTACGTATCAGGACTGACCCAGGAATGGCCAGGCCTGTTTTCACCTACTGATCTGGCCACATCTTAGAGTTCTGTAACCTTGTATTATTAATGCTGAGTTCTTGTTAACTCTCTTTGGCCTTTTTCTGGTCACTTGTTTGGCATGTAGCCCTGGCTAGCCTGACCCCCCTGCCTTCACTTACCACACTCAGCTAGTTTCATTTTAAAATGAGTGATTAACATTGCAACCTATAAGATGCATGAGAAAATGATTTGTATTTATAACTGTTATTATACAAAATTAATTTCCTAACCGAGCTTCTATTGATACAGTTTTAGTGAGCAGGCTGGGGAATGTCACTCAGCTGTTGACACAGTGCTTGCCTGGCACGCACAGAGCCCCTCATGAACCTCATGGTGGACACCTATAATCCCAGCAGGTTCAGGCAGGAGGGTCAGAACTTCAAGGTCATCCTCAGCTACACAGGGAGCTGTAGACCAACCTGAGCTAGAGACCCTGTCTCAAAAGGGGGAAAGGGTCATCTTGAGTGCTGAATGCAAAACTATAATGTGATCTTGGGTTTCTCACTACAGGTATTTTTCAGGACCTCTAGAGCTCACAGATCTGATGGGGCATCTTGAGTTTATATTTCAGGCCCTCACATTTGCCTGTATTGGTTTACATTGGCCATATATCTTAGTACTGTGCTTTAGAAAGGAGTGTTTGCATTAGCATTTACATTAGCTTCTCAGACTCTTATACCTGAAAGAAACACCGTGAAGTAGGAAAGTGTTTATTTTAGCATATGGTGGTTCAGGCTGTGCTTGAACTTCATGGCAGGAGGAGGTGTATGTGGCAGAGAGGAAAGTAGAAAGTGGGGAGAATACTGGAAGGGATCCTTGAAGATGAGCCTGGTGGGTGACTTACTTCCCATCACTAGGCGCCTCCCTCCTCCTCTCCCAGCATCTTTCAGCCAGAGCCTGTGTGTGATCTAACCATCTCCGGGAACATCACACATGGCCGCCCCGCTGTGCGCCTTGGTACTCTTAGGTGGAAGGTCAAGATTAATCTGCACACTGTTCTTGTTCCCAGAGAGCCAGTCACAGTGCACACAGGAGACCTGGAGGACCCGTCTCGCTGCTTCACGTTCACGTCCGCAGGTGAGCTCTCAGTGAGGTCTGCAGAGGTACCTCACTCCCCAGGCGACAAAGCCAAAGTCAGTGCTGCAGGCTTAAGCCCCCACTAACTCTGCCTTCACTTCCTCCAACCTCTGTTCAGTCACTCTGTTTTACCCACTTTGAACTGCTTGTGAACCTGATAGATGTCTCCCTGGTGGGGCTCTGGCACCTGCAGTGCCACCAACACTGCCAACAACCTCATCCTCTCTGAAGCTGTGTTCAAATGGCACTTTCCTGGCAACCATTCCCTCACACCATTAAGAAATGCCAACTGTCCCACCCTGCCCAGTCCCCGTACCTCTTCTGCTCATGGCACACACGGTACACAGCATCCTCTAACGTCCCATGTAACTTACTAGTTTCTACTGTTACTGTATGCCACAGCCTGGGAAATAAAGCTCCCCAGTCTTTGGTTTCTTGATACACCCTGGGCATTTAGAGCCTTCCTGACACTAAGCAGGCACTGAATAAATGCTTGTTGACTGGCTAGAATAAAAAGGGGGAATCATGGGCTGGAGAGATGGCTCAGCCGTTGAAGGCTAGGCTTACAACCACATATATAAAACGGGAAAATAGTGGCTCTCCACACCACTTCTAGTGAATTACAAAGTGATTTCCATAAAAACAGCTTCTGAGAGGAAGAGTCAGAGAGACTGAAAGAGCAGACTCTGCTAAAAAGTCGCAAAAGACTCAAAATGGGAAAGAAAAACAAAAATGTTACAGAGAATGACTTACATCATATCCAGAGAACAAATTACTGAAAGCAAATTTAACTAGGAAGAAAAATCATGGAGAGTATGTTAGAAACAGTTAATATAGTTCAACTTGCAGAAGAGAAAAGTAGTTGGGAAAGAATAAAAATGACAGTTATTCAATAAAGACATGGTTATAAGTCCAGCCAGTACTAATGTAAATAGGGAAAATTAAATATAAAGTGAGAAGCACTTCATGTGTATAAGCTAAAACCAATGCAGTCCGTGCTCTTATGTGTATGTGTGTGCAGGTGCACATTTGTGTGTGTGCAGGTGCACACGTGTGTATGTGTGTTGAGATCTGAGGTCAGCCTTGAGAATCACTCCCAGGATGCCGTCGTCTTGCTTTCTGAGACAGAGCTTTTCGTTGCCTGGAGCTTACACATTAGGCCGGCCGGCAGCCAGTGGCCCCCAGGCAGTCGTCTTTATCTGCAGCACCAGTGCTGGCATTTCAAGCTTATGCCACCCAACTCAGGCACTCTTGTCAGCATAACAAAGATTTTACCAACTGACCTATGGTCTCCAACTCATTGTCATTATTGTTTTAATGATTAGTCAGGACAGGAGAGTGATACTCTTGCCTTACTAGGTTACTGTAAATGAGATTCTGCACACCGTAGAAGATTCTAACCGCATTCGGCATCCTTCCAGCTTTCACACAGGTGGTGCTCTGCAGACCCATTATAAATATAATCATAGTTGCTATGTCTTAGCTTTCTATTTCTCTGATAAAGTGTGGTTACTGAAAGCAACTTGGAGAAGAAAGGATTTCTTTGGCTTACAGTTCTGCAATACAGTCCATCATCAGAGGAAGTCAGGCAGGAACCTGGAGGCAGGAGCTGAAGCCAAGACCATGGGTTTATGCTCACCAGCTCACTGGCTTTATCCTCACGGTTTGTTCACCCTGCTTTCTTATACAACCCAACATGAGGGCTGACATCACACACAGTGAGCTGGGCCCTCCCACATCAATCGTCAATCAAGAAAATGCACCACAGGCTAGCCCACAGGTAAAGCTGATGGAGGCATTTTCTCAGCTGTGGCTCCTTCCTCCCAGATGATTCTAGCTTGTGTCAAGCTGACAAAAACCAACAGGATAGGGTTTTGTTTATTTCTTTGTTTTTGTTTTTCGAGACAGGGATTCTTGATATAGCCCTGGCTGTCCTAGAACTCGCTATGTAGACCAGACTGGCCTTAAATCACCACGATCCACTTGTTTCTGCCTCCTGAGCACTCAGATTAAAGGTATGTGCCACCATGCCTGGCTTAGGACAGGCTACTGTATTTTTCTGTTCAATTAATATCCACTTTGATATGCTGGTATTTCGATACTTAACTTTCCAACTAGCATAATTTTACTTAATGCTTTCAATGTATATTTGAGGGTGATAAATTTTCTCAGTTCCTGAAACTATGTATTTTTTTCTCGTTTTGAGGGACTATTGAGTATAGAATTCCAGGTTAGGTTTTCTTTTACCACACTTTAAAAAAAAAGATTTACTTATTTATTTATTATCTATGTATATAGTGCTCTGCCTGCATGTGCACCTGCACACTACAAGAGGGCACCAGATCTCATTACAGATGGCTGTGAGCCACCATGTGGTTGCTGGGAATTGAACTCAGGACCTCTAGAAGAGCAGCCAGGGCTCTTAATCTCTGAGCCATCTCTCCAGCCCGTTCACCACACTTGTAATGTGGGTAACTTCCCCCACTTAAGGTTTCTCTGTATCTACTAAGAAGTCAGCTGTAACATTAACTGATGCCTGTTTAAATGCAGTATGCCTTTCCCCTCCTGTCTGGTAGCTGTGATATTTTTGCCTTTTGTTTGCTTGTTTGTTTTAACAGTTCTTAGCCACATGTCCGTTTTCCCTCTCTGAGTAGAGCACATCTCGAGTTTGAATCTATGGAAGTCTCTGCCTGACTGCTCATTGTCTGGTCCCCTGTGTATCAGTCTCCACTATTTGGACTTTGTCTCTTGGCTTTCTACCATGTCATCTTTTCTCCTTATATACTCGGTTTTTCTTATGTGATACTTTGTGAGAAATGTTACAGAGTGAGATTGCCTTCTTTTAGACAAAACTTATTTAGTTGTTGTTGTTGTAGCTAGCTAAGAGCATTTGATAGACCCAAGGCAGTTTGATCAAATCGGCAGTGGACTTGATGTGAAGCGAGGCCTCTGCATCTCAGCGCTCTCCACGTTCTCACCCTAAGCCAGGCCTGTCCAGAGGAACAAAACCACAGGATGTGTCTGTAACTATAGACTGCCGTACATTCTGTAACTATAGACTGCCGTACATGGTCAGGGTGGCTGTCCTACAAAGGCCATCTGCAAACTAGCAGGGGAGAACTGGAGAACTGGTGCTTAGCTAAGGATCTTGAAGTTTCAGCGGCGGGGGGGTGGGGGGGTGGGGGGGGGAACCAGGCTGCCGCAGTGGGCGGCTGAAGCTGGAGGCTTGCTGAGAGTCACTGTTGAGTTTATACTCACGGTGACTGTCCATGCTGGGCACTGATTGTCACGCCCTCCCGCCGGCAGGAACGACGCAGACACCAGGATCCTTCTCAATCGCGCTTTATTGGAAGCGCCCTTGAAGCTGAAGCGAAAGACCCCAAATGCCTGCGAGCACGCCGTTTAAATACTGTCTGCACGTGGCGTGTCAAAGTCTCATTGGTTACATTTGGATGCCTCATTAGCATGCCTCATTAGCATGCCTCATTAGCATGTCCCATTAGCATGCCCGCAGTCGGGAGGGCTGTGTTGGAGTGCTTCATTTGCATACCCCTGTTCGGGAGGGGTGCATTGAGAGGGCTTATGTCTGCACTTGCGCGGGAGCGTTAACGGTTGCCACCAAGTGGTAACAGTCGCTGCCATTATCGGGTGTGGCCGCACCTTACAACTGATGTCCCCAGGTGATGGCAGTATCAAAATTAAGTCCCTCCTGGAAGAAGTAAGCTAGTGGCCACGGACGAGCTCCTGTACCACTTCTTGTTCCAGGCTGGACTTAGCCTGTTGACAGTGCTACCCACATATAAGGTGGGTCTCCCCCAATCCACCTTGCTTATGTAAATGCCACTTGTCTCTGGAAACCCCCTCATAAACAATCTAGGAATGTGCTCTACCAGTTTTCTAGATGTCTCTCCATCTAAGCCATCACCTGAGGGCACTCCTGTCATTGCTAGCATTTACTTGTGAAAGGTATGACTTTTTTTATAAGAGCAGTACACTTTTTTTTAAAACTAATTCTCTTTTTACTTTGTACTTACAATTTTAGCAAGTCCATCTGTGAAAATTTCAACTTCTCGTTCATTCAATTCTCCTAAGAAGTCTCCAGTTCACTCCCGCCTGACCAGTTCTGCCGAGGAGTCAATAGGCTCCACACCACAGTATCGGTCCAGCAAGCCCCTCCATTCGCCCGATTCTGCAAAAGGTAAGAGTGAGCTGATGGTGTTGATGGTGCTGAGTGATCTCTTACACCAGGGGCTTGTGGGATTCTGCACGCTCCTCTTAGGTGCAGCCTGCAGTTGGTTCTGTAAGTGATGTGCTGTTTAAATTAAACAGCTATTATGTATACATACTCATGCCTTAGTATAATAAAAGTGTGAATACTATATAGAAATAGATCTCTACTCTTGTCTGGCATGAACAGTGAACCTTTTTTCTGTTTTGTTTTGCTTTTTTTCTTAATAATACTTTGTATCTAAGTGCTGAGACTTTCCACTCTTTTTTTTTTTTTAAGATTTATTTATTATGTATACAATATTCTGCCTGTAGGTCAGAAGAGGGCACCAGATCTCATTATAGATGGTTGTAAACCACCTTGTGGTTGCTGGGAATTGAACTCAGGACCTTTTGAAGAGCAGCCAGTGCTCTTAACCTCTGAGCCATCTCTCCAGCCCCCCGAGACTTTCCACTCTTATTTAGTTAAAACATGGCTTTCTTTCAGCCAGCGCCTTTGAAACTGTAGGTGTCTAGTTAAAAATCATCAAAAAAATTAAGTTCCGTTTTTGTTTATAAAAATAAATTTAAAAACCAATATGGTTTGTAGTAAGTGCCTTAGAATATGTGAGTTACATATATTGTGAATTGGACTTGAAATGTTTTTCCTTCTATACAGCAGTGACTAAAACCAGCCTGGCATTCTGTGGCATCATCCCCATTGATAAGGCATTAGCCACACAAGGTGTTCTGTCATTGGCAAAACATCTTAGTCCGGATCCTTAAAAAGTACAAAAATCAGAACCTAATCACATTTGAGTACATTTTATTGTTTACTATTTTGTGCATTATACCCTCTATCTTTTGTATCTAAGCTCTTTGTGTTGTCTCATCATTCAGGAGACACAGAAAAGAGCTCTCTGAAGTCCGAGGCCTGGTCTCCATAGTAAACTCCAAGCTGCCCATGGCTACATAGTGATACCCTGTCCATGGCTGCAGAGTGACACCCTGTCCATGGCTACATAGTGACACCCTGTCCATGGCTACATAGTGATACCCTGTCCATGGCTACATAGTGATACCCTGTCCATGGCTGCAGAGTGACACCCTGTCCATGGCTACATAGTGACACCCTGTCCATGGCTACATAGTGACACCCTGTCCATGGCTACATAGTGATACCCTGACCATTGCTGCAGAATGACACCTTGTCGGTGACTACAGAGTCCGTCCATAGCTAGCAACTGATAGCCTCCTATGACTTCATCGCCTGTCCCTGGCTGTGTAGTGATACCCTGTCTCAAAGAAAGCAAACAAACCACAAGTAAGTGTAAAGAATCAGCTAGCTGACCTGCCAAGAGTGATTGCTAGAGGAGGGGGCATTGCCTGTAACATCACACAGTAATACAACATTTCCTCCATTTTCAGGATTATTTCTGTTCAGATATCCCTAAGCTATTGTCTTTCATCCTTTTGAATTGAAAAACTTTCAGACAATTATCTTTAATGCTATAATTACAACAAAAAGGGTATTTGGAGATAAAAAAAAAATCAAGTCAGCAAAAGTGCTTTCAAAATTATTCATCTAGTCAAGATTGAGATTAAAATTCAACTCTTCCATTTGCTAACCAAGTATTTTCAGAAATTGACAACTTACTAGAGACAGCAGGCCTTCGTCACATCATAGGGTCACCGTTCTGTGTCAGCATCCATACAATTTCCCACCATGTAGACCATCAGACCTCAGGTGACAGTTTCACAGTGAAGCATGTGCCAGTATCTGAATTAGATCCTTCTCCCCCACCCCCCAGTTAGGGACTCCTCGGGCTTGATGTAGAGCTGACTCATACAGCGCGTCACTAATGTCTTCTCATGAGTCCATGTTTTAATATGATGTTGAATAATAGTAAGTCAAATTGACTTGAAAAAAACTCAAATAAACTAGTGCTGCTGCATTTAAATGGGAAACTTTTTCATTTTAAAACTGTTTTAAAGTTTTCATAAGAAACATTGTTTAACATGTAATGTGAAAATTTATAAAAGAAATAATGAATAGACTTTTAATATCACATCTAAGCAATTTTCTAATAGATCCACAGTCTCCGTCACCAGAAACAACAGGAAAAACATGCCGAAAACTGCAGAACAGACTGGAAAGCTTGCAATCCCTTGTAGAAGATTTGCAGCTGAAGAACCAAGGTACACAGCGCAGAGGGCCCCGCGGCCGGGGTTAGCTCAGTGACAGGGTCCCCGTGGCTGGGGTTAGCTCAGTGACAGGGTCCCCGCGGCTGGGGTTAGCCCAGTGACAGGGTCCCCGCGGCTGGGGTTAGCTCAGTGACAGGGTCCCCGTGGCCGGGGTTAGCCCAGTGACAGGGTCCGGGCAGCCGGGGTTAGCTCAGTGACAGGGTCCCCGCGGCTGGGGTTAGCCCAGTGACAGGGTCCCCAGTACAGGAGGAAACGCACAAAAAGATACGCGCACGCGTACACACATGCACCCACGTCCAGGAAGTGGTTCTCTAGCAACACGCACGGATAGAGTAAATGTAAGCATGCTTATAATAGGCTGTGCTGGCGTTCATTAGGCAACTTGCACCCATGTGCAGCCCCTGGACTCAGCACTGCCCTTCACAGCCACAGGGGAGTGTGGGCGCTGTTGTTATTGTCATAAGAAAATAAAAACATAAGACACCACAGTCAGTCCTGTGTCCCATAGTGAACAGTAGAGCCATGACTTGAGCCCTGCGATCCCTGACACCAAAGCCCATACATATCCTTTCAACTCCCGGAGGTTACCTCACATTGTGGGAAAGAAAGTCTCAAGTAAGTGTGTTAGCCCCAGCTGGCCCTAAGCAGTAAGAAAGCATTTTGCTTTTAGCTTATCGAATCTTTTTTAATTAGTTTGAGAATTTCATACAGTTTATTGTGATCATACTTACCCTTCCCTACCAGACCCCCCTCCCTGCCCTCCCCACCCACCTTTGTGTCTTTGTTTTTTAACCCATAAGACACAGTTGGTACTATCTGTATTGTTGTGAGTTGGTTTTTGTTTTGGGGGTTGTTTTTTTGTTTTGTTTTGTTTTTTGGCTCCTCTTATACCCACTCTTTGATGTATATTTTTGATCTATATTATGCCATCCTATTGTCATCTAGTTGGAAGACATGTGGCATCTGTTTAGTAAGACAGTGCCTTGGACTAGATGCAGTGCCTGGGGGGATGGCGCTTGAAGTTCTGGATGGTTTTAGAGGGCTTTGGCAGAATTTATCAAAATTTAAAGTAGAGGTCTGTAGATGCAGCTTGGTGCTAGGACATTGCCTAGCATGTACAAGACTATGGGTTGAGTTCCCAGCAAAACCAAAAGCCAAAACCATTGTGTGCACGCACGCATGCGCACAGAGCAGTCCTCTCTAACTGCTTTCAGTACTGACTGACCCTGGAGATTGCAGGAAGGGAGGCTTTCCTCTGCTACCCTCTCAAGGCGCTAAATTATGCTCTTTTTATCTCACTCATGCTGCTAATCGGAGGCTGTTTCGTTTATTCACCACGGCAGCCTTTATGAAAGTACTGCATTGAATGACGTCTTAGGCACCTCTGGGCTCAGTGTGTGAAGGGATTTATAACCTCACTTGACTTTACAATCTAACTTTGTTTTATTGATATTTTTAGCAATGTCTTCAATGATCAGAAATCAAGAAAAGAGGATTCAGAAAGTGAAAGACCAGGAAAAAATGTTACTAAAATGATGCATTGCTTGCCTGCTCTTTATAGAGGGCTGATGCCTGATTAATTGTGGTGTTACTTTTAACTAATTAGTGCCCTGTGGACTTTTTTCTTTTTATGTGATATTTAATAAAAGATACCCTGTCCTGTAAACTCTATTTTGAAATAAACTTCTCGAATGCTCTTACAGTAAAACATCAAACACTACCAGCTAGTTTTGAAAGTATTCATAAATTACAATATATTAATTTATGCTAATTCTATCATTGATATAATTGTTTTAAATTATTTCACTGTCTTTGAGATTATAGAGTACTTTTTTTCAGCTTAAACAAATTCAGAGTTCTGGGGGGGAAACATGTTCATATAGTGTTAAGGGGTTCAGTGCCAAGAACAGAAGGACAAACTCCAGCATGCTGGACAAACACCAGCCTTGTGGCGACCTTGAATCATTGTTTGTTCTGTCAATATCAGTAACCAACAAAACTTTGGTGCCCCCAATCAAAACTTTTAGAATCTCTCCTCTTGCATAAAACTAAAGAAAGAAAATACTTTGTTACTCTTTAACAAATGAGTAGATAACGTCTACATTGGATTAATACAGTCTACCTTAATTAAATTTTAATAAATCAGGAATATTTGTATGCAAACCAAATCTAATGAGACAAGGACAACAGACACTTAAGTGTTTCACTTGTGCCTAACCATTAGAGATAATGTGGCAGGAGTGAACTTGCCCAGAAAATGTTTTCTTCCATTCCCTAGTACACAGTTGTCATGGAGACACGGCTGCCTAGCTGGAGGCCATGTGCAATCTCAAGTCTCTCACCTCCAGCAGTCAGGTCAAAGTTGTCATACTTTGTGGTTTTTCTTAAGTTATTTCCCTCCCACAGGCTGGATGCAGAGGGTGGTTGGACCCTTAGGGTGGTGACATCACAGGGCAGAAGGGGTTGTCTTAGGAGACTAAACAGAGGGGAGCTGCTGACTGATACAGGGGCAAGAAAGCTGTGTGGTGCTGCTGCCTTCTTACATGGACGACCTGCTCCAGCAGCCAGCAGGGGCCGTGACCCAGCAGGCCGTGAGTGGCGAGGAGGCTGTCCATGCTTTCTCAGGGGAACTTCGCGCTGCTCTCAATAACAAAGCTATCACTAACACGCCCAACTTCAAATGACGGTTAAAACAGATGTGTGTTTAACTATAAATAATAGATTTATATATACATATTATACATATGTATATGTACTGTTTCTTAAATCAACGGGCTTTAGTAAAAGATTAGCTTTTATTTCATTGAGTAACTATAAATAGAATTCTAGACACTTATTTAAATTGGTTTACTTCATAGGGATGCTTGAGCATTGTGACATAATGGCCAGTAGACCTCTTTCTGAGATATGTAAGCACAAGGTGTGAATTTCATCTCAAAGTGCTGTGGGCCCAAAGCTTGCAAACAGCATGCCAGGCCCTCTGTAACGCGGCCTCCAACTGCAGCTGTGCTCTTGTCAGCAGAGGCCATCCTGGCCAGTATTAACACCGTTTTGTCAATAGATGTTGTACTGTTGTACTACGACTGTTGGAACACATAAAAACTCATTTTATCTGAGCACTTAGAAGGTAGAAGTAGGAAAATTAAAGGTTAAAGGTCATCCTTAAGCTATATAGCAAGTTCCAGGCCAATTTGAGCTACCTCAGAACCACAAAGCTAGGACACAGCTCAGTTGCGTGTGCTTGCCTGGCACTGCAAAGAGGCCTATAATCACAGCACTTGAGAAGTAGGGGCAGGGGGTTCAGTTTCAAGGGCATCCTTGGCTACATAGTGATTTTGGAGTAAGCCTGGGCTACAAACAAAAAATAAACAAACAAAAAACCATGCCTCAAAAACTTTTCTAAGCAAAGTTTTAAAAAGATACAACTTTCTCCCAAAAAAAATTTTTTTTAACTTTCTCCAAGGAAAAGCACTCACCATATGTCATCTGCTATCATTTTGATATTTGTTTTTCTCTATATATAAAATATACAGTTATTTTTATATCTAGTTACAGTGAAACAAATAATTCAGGCATTTAATAAAGATATGAAAATTCAGGATTTATTATTCAGTTATAACTTAAAGCTTAGTATTTTTTTCTCAGAGCAAAGCTTTTCTTCTGTATCATGGTCCTATGTAGATTTCCGCTCACTGGCAACAGATGGAAAAACTTCTTTAGGGCAGCCAGGTTGAGGCCTGGTAGGAATGGGGTGGGACAGTGAACAGAAGTGATCTGACCAGGCTGCTGTGGGTAAAGGACGGATGCCCCTTTGCTGGAGCCAGACTCAGACCTGTAACTCCCAGGCCTCTCAGCCCAGCCCCACATGCTCTCCTTCCTGCATGAGCCATCAAGACAAAGACATACCGGCTAGCGTCCCACCTATCCTCAGCAGTGAAAAGGGGACAGAAATTAATGGGGAGCCCTTAAGTCTCACTCAGATCCTTACTGGTCACGGTTCCATACGGTGTTAATGTTAAATGTAAACAGTGTTGCTTCAGCTGTATTTAGTGACGTTTACTATAGTCTCCCTACTCTAAGAGCTCCTAAGGGCTCTCTCTACCTTGTACTTGTACTGTTAGTTTCACCTTGCCTATAGTCCATGCCTCAGGCTTACCCAAATCAGCCACCCAGGAATGGCCAGTCTCTCAAGTAATGGTGTGTCTGCACAAACCAGTCAATGCAGCAGGGGGAAAGCCCCAGCTCACAGGAAGCATTCTCTGCATGCATACAGCTTCCTACATTTTGGACAAAAGCCACACTAGCAAATCTGAAAGAACTCTCTGGCTACAATTGGAATCACGCCACCCTTACTTTAAACTTACAGCCTGAGCCTCTTCCACACTCTGCTGCAGCCTCTCGGAGGATGCTCTGCAAACCGAGTCAGTGGATGCCCCACCACCCATGGACCACTTGATCCTCCTGGCCAGTCTGTAGGCGTCTATTGCTACATTCTTCCCAGCGAGTAACTTCCTTGTTCTCTACCAGTACAAACTTCCACTCCACCACTGTGTCTGCGGGCAGGAAGACAGAGTGAGACCACAGCCCGTCCTTGCAGTAGTGGAGTGGCACGTATGCGTTCCATCCCCCAAGGCTCTCGTGGTCCCCAGTCACCGCAATGAACTGCACATCCGTGCTTGTGACGTAGTGCACCTGGAACTGGACGCTGACCTGCTGAGGCTCCAGAGACAGCGCCCTCCCCTCTGCTGCCCAGCCCCTTCCTCCCACAACAGTGCTTCTGCCACTGTCCGTCCCCTGACTTAGGCTTGACCCAGAAGCCTCAAGACTGCCACCCAAACCACCATCCCCCCACGATGAGTGCCTAGACACCACTTCCCAGCCCTCATGGCCTGCCGGATCCGGGCTGCAGGGCTGTGCCAGGCTGGCTGTGTTAGGTCTGTCCCTGAGCAGGCTGCTGGAGGGCAGCTTCTCAGCCGCATGCCCAGCTGCTTTAACAGCTGCTGCTTGTCCTTTGAGGAGTCTCCATTCTGGGTCCTGATTTCTTGACACCTCAGAGTTAGCCTTGGAGTGTGTATCTGGAACCTTCCCATCGGGAACACGCTCTCTGGCATTGCCCCAGTTTGCTCCGACCTTCTGCACCGCCTGTGCTTCCTGCAGGTTACCAAGAGCTTTGGTTTCAGAAATCAATTGCCCGTTGCTTTCTTGAAGATGCTCTACGGAAGGAAGTGTAGGAATGTTAGGTGCTTCACAAAGGAAAACTGGGGAAAGCAATTGCTGCTGTCTTCAGATCTCTCTGCAGTTCAAGTCCCTGTAAAAATCAGGTCCCTGTTTGCACACTCCCAGCACTGGTCTAAGAGCATATGTGCAGAGCCAACAATCAAAAGCATGCCCAGAGTCGCAGTGCACAACGTGAGAGAGAATGAAGTGACAAGCTGCAAAGTCTCCCACAGTCCCGACCATGTTGGCAAGTATCCAAAGTTAAGTCATTTGGCTCCTGACATTAAAAAAAAAAATGCTGTCCGAGAGTTGGGGCAGGAGTTAAGCACCACATAGGCTTTTAGGCTTTTGTGGAACAAAGAACTGCATGGCTGCCCTGCAGCCGAGAGTACACCCGAACTCTCTGGAAGTGAGTGTAGGAGAGGGCCCAGCTCCAGCTAAAAGGCAAGGGCTGAGGCGCAGAACAGTCAGTGTGAGAAATACCAAGGATACGCCTGAAGAGAGTTGAGAGGGGCGCGGCTTGAGGGCAAGGGAATCTCTTCAAACACACATGAGGCTCCCCCAACCCCTACTCACTGTACATACACACATAAAAAACCCTGTTCCTTAAAGTCCGCAATCAAGTCCTCTAAAGACTTGGTTTCTTTCCTGGCTACCTAAACAGCTCTCCTACAGGCACAAACTCCCTAAAACTATAAATAAGCACCGGGTTGGGGGGGGGGGGGAGGAGAAAACTCTTGCTTCATTTTGCCTCTTTTTAAGAATGAGTTTCAAAGTGAGAAGTCAACAAATATTACTCTGAACTCTCAATTTTCAGGAGAAAACAGATGAACCGTTTATCAAAACCCAGCTGTGGGAAAGATTTTCACGTAGGTACAAATGACCACCACTAAAAATAAGTTCTGCTAGGCAGCGGCAGCTGGCAAAGAAGGGCGCGGGAATTTAGGATTTGTGCCAGTGAAGTGAGCAGTGGTTGCCTGTGACAGGGTCTCTAAAATGTAGATTTAAACTTTGATGACAATTCTCATCAGGGTTGGGTTCCCTGGTAGGCCAGCACCCTGGGATATTGTAAGCGGGCGCACAGGCTGCGCACAGCCTCAGTTGCAGTGGCCTTCACGACCCAAGTCTAAGCTGAAATTTACTTTTCTGAAAGAACTGTCCAGATCGTAGGAAGTGAGAGCTCTAGGCTCGCCAGCCCCAAGTTCAGATCTAAGGAGGAGTGTGGGATGTCAGGGTCTGAGACTCAGAAGGATGTCCCTCCCAGCTCCATCAGAGATTGAAGAGAGTTGTGAGATTCCCCCCAAGCCAGCCTCCTGCACTGCGCCAAGCACGGCCAGGCGGAGGAGCCCGCGCCGGCTGGAGACGCAGGAGCTGGGCGCGGCCTCTGGAGGACCCGAGTGGCTTCGCCAGGACAGTACAGCCCCGGAACGCCATGGGGCCTGAGGAGGGTTCAGTCCGGGGTCAGGGAAGCTGGTTCACCAGGACCCACCTGAACAGCTCCAAGTGGCTGTCATTTCCCCTTCCCAGATGAACTTCAAAACACCTGCCTTGTCTGCCCGAGCCCCAGGGAGGAGGAATACCTGGTTTGGAGACCAGCTGCAGCTTGGAAGGTTCCGAGCTCAGGCTGCCACTGCCACCACCACCACCCGGACCGCCTCCCGGAGCCTCAGCCTCCCCTGAAGGCGCGTCCTTCTGCAGCTCCGCACCCCCGTCTTTCCCCGGGGCCCCAGGGTCGCCCCGCAGCAGCCACAGGATAAGAGCTCCCGCCAGACCCCCGCCGACCAGCAGAGCTGACCAGACGGCGCCCATAGCTGAGAGGCTGCAGCAGACGACGACCTCGGACCTGGGCTCTGCTCACCCACGGCCACACCCACCCCGCCCGCCCCAGCCATTTACGGTTCCAAGGCGGCCAGCCCAGCCCAGCCCTCCCCCTCCCCGGCCGCCGCGAACTTTCCCGGCCCCGCCCCCGCCCCGCCCCTCAGCCTAGCTCTTGCCCTAGCCCCTCGCTGCTCCTGGCGGGTCTACCCAGTTGTCCTGCTCCACTCGACCCTACACCAGAAGAGCAGGCTTGCGCATCGCACCGAGCCAGGCTCGGGGCACGCCTGGAGCTCCGAGGCGGTAGAGGGCCCAGAGCCCAGGGCTCTCCCAGGATTGTTAGCACAGACAGGCTTAGAGAAGATGAGGGTCCGGGCGAGGGAGGGTTGGGGGGAGGGGACAAGGCTCAGAGAACCAGTGGAAGCTTCGCTCCCGCCCCGCTGCACTTAGCCTTCCCCAACCTCTACGGAACCATCTACATAAAGGCCCCCCACTTCAACCAACCCTCCTCGAACCTCCTGCACCCTCCTTTTTCAAAAAGAAGGATCCAGACTAGCCTAGAACTCTATATGTATCTCAGGCTGGCCTCAAACTCGAGATACTTAGGCTTCAGCGTCCCAGGTTGCGGGTCACGGGCAAGCATCGACTTGGCGCTCTCCTCCAATCTCATATTGCTGCTTGTGTACACCCACGCAGCTGCACTGGCTGTTGCTCAGGGATGGAGCCCCTACAAGTAAATGTTAATAAAGCAGCGACCCTTTATCAAAGCATCATATATTGAAAGTGTTTTGTGCATGAACTTAAATGAATCCTCACGCAGTCGAAGTCCTATGAAGGAAGAGTTTGACCAATCTGCTGTGCCGATGTGTGGTTAAGGAGCCAGGGCTTTTAATTTCTTTTTTGTTTGTTTGTTTTTGTAGACAGGGTTTCTCTGTGTAGCCTTGGCTGCTCTGGACTCACTTTGTAGACCAGGCTGGCCTCGAACTCGCAGAGATCTGCCTGCCTCTGCCTCCCGAGTGCTGGGATTAAAGTCATGCGCCACCATGCTTGGTTTAGGGCTCTTTTATTTCTTTTCTTTAAACACACACTCCCATATCCCGCTGCTGAGGCCACAGCTGGAAAGCATGTGCCTTGGAGTTAGTTACTGCTAGCGTGGCTCCCTCTGGGAGGGAGGTTAGCTCACAACACAAGGCTCCTTGCTGAGTTCACACAGCATCTCCTGACAGGGACTTCCTGGTGGGCTGCTCCTATCTTGGTGCACGCTGCAACTCCTAAGAGAGGAAGTAGTTAGGTAGAGAACAGAGTAACAAAATGACCTGTGTTTCATTATTAAATTATTTAATATTAGAATGGAATACTGCTATACCCTGATCAGAGAAGTTTCTTCTCGCAGTAGATGGTAGTTAACACAGAGACCCTGAACCGGACCGCTCGGAGAGAAAGAGACACTTTGGAGTACTCAGCCCTAAATGGGATAGACGGCTTTATTAAAGCCCTCTTTCAAGGCTCAGAGATCTAAGTGGAAGAGGAGATAGACATATTCTAAGAGCCAGGGATGGTAGATGAGTCCAAGGAAACAGTGTCTTGCGCTCTCAGAGACTGTGACAGCATGCAGCACCTGCACACTTCAAACCAGAGAAAAGCCGGCACTGAGAGGAGGAAGTGAGCACGAAGTCCCACCCACAACCACGAAGTTGCAATCCATACCTGTTGGGAAGGAAAAATCAGTTATTCCCAGTGGATTGACACTGGGAATGTTGGCCACACCCCAGGAGTAGCTGGTTAACACAGACTCCGTGCTTTGTTTGGGAAGGGGGTGGGGAGGGGAAGATTGTGCACTTTTTGATTTGTTTTGATACTCTTTTGTCTTATTAATTTTCTTTCTTTTTTGTGTTTTTTATTTCGGGTTTTGCTTTTGGTAGGTTTTTTTCTCTTTTCTTTCTTTTCTTTTCTTTTTCTTTTTTTTTTTTTTTTTTGAGAAAGGGGAGGAGGGAGCACATGAGGTTGGGAGGACCTGGGATGAGTTGAGAGAGAGAAAAGAATATGATCAAAATATATTTAAAACTAATTTTAGCTGGGCATGGTGGTGCACGCCTTTAATCCCAGCACTTGAAAGGCAGAGGCAGGCAGATCGCTGTGAGTTCAAGGCCAGTCTGGTCTACAAAGTGAGTCCAGAACAGCCAAGGCTACACAGAGAAACCCTGTGCCCCCCCCAAAAAAAAACAAAAAAAAGACCCTAATTTTAAAAAATTAAGAATTTAAGATCTAAAAATGAAGATAGATGGGTAGGTAGATAGAGAGAGATAGACAAAAGATAGATAAAATAAGGAGAGATAGGCAGGTAATATATAAAAGTCTAATTAGAAGAGAAAGGGGATTTGCCTGAAAAGCATGCCCAAGCCAGCTCACTAAGATGCAGCCATTACTACAAGCCAAACTGAGTGGCAAGCCCCTACAGGATGCCTATCTTCAAACGCGGGGATCCCACTGCAATCAGATCAAGCCTTTGTGGGAGACTCTCCAATGGCTCTGCATCTCACAGCAAAAACCTGTCCCCAGGCCTGGCCCTCTCAGCCACAGTGGTTTTCCCAGTTTACACAGACGGCCACATGCTTCGCAAGCACAGCTCACATTGAGCTCAGTGTGCTCGCTGTCAACTACACTTCATGTCTTTAACTAGAGAGTTGATGGTGACCTTGAGAGACAAAGACTACCCAAACCGCAGCACGGGGCCTTCCATCATAAACCAGTGTCTCCTTGAGTTCTGGGAGCCATTCTAGTAAATCATAAAACCCAAGGAAGAAGCCCCCCAATTCATAACAGTCAACCAGAAGCAGGAAATGCATGGACTTGGGGTTGACCTCTGAAATGGGGGAGTCTTAAGTTGAGCCCTCTTAACTTATGAGTTCAGTACCGGCTTCAGGTAGAGGCTACCAGAACTGAGTTAAGTTGGAGGATGCTGACTGATGCTCATGAGTTGGAGAACTGCTTGGTTTGCAAAGCGTCTCCCTACTTACCAGTTCTCGCCATCTGGAGAGCGGTTTTGGAGAGAAGGGGGTAAGCAGTGTCTTTCCACTGACCTCTGTGTTGTCAACCTCAGTGTCTGTACCCTATTCGGACGGCATTGGTGTACCTCCATCTGCACTCGCCAACTCAACCCTACTCGAAATCTTTCCTAAATCTTGGTGTTGCTCTCCTTGGCTCAGAATTCCACTCAGAACTCCTCAAATTGATATGCCATTCTCTTATTTGAATTCTGAGCATATGAGCTTTCTTAGAGCAAAGCATAAGGCTTTCTCTTATGATACACTTATTTTTGTAACTTGTCTCTTCCTCCTCTTCCTCCTCCTCTTCCTCCTCCTCTTCCTCCTCTTCCTCCTCCTCCTCCTCCTTTAACTCACAAATCCCTTGAGGGTCAGAGCATCTCATTCTTAGTGTTCCACAGAATGCCAAGTCTAGCATCTAATACAGGCTTTTATTGTTGCTTTTTATTGGTGCCTAATTGATGTAATTGATACTGGCCCCTGGCTAAATGCTTCATCAGAATTATCTCCTTCAGAGGCGTGACCTGCTCAAGGTCATCCAGGGGGTGGCTGGCCAGACTAGGATTTGACCCCAGGACCCAGGTTCTGAACTGCGCTAGCTACACCAAATCCTGATTGGCGGTTAAAGCACGTCCGTTCACCTTTCAAGACGTACATTTTTGAAGTGAGTATGTGGAATTGGATGCGTGACATCAGAGTTGCCTTCTGGGAATAGTCCAGCTTGATGCCCAATTGAAGACGGAGCTGTTGCCTTCTCATTCTCCACCCCACCCCACCCCCTCTCTCTCTCCAAGCCCTAGCTCTCTGGGGGGATGTACCACAGCACCTGTGCATTTCTGTCAAACTCTGCGCCTGTGTCTCCACATGACATTTGCCACAGGCAAACCCTCTCGGCAGATCAGTCACGTCGGAGCCTCTCAGCCTCAGGTTTCATAGAAACGTTTTCTAACTGCGACTGTTTGCAAACCTCTGACTCATCCTGACCCCTGGATGGACTCCAGGCTGAGCTGCTCCGTAATGATGAAACCTCCAGAAATGGAGCATCTGTCTGTACTGGGGAAACTAGCCAGCTCACCAAAGAGAGGAAAACGCAAAGCTGGGCTGGCCATGCTGCGTTGAACTGTGGGTCTCATGACCCCTACGTGAAAATGGCAGAAGTGCGAGGCTAAGGGAAGGAAACCCAAGACACTGACACCGTGAGAGTCTCTAACCCAGGAGGCTATTTTGATATAATTATGTGCAATGGAGGACGCTTAGACAAAAGTTACCAGATCACCACAGGCAAGGGCAGAGAGCTGTGTTGTCCACAGGACAAATGATTAATATCCTAATATCCAAGAAACTCTCACACATTGACAAGAAAAGAACACGAGGACACTCTTTTTTTTCACTTCCGGGCTGAGCAGACAGCATGCACCCATAGGCCAAAGGAACAAATAAAAGAGATGCTCAAAACTTACTGGTACTCAGAAAAAAGCAAGTTCAAAGGTCCTGTTGGTTTCTATCCCCCAAAGAAAATATTAGTGAGAAGATAAAGTGTGGCTCCTGGGAAAGTTAGCCGTTGCAGTCAGAAACCTCACGTGAAATGAACAGCACATGCACCCTGACACCCATCTCTTATCAGCATGCATCACCTGCAGGCCACCTGGCTACACACAGAGGAGAAAGGGACTCTATGAAATGTATCAGAGACTTAGAAAACGCTGTGAGTGTGCCACAAGGTGTCCAGAGTCCCACACAGGAAGCTCCTCACAATGCTGGATCAATATCAGGAGTAGTAAACAGGAGAGACTATCAAAATTAATGCAGGCGAATGTCCAGAAGGCTTGGGGCTGTCTCTTGCTCTTCTGCAGTGTTGGGCCATAGACCCAAGGCCTTGTGTATGCAAGGTAAGTGCCTGAACACTGAACCACAAACCCATCCTGCTTGCCCTGTGCATTGGGAAAGAGGATGTCGCTTCTTTTCTTTTGTGCTTATACCATAAACAACACAGACAACCTCTGTGATCAGATATGTGGGACTTCCCTCATATCCACCAAGCAAGGTATTCTTCAGCGAAACCAGCTGTGCTTCCTCAAATTCAGCTCAACTCTGACAGGATCTCCCTGGAGACATTATCAGTTCCACAGATGAGGGGCCTGGTCCCCAAGACTGTACCCATTCGCCATGTTGGATACTATTCACAAGCCTGGGATAGCGTCACCTGTGTCTGTAACTGACCAGCTATGAATCAGGGTTCCAGGACTAAGACCACGGCTCAGTGAACAGTGTGGGCTTAACACTGTGAGGCCTGGATTCTGTCCCAAGTACCCACAGTGCAACTTGAATTTACAGCTTCTCCAGAGCACGTTATGTGAAGATAGAGCATTGTCTGAGAAAGGCCGAGTCCCCAGTGGTGGTGTGGGAACATACAGGAAGATGCAGATGGTTTGAAGTGTCCTCAACTCTCATCCCATGGGACTACGCCACTCAGATGCCACAGCAAGACTAACTAGTTCTTTGAGCCAGATGCTTCTTGAAAGAGCATCCGCTGTCGTGCTATGTCGTGCTAAGACCATGCTGCCCAACTGTAGGCTCCTCATAGGCAAGGCCTAAGTGTGGCAGAAAGAGTGAGACAGGATGATGTGAGGCCCCTCCTGACGATGGTCTCCGTGCTGAGCTGCCAGAACGTCTGTCTTTAAGCTGGGCTCGAAGGTTTCCTTACTTCAGCCTTCATTCTTCCGGGAATCGGACTCACATCTTAGTCTGGTGGCTCCCCACCACCTTTTCACGATCCCCCTGGTATATTATTCTCTTTGGTCTCAGGTTATTTATATCGGCTTCACCTGCATGCTGGGAATACTGTATGATGGTGTGCTGCTTGCTTTTTCCACTTGGATTTTGGAGGCCAGATTTACACCAGCTCTTAGCCCAAAAGGCTGTGAAGTGGTGAGGAGGCCAAGTTTAGATATGCTGCCTCAGCTTATTACCTCAGGAGTCTGAGAAGGAGCCAAGTCTGAGCCCAGCATGTCACTCAAGAAGGCATCCAAGCCCTCTGAGCCCATGGAGCCGGCGTGCTTGAAGCTTCTGCAGCAGGCAGGGCTCTTAATAGAACTTCAACAAGTCCGGAAAAGATCCTAGCTCGGGCACTCGGTGTTCCGCAGCTGAGCCACAAATCCGGTGGCATAAAACTGTTCTCTTGGCTTCTTGCTAGGCAGTAGTTAAACATGGCAGGCGGATCCTGAGACAGTTGGTAGCCATGTGACAGGTGGCCCCCATTACCCAGGGGTGATCTGATCCACCAAGCCTGGATGTCAGCTAACCTTTGGTACGTGTGAGTGATGTGCCAGGGTCTGTTTTAAGCACTTGTAATGTTTCCCTAATCCTTGCCACATCACTGGAGGTGGAACCGCAGTTATTATAAGCACTCCTATTAGAGATGAGATGACTAGAGGAGACAGGACAAGCAATTCGTCTCTGAGCATTTAGCTGGTAAGTGCCAGCTCATTCAGTTTCCTAAGTGCCAGGCCCTGAGCTGCAAAGTTCCACCTTTAATTACGTCATCACCTTTAATTACATCAAGGACTCCGGGAAGAGTTCTAGTCAGGACTGGGCTTGAGCAGAGACAGAAGACACAAGCAATTGCACAGTGTGCTCTTCCTACCACACTACGATGCCTTCCACAGCCTACTCTTCTCCCCTCATGGGATACTCTCTAAGTCCAACTGACTGAAAAGCCAACACAATCTGATGTTAGCTGCTGCACATTACAGCCCAATTCAAGGGTGGCACCGAAAAGCAGGACAGGAATTTTCTAGAATTGTAAGCATTTTGCCCTTCTATGACTTGGATGTTCCCGATAAAACTGTATTTTTAAATTGAAGTTCCGTGGTGAGGTTTTAAGAAGATAGAAACAGAACCAGACTAGAATTCAGAGGCGGGACATTTGAGTGTTGAATGAGGTCATGAAACTGGGGCCCTAATCCAACGGTTCCATGGATTTATTAGAAAACAGGCCTGAGCTATGCCATCTTGGGATTCTGCAAAGTTCTCACTATTGAGAAGGACTTCGTGAGATACGGCCATGGGATCTTGAACTCTCAGCCTGCAGACCATGAGCTGTGCCAATGGATTATGATACAACTATCTCTTGGGCTGGAGAGATACCTTAGAGCTTAAGAGCACTGGCTGCTCTTCCAAAGGTCCTGAGTTCAATTCCCAGCAACTACATGGAGGCTCACAACCATCTATAATGAGATCTTGTGTCCTCTTCTGGTGTGTAGGTGTACATGCAGGCAGAACACTGTATACATAGTAAATAAATCTTAAAAAAAAAAAAAAACTCTTAGCTTCTAAGACTGGGACTTGTGCTGAGCCTATCATCCAGAGTTAAGGGCACCTTGAGGTCACAGAAGACTTAGGCTGCCATCCTTCTGTGTCCTCAGCCTGTTTAATCTGCCTTTAAGAGAATGGCATAACAACCAACCTTACTTGCCCTGGATTTCCCATGGAATCAGTTTTTCCTGACAAAGCTGATGCACACATGCTATCCTATGTATTCATCCATGCCCCTCACCCAGAGCAATGCATGTGTGTTTGCATGTGTATCATTTCCTGAAAACAGCAAAAATGCAGGTTGAAAGCAATCTTATAAAATCAATACCCAGCGGAAATCTTGAAGACAACATTCAGATATTACTTGATAAACAACGGAGTTTGTAGCACTGTCTGTTACCTGGCCACTTAGGGGGCAGTTGTGGAAGTGACGTAATCTCCTGTAAAACCCCATTAAAGACTCAGTAAAGGGTCCCTCATTCCTTCCATATTTTCCATGCTGTCCAATAAACAGAGCAAAGTCCTCTATTACAGACAGACCCAGACAGACACCGAGACAGACTGAGAAGCAACAGATTTGGACTCACATTATGGGCAGAGAAGATGGAAGACAGGGCACACAGAGAATTCACATCTGAGTTCGTCATGGCTAAATGACACCAAGAGAAAGTGCTTAATTTTGTCCCTTAATATAATGCCGGGGCACTATTGGTGACTCGGAGCTTATTTTTAATGTGTTCAAATTGACCAAGTTTTGGTGCTTTGTGTGAGAAATCTGTAACGTGTTCAATCCATTTATGAGCTGAATAAACTTGTAGTTCTAAAATAATGTCCCCATCTGTGCTCTTCAGTTGTGACAGCCCAAACAAACAAGCACTTTAGTTCAGTAAGACTTGGAAGGAGACCATGAGGGCAAGGCTCGTGACAGGGGTGTTTGGGGAATATGGGGGGGGGGGGCGCAGGGATACAGGACTCTTTCAGAATGATCTAGAGGGTGAGAGACGTTCTTTCTTTGTGACAGCATCAAAAGGCTCCACTCTGCAGAAAGTATTCGCTATGCAGTAAAAATCTGGCTCCATGGCCCAGGGGTTAGAAGATGCACTGCTCCCGCAGAGCGCCTGTGTCTGCTTCCTAGCACCCGTATTGTGGAGCTCACGATGACCTGAGTCCAGCTCCAAGGGTCCAACACCCTCCCCTGGCCTCTGAAGACACCTGTGTACACACATACACACACACACACACACTTTTAAATTTGATTTATCCTCTATATTTCAGCCACCTATCTCCACAGACACTGCCGTATCGCCCGATGACTCCTGAGCACGGACCATCTGTGTGCCCAGGTACTTGGACTTCCCCTCACTGCTGCTGATTTGGTGGTCGCTTCTGTTGAATGTTTATCTGTGTACTGGCGGATTTTGTGTCAGCCTGCCACAAGCTAGAGTCATTGAAGAAGAGGTGCCTTCAGTTGAGAAAATGCCCCCACCATATGGGCCTGTGGACCAGCCTGTGGTGCATTTTTCTTGGTTGACGATTGATGTGGGAGGTGCCACCCCTTGGCTGTGGTCCTGGGCGCTAAAGGAAAATAGGCTGAGCCTGCCATGGGGAGTAAGCTATGTGTGGCATTCTCCTAAGGCCTCTACTTCAGTTCCTGCCTCAGGGTTCCTGTCCTGCTAGAGTTCCTGCTCCAACTTCCTTCAGTGCTGGAGTGCAACCTGAGTGAAAACTGAAGTAAGCTCTTTCCTTCCCCAAGTTACCTTGACCATGGTGTTTTAGCACAGCAATAGAAACTCTTAGTTGTCTACCAATGGAAACCAATCATAGGAACCTGAAAACGCCCTGGGCCTGACTACAGCCAAGCCAGGAACACTGTATCTCTGGAAAGACACACACACTCTCTCCAGGGGCAGCATATTCAACCAGCACCGCCTGCAGCTCATCACATGCATGCCCAACTCTGAGGACTAGTTCCCCCAAGCCCACCCGTGATAGGACCGGAATGCCTCATCCACTGCCTTGCAGGAGGCCCACTCTCCTGTTGGTGCCCTTGTGGGCTTCCATGCAGGTGAAGGTATTTGATGAGTGCAACCATGAGTGGGTTTGGGAAATGTGACCTGTACAGTGGGAAGGATGCTAGAAGGGGTCATGATGGTTGCAGACTGGAGCGCCTTCCGGAAGAGCAATAAGTTATCCTTTCCCTCCCCAACCCCCAGAAAGTTATTCTGGGTTTAGATTTGCTGACCTTGCTTCACAGATATCCACCCACACCAACATTTATAGATTTACTGAATGCTTATTCACTGCTGTGGTTTTCCACTCAGTGCTGGTTCTCATCGAGAGACCTTTTTGATCCATCACCATCATCATCGTCATCACCACCACCACCACCATCATCACTGCCATCATTGTCATCATCTTTGTCATCATTATTATTTGGTAATTTAGAACAGAACAAGGTCTCAATCTTTAGTCCACATGGCTTAAACCTGGCACTCCTCTGCCTCTGCTTTTGGAGTGCTGGCACTATAGGCACAAGCTATGATGCAAAGTACAGAAACTATTTTTATAGCAAAAGTGAGAAAGCGATTGGCTGACCCTATGGTGCACATAGACATTGCAGTTCAGACCTACCCCACTTGGGAGACAATGTTTTTGAAGTGCAGTGCCGGTGTCTACCCCATACCTGTGTGTTCTGCTTCCTCATAAACAGAGTTGAAAATATTCAAACAATTTCATCCTTACTGAATACTTCTTGTTACTCCCTAAACAGCACAGTGTTACAATAATTTCTTAATTTACATTTTGCTAGGTATTGAACATAACACAGCCATGACTCCAAGTGCAAGGTGGGACATATGTAGGTCACACGCAGGCACTTTATCATCTTGTGTGAGAGACTTGGGTACCAGCAGATACCACAGAACACTGGGACCAGTGCCTCACAGACACTGCGCAATGGTTATCTACACTGAACTGACACCCGCTGTTTCTCTTGTACCCTGGATATGCAAGTCTGAGTGTAAAGGGTCCCATCAGGAGGAATTAACAACCCCTTAACAATCCCTGGAAAAATTGTTCCTTAGCCCAGGACTGAGCTGTGGATATAAAAACTTGAGAAAAGTCACCAGCAACAGAAAACAGCAAATTTCAGTTGACTTAGCAGCAGTTGCCACCAGCTGGTCAGTATGGCCTCTTCACAGTGCTTGAAGAACTGAAAAGGGGCAGGGGGTGGTGGTAGTGGTGCACACCTTTAGTCCTGGCACTTGGGAGGCAGTGGCAAGTAGATCTCTGAGTTCAAGGCCAGCCTGATCTACAGAGAGAGTTCCAGGACAGCCAGAGTTACACAAAGAAACCCTGTGGGGGAGGGGGGCATGGGGACTCTGGTGTCAGAATGAGAGAACTTCTTCACTAGTGAGGGAAATAATCGACAAGTCACGGAAATCAGAGGGTCGCTTGGAGCTCCACTATGTATTGTAATAAAAACTCCAGCGCAGGATCACTGAGGTGCAGACCCTTTGTGGATAAAGGTTTGGGCCATTCCGTTGATAGAGTGATCCCATGAGCCAAGCGGTAGGCTAAAAAGAGCAAGCGGGGGGAACAGGAAATGGATGGGGAAAATTGTTTAGAAATTCCACCTCCTGGTACTGCAGAGATGGCTCAGTGGTTAAGAGCACTGGCTGTTCTTCCTGAGGTCCTGAGTTCAGTTCCCAGCAACCACATGGTGGCTCACAGCCATCTGTAGTACAAGCTGGTGCCCTCTTCTGGTGTGCATGAAGGCAACTTACTCATATACATAAAAAAAATAAATCTTTTAAAATTAATTAATTAAAAAAGAAATGACACCTCCTAACCAGTTGTAGAAATGAACACAATTGAATTGATATGCATCTTCTTTACTGCCCGGTCATGTATACACAACATTTTCCAAAAAGTTTTGTCTTGTCTTTCTCAACTAAAGGTGTGTGGCAAGCAACCAAATTTAAAAATGTAGTTCTGTGTAAGAGTGTTGAGATGTGAGAGGGAGGGCCTGAGTTGGCAAGATGCTCACTGTGTAAGTAGGAGGACCCACATTTGATTCCCAGCACCTATGTAGAAATCCAGAATGACATAGCTTGTGATCCTAGTGTTAGAGGAGGAAACAGGCAGATCTCGGAGCTCACCAGCTGGCCAGGTCCAAGTGAGAGACCCTGCCTCAAAAAAATGGATGGCTCATGAGGAACAACAGCCAAGGTTGGCCTATGACCTACACACACACATACACACACACACACACACACACACACACACGACCATAAGCATGTACACAAAAATAATAATTGTTTTCATTTCTAAAGTTATTTTAATTTACATTTTTATTTTATACTTGTACAGGCGTTTTTGCCCACATTCACATCTGTATACCATGTGCAGGTCTGGTGCCCAGAGACGCCAGAAAAGCACGTCAGATCCTCTGAAACTGTAGTTACAGATGGTTGTGAGCTGCCATGTAGGTGCTGGGAACTGAACCCTAATTCTCTGGGAAAGCCAGTGGTCTTAACCACTGATCCAGCTCTCCAACCCCACCCCACCCTCAAATACTAATTGTTTAAAAGTAATAAGATGTAGAGGTTGGAGAGATGGCTCAGAACACTTGCTGCTCTTGTAGAATACCTAAATTTGGTTCCTGTCACCCATATAACACAATACACAACTGCTCCAGGGGATCTCTCTCTCTCTCACACACATACACACACACACACACACACACACACTTTTTTAATATTTAAAAAGTAATAAAACATATTGGCTTGATCTTCCTTTAAACTTTTTATTTATTTTATTTTATATGCAATGGTGTTTGTTTGCATATTTATCTGTGTGAGGGTGTCAGATCCCCTGGAACTGGAGTACAGACAGTTGTGAGGTGCCATGTGGGTGCTGGGAATTGAACCCAGGGCCCCCGGGAGAGCAGCCGGTGAGTGCTCTTAGTCACTGAGCCATCATCTCTTCAGCCCCCTCCTTGAAGCCTTTTGACCTATGACCTTCCACTGTAAACACACATTTATCAGCAAGACTAACATGCCTTAGAGGGGAGAAAAATACCTCAGTTAGCTTAACTCAATGGAAAAAAAAAAAGCACTGTAGAGAAAGAAAGGCGGTATTTATTCAGAGTCAGCTAAAAGTAAGCCCTCAAAGAAGTAACAATAACAATCTTGCCTTTACTTATTTTATTTTTACAAGGAATCAATACACTGATGTACAAATGTGAGAAGACTATTCATGAATATTGATCCCATAGTTGGTAATACATTTTTTTTTTTTTAATGCACCGGGCATCTTGGTGTACAGCTACAATTCTAGCCCCTGAGAGGCTAATGCAAGGGGATGACTAGTTAGAGGCCAGCCTGGGCTACATAGCAAAGAGGCTACCTGGAGAAGACCAAACCCCAAAGCCAAAACAAGCAAGCAAACAAAACATTGATCAATGGGGGATGGGGAGATGCGCCAGCCATTAAGAACACTCACTGTTCTTTCAGAGGACCAATTCCCGGCACCCGCACAGTGGCTCATAACCCTCTGTAACTCCAGTTCCAGTGGATTCAACACGCCAGTCTCTGAGGGCCTCTGCATTCACATGCACATACCCAGTGCACACACACACAACTATACATATCTAAAACTAATACAAAAATGATAAACGAAAGCATTCAGAAAGCCACTTAGAACAGCACCTGTGTTGGGTTTTATATTCACGGATGCCGCCAGGTGGAAGCTCCCACAGTGGGCATTTGCCATATTCTACTTAATAATTAAAATAACGGAGCAGTACCCAAGTGCTGTCAATAAATGCCGACTCATCTTCTCCCAGGATTCCTCTCTGTTTGTGTGGGGCTTTTAGGAGCCTTAATACTTTCAGATTTACCTTTCTCCTCAGCATATATCTTCTCAAGGAACTACAGGGGAGAAAAATGAGTCTTTTCATTAAAATACCAAACAAAAGCGGTACAGTCTTCCTACTATAAGGCCTCAGCTTAAAACTTCACTCTGACAGATTTCCTGACGCTGGACTAAATGTTAAGTTGATAACCTGAGTGAGAAGTGAGTTGTTCAGCCTCAGAAACATTCAGACTGAATTCACCCGCATCCTGTGTGGCCCAGCCTGGCCCAGCCCAGCTCAGCAAAGGCTTACGCTGTTTAAGGCCTGGGATCTATCTGGGTCAAGTGGCAGTATATATAAATAAATACACATAGATATGTTTTGTGTCTATGTACCTGTGGACCTAATTTGCATTTAGTTACCTGTAATTTTTTTTCATTATATAGAATGTACACTATAAAATATCAAGCATACTTTATATACTCTACATATAAGGACATAGAAATACACTTACGTGCACTTCCTATGAAGATCAAGTCATTGCCATATGTATGTCAAACCCAGTATGCACAGAGTACATATATGGGGAGGGTAGAGGGTAAATGCAGCTAGTGGGCCTCCCACTGATGCTCAGCGCTAAAGGAGATACTCCACTGAACTCTATGATGGAGTGTTTCAATACTAAATCTCCACCTCATGCTCTAAATTTGCCTAAAGCCAGGCTGGCTCTGAGCGTGCTCAGCATGCTCACTAATTTGACATTAAATATAAGCCACCGTTCGTTCTATCCAACAGAGCTTGGATGGCAGGTCGGAAGGATCTGGAGTTAGGGCCAGTCTCAGGTGCATAGTGAGTTTGGGGCTAGCTTGGGCTACGTAAGACCCTATCTCAAAACAACAACCATTAGAAAAAAAAAAAAAAAAGAAAGGGGGGAGGGGTCCAGTGTCCCGTTCCTAACAACATCTGAGTACCTCGGCTATTCTGTCCTCTGGAGAAGCTGAAGACATGATGGTGGACACAGGCACAACCTGTCCTTAGCTACGACTTTGGTCCCCCATGCCTAGGGTCTTGCTGTCTGAGTGTACAGCTTTCCATGGTCTGCTCAGCTGACCTCTCCACTGTGATCTTCCAGTTGGAGCTGTGTGTGAGGCTGCCCCATGGAAGGAGGCTAGAGTCAAACCTTCTGGAACAGGGAGAGGGCAGACTAGAAGCCAGGAGGCCCCAGACATGAACCATTACCACCGGGCATTTCGGTTTGGACAGAACTCACAGTGCGGCGGTACAATTCTAAGTGTCCGTTCCAATTCCTACTGACCCCAGCCGTGTAACTTTGTCCTTAGGCCTGAAAGTACAGGGGACTTAAGGAGTTCCCAGAGAGCTCAGAATGCCATAGTAACAGGCTCTGCACCTCAGACTCCCTTCACTTTGGTCCCAAGGAAAGTAGACTTCAAAGCAGCAGGAAGACGGAGCCTCTCCAGTAGCAGGAACTAAAGGGCTCTATCTGGAAAACTACGCTGAATTTTTATTTGACTGTATCCTTTCCGAGGCTTTAGTGGATGCCTGGGAGGGGACTACTCTGATCACGCCAGGGGACTGCTCATCCACAGCTGTATTCTTCAAAGCCCCTCAGCAGGGTTCTGCAAAACGACTCTTCACTCACCCTGGGCATCTGGTAGCCTCTGCTTAGAATGAAGCTCTTAAAGGCAGCTGTTACCTGCAGGCCTGCCAGCAGCTCCCCCTAAAAGTGCAGTTTAAAAGAGGCAGTGAAAAAACTGGCAAGAAACCACTGAGAAGCCCCTGATCCCAAGTGCTTTCTTTGGGGGTTCATCAGTTAGGGAATATGAGGGCTTCGGATTTCATGCTCTTGCCCATTTTTTCTTACCTTCATATGATGGATAAGCAACAAATACTAGCAAATAGAAAAGTTTTGACTTATGTCTAAAAGCTTATTTGAGACGATATATCCACAACTTATAGATTTTATTTATTTATTTTAATTTACTTGGTGAGGAAAGCAAGTGAGTCATCTCAGCAGCCCTGTAATTTATAGATCTTAATTACGAAGGGTACAACAATCAAAACAGACTTGTTTTGGTCCCAAATCCTCTAAACGCCAAAACATCCTTTTGATTTTTATTTACACTTATTTGAACTAAAATAAATAGACAAATAAATAAATAAATGTAGAAATTTGCATACTGCAAATTTCAAGTCTTCAAGGTCGTTTCACCTTCCAAAGCCAGTCAGTCAAGGACAGTGAAAACCCTTGAGCTCTCTGTAAGAAGGTCATAGTGGCTGTCTCCTAATAACACACACTGCAGCAGCACCCCCAGTGCACAAGCTAAAGTATGATTTATCAACAACTCTGTAGGCTGGGCATGGTGGAGCATGCCTATAATCCCCGCACTTGGGAGAGTGAGGCAGGAAGGTCATGACTCCAAGGCTAGCTTGCACTACATAAGCAAGACTATGCTTCAAAAAAAAAAAGTTATAGAACCATCTGCAGGCATAAAGTTATTGTGTAATTCAAATGCTGATTTCTGTAACACCTTTCCCCCCATATCTGGTTGCAATCCTCATTCTGAGATTCTCCTGTCTTGATGTTGTATAAACACTGCTCTGCGACCCCACCCCCCACCCCAATTATCCCCTGATATGCCAATAAAGCAGCTTACAGCCAATCGCTGAGCAGGGGAGAGAATAGGGCTGGACTTCCTGCCAGGCAGAGGAGGAGGAGTTAGAGGAGGAAGTAGGGGATTGAGCCACAGGCAGAGGTCCAGGTGACATGGGAGAGGAGCTGGAGCAGGAAAGTCCCAAAGTGCAAGTATCTCCGGGATGTAAGCTGGGAAGAGGACAAATTAGCTTAGAAGATTAAGAATGGAGTAATAACTGCTCAGTTTTTGTGTTGTGAAACTTGTTTAAATAATATGATAGAGTCTCAATTACTTGTGTGATAGCCAGGTTAAGAGAGAAATTGAGAAACAAACATGGTTTTATAAAAGTGACAATCTTATTATTTTGACTCCTCCCTCCCTGTGTTTAGATCTCCTAATAAATAATGTTTACTGCCACAGTAAGTCAACCATATCGCCCAAAGGGAAAAGAGACTAATTCTTCATTAACTAACCATAGGCACTCTGACAAACACCATAAATAGCTTTTTTCTATCAACATAAAATATTATGTTATGAATTAAATTCCCATAAATTTAGGCACTCCTAAACCATGCACTTGGCAATTCGACTAAGTATTACTTATATTATTTTGAAGTTTGTTCAAACCTGTTGTGCTTACAGAGTTGCATCATACTTTACTCCGAAAACCAGTCTTTTATACCCAGCACCAGGAAAAGGAAAAAAAAAAATGACCACTGTTCATCTTAGCTTTCCAGTCTGCAGAGCAGAGCGAGAGAAACATCAGCCATTATCTGTATGCGGTTTTACTTTGTCATGTGTTTCCCACCTAGTCTCCAGAGACACTCTGGCTTGTTGTAAAAGAAAGGCAGTCCACAAATGTGCTCGTCAGAGTCCTGTGAAGCGTGTGTCAATACTTCCTTGTTTCCAGAGCCACAGTGATGACCTTTGCTCCAGCAGATGGATGCAAGTACACAAGAGACAGATGGCCACATTCCTTATCCACAGTGGAGCAGGGCCACATCTGGCTGGTGTGGCTTTGCTGCTGCGTCACTTAACTTTTGACCCCTTTCTTAGGGAGATTCTGTGGCAACTGAATTCTGTTAATAACACCTCCCAGGTGTGGTTTGAAGTCTTTGCCAATCGTCTCTTGCTGGTAGGAAACAAATTCCACGCTTAGATACCTGAAACCTCAGGATACCATGCCAGTTCTGAGCACTGTGGTGGTCCTAGCTCCTCTCCTGCCCTTCAAACATTTATTCACACACATACACACACAAAAAAAACATTGTTCAAAATTGCAGTAGTGGGCTGTGTGGAGGCACACACACACACACACACACACACACACACACACACACACACAAAACCCATTGTTCAAAATGGCAGTAGTGGGCTGTGTGGAGGCACACACCTTTAATCTCACCACTCAGGAGGCAGGAGGATAGCTGTGAGTTTGAGGCTGGCCTGGTGTGTGGTTGGAGTGCTAAGACGCCAAGGCTGCGTCGTGAGACCCTGTCTCAAACACAAAATGGTAGGAGTGCTGTCCTGTCTTTGGAGGACCTGGCTTATTACATGCTGTCCACAACTCACCTTGCCTTTCTCATTGCTGAACTTGATTACACGCGCCCTGAGACTTTCGGGGAACCTCTGCGCCTAGTCATGCAGTCATCCTCTGTGGCCCAGACAAGCATGTCTCAGGATGTGTACATACCTGGTCCCGAAGCTGCTTTTTAAAACTTGCACCTTGAGCATCGTGTGAGATCTTGGGGTCGGCCAAAGGGTCATCTGCTCTTTGCTTCTTCCACAAGTTGGTGTTCAGGTACCACGCTCCATACTTCGTCTTCACCTGCTTCGGCTTATGAGGATCCTAGAGAAAGTAAATGTGATTCTAGGGCTGTTGTCGATCCTGCTTATTTATTGGTTGGTTGGTCATTTCAATAATCTAAGGCTCATCTTACGAAAGGTGTGCCATTATTAAGAATTTACAGCTGGTTCTTGCCAAAATGTTTTTACAAAGTTCTAGTTTGCTTTGATTTTTTTTTTTTTAACAAAAGAAGCAAGGGACATTCACAATTAGGAAAACAGGAACGGCTGGTGCTTACATAGACATGTTACATGGATGCAGGCGGAGCTAGCCTTTAATCCAGTCCTCCTTCTCTCAGTAGCTGTGAGCCCAAAGCGATACCACTTAAGTTATTGATCAGCGAAATGGAGATGACAGGTTTTTAACCCTGTAAGACTGTCCTGAGGCTCAAAGGAGAGACATATACAAAGCAGGTAGAAATCAGGCAAAAAAAAAAAAAAAAAAAATCACATATTTTACCCAAGGGTGATGTTCTGGAACAAGACTCCGTAAACCAAACTATTAAATTAAATTCACTAAGTGCAGCACTGTGCTCAGCCTTGGGAGCACTGTTCTATCTTTGATCAAACTGTTTCTTAGTCCTAAACTTCTGCCTCTTTAATGGAGAGAGAAAATATGAAGGGAAAGTAGACCTCACTCTCTTCCTGCTACTTCCACAGCTGTGCTCCAAGGATGTAAGGACTCCTGGTTGGTTCGCAGCCAGACTGTGGATGCGTGATGTCCTATCACAAAGAGTGACTTAAGTCTTAGGTGGGACACAGAAACATGAAATTACAATTCTGTCTCAATCCTCACATTTTTTTCTATTTGTTTGTTTGTTTGGGGTTTTTTGAAACAGGTTTCCTCTGTGTAGCCCTGGGTGTCTTGGAACTCACTTTGTAGACCAGGCTGGCCTCGAACCTGGAGATCTGCCTTCCTCTGCCTCTTGAGTGCTGGGATTACAGGTGTGTGCCACCACTGCCCAGCACGTTTTTCTGAACTTTTTTTTCCAGGTTTTTATTTTTATTTTTTATGTATATGAATGCTTTATCTGCATGTATACCTGCAGGTCAGAAGAAGGCATCAGATCCCACCGTGTGGTTTCTGGGAATTGAACTCAGGACCTCTGGAAGAGCTAAGCCATCTCTCCAGCCCTTGATTTTTGTTTGTTTTTAAAAAAAACATGTATGAGTGTTTGCCTGAATGTATGTCTATGTATCACATGTGTACCTAATCCCTATTTGGATCACTGGAGCTAGAGTTACAGATAGTTGTGAGCCACCATCTGGGTGTTAGAAACTGAACCCAGGTCCTCTACAAGAGCCTCAAGTGCTCTTAACCCCTGACTCATTTCTCTCTCTCTCTCTCTCTCTCTCTCTCTCTCTCTCTCTCTATATATATATATATATATATATATATATATATATATATATATATAGTGTGTGTGTGTGTGTGTGTGTATAACATACACATATATGTATATTAAAGATTTGCTTTAAATTATATGTATGTATATATGTGTATAGGTGTATACACAGAAGTACTGGTGCTGAGGAGACCAGAAGAGGTCATCAGTTTCCTTGGAAACGGAGTTATATGTATTTAACCAAACTCGGATCCTCCGGAAGAGCAGTGAGCACTCCTGTCATCTGAGCTACCTCTATGCTCCTCTTGTCTACATTTAAACTATGTGCTGGTTGGTGTGGGGCATTTTGGAGTTAAGCAACCTATGTAAAGCATCCATCTGGCAGCTGATGGGGGTAGTGCCTCCCGGGGCTGGACTCGGACGCTCTTGCATGGCTCCTTCTAGAACACGCCCTTCTCACTCCTGCATTGGTGCCTCATATACTTTCTTCCTATACCCAGTTTCTGGCCACATCTTCCCCACCCGCCCAATTTAAAGTCTGCAAGCTTCTCACAACACACCTTCCCTTCTTTCTTTGCCACTGTCTGGTGTGTGCTGCGGCGTATATTCCGTTGTCTGTCTGCCTCTCTCTGTGCCCTCCGGAATACAAGCTTTGGAGGCTGGTCTCCACCGTGCCTTCCTAGCATGTAGGACACTATGAACACAGCAGGTGCTCTGTAAATATTTGCTGAGTGACAGTGCTGTTTCCTAACTCTGCCACTGTTGACATTTTGGATTTGATCATCCTTTGCTGAGGAGAGGTGGCTGGCCTCCTCACAGTCGGATGGTTAGCAATGTTTCTGGTCTCTTATCTATGAGATGCTCGTGGCATCTCAGTTGTCCCACTGAGACAGGACAACTCAAAATGCCCTCTGCAAACACGGACAAATATCCTTGGGAGGAGGGGGTGTGTGAAATCCCCCTCAGCTAAGATGCACTGGATTAAAGGAATAGAAACAGAGAGTGGGACAAAAGAGAGGTCGAAAGAGATGGAGCCCTGGCGGAGAACAGAAGTTGCTAATTCGCAGGTGATCTCCCATGACTCAGCAGTTAATTTGCAGGTGATCTCCCATGACTCAGCAAAAGCATGATTTATTCTCTTTACTGAAACTGCCCACATCCCTGTATTTTTTTGGATCGATCATTTCTTCTTACATGTGTACATACAAGGCAGCATTCTGTTGCGGTTAATCATTTGCCTGTTGACTTTGCTAGACTGCAAGTCCTGGATGTAGGAAGTAGCTCTCTGTAGGAGAAAAACGCAGGCACACCGCCCTTCTAAACAAGAGGCACAGCACACCATGACCCAGAAGTCAGAAGACTGAAATTCTGAAGCAGCGTGAGTAGCGGAGAGCTGGCCTGAGGAGAGTCTGCCCTCCCCACTTCTCCTTAAATATGCTTCTTCCTCACAGTGACCCTGGCGGTATGAGCGCCACTGTCCACTCTGAGGTGATGTGCTAACCAATCACAGCCGATAGGCTTCCTCTATATAGGTGGCTGCTCACGTGCGATAAAGTAGATGCTGTTCCCTAAAACTGACTCCAGAGTGGCTTATCCCTGAGCCCTTTACCGGCACGCAGGCATTGCTGTCTTGTGGAGGGATACCCTGGTAAAGACAGCAGCCCTCCTCCAGCTTTCTGTCATTTTCTACCAATACCACTGAACGCATAGATGCTCAGAAATGTCTGTTGAATGAATAAACAAGCAGACGGATGAATTGGTGTACAGAGTGAAGAGAAAAATGGGAAAATAACACACAGCGCTAGGAGGGATGGGAACAAGACTAAAAGGAAAATAAACCTCCATAGCAAAAGTTAATGTATACCCTCAGCTGAACAGAGATGGATAGGAAAGCACACAGGGAAGGGACAGGGAAGCACACAGGGAAGGGACAGGGAAGCACACAGGGAAGAAGGGGGACTTCAGACAGACATGCGTGAGTAAGGTGGGAAGGGAAAAACAGTTTTAAAGAGCATCAGAGGGGCAGAGTAGAGCAGGACTGAGAAAACTACACTAAGCCTAAAGACAGGGCCCTGTAGGGTGTGGTGGCACACGCCTGTAATCCTACCACTTGGGAGACAGAGGCAGGTGGATTGCTGTGAGTTCGAGGCCAGCCTGGTCTACAAGTGAGTCTGGGACAGCCAAGGCTACACAGAGAAATGCTGTCTTGGAAAACAAAAAACAAGAACAAAACAAACAATAACAACAACAAAAGAGGAGGCCCTGAACCTCCAGAATACTGATGGATTTTCCCTCCCACTTTCCACTTTGGGAACACAGAGAAAAATAATAACCTGCAAAGACTCCAACTGCGCCTCTGTCACCAGGACAGTAATCCCTGGGAGGAAGGGGACAAACAAGATAAGTGCCGTAATTGCCTGCTGACTGCGGAGAGAGAGTCTCTAGGGCACACGGGGAGGAGGAGCCCAGAAGCAGCCCAGGGACTCTGCAGTTGCAGAAACAGAACAATCAAGACCCAAGGAGAGGCAGGCAGCCGAAGTTCTCAACACAGGGCACCAGAAAAGAGAGAGGGCTGTGCAGTTTGTGTGTGTGTTGGTGTGTATGTTGTGTTTGTGTTTGGGGGTGGGAGGTGTTGGCTCTCTGCACAGGAAACCACCCAAGATCAAGGAAAGAACCAGCCAAACGCACTAGACCAAAAGCACCTGGTAGTCACACAGGGCTGGGCTCAGTAGCTTCTTGCGCCTGACTGAAATAATTAGCCCAAGACTAAACATCACTCTGTTATTTCTCAAGGAATCTTAAAGCCAAGCCGGGCGGTGCAGACATTCACTTTTAATCCCAGAATTTAGGAGGCAGAGGCAGGCAGGGCTCTGTAAATTTGAGGCTAGCCTGGTCTACAGAGTGATTCCGAGAGAAACCCTGTCTTAAAAGACAACAAAAAAATCAACCAAACCAAACCAAACAATAACAACAACAACAACAAAAACAAAAGAAAGAACAAGAAAAAATAAAGAAATCTTAAAACAAGACCCCCCCCCCAATCACTTAATTTTACCCAAAACACCCACTAAGGTGAGATCCGCAGCACGTAGCACCTCCTCACACAACCACCAGGCACGAAGTGATGCAGGAAGACAGTGCGCACCTCGAGGACATAAATGAGTTCATGGAAGCTAACTCAGCAGATCATGGGCGCTGACTCAGCAGATCGTGGGAGCTGACTCAGCAGATCATGGGCGCTGACTCAGCAGATCATGGGAGCTGACTCAGCAGATCATGGGCGCTGACTCAGCAGATCATGGGAGCTGACTCAGCAGATACAGAGGCTATGATGTAAAGTCATCAAAGCAGTTTCTGAAACTGCATCTCCTGTGCCCCAAAGACGAAGCAGACATGAAAAGAAGGCTGAAGTATATCAAATGTCTACACCTGAAGATGGTAATGCTGAGACAAAAGCACAAAGATTTCAGGAAAAGAAACCACAGAGTTTAAAGACCTAACAACGGAAAACATAACAAAAGGCGAAGCAGTGAGCTGAGACGTAGAGCCCAGGTCCCTCATGTGCAGCGCAAACACAGGGAAAGGGCTGAGGAACCAAACAAACTTGAAGAACTAATGGTCAAAAAAATTTTCCCAAGGTTTATGGCACCTTGCACATATGTATGAAAATGTCAAAATGCGGCCGGGCATGGTGGCACACACCTTTAATCCCAGCACTCGGGAGGCAGAGGCAGGCAGATCTCTGTGAGTTCGAGGCCAGCCTGGTCTACAGAGTGAGTCCAGGACAGCCAAGGCTACACAGAGAAAACCCATCTTGAAAAACAAAAAGAAAAAAAAATAAAATGTCAAAATGCAATCCACTATTTTGTACAAGTAATATATACTAATAATTTTTTAAAATTATAGAAAGCATAAGAAAAAGTTGAAGAAGCTCAATGAACTGTTAGTATAAGCCTAAAAAGAAAGTGTGTGTGTGTGTGTGTGTGTGTGTGTGTGTGTGTGTTTAAAACATCGACAAAAACAAAAATCTAAGGGCAACCAAAGAAAAAAAAGCAACATCCAGAAAGAACAAGTCAAGCATCTCAAAAGATTCATCAGAAATAATTCAATCAAGACAATGGGGCAGAATTCCAGGACAGCCAAGGTTACACAGAGAAACCCTGTCTCGAAAAACCAAAACCAAACCAAACCAAAACCAAAACAAAACAAAACAAAACAAAACAAAAAACAAGGGGTAATAGCCTCTTACTACTGATATAATAGCAAACACTGTGAACCTAGAATTCTGCACCAAGTTACTGTGTGTGTGTGTGTGTGTGTGTGTGTGTGTGTGTGTGTGTGTGTGTGTGCATGTACTTCAGGCTTTGCCCCCTCCTCCTTTCCTGGCACAGCTATTGGGGGATCCGGAGGTGGGGGAGAGCAGGAGGCAGGAACTGTTGAGGGGGAGTGCAGGGTGAGTGAGGGTGAGACCTCAGTGAGACTCTAGGGAGGCAGGCTTCCTTGAGCAGCTTTGGGGAGGGGCCACACAAAGCCTATTTAAGCCTTTGCAGAGCGAGTAGAAACTTCCGAGGTGAGTGTACATCCTTGGCCTCACTGTATAACCTGGCTGAGACTACGAGATCTCCTCTGGTGTGGGGGTGGGGGAACACACTGGGACACGTAGGCCTGGGCAGGGGTGGGGAGTGGTCCCCACTCCTTCTGCTCTCCAGATGAGATTTCTGGTGTAGGACACGACTTGACCCTGCTCCAAAGCAGCTCCTCTCAGTTTCACAGTACCCTTGCCCTACATGCAAGCATGTGTGTGCGTGTGGAAGTGCACATACTTCTACACATGTGTGCACGTCAGAGGACACCTCTGAATGCCAGTCCTCACTTTCTTCTGCTTCAGTAAGGATCTCTCTGTTGTTTCCTCCTGAGATGCCAAGTTAGGTGGCTGTGAACTTCTGGGGATCCCCCCCACCACCACCCCGACTCACCTCACTGCCATCATCTCACTAGAGAGCTGAGGTCTCAGACACCCACTACTGTGTTAGGCTTTAGGTGGGTCATAAAGATTTAAACTCAATTCAGAACCGTTGTGCCCCCATTCTGAGAGAAGTTTTTAACGTCCCTCACATTTGATTCTGTTTTTCTCTTCAGAGAAGTGAAACTGCACAGTTAGGTTAGCCGTGAGGAGAACAATTACAGGTAATTCAGGGCTAATTAGAGATAATGTTCTGTTTTTGACTCAGAGGGAAGACACTCCCACTCCACACAGGCACTTAAGCCTGTTGTTCACTCACACAATGAGGTGCGCGTGCACGTGTGTGTGTGTGTGTGTGTGTGTGTGTGTTGATTTGCATTGGCAATTGAACAGAAAGTTTAAAAGACCATAGACACGCCACTTCCCTTCAAAACACGGGGCACGGCTCCTCTTTCTCCTGACATGCTTCTGTGTTTGCAGCACCATTCGTTTTTATGTCAGGCAAGAATGTGATCGAGACAGATGCCGTGGGGTGGAGCGATGCTCAGAGGTTAAACGCACTTACTGCTCCTGCAGAGGACTGAGGTTTGTTCCAGCACCCACCACGGCCTCGCACGGAAGGTCGACCACAGAAGGGTTTGTCCTGCAGAAGGTTAACGTGGACTCATAACCACCTATAATCCCAGCTCTAGGTGTCTCTGGCCTGTGAAGGCACCTGCACTCATAACACACACACACACATGCACATGCACACATATGTGTGCACACACACGCACATACATGCACACACATAATAAAAAATGATGTGTGGTCAATTCAATTCAAATAAAAATTCAAGAATTCTTTGGGCACAAGATTAACAGTGTTCACAATCATTATTGCACTAGTTTTACTCTTGTTTATAAGTAATAAGCACTCATTAATATTCCTACCAGATGCTGCAGTTTCAACATAGGAAACACATAAAAAGACTGTCTCTGAAAATGTCCAGTCAGTAACAATTCTGAATGATACGTCTACGTTATATAAACCATTGTCATAGATATTAAATATTCATTCTCTTATGAAATATTTGTTGAATGAGACAACATTCCAAGAGGTCTACTTTTAAAAACCAGAGCCCCAGAGAACCAGAATTCAAGAACCTTTAAGGCTTTAGCGTAATTCAATTTTATTTGATTTTTCAGTTGGTTCTCTTGTGATTCATCACCTGTGTTTTCTAAAGTCTCCTCTCACGGACTGGTTTATGGCACAACTCTGCCTCCTGCAGTTTACTCGGGCCCATATGCTGCACTCTGCTCCGGCTCTCAACCCACCTGGTTTAGCCTCCTCATGTGAAGGGCATCGCAGCTACGTCTGGTCTGATAGCCAACGTCAAACTGCTGCAAGACGAATTCTTCATCGATGCTGGAACTTCCCTGCAAGAAGACTGCGATGTATAAAAGGAGGCCAGCTGGCCAAAAGCCCCCTGCTGCCTGCTCTCATCTCAGGGAGCTGCTGGCCACTCCTGGGGAGCAGGTAGTTTGGAGGAAAAGTAGACCATGCTCACGGAGCATTCCCTGGAGACAGAAGTACCTGGGGGCTGGATGACTTTGGCAGTCTGAGAGACTGCTTGGGACTTGCAGGAAGCCATGAGTCCCTGAGGAAATACTGTCTGACCAAAAGTCAATTATTCTACACATTGTAACAGTGACACTCCTAGAGTACTTCCTGGGTGCTTTATCTTTTTTGTTTGTTTGTTTGTTTGTTTTAAAGACAGAGTTTCTCTGTGTAGCCTTCCACCATCCAGCTTTATCTTTAAAAAAGAAAAAAGTGGAGGCAGAGGCAGGTGGATCACTGTGAGTTTGAGGCCAGCCTGGTCTACAAAGCGAGTCCAGGACAGCCAAGGCTAACACGGAGAAATTCTGTCTCGAAAAAAATAAATAAAAGAAATGCTCAAAAAAGCCGGGCTTGGTAGCACACGCCTTTAGTCCCAGCACTCGGGAGGCAGAGGCAGGTGGATCACTGTGAGTTTGAGGCCAGCCTGGTCTACAAAGTGAGTCCAGGACAGCCAAGGCTACACAGAGAGACCCTGTCTTGAAAAACAAAATAAATAAATAAATAAATAAAAGAAAAAGAAAAAAGTGCCGGGTGTGGTGTCACTCACCTTTAATCCCAGCACTCAGGGGGCAGAGGCAGGAGGATCACAATGAGTTTGAAGCCAGCCTGGTTTACAAAGCAAGTCTAGGACAGCCAAGACTACACAGGGAAACTCTGTCTCAAAAAACCCAAATAAATAAATAAATAAAATAAAGAAAGAAAGGAAAAGAAAAAAAGAAAAGAAAAAACGCCTATATGTGTGCTGTGAGTCTATGCCACATGTCGTGGGATGGGGCCTAACACTGAAAGGTAAAAGAGAGTCAGCAGAGTCTAACTTTGAGAGACAACAATTGGGAAAGAGAGCGGGTGGGTTGGGGTTGGAGAGGCTGAGAACCAGGGGCAGAGCCTTAAAGGGAAGGAACAGCGTCAGAACAAGGCTGGGACAATAGTGAGAAGACAACGGAGCAAGTACAATCAGTGAAGTGAAAGAATCAGAGTGGGGGAGGGGGAAGTGCTAGTTAGTGCTGCAGAGCCACAGAATCAGAGTGGGGGAGGGGGGAAGTGCTAGTTAGTGCTGCAGAGCCACAGAATCAGAGTGGGGGAGGGGAAGTGCTAGTTAGTGCTGCAGAGCCACACTGCAGCCCGCTGTGATAGGAGGATCCAGGCGCATGCAGGGCTCTGGTCTGGGTAACACAGCAAGTTGGCAGAGCAGCTGAGCTGCAGTCTCAGGGTTGGTCCTGTGGGGGTTGTTTTGGTTTTGTTTTCCTATCATAGAGAAAACTTTATTGGCCTTTGTTTCTTCAGGCATCCCCAGGCTTCTTCAGCTCGGCTAGCTGCAAACACTGAAGGAGATGCTGGCATTCAAAGGACGGCTCAGCTGTAGCACAACCATGAGGACCTAAGTCCCCAGGACCCATGGAGAAGGGCCAGGCTTGCTGGTGTGCACTTGTAATCCCAGCATGGGCAGAGACAGATGGATCCCTGGGGCCGGCCAGCCAGCCAAGCCTAATCTGCAACCTCCAGGCCAGTGGGAGACCCTGTCTCAAATCAAGTTGTGTTTGACATCTAAGGAGCATATCACACACACACACACACACACACACACACACACGTATCACATATACATAGAACTAAGAGTTTGTGTTTTAAATATCAGACCTCTAGATCAGATTCCCAAGAAGACATTTTAGAGGCGCTCATCCCATGATACAGCTCCCAGGAGAATCGTTTGTCTTTCTAGAAACTGACCCCACTCAATTCACCCCATCCATTCTCTCTCGTATGCACAGGCATGTTGCCAGCCATGGCAGGTGTGTACAGATGAGATGGCAACTTGTAGGAAGAAATGGCTTCTCTTCTTCCCTTGCGTGGGTCCCAGGAAGCAGAGGCAAGCCTTCGGGGTTGGTAGCAAGTGTTCGCTGAACGTGACTCTCCACAGTAACCTTAGGTTTCACTGCTAACTTACCAGAGCCAAGGCCCAGTCACAGAAGTCGCTGACTCTTCTGTGTACATCACCATGGAGGAGACTGTCTTTATAGAGCGAATCCACTGTGCTTGGCTTTTCTTCATAAAGCCACTGGCCTGAATGTGACACCAGCGTCTTCCCAGGCCTAAACACGATGGAATCATCAAAGAATTAAACATGAGGCACCATGAATCCAAGTGGATCTCAGCCAGTATCACTGGGAAACGATGAGACTTCTCAAGGTCTCTAAAAGGTCACGTGAGTTATAGCTTCAAAGCTATATTCCCCCCCTTCAGTACTAGAAAGACAAGTGTGTCATGGCTAACCATACCGAAAGAACATTAAATCAAGTGTTGTGTCAGCTTTTGTTTTATTTTACTTTATTTTTGGTCTTTCGAGGCAGGGTTTCTCTGTGTAGTCTTGATGGTCCTAGAACTTGCTTTGTAGACCAGGCTGGCCTCGAACTCACAGTGATTCACCTGCCTCTGTCTCCCAAATGCTGGGATTAAAGGCGTACATCACTACCAGCCAACTGTGTCAGCTTTTAAAGTCATGAGTACCACTAATACATGGACCAGGTAGAAGCCACTGCACTTGAACTTGACCTGTAATCTTAAGAAAACAACATCTTTGATAGTGTTCTATCTATCTATCTATCTATCTATCTATCTATCTATCTATCTATCCATCCATCTCCTTGCCTCTCTACTGTCTCCTCCCACACACTCTGTGTGTTTCTATCTGTCTGTCTGTCTCTCTCATCTCTGATCTCCAGCACATCGATGTCTGGTAGACAGAGAAACTGTCTGTTTCTCTGGACTCTTGTGAGAGGCTCTCGCTGATGTTTCTGCCTCTTCCTAACTATCTTCCCAATCTCCAATCCTTTATTTAAATTTCAGGCCAAAGGCTTATTGCTAAATACAAGTCTGAGCATAACAAGTGTAGTTACCCATCATCCAACTCATAAAGCACCTATTAAATGCAAATATGTTGGGCTGGGAAATATAGGTCAGTGGGGACACACTGGTCCAGCACACAGGAAGCTCTTGATTCAGCTCCAGCATCACAGAAAAGGCGTGGTGGCGTACACCTGGAACCCCAGCACCTGAGCAGTGGAGGCAGGAGGATCAGGAAGAGTTCAAGGCTAGCCTGCACTAACTAAAACTATATCTCTTAGCATTTAAAGAGTATATAATCCGAGGGCTGGAGAGATGGCTCAGCGGTTAAGAACACTGTCTGTTCTTCCAAGGGTCCTGAGTTCAATTCCCAGGAACCACATGGTGGCTCACAACCCTCTATATGAGATCTAATATCCTCTTCTTATGTACAAGTGTACATGGAGGCAGAACACTGTGTATGTAATAAATAAATTTTTTTAAAAAAAGAGTATATAATCCAGTAATGTATGTTCCCAAAGTTATGCGACCAACACAACTATCTCGTTCCAGAATATACCCCAAACTGTGAACAGCTCCTCTCCAGCGGCACCCTTGCCTCTTCCTGGTAAGCAAGAGGCCTGCCTTCACTTACTGTGGATTTGTCTACTCTGTATGTCAATTTATTTGAATGGAACTATACAATCAACTTTCTTACATGAGTAACTCTCACTTATAAACTTGTGGAGATAATCTATGAGGACCCATGTACAGTAAGTTTTGTTTGTTTGTTCTGTTTTGTTGAGACAGTTTCTCTGTGTAGTCCTGACTATCCTGGCTGTCCTGGACTCTCTTTGTAGACCAGGTTGGCCTCCAACTCATGGAGATCCACCTGCCTCTGCCTCCCAAGTGCTGGGATTAAAGACGTGCACCATCATACCTGGCTGCCTATCCTTTTGTTGTGGTGGTGGTTGTTGCTGTTGTTTTTGATGAGTAGTATCTCATTGGGCAGCTACATCACATTTTATTCTCCACTCACCAGTTGATGGGTATTCGAGTTGTTGGAACTTCTTGGCTCTTAAGAATAACATTGTCAATGCAAATCAAAACAATTCTGAGATTCCATCTTACACCCATCAGAATGGCTAAGATCAAAAATTCAAGTGACATCACATGCTGATGAGGATATGGAGAGAGAGGAACACTCCTTCGTTGCTGGTGGGAATGCAAACTAGTACAGCCACTTTGGAAATCTATCTGGTGCTATCTCAGAAAACTGGGAATAAGGCTTCTGCAAGACCCAGCTATTCCACTCCTTGGAATATACCCAGAAGATGGGCCAGCACACAACAAGAACATTTGCTCAACCATGTTCATAGCAGCCTTATTCATAATAGCCAGAACAAGGAAACAGCCTAAGTGTCCCTCAGTAGAAGAACGGATAAAGAAACTGTGGTACATTTACATTATGGAATACTACTCAGTTGCCAGGGGCGGCTTTGTACTTCTGCTCAGCTCAAACTGCTTTCGCTCCACAAACTTAGATCCTCTCAGGCCTTCTTCTTACACTTCCTCCTTCTTCACAAAGACTTCTCCACAATCACCCTGGAACCGTATTGTTCTCAGCTTCTCATGAACCAGATGTGGATCTATGGTCACGGTTGCCTAGACACCCACCTGGCCTGGCTCTCTCAGTCAACCAGGTTTCTGACGTGGTTTCCCAGAATGTGGCTAGCTATGAGCTCAACTCCCCTACCCCCTCCCCTTGACCCTAATTGATATAATTGATATCCTGCACAGCTGCAGCCAAGATCAATCACTTCTCACCTCCTCACCCCACTCTTTACATCCTGCCTTTAAAGTATATAAGCAGCCTGAGAAAATAAAATTTTGTCAGCTTGATCAAATTCCTTGATTTGCTGTCCGTTCTTTGCTTCTCTTGTCCCCCATTCTCTCCCTAGGGGTCCGAGGGTCTCAGTTGATTATCTGGCGGGCCTGAATACTCAGCTATTAAAAACAAGGAATTCCCGAAAATTGTGGACAAATGGAGTGAACTAGAAATGATCATAATGAGTGAGTTAACCTAGAAGCAGAAAGAGTCAAATGGTATATATTCACTTATATCTGCATACTAGCCCAAGGGGCATGTCCCATGAAAGTCTTCACTCACTAGGAAAGTGGGTCAGAGGGGAGGACATCCTATTGGGACTCTTGACGAGAGAAGCTTGGGAGAATGGGGAAATAGAAGGATCCAGAGGGTCCTAGAAACCTTCAAGAAGAACATTATGATGGGCGGATCTGGGCCAGGGGTCCTGCGCAAACTATGGCACCAGCCAAGGACAATACATGCAGTAAACTTTGAACCCCTACCCAGATTGACCCAATGGACAGGACATTCTTCACAGTTGAGTGGAGAGTGGGGTCTGACTTTCACACGAACTCTAGTGCCCCATATTTGACCTGGATGGGGAGGCCTGGTGGCACTCAGAGGAAGGACAGCAGGCTACCAAGAAGAGACTTAATACCCTATGAGCATATACAGGGGGAGGAAATCCCCCTCAGTCACAGTCATAGGGGAGAGGAGTAAGGGGGAAATGGGAGGGTGGGAGGATTGGGAGGATACAAGGGATGGGATAACAATTGAGATGTAATATGAAGAAATTAATAAAATATATTATAAAAAAGAATAACATTGTCATATACATTTATGTACAAGTTTCTGTGCCCAATAGTTCCCCTTCCAATAAAGAATTTTCACTCTTACCACAGCCTCCAAGGATCATCACGGTCTGGCCCCTTCCTGTGTCTCCAGGTCGTTTCAAAACTAGGCTCCCAATCACTTGCTTTCTGAGTGCTAAACATAGTGGCCTTCTCTCTCCCTTCATCCTGCCTCCTATACACAGGAAGTCTTTGCAAGTGCCATTGCATTTGACTGCAGTGTCTCTCTGACTGCCACAAGCTCAAACTGACTTTGAACTCCAGATGTGCTAGAGAAGTGGTTCTCAACTTTCCTAATGCTGCAGCCTTTTAATACAAGTTCCCCATGTTATGGTGACACACAACCATAAGATTATTTTTGTTATTCCTTCATAGCTGTAATTTGGCCACTGTTATGAATTATAATGTAAATATCTGATATGCAAGATATCTGATATGTGACCTCCCCCCAAAAGAAGTCATGACCCACAGGTTAAGAACCATTGCTCTAGGGTATACAGTGTCTCTTATGGAGGTATAGAGGCTGCCAGGCTCCTTAGGAACAGCACCAGGTTAAGGATCTGTATCTAGTGATGGTTTTAGCCTGTCTGCATTCCTTGAGATGGGAATTCTGGCTTAGGACATTGCTACTAATGCTGCCAATATCCGGCACATTTACGTGAATAGAAATAGAGGTGTGAAAGGGCCCTTAGACCCCCCCCCCCAAGGAATCGTGACCTACAGCTTGAAAACTGCCATGGGAGAGAAATGACCTTATTTTGGGTCCTCCTGCCTGTCCCTCATAAGTAGATTACAGGCATGTACCACCACAGTCTGTGTATCTGGCCCCAGGCTTTGTGTGCACTAGGCAAGCACTCTTTACAACTGAGCTACAGCCGCAGCCTACATAGCCCTACCTGAAGGAGACATGCCCACAGGATGGCCCCAACCTACCCTTTGCATCAGATATTAACTTGTCTTCTATTCATTTAAGAAATGTTTCTTAAGCAGCAAATATGAGCTGGAAACTAAGCTTTAGGAACCCATATTCAACTGTATATAACCAAAATCTCTGTCTTCATGTGGCTTCAGCTGAGCAGGATGCATAGATCGAGGCAAACACATGCCTGATGCTCATGAATGATGCAAAGAAAAAGCAAAGGGGGAAAGGGCTGGACAGGGATGCAGGACAGCATCTGATTTCTACGAAGAGAGTCTCTTTGTTAAAAATGTCATCCAGCACAGGCCCAGAAGAGAAAAGCATTGACCCACTTAAATATCAAACTAAACAGCATGATAAAAAGCCTCGATATAGGACATATAAGCACGTGCAGACCCACGTGGAAGTGGAAGGCTGAGCAGGGCAATGACACAAGTATGTGGAAGGATCAATTTAGCCACAGTGTGACAAGCAGACTTCAGAGAGGGAACTGTGGGGCTAGTGACATAGCTCATCAGCTGAAAGCATCTTTGGACCCATATGGGGGAAGGAGAGAACCAATTCCTACAAGTTGTCCTTTGACCTCCAAGTGTCCACGGTGGCACACACATAACCCACATAAACTAAAAGTAAATTAAAATGTAATTATCTTTTTTTCCCCCGAGACAGGGTCTCTCTGTGTTAGCCTTGGCTGTCTTGGACTTGCAGTGTAGACCAGGCTGGCCTCCAACTCACAGCGATCCTCCTGCCTCTGCCTCCCGAGTGCTGGGATTAAAGGTGTGCACCACCATGCCTGGCAAAATGTAATTATATTAATTGGCTGGGGAAATGGCTCCATTAGTAAACTACTTGTATGCAAGTGTGAGGTCCCAAGTTCAACTCCCCAGAACCTACCCAGCACTAGGCTGCACAATCCAAGTCTGTTATCCTAGTGCACTTACGTGGAAGAGGAGGCAGGACAGGAGACTCCCCGGAAGCTCACAGGCCAGCTGCAAACAGCCAGGAGACCCTGCCTGAAACAGGGAAGGTGAGGACCCACACCTGAGGGTGTCCTCCGACTGATATATGCATGCCTTGGAATGCATGGCTACTCCCCCACCCCCAATACACACACACACAGACAGAGACACAGATAGACAGAGACACAGGCAGACAGACAGAGACACAGACACAGAGAGTGAGTGAGAGAGAGACACACAGACAGAGATACATATACACAGAGGAAGGGGAGACAGACAGACAGACAGACACACACACACACACACAGAGAGAGAGAGAGAGAGACAGACAGACAGACAGAGAGAATGAGAGTGAGAGCTGAGACAAGGGGTAGGCGTGGAGGCCATGAAACCAGCTGTCTGTCACATTGCTGTGAAGAGACACCATGACCAAGGCAACTCTTACAAAAGTAAGCATTTAATTGAGGCTTCTTACAGTGTCAGAGGATGAGCCCATTATCATGGCAGGAAGCAGACAGGCATGGTGCTGTAGCAGTAGCTGAGAGCTTTACACCCTGATCCACAGGCAGCAGGTAGACGCTGGGCCTGGCATGGACTTTTGAAGCCTCAAAGCCATCCCCAGTGACACACCTCCTCCAAGGCCACACCTCCTAGCCCTTCCCAACCCTATGGGGCCTTTCTCACTCAAACCACCACAGCAGCTAATAAGCTATTGCAGTGATCCAAAGACTTCACAAAGCCACTGCCATATGTTGGCAGATGGCTGTTGTTGTAGAAGCAACTGGCTACTGATGACTCACTCTTTACTGAGCTGTGAAAAGCAGAAGGAGCAATACTCTGAGAACTGGAGTGTGTGGTCAACTGTGCAGTCCACGATGTGAATTACAGGTCCAAGGACAAATCCTGGATTGCCTACTTGTAGGTGGCCAAGGTCACTTGGCAGTGCATGTACAGAAAAGACATCAGAGACTGAAGTGCTTTGAGGTTTAAAACAACAAACAAAAACAAACAAACAAAGGACAGCCAAGGCTTCATAGGGAGACCCTGTCTCAAAACAACATACACACATAAAAGGAGGAACCAAAGAGAGGACTATGAGATAGGAGGGAACTAAGGAAAAAGAATGTTCCAGAAGCTAAAGGAAGAAAAATCAAGAGGCTGGGTATGGTGGTTCACATCTGTAGTGCCAGCACTGAGCAGTCAAAGGCAGAAAGATTGCTTACATAGTAGACCATATATGCCTGGTCTACATAGTGAGAGCTAGTCTCAAAAGAAAAAGGAAATAGCAATATGAGAAAAATGATGTTATCAATTGTGTCAGTTGTGTATTGGTGTGATGGGTCCAAAGTAGACTCCCACCACCCTCCCCCCAGAAAGATAGTTCTGGTTGGTGACAATGTCCTAAACCAGTGCTTCTGAATCTGTGGGTCACAACCCCTATGGGAATGACCCTTTCACAGGGGTTGCCTAAAATCGGAAAATGCAGATATTTACATTATGATTCATAACAATAGCAAAATTACAGTTCTGAGATACCAACAAAAAAAAATTTTATGGTTGGAGGTCATCACAACATGAGGAGCTGTATTAAAGGGCTGCAGCATTAGGAAGGTTGAAAACACCGTCCTGAACAGAAGGACCTTGGCCAGGTAAACAGAATGGTTATTAGGCAAACAGAGGCCTAAAGTTTCTATTTACCAGGAGCCTCCTCTCACTTAGTCTGCCCCAAAGGTTGACTCCCTCTGGCAAAGACATCTGGTTCCCAGTCAATCTGAACAGCCTGCAGCAGCTCAAAGACCCCACCCTGTTGACTGTCATACAAAAATCCACTTAACTTTCCCACCATTTTCTGCTTCCCCATGGAGTGATCTGGTTTCATGGTTTCCCTGTGCCCTCTGTGATCGATCAGTGTGACTGGCTGTGAGTCTGCCTTCACCATGCCGTCCCTACAAGATGGACTGTGCCCTCTTGAACTGTGAGCCAAAATAACTCCTTTCTTATTACACCTGCTCCTAACCAGGTATTATGTCACAGCAGTGAGCAAAGTCGCTGATGAGGTAGCATAGGGATCAATGTGACCTCATCGAGGGTAAAGGTCAGAGGAGTTCAGTGGACTAAAGAGGAGGAAACTTAACGGCTGTTGGATTCAAGAGAGGAAAAGTAGCCCCGTGTGATGGCGCACGCCTGTAATAACAGCACTCAGGAGGCAGAGGCAGGAGGATCTCTTGTGAGTTCGAGGCCAGCCTGGTCTACAGAGTGAGTCCAGGACAGCCAAGGCTACACAGAGAAATCCTGTCTGGAAAGAAAGCAGGGAAGGAAGAGGAAGGAATGGGCGGGGAGGGAAGAGAGACGTGAGTTTGGATGTCTCCTTCAAAAGCTCTCAGCAGAAAGTACAAGCCAAGGGGGACTTGTTTTCAAGAGAGGTGGTGTCACCTCAAGCTCTGGTAGGGTCACAGAGGACTCTGAAGAGCTCAAGTGCTAATCCTTGGAGCTTGTGTGACTCTGCTTTCAAAGGGCCTTTGCAGGTGTGATTCATCCACACTTCTGAGACTGGGAGATTACCCTAGATTATCTTGCTGGGCCATACACACCATCCCAAGTGTCCTTGAGAGAAAGAGGCAGAGAGAGGAAAGCCTGACGCACACCAAAAGCAGGTGACATGAGGACAGACCAGACAGAGACACAAAGCTGCTGGTCTTGAAGTTTGGAGCATGAGGTCACAAGCCACAGAGCACAAGCAGCCAGCCGTCAGAGATAGGAGGCAGAGAGCACATTTCCCTGCAGCCTTTGGTGGAGGGCACACAGTCCTGCTGACATTTTGATTTCAGCACAGTGATAGACAGCTATTTCAGACTGCATGCCTTCGAGCTGTTAGTAGATGTTGTTAAAACACTTCCATTGTTCGTTTGTCTGTTTTTAAAAGATTTCTTTTTTTTTTTTTTTCAAGACAGGGTTTCCCTATGTAGCCTTGGCTGTTCTGTACTCCCTTTGTACACCAGGCTGGCCTCAAACTCACAGAGATCCGCCTGCCTCTGTCTCCCGAGTGCTGGGATTAAAGGCCTGTGCCACCACTGCCCAGCATTAAAAATGTATTTATTATTCTGCCTGCATGTGAGCCAGCAGACCAGAAGAAGGCTCCATATTTATTTATTTATGGTTTTTTAAGATAGAGTTTCTCTGTGTAGCCTTGGCTGTCCTGGATTCACTTAGCACACCAGACTGGCCTCGAACTCACAGTGATTTGCTGGTCTCTGCCTCCCTGAGTTCTGGGGTTAAAGGCATGTGCCACCATGCCTGGCACTGGATCTTGATATGAACCACCATGTGGTTGCTGGGAATTGAACTCAGGACCTTTGGAAGAACAACCAGTGCTCTTAACCTCTGAGACATTTCTCCAACCTGTTTGTTTGTTTGGTTAGTTGGTTAGTTGGTTAGCTGGTTGGTTGGTTTTGGTTTTTTGAGACAGGGTTTCTCTGCAGCCCTGGCTATCTTGGATTCACTTTTGTAGACTACCTTGGCCTCAAAATCATTGAGATCCACCTGCCTCTGCCTCCAGAGTGCTGGGGTTAAAGGCACGTGCCACTAAGCCCAGCTACATTTCCATTGGTTTTGTTTTTGGTTTTGTTTGGTGGTTGGTTTTTCGAGACAAGGTTTCTCTGTGTAACAGCCCTGGCTGTCCTGGACTTGCTTTGTAGACCAGGCTGGCCTCGAACTCACAGTGATCTGCCTGCCTCTGCCTCCCAAGTGCTGGGATTAAAGGCGTGCACCACCACACCCGGCAGTACAAATGTGGGGTTGGAGAGCAAGGGTATGATACAAAAGAGATTCTACTAAGTTCTATGCTTTGGAAAGTTTCAGAAAGGGTGGCAGCTGTGGGTGTGGGTTGTGCAGAGATGAGCAGGGCCTCCCAACCGAAGATCCCGTTACCGCCTTAAATGACAAGCAAGCAGCCAGCTGTGGAGGCACAAGCCTATAAGCCCAGCAGTCTGGAAGGAAAGGCTGGGAGACTAAGAGTTTTAGACCAGCCTGGGCTACATGAGACCTTGTCTCAAAACAGAAAAGAAGACTAGCAAGTGCATCCTTGACAACTCCCTGTGTTGTGCATATGTGCACGCGTGTACGTGTGATGATCCAACCAACCACTGGCCTGCCCTGTTGAAAAAGGTCAATTCGCCAGGCTTTTTGCTGTCCTCTTGTCAAATAAAAGCTACGTGGAGTCCATGTTTACTCCACTGCTGAAAAATCCCATCCACAGGAGGCAGGGCTTCTCTTCCTCCGAAAGACTTTATTGCTTCTTTACACGGATCCTAGATACCCAGGTGTGGCAGCACAGCCCTAAAACCCCTGCTTTCAGAGATGCAGGGAGGAGGATCAGGCAGCCTAGGGCATCCTTAGGAACACAGTAAGCAGGAGATCAGCCTGGGCTAAATGAGACTCTGGATGTTTTGTTTTTTTGTTTTTTAAAACAAGAGTAAGCAAGATTACTCTAAATATGAGAAGGCCAGCCTAAGATGTTCATTCAGGGAAAGACATCAGCGGTACTCACAGGCACTGTTGGGGAGAACGTGTTTCTACAAGCTTTATGGGTTCCTTCATTAATTTCCTGGTATCCTGGCGATAAGCCCACGTGTCCCTCAGCTTCCTCTCAGGGTCCAGCACCTCCAGCACCTGTAATAAGAGCTACAAAGAGAAAGAAGAAGACTTGGGGTGAGGGCAGGATTGCAAGAAAAGTGGCCCCAACTCTATAACAAAATGTACCAAGTCCCTTCTCTCATGTTCCTTTTCTTTATTTTTTTCCTTGTTCTTCTTCTTCTTCTTGGCTTTTTGAGACAGGCTTCTCTGTGTAGCCTTGGCTGTCCTGGACTAACTTTGTAGACCAGGCTGGCCTCCAACTCACAGCCATCTGCCTGCCTCTGCCTCCTGAGTGCCGGGATTACAGGTGTGCGCCGCCACCGTCCGGCTTGATGTTTCTTTTCAAACTCCAGTCATCAGCGGTGCACTGAGCCCCGCATTGAGGGCGGCTGTCTATACACCCCAGCTCAGGCTCTGCTCAGGCCCTGCGCTATGGTTCTGTCTCCTCTAGTAGAATATGCCTGTGAGACTCCCCCAGGCCCCCCCAAAAAGCCCCGGCTGTAGGTTCTCTCTTGGCCTTGTGTGGCTGTTGACTGAAGGCATCTGGTGTAGCTCTCATGCCTCCTCTGAATAAGGTATCTGCATTCTTCTCTGGAGAACCACCTCACGTGCTGGGGAGATAACGCAGCCAGTCAAGTGCTTGTCTTTCCAGCCTGAGAACCTGAGCTCAACCTCACAGAACTCACATTAAAAAAAAAAAAATTAAAAATCTGGATGTGGTGCACGCTTGTAATCTTACAGCCAAGGTGATGGAGACTTGCCTGCCTACCCTGCTCGGTGAGTCCTAGGCCAGAAAGAGACATTATCTCAATAAAATAATGATCCATACAAGAGGAACAACAGATGAGGGTGTCTTCTGCACCCCCCCCACCTGCACCCCCACCCCTACCCCCACATAAAGAACCACCTCCTCCCTCTACTCCCATCCACCTGGTCCTAGCTGGCTGAACCACTCTCCAGGCAGACCACAGCAGAGACACAGTGACTTAGCTTAGGGATACAATGGGCTCCTGAATCAAGTGGACGAGTGGTAACTAGGCTACGGGATCAGACTTTTTCTGGGATCACACACAAAGAATGTCATTTCTTCGCCGCAGCTGTGAAGTTGAACCCACCCAAACTGGAGCTGCAGGCAGCCAGCTCAGCATCATCAGCATCATCAGCATCATCATCATCATCATAAATAATAATAATAATAAATAATAATAATAATAAAAATAAAGAAGACCCTGCCTCAAAAGGAAGTTAACCCTGCAGAGGAGGATCAGAGGAGCCAGAGGGATCAAGGACACAGAATCAACTGACCAGGACTCATGGGGGCTCCCAGAGATCAGGGAGCCTGCCAGGTCTGACCTAGGTCGACTGCATGTATGTTACAGCTGTGTAGCTCAGTGTTCTTGTGAGACTCCTAACAGTGGGAACAGGGGCTGCTTCTGACTCTGTTGCCTGCCTCTGGGACCCTTTTCCTCCTACTTGGTTGCCTCAGCCAGCCTTGATGCGAGAATATGCGCCTGGTCTTATTGTTGCTTGTTATACTGTATTTGGTTAGTGTTGTTAGAGTTCTTCAGTTAGCCTACCTGTGATGTCACTGCTTACCCGCCATGGGGGCGTGACCCTGCCCAGGGTTATATAAAAGGACAGACCCTACACGCATCTGCGCCTCTCTCTCTCCTTTCTCCTTTTCCCCTTCTCTCTCTCTCTCTCTCTCTCTCTCTCTCTCTCTCTCTCTCTCTCCCTCTCCCCCTCCCCCTCCCTCTCCCTCTCCCCCCCCCCTCTCTCGTACTCCTTCTCCCCCATGTTCATTTAATAAACTCCTCTACAACATAATATCTGTCATCTGGCACCTTAATACCATATATCTTACCTCATATCTCATTGCTTTAATTTTTAAATATAAAATTGGTGCCACATGATTTGGATACTAAACCCAGAGGTCCTTTCTGTTGTCGTCACAGTGAAATCCCATCTCCCTTTACTGTCTGTAACAAATTTCTCTAAGTATTCTCCTCCTCATTCCTATTTCTACCCCCTGCCAACCCCCCCCCCTCAGACACCTGTGGAGAAGCCTTCCAGACCAGCTTGCAAGAGGTAAATAGATGTTCTCTTTGTCTCGGTTTCCCCCGAGTCCTAAACTTGGCCCCAAGAGCACTAAGGCAATGGGCTTCCTGTCCCTACTGCCTGTGCACAGGAATGGTCTGGGATCTAAGCCTACCCAGGTTAAAAAAAAAAAATGACGCTGCTGCGCTGCTACATTGCATGGTTCAGAGGCGAGTGCGAAAAGAGATTATATACACCCAATGGGGTGCACTCAGGGGCAGCCAGATGTGCCCGTTGCCGCCACTCCCTGCCTCATGACCAGTTTGCGCATCCTTGCTGTTCCAAAGTGATCCCAGATCATTTCTGGGGTGCTTGAGGACTGCCTATTCTCTTCCATTAAAAAAAAAAAAATCCTTACACATGGCCTGACCACGTGACCGCTAGCCTCCCATTGCTGCCCTGGCCCTTCTCACCACAGGTATGTCAAAGACTCACTAAAGACACTCATGCTCTGCCGCTACTCAACTCAACAGAGCTCAGCCTGGCCGAGGCGGGCCAGGCAGGCCAGGGGTGGAGTCAATCACCTTCACGCAGTAACTGGCTCCAGGCCTCGGTCTGCGAACTCTCAGCTTTGCTAACTTGGTTAATTATGGACTAAGAATCAAATACACCTGGCTCTTGGCTAAAAAGCTTTTCTCTAAATCTATTTTCCAACTCCTAAAAATAAAAATTGTCTCTAATTTATTTTCTTCTCTAAAAAAAAATCATATGATTGTTTATTGCGTGCGATGTTTAGACTATTTAAAACCTAAACTCTGTTAATTTCCTTTTAGAAAAAAAAAATCATTGTATGCTGGTTCTAAATGTTTATTTTAAAATTATAAAGGTATATTAAAATTAACAAGATAAATGCTGTTCCTCTTGTCGTTAGCTAACCTGGACTCAACTACAGGATTCCTGGCTAATGGATTTGATACAGTTTCTATAATGTTCTACTGTATTAACATTCATTTGTTTACAATGTTAAAAATTTAAATCACTGCCTTAAACCATGTTTAGTCTAAAATCATAAATGTGATATTATTCATACAAAACTGTTCTGCTCCTTTTGGACTGTACTTGTATTTTTTGTGTGTTTGTTTGTTTTTGTTCTTTTGGCTTTTTGAGACAAGGTTTCTCTGTATAGCCTTAGCTGTCCTGGTACTCACTCTGTAAACCAGGCTGGCCTCGAACTCACAGAGATACGCCTGCTTCTGCCTCCCAAGTGCTGGGATTAAAGGGGTGTGCCGCCACTGCCCGCTTTGTACTTGTGTGTGTGTTTTAATTTATTTATTACGTATACAATGTTTTGCCTGCATGTATACCTTCAGGCCAGAAGAGGGCCCTAGATCACATTATAGATGGTTGTGAGCCACAATGTGGTTGCTGGGAATTGAACTCAGGACCTCTGGAAGAGCATTCAGTGCTCTTAACCTCTGAGCCATCTCTCCAGCCCTGTACCTGTGTTTTTAACATTCCAACTTAACAGAGATAAAACTAAAATCTTAGTCTTTAAGTATTAAGATAAACTATGAACAAAATTGTCTATCTAAATATTCTTAAGATAGACAAGACTGTGGTCTCTGAAAGCTAAGGATGTTTCCTGGATCCCCATATAGGAACTGGTAAGAATAATTTTAAATTATTTAAAGCCTGAGAGGAGCCTTCCCGACAGGCTCAGTTACAGCAAACTACACTCCAGGCCTTAGCCACTGCCCCTGAGAAAAAAATAGAGGTGTGCAAAGCCCCCTCCCATCAGGGTCCAGCCTGAGCCAGCTCTGCCAGGGACCTCTTTCAGATGCAGCTAAAAGGGCACACCAGTCTCACAGCTGCTAGTCAGAATAGGACACTGGTCCCACAGCCTAACCTGTTGGCAAATTTGGGCCTATGGATGTGAGAATGCTCACACGCAGGCTTGTTCTCTGTGCCCAGCAACTGGAGGGTCAACCAGCACAAGAGCTTTAGACATTTCCAGCCTTCAAGCTCCTTGATCTGGTGGAGTACAGATGGCTCTTAGGGTCAGCAGCCTCCCTAATCCCAGGGTAATGGCACAGGTCTGTTTTAAACTCAGGTTACATAGCCACATGACCAGCTTCTACCATGGGAGACTTCAGGTCCCTTCCCAGCCCTCTTCACATGCAGGGGACCAAAGTTTAACTGTCAGGTCTACATACAGTCTACTTTGTTACCATTCTTTTAGCTAAAGGACAGTGACCGTGGACAACAATTTTACCTATGTCCTAAAGCTTCCAAGAAGGTGTTTTAAAACATGTTTTAGGATCGTTATGAAGGTCAACATGTCTAAAGGATGCTCTATTTCTTCCTGTTGCTGTCCTGTTGCTATGCTACTGTTGTATTAACTGTTCAAAGTATTGAGACTGATCAATGGAGCTCTAGTTTATTAATTTAATTGTGGTAAAACATTCCACTGTACGATCCTACCATAGTTCCAAGATTTAAATTGTCCTTTTGTTACTGTTCCACAGAGGCCCAAAAAGGCTTCTGCCTTTCCAAACTTATGTAAAGGTTTTTGCACTTTTAACACAAAGTTCTTTTTCCAAGCCTCTACTATGCCATATGTCTACTGCCTTTTCCTACTGTACATGTCTAACAATGTATGTTTCGCTGCAGATTACAAACAGTGATGATGCTACATTTATCTCCTTTTATGACCCTAAAAGGATTCTTGTAAGCTACAGGAAATCCATCTCTTGGGTCAAAGGGAATCCGGATAAGGACTGTCAATCCAAAGCCCAAGTTTCTCACCTATCGCCCATCTCTAAGGGTGGGGTTCCTCCTCCTTTTCCCTGGCTTTGGGACTCCCCTCACCTACTTACCTCTTTGCCACCTTTCTGCACCCAACACCAGCTAAATTCCCCCTTCCTAGTCGCATAAACGCTTCCCTTTGTCTAGGAGATATATGAGAGAATAAATAAAAAGGAAAAATAAAAATAAAAAAAGCCAGGCCTGGTGGCACACGCCTTTAATCCCAGCACTTGGGAGGTCGAGGCAGGTGGATCCTTGTGAGTACGAGGCCAGCCTGGTTTCTGGTCTATAAAGCGAATCTAGGACATCCAAGGGTACACAGATAAACCCTGTCTTGGAAAAAAAGGAGATCCGGTGAGGTAATAAAAATAAAAATTTTTAAAAATCAAAACAAACAACAACAACAAAACAAAGCTAACAAAATCTAGTTGGGGAAATCAGACAGGGAGCTGAGAGCTGCATTCCCATGCCATGGCCATATGAGATGCGGTATAACCACCTCTTTATCTGAGGCTCAGACACTCTAGCTTACTGGACCCAGTGAGGAAAAGCTGTGTAGCAAATCACTGATCAGAAACATCAACTGTTCTTCTTATTGACTTTTCTAGCATGAGTTGGTTCCTTCCTTCCTCCCTCCCTCCCTTCCCTCCCTCACTTCCATGACTGATGTGGAGTGAGAGAAGCCTGCTGTGGAGCTGGGAAGGCCACAGGCAAGAGGTCCCCAGTACCTCTTAAGGTCAAGCAGGGGCTTTGAGCAAGGGAATGTGTTAGACCTGAGAAGAAAACCATTTCCATAACTGTCGGATTAAAGCAAGGTGTATTTAGAAGTGCACAAGGGACTGGGTAGACATCTGCCTCCTCTTCCTCCTAAGTCCGGGGGGGTTTTAGAAAGCAGAGGGCTTTTGATGTCCCTGGTTAACAGCAAGGTCTAGTGCTTTGTATTCAGATATCAATAGCTCCCCCTTTTCCCCCCAGCCCCTCCCCCTCAAGTCTCTTACTCTCCTATACCAAAATGATACTATGTAACCTTGCCTCCAAAATTATCCCTAATTGGCTAAATAAAGCTGCCTACACACCTGGGCAGGGCAGACGTTAGACAGGCGTGGCCACGGCTCAGGCACTTGGGGAAAGGACAGCAACAGAGGAGGAGCAGGAGAGAAGGAGGAGGCGGGACCACCGGGAGTCTCGTGGCCGGGAGGAATTTATTCTGGATTAGCATGGAGAGGAACAGCCCAGATGGAAAGCATGTGCGACTGTTTATAGGGGTATTGGATGGGAAGTTGCCCAGATGGGAACAATTACAGGAAATGGCATGGGATGTGGTGCTGGGTGGTGGCAAGGCAGTTTATCGAGTTAATATCTGCCCAGCCTCAGGTAGCGGGTTAGAGAATTAATACTGCCACAATAATTTCGGCTATTAATAATAAACATTATAAGCAATTTATATTTTTGACAACAGTCCCTTTTTGGGGAAAGGTTGAGGTTGATAGAGAACGGCTGTTGAGATCATTGGGTCTTAGTACCTGGACAGAAGAGGGGGGGTGGGGGTTGCCCGTTGGATAGGTGAGTGCAAGAATCCATCCTGTGGAAGGGGCATCATCACAGGTTCAGGAGGTTAGCAAGACAAAGGGGTGGGCAATGGGGTTACAAATTCAGCATAGGTTGAAAACCATGGTTTGCAGGATACATTAGGTATAGGAAACAAATGTATTCTTGTAAGGCATGGACAATTAATAATGATGCACAACAGGGTGCCTCCTGTTTTGATTTCACAAACGGCGCACCAGTACTTACCTGTCTAGCCTGGGGAAAGGGTGCAGGGGTGGGTAGGGGAGAGCCATTCCTGCTCATCCTCTGCCTCATCCAGCCTGCCCTCTTCCTCAGATCTCACACAGCCTGGCATTTGTTTAAGGCTACGGTGGTCCACTAAAAGGCCGGTTCCCAGGAATGTTACCATTTGCTCAACGAAAAGATGACCATTTCTTCTTGTTGGAAAGACAGACTTCGAGCCATTTTGAGATATAAAAAAACAGGGTAAGCCAGGTGTGGAGGTGCATGCCTGTAGTCCCAGCACTTAGGGAGGCAGAGGCCAGTCTGATCTACAAAGGGAGTCCAGGACAGCCAAGGCTACACAGAGAAACCCTGTCTCAAAAAAAGAAAATGATGATGATGATGATGATGATGATAAATTTAAATAAAAAGCAGGGCAAATGTGCTGAGGGTTATGAAGATGAATTAGGAGCAGGCAGGGACATTGGTGACATAGGCCAGGCCTGGGCATTATGGTGGCTTTTCCATAGCTTTCAGGTTCTCCTACCTCTATCCATCTGTTAGTGGGTTGTTAAGGAGACCTCCTTGGCCCAGGCTAAATGGAGGTCAGTAAAACTGGGCCATCCCCTGCATGGCTTCCTGTACCCAGAAGTCTCAAGAGCCTCGAGAAAGAGCTTGAGGGGAGAGAGCCTGAAATGCCTGTGTTGAACACTCCGGTGAGCTGAGTGGCTGCACAGGAAGCAAAGGAAATAGCCGTGTGTCCTACCATTTGTGTTTCCTCCTCAGTAGAAAAAGGAAGGCTGCCCTGAGCTGGTTAAGAACCTTCAGCTGGGGCTGGAGAGATGGCTCAGAGGTTAAGAGCACTGGCTGTTCTTCCAAAGGTCCCGAGTTCAATTCCTAGAAACCACATGGTGGCTCACAACCATCTATAATAAGATCTGGCGCCCACCTCTGGTGGGCAGGCACACATGTGGGCAGCACATTAAAAGTTTTTAAAAGGAAAAAAAAAACCCTTCAGCTGGGGATGCAACCACCTCTCTTCTAACATGCATCTCAGCACGCTGGGCATCTGGAGAGAAATATTTTGGGGTCCCTGGGAGGCTTTCCCTCAAGCCCAAACAGATCACCTCAGCAGGCAGAGCCTCTTGCAGGTGCGGGTAGAGAGCCAGGGGGTGCAGGGCCATGCTGGCTCCCACTTCCTCTGGGAAGGTCTTCTCAGCTTTCGCAAGCCTGGGCAACAGGGTTGCCTCCTTGCGCGGGCCTCTCTGCCTTTTCTTGGGGGTCACGTTGGGGGCTCTGTGATGAATATGAGGCAGAAAAGCATCCTTGAGGCCCTGGTGTCGGGGCCAGCCTTTCCTGAAGTCCTCCAGCCCCTCACTCACAAACACCCAGCGCCGACGACTGTCCAGGGATCCTGGGAGCTTCGGGCTGCTGTGCTTTGTTGGACACTTGGAAGGCAGGTTCTCCAGGTCCCTAGAAGACAACACATTAGATGAAGTGCATCCCAGGACTTGGGTGGGAGGAGGCTGTGAGGAGGTTGGGCCTCCACCCATTGCATTGTGGGGGTGGGTGGAGCAAAAGAGCAGGCTGTGTAGCAAGGCCTTGCTTTCTCTTTGCTGCTGCGTCCCCACAGCTGGCTCCATCGCCTGCTTACGAAAAACCACAGCCCTGGATGGGAATTGGACCTTTTGCCTGCATGCATCCTTGGAGCATCGAGTTACCCTCTGTGTGCCTGTATTCCAAATGTGTGTAAACAGCAAGTGCCTTTTTTTTTTTTTAATGAGTACCCTATTTCAGTGTCATCGTAGCTCCTCTTATGATAAATTAGAGGGAAGAGCCACCCTGAAAGTGCATAGCACCGCGCCATGGCCGGGAGTCCTGGACTGAAGAGGGCAAGCATCGGTGCCTTCATTTTGTGTGAGGAGCCCTGGCTGCAGCATCCTTAGCCAGTGTTGCTACTTTGTAGGTTCCTTACTCTCTTCTACTCTTGTTCACCTTCATTCCACCCTTCCAAGCCCCCCCAACACTAGGTAGGAGAGAAAGAAGGATAGAGGGAGCAGGTCATGGTGGCGCACGCCTTTAATCCCAGCACTCAGGAGGCAGAGGGAGGCAGATCTCTGTGAGTTCAAGGCCAGCCTGGTCTACAAAGAGAGTCTAGGACAGCCAGGGCTATGACACATAGAAACTTTTGTCTCAAAACAAAACAAAAACAAAGCAAAAGGATAGAAGAGAAACAACAGGGCAGGGCGTTGTTATAAGCAGGCTACTTCCTGCTGATTGGGGGTGTGTTGCTTGATCTTTGCTGTAAGAGCATTTATATTTTTCTCCTCATCTCTTTGTGCATGACCACCTGACAAACTGCAACACCATCAACCAGCAGCAGGAGGAGGGGCAGGAGCAAGGTGCTAGCATTTATATGCCCTCTCAAGAGTCCCCAGCATTCCAAATGTCATACATTTACAGAAACTGTCTGCACTGGCAAAATCACACCCCTGCTGGAGTACAAGGCAAATCATAGTCAGCTGTTGTGGACAATCTGAAGCAGCCCCATATCCCACACCTGGGATTAAGGCAAAAACATATTCTTATGACATTTCTGTCCCTTTAAAGAAACCAATGGTTCTCACTACAAGGATCCACCACCACGAACTTCCCCCGCTGTGATACACACTCCCCTCTCAAACCCTGAGGCCAAATAAGTCCTTCCTCCATAAGTTGCTTATGTTGGGTATTTCATCGTGGAGCTGGGAAAGGTAGCTAAACAGGTCCTTACATATCTGAATGGATCAGTGTGTTAAATAACCTCAGCGGGCCCTGGTTTCCTCTTCTCAACTCAGGAGGATGGCTGTGAAATTATGTTCCATGGGCTACATCAAGCCCATGGCACATCATTCTCTCTCTCTCTCTCTCTCTCTCTCTCTCTCTCTCTCTCTCTCTCTGTGTGTGTGTGTGTGTGTGTGTGTGGTATGTATGTGAAACAAAGTCCCACTGTGTAGTCCAAGATGGCCCTACTGAGAATTCTCAGTCCTGCTGCCTCAGCCTCCAAAGGACTGGGACTGTAAACCTGCACCTGCAAAGCCAGCCATCTTCGTGGTTTAACAAAATTAAATACAAGGCCTGACGGATGGTTCAGTGGGCAAAGACACCTACTGCCAAGCCTAATCCCAGACCCATATGGTGGAAGCATAGAACTGATTCCCAAAAGTTGTTCTCTGACCTCCACATGCACACGATGGCATATGCACACACACTGGCATACCTATGCATGCACGCACACACATGCACAAGCAAACAGAAGTACACAAAATCACATATACAACAAGTGCACATACGCATGCACACACACAAACAAATAGATACATTCTTCTCTAAAGAACCATAATAATTAACACAAATGGAGACCGTCTGTTTTGTTTTTCAAGACAGGGTCTCTCTGTGTAGCCTTGGCTGTCCTGGACTCGCTTTGTAGACCAGGCTGGCCTCGAACTCACAGAGATCTGCCTGCCTCTGCCTCCCGAGTGCTGGGATTAAAGGCGTGTGCCACCAACAACACAGGAGTTGCCTTAAGTGCTTTCAGACATCAACCTGTTTAAATCTCACAACAGCTCCACATAACAGTAACATTACTTCTCTTGACCGCTTAAGGGAGGCACAAAGAAGTAAAAAACAAAATGCTTGTCAAAACTGCACAGGTGTAACTCAATCCAGGGACTCGATGCCTCTGTCCTCTGTGGGCACACACGCACGCACACACACACACACACACACACACACACACACACACGGTGGGAGGGATAAAAAACAATACAAATAAATTCTAAAAATATCTCTATGGCTAAGATGTGGTGGATCTTGGATTTTCAATGCAGTTGAGAGCACCAGTGAGCGGTGCCTAGGTGCACACCGGAGCTGCTGATACTTTTTAATTGTTTTCACCTGAGCCATCTGGAGTCTCAGATCCTCTTGAAGAGTCAGAAGCGTTTTTAAGTTCTCAACACTGGTTTTCGTGGAGGCTCGGCTGGTCTAACACTGTTTGCCTTAGCTGAGCCATAAACGCTCTCCTTCATCTGCCCTCTCCTTTCTGACTTCCACACAGCCTGTGTCTCTCTGCTTCCTGCCCCCTCAGTGCCCTCAGTGCCCCTCCCCCACTTGCATGGATCAGTCAGGCCATGGAGGTGATATGGAAGGGACAAGTGGCACACGGGAAGGAAAACGATACGAGATCTAGAACAATCAGACACAACTGATGCTAAAGCGGGGCCTTGGAACCCAGGCACCCGATGACCCTAATTAATGACAGCCTGTGGCAGATACTTTGAGCACTAATGTATTCCCTTGAGGCCTTCCCTTTCTTTCTTTCTTTTTCTTTTCTTTTCCTTCCTTCTTTCTTTCTTTCTTTCTTTTTTTTTTTTTTAACCTTTTTGAGAAAGGGTTTCTCTGTATAACAGTCCTTTGTAGACCAGGCTGGCCTCGAACTCACTGTGATCCACCTGCCTCTGCCTCCTGAGTGCTGGGATTAAAGGCGCGCACCACCACGCCCAGCTCCTTGAGGCCTTTTCTGCCTTTGGCCCCTGTCATCCATGATGGCCCTTGATACTAAACCAAATCGTTGGTATAACCATCATCATACACCATTTTAAAGAAACTCTAGCCTGGTCCCCAGTGGTTTGCAGAGAACCCTAGAAACTTTTTTTTTTTTTTGGCCACATTTACATGTGCGTGTGTGTGCTTAAGGAGCTTAACTTCAATGTATCTTTAAAAATCTAGATGAAAAGGCTGGCAGTGGTGGTGCTCGCCTTTAGTTCCTGCACTCGGGAGGCAGAGGCAGGCAGATTGCTGTGAGTTCGAGGCTAGCCTGGTCTACAAAGTGAGTCTAGGACAGTCAAGGCTTACACAGAGAAACCCTGTCTTGAAAAACAAAAACAAAAAGAAATAAAAGAACAAGGGCAGAGAAATGGAAGAAGACACCTGACATCCACACGTGCATGAGCACCTGCACCAATGTGTCTAGGCAGAGGTTGGTTTGCTAATACAAAAAAAGAATATGAAGGCTTTAATCCCAGCACTCGGGAGGCAGAGGCAGGCAGATTGCTGTGAGTTCGAGGCCAGCCTGGTCTACGAAGTGAGTCCAGGACAGTCAAGGCTACACAGAGAGACCTTGTCTTGACAAACCAAAAACCAAAACAAAACAAAAAATCTAGACGAAAGAACAAAATAACTTTCCAAATAGGTAGAGGTCCAGGCATGTGGAGCCACGTGCCATCTTGGGACTGACATCAATCAGCTCCACCTATTAACACACAGCCCTTCTCGTTAGTAACTATTTTCATAAAGTCTTTTTTTTTTTTTCTTTTCAAGACAGGGTTTCTCTGTGGAGCCTTGGCTGTCCTGGACTCACTTTGTAGTCCAGGCTGGCCTCGAACTCACAGTGATCCGCCTGCCTCTGCCTCCCGAGTGCTGGGGTTACAGGCGTGCGCCACCACGCCCGGTTCAATAATCCATATTCTTTATATTTACAGATGACTCAAATACCCCAAGCACTTGTTAAAATCAGAGAGGATAACAAGTGTTTTTCACTTAAATACAGCCATACCTCTCAAAATGGAAACTGTATAATAATTTGATTGAGACCCGGGATTCTGAAACTGGCAGAAAACTTGACGGCCTCCTTAGGTCACTCTCAGTTCTGAGGGGATGTGAATGTAGGCTTTCCTCTACCCTACTCTGCTCCTCCTAGTGACACAGCCTCACAAAGCCCTGGCTGCTCTCACGCCAGCCTTGTAGAGGACAACCCTGAACTACCTTTGACTTCTGAGCCTCTTGCCTCCACTTCCTGAAGGTTGTGATTATAGGCACGCACCATCATGTCTAGCTTATGTGGTGCTGCAGATGGAGCCCAAAGTTTCCTGCTGGGTGAGCGCTCTGCACACTGAGCTACACTGCCATCCTCAACTCTCCACATTTCCTTAAGCCTGTGAATGATCTGGCTTGACCTAATAATGTTTATTATTAGACCTATAATTAGACCTATAGTTATTATTACAACACTGTTTTCTAGCCCACTAGCAACCAATCAATGATTGGTTAGATTTTAAAATAGGCTTAGTTAACCTGGGTCAGGTCAGATTATTAATCCCTAAACTACTTCCCATAGTGGGGCAGGTATGTGATACCTGCCCCAATCCCATGCCATCTGTTTCTAATAATGTCTATCAAGCTACCTCCCATCCATATCCGAAACACTTGCTAATTATCATCATCTGGGCCAAGTCGCCATCCACGCCGGCCACATGCTTCTCCTCCACTTAATCCATAATGGCGCAACCTTCTTCTCTCTCTCTCTTCTGGTCTCTCTTCTTCCCAAGATCCTCTCTGTCTCCCCACGCCCGTAGCCACATCTATCTAATTTGCACTGCCCAGGTGTGATGACCTTTTATTACTTAGTATCAAAATACATCAGACCAACACCTGAGGATCCTCGAAGCCTACAAAGCCGATTCATTGAATCAACCCATTTCAAAAGCCCAGGAAGCTGTGTGTGGTGGCACACTTCTACTCCCTGTGCTCTGGAGACTGAGGCAGGAGGACCACCAGCTTAAGGCTAACCTAGGCTACATACTGAGCTCCTAGCTTTTCTGATTCTAGGCTTGCTGCCTTACTTGTCGCCACATTGAAGTGCCTCTTTACTAGCGAAAATTCACTCTCAAGGATTCGGCAGGGGGAAATAAAAGCCTCTTTTTTTTTTTTTCCTGCCCCACTGACCCTGCCTCCCCAGAACTTCAAGCAATCTCCCGCCAAGGGTTCTGCTGGACCAGAGTCTCCAACTGGAGGCCTAAAGACATCCAGTGGTATAGATGCTATAAACTAAACACAGGGAACCGGGGTCCCAGAGCGTCTGATGAAAGAGTTGGTTACTGCCAGAAGGGTGTGTCTGTGTCAGAGGCTCAGAGGCTATAGACAGCCTCTCCAGTGGCCACTATCTGGCCTGGGAACTTTAAACTCCTTCTCCAGGGTTGTGGCAAAAACCAAACAAACCAGAAAGGACATGTTCTTTGCAGGCTGGGGAATCCAGCACTGGGCCCCTTTACTCTATTACAACAGCGAGGGCACAAGGTACACTGAAAAAGGCAACTCCTAGCACCAAGGTCTACCTCTCCATCCCAGCCCAGAGGATGCAGCCTTCCCTGATCAGCTGCTGTGTGAGCGCAGTGCTTACCATCCGCAGTTTCGATGCTCCCTCAGCAGCCTCGAAGCCAAAGTCGTGGGCTGGAGCCGCTGCCCACACTCAGCCATGGTGCCACTGGCTGTATGACCACTTCTGGGTTTTGAGTTGCATGTTCTCCCATGGCTTCCAGAATTGCTAGGAGACCTGCCCAGCCCAGCACTGTCCAGACCTGCCCAGTTTACCCGTCAGCAACTGAGGAGTCCAGCAAGACAGGGCTTGAGGTAACCTTCTATTCCTGGGGGCGTACAACTGGCCCTGGGGAAGAAGGACCCAAGCCTGGATTTAGTCAGATTTTATCCTGGTGGAAGGGTACTTTCATACCTTAACGAGAAATTTACTGGAGACTGAACGAGGATTTTGTTGTTGTTGTTCGTTGATTTTTAAACAAATATTTACTGGAGAGAAGCAAACCAAGCAGGAAAGAGAGAAAGAAAGGGAAGGGGACGGGGAAAGGAGAGAGAGGGAAGTGGGGAGCTAGCAAGAAGAGGTTTGGCATGTCCCCTGTCACAGTCAGTCCCTTTTAGCTCTTGTGTTTTTAAATCCATCAACTTCAAGCCACTCTGGTGCACCCAGTGCCGCCATCCTGCGGGCCTAGTGAGCAAGGTCTCATGTAAATATCAGTTACAGGAGAATGTGCTTCTGTGCGATGTCTGCTGGCTACTGCTGAGAGTCCTGCTTTTCAGGACAAGTATTCCTTCCAGAAGCTGCCCGCTCAAGTCTCTTTTATAGGTTAACTGCACACTAAAACTACCTAGGAATACACAGACTGTCGCTCACCACAACAAAAAACCAGATACAAGTCACTTTAAGCCACACAGAAGCGGTCATCACTTATGCCTTCTCTAGAGCCACTGAGTAGAGATTTCTTATTAGTTTTATTAATGTGTCTACCTTTGATGATGCCCGTGTGTATATTCTCACAGAGGCCAGAAGAGGGCACCAGGTACCCTACAACCTGTGTGGTTGAGACTAGCTTGACATGGGTTGCTTACTCTGTTGCTCCTTCCACCATGAGTTAAAGCAACATGTGGCCCTCACCATGCAGCCACCTGCTCTTCCTAAACTCTGCAGCCTCTAGACCCATGGGCCAAAGTAAACCACTATTCTTTATAAGTGACCCGATCTTGGGCATTCTGTGAGAGTAACAGAAAACAACTAAGACCAAATGGTGCTCTTAATATCATCGCCCTGGGGTTAGGGTTAGGGTTCCAGCATATGTAAGAGGCAGGGTACAAATGTTCAGACCACAGCACATGGAAGCTTTCAAGGAATCCTACAAATCCTGCTTAAATTTCGGTGGGGCTTCCAAGGACTTAGGAAATGGGACCAGGACAGACATACATAAGTAAATTTAGGCCTGGGTCACACATACTTGCACTGTTGTTCTTCACGCATCTCTGGATTTACTGGGTGACTGCAGTGCCTAAGCTGTGCTCTTCACATACTGCCTCCCGTCAGCTCATTCCATGACGTAAGCATGGTAGGAAGACGTCCCAGACAGAGTCAAAGTAAAACAAAACAATCAACAACAGTAACAAACAAAACCCCTTTCTATGGCTATATAGTCTCTTTCTTAAAACCAAATAAATAGATACATTTCTTATACCAATTATAAAATAATTTAAACCCAAGTAGCCCATGTGATAGGCTTCTGTTGGCTTTAGTGTAAACAATTTAATCTCTCCAAACAACTTCAGGTATGTTTTTGGTTTCTGCCATGATCATCTGAGTCTGTTGTTTTGGGGCCATGGTGAGACAGAAAGGCAAGCTGCTCGCCTCCTGGCAGCTAGTGTGCAGACCAGAACAGGGAGACACACTCACAGTGACCTGTTTTCCCTGTCAGCTTCCATCTTCTAGCAGTCCATTAGGCTAGGAACTCATGAATGAATTAATCCCTTGGCTAGATGATCTGTCACCTCTCGGTAGTGCCACCGTCTGGGGACTCAGCCTTCTACACAAGAGCCTTTAGAGGGTGTGGGGAGCAATCCATACTAGTCACGGCACTGTTGGAAAGTGGAAATGGAATCTTACCTTCCCTGTGTCCCAAGGTAGAATGCTTGCCCAGCATCCAAGGGCTGGGTTTAAACTCCAGCAAACGAAAGAATGGAGGAAGGGAAGAGGGAGGTAGACAGGGATGGAGGTGGGATAGCGCCTGTTGTCTGATAAAGAAATACTCTCCCAGCCTCAATGAAGAAAGTTCTAGACTCTTCAGGACTGGTGAGTGCCTCAACTGCCTTGCAACCTACCCTGAGCTGGCCCATGCACAGCAATGAGTGTTCCACCTAGCATCAGGTGGGACCCCAGGGTAAAAGAACAGAGACACTGTCTCTGCCCAAATAAACATCTTCCCCTGTTGGCGTTCAAACTAGAGATCAATTGAAAAGATGTAAATTATTTTAAAGAAACACGGAGCTTCAAAAAGTTAGATATAGTTATGGCATGCCCTGGCAATTCCACTCGTTCATATACAAGCAAAAAATAAACAAATAAGGCCAGGCAGTGGTGGTACATGCCTTTTATCCCAGGCAGAGGCAGGTGGATCTCTCTGAGTTCGTGGCCAGCCTGGTCTACAAAGTAAGTTCCAGGACAGCCAAGGCTACACAGAGAAACCCTGTCTCAAAAAACAAAAACAAAAACAAAACAACAACAACAAAACCAAAACCCAAACAAATAAAAAACAAATGCTGAAAGGTAAGAACAACTCAAAGCCCATACACACGAACCCACATCCAGGAGAACACTATTCAGCAACAGAAGGAAGTGAGTGTGAAAGATGCTACAGTGTGGGTGTGTCTGACATACAGTAGCCAATTCAAAGAAGCCTGTCACAAAAGGCCACATATCACATGAAATATACAAAATAAGGAAATCTTTGTGGACAGAAAACAGATTGTTAGCTTCCAGAAAGGAGTAGCTTGATGGTTCATACTTTCTTCCTTGATGATAAGAATGTGTTTTGGGGCCTGGAGAGATGGCCTAGAGGTTAAGAGCACTGGCTGCTCTTCCAAAGGTCCTGAGTTCAATTCCCAGCAACACATGGTGGCTCACAACCATCTATAATGAGACCTGGTGTCCTCTTCTGGCCTGCTGGCTCACATGCAGGCTGAATACTGTATACATAATAAATAAACCTTTAAAACACAGACATACATACACACAAAATGTGCTTTGGAACCATGTAGAAACACTGATCACACAGCATTGGGAATGTACGGAAGGCTACTTAAGTATTCACTTTAAAATGCTTTTATCTCACATTGATACAATGTAAATCAATGCAAATCCTGGGATAAATTTAAAGATAGGAGAGAAAGAAATGTACGGATATAAATGCTCTGAAGATTTTTTTTTCCTTTCTCAAATACGATTTCCTTTTTTAGTGATATCCTCCTGTCTTATGTGAAAAGCCAATCATGTGAAGAATTTCTGCAGAGAGAAGGAATAACCATCATAGGAGTGCCTTGCGTTACACAGTAAATGGGATGCTCAGGTGTGGTCTGTTGCTCTCATGGTTTTAAAAAACAAAATGCCAAGCGTTCAATTTTACCAATAAAGACTCAGGAGCCAGATGCTGGGGTGAAAGCCTGCTAGCTCAGAGAGGCAGAGAAAGCACCCAGCTGACCTTCTTACTCAGCCATCACCCACCCCACCCACCCCAAAAAAACCATACCCTTCAACTCCAGGTCCCTTCTTCCTGTGTTTGCTTATGTTCACTCCCTGTCAACTGACCTATTGACCCACGGTTGGCTTTATTTAGCTCTTGTTTACAGAAAGCTTTTGGATTAAAGGTGTGTGCTAGGGCTGAGCCACACCACAACTAGAAACAGGTTTTTTTCAGTTTACAATCTCAGGGTTCACAATAGGATCAAAGATCCTGCAACAATGCTCACCTGGGGTCATCTGAGGTCCTAGGGGCAGAGAGTAGACATAACTTATACCTGGTTGCTCAGCTTCCCAGGAGGCAGGTGCCTTCATCCTTAGTCCTCGCTACTCCCCTATGGGGAACTGGCTCAACAACCCATAGATATTTGGCATTTCTAATCAAATCTTGTTAAAAAAAAAAAAGTCACGTGTGCTATTCTCTAGATATGTACACACACACACACACACACACACACACACACACACACAAACACACACACGCGCGCGCTACTCTGACACCTGCTTTAAGGAAAGAAGAGCCATCAAGTCATGCTTCAGGGAGCCTCACAGGATTCTGCTCTCTGGCCTCGGCCTCTTCATTTTAAGTAGCAGTATCCCTGGGAACGGCTCTCAGGTGCTTGAGGGATGACGCTTCAGAGTTCCAAGAGAAACATATTTACCATGCCTGAGCACAGGCTGTCTGAAGGTTGATGACACAAGATACGACTGTCCAGAGTCAGTCCTCCTCCTTCGCACGCCTTCATCCGTGAAGCAGCATCTCTCTTGCCTTCTCCTTACTCTTTTTCTGCCTCCCCACTTTTGTCCTGGAGAAAGTTCCTTGTCAACATCAAAGGGGATTGTGGTCCTTCGGATTCTTTAGGGCTCTACAACAAAAATCTAGACTTTTCTTGCTACTGTTAAAATCCTCTCAAAGCCTCTGCCTTCTTATTAAAGGCTAAATAATTCTCACAGCACTCCAGTCTGCAGCAAGGACTTTATGCATACAGCCACATACCAACCACTGATGGAGATAAAATTCATTTAGGTGATATCATCACTGTGCTGACCTCAGAGTACATAAGCACATGAGGACCACTCAGGCATTGCAGAGCACTGTCATCTATAGGCCTTGTCTTTTTTCCCTCCAAAACAGGGTTTCTCTGTGTAGCCCTGGCTGTCCTGGACTTACTTTGTACACCAGGCTGGCCTCAAACTCATAGAGATCTGCCTGCCTCTGCCTCCCAAGTGCTGGGATTAAAGGCATGCGACACCATGCCCAGCTTACAGGACTTGTCTTACTCAGAGAGTGTCATGTAGCACAGGACTGCTAGTGAAAATCTCACCCTACCACAGAGGAGTACACTTCAGCTAAGTAGTTAGTGTAGTCTCCCTCCCTCAGAATTCTAAACTGAGGTGGAGAAGAAAGGCAGGTAGGAAAGGCTGGTGCATGCAAGTTGACTGTCAAGATAGAAGCAGTCTCCAGCATAGTCAAACCCAGAAAAGCGAGTACATCAGGCCAAGAAAACCTCTGTACCTCTTTCAAGGCTTCAGTGTAACCCTCCAAAGCCATAGTTTGGTTCAACATGAAAGGCAAGTTCTGTGGGGTCTGGAAGCAGATGCCTCATGGCGTAGGCCAACTTCTTATACAATCCAGCTTTGGACCCACGTGTGTTCCACCCAGTGAGGAGGTCCTGTGGTTGATTGTGGGTTGAGATACCTTCCATGGAGGCACTGTGTTCAATGAACTCACAGATCTCCTGGTCTCGCATCCCCAACCTCTAAGAAACTCAACACGTATTCTCCAAACACACACACTGCTTAGGAAGAGAGTTTCTGGGAAACCAACTGTGTCCTTCATAGCTCATTTCTGGGCAATTTGGGGATCTTTGTACCCTAAGGAAGTGGAGTGAAAGCCTGAATTTCATGTAGCCGTCTTAGCCTGAAGTCTAAGAGGAGAGCATCCAGGAGAATAAACTGTGCTAAGGAAAGAAAGCAGGATCCCATATAATCCAGAATTAGTATTCTGCCCAGATACTGACAAGGCACAATGCCAGCACCTGTAGGATCCGGTAGGCGAAGGGTGGCATGTAATCCCCCACCCCATGCCTGGCTCCTGCTTTCTTCTCATTAGCACTCTCACCATCCTCTTTTTCTAACCCTTTGCTACTTAAAATGTAGCATGGAGCGTCAGAACCACCTGGGAGTTTGCTAGAAATAATCCCTTGAGCCCACATGTGTGCCAACTGCACCCAAATACGGATTTGATCCAGAACCACCTGTGGGCTGTACACATAAATATGAGGAGTTGAAGCCGTGGGCCCATCTCCCAGGCTGAGCCAAAGACCTGCCTTTGCATAAGTCACTCTCAGCAGCTATTGTAGTGTGTGTGTTGGTTTCCACACACTTGCATTTACAGAACAGTGTCCCCGGTATACGTTCTCAGTTGATTGGTAAGTCCTGGGACATTCAGGTGTGGTCTTTGGGCAGCTACCTTGTCTCAAAAGGTCCTGTCTTCCCAGATCCTGAGGATGCTGCAGGGGTGGGGTGGGGGAGGATGTAAATAAAATAAAATAAAAAAACCTCCGCGGCCAGGGATATAACTGCAGTAGAATGTGCGCTGATCCTGCAGAGTCTTGGGCTCAATTTTTAGCAACTAAGAGGAAAAGATCTCCCGGAAACCTGGACAGATGAGAAAGAAAAGAGTTTTATTAGCAAATGAGGGTTGAACAGGAGAGGGGGGAGCAGCCCAGGCAATCTGCTAAGGAGCAGGCAAGGATGGAAAGAAACTAGACCGTCTTGTATACCCAAGGAGTAAAGTCCGTACACACATCTCCTTGGGTAACAGGACTTGCCAGCATCCTTGGTCACACACCTGGTCATTGTGCTGGCCATCTGTGACAGCTAACTACTTTGCTCCAAAGGAAAAACTGAGAAGGTAGTTTTTAAAACTGGAGGTGGGGCTGGAGAGATGGCTCAGTGGTTAAGAGCGCCACCTACTCTTCCAGAGGTCCTGAGTTCAATTCCCAGCAACCACATGGTGGCTCACAACCATCTAGTATGAAATCTGCTGCCCTCTTCTGTAAAGCACTCATTTGCAATAAATAAAGTAAATAAATCTTTAAAACTGCCAAGTTAGGCTCCCACTCTGCCACAGAAACTGGGAGACAGGGCAGTATCTTTTCTCAAGATTCTACGTCAAATGGTTGGCTCCCGAGAAGAGACCTTTCTGGGTTGTAAAGTCACCCAGAGACTTTTCAAACTCCTCCTCCTCCTCCTCCTCCTCCTCCTCCTCCTCCTCCTCCTCCTCCTCCTCCTCTTCTCTATGCAGCCCAGACTAAGCAAAGGTTCTAAGACGAGTCAGAAATGGGGAGCGTGCATAACGGAGATTCTCTTCCTCTTTGGTACCACTGTCTTAGTCAATGTTCCCTTGCTGTGAGGAGACCATGACCATGGCACCTCCCCCCCTCCCCCCCAAGACAGGGTTTCTCTGTGTCACCCTGGCTGTCCTAGACTCACTTTGTAGACCAGGCTGGCCTCAAACTCACAGCGATCCACCTGCCTCTCCCTCCCAAGTACTGGGATTAAAGGCGTGCGCCACCACCCTCTCAATCACCGCCCCCCCCCCCGCCCGCTACCATGGCAACTCTTAATAAGGAAAGGATGTAATTGGGGCTGGCTTACAATTTCAGAGGTTTAGCTCACTTATCACCACGGCAGGGAGCATGGTGGCATGCAGGCAGACATGGTGCCCGAAGTAGCTAAGAGTTCTATATCTGGATCTGCAGGCAGCAGGGAGAGAGAGACACTGGGTTTGGCTTGGGCTTCTGAAGCCTCAAAGCCACACACCCCCAGTGACACACTTCCTCCAACAAGGCCACACCTCCCAATCTTTCTCCAGTAGTGCAACTCTCCGACATCTAAGCATCCAAATACATGAACGGATGAGGGCCGTTCTCATTCAAACCCACATAACCAGGTGCACTTGTTTTCTTTCTTCCTGGATGTGTGTTTATCCTTCCAGTAAACAGCTTCTTGCTTCTTCTCTGGCCTAAGTCTTCCGGCTTGCTTATCCTCCTAGGACACCATAAAGCTGGTTACTCTATGGCAGCACCGCACCCCACCCATCCAGGCTAATTTGACTAAGTATTCTCAGAGGCAGAAGTGGAATTCCCAGGAAAGCCAGCAGGTAAAACACAGAGAAAGTGGAAAATGGATGCAAACAGGTCCATCTGGGGAAGGGAGCGGGTGAACCTGTGCAGAACCCTCATGCAGCTGTGCTCAGTGAGTCCTTGCAGGCTGTGTTATAAGATGACTTCACTAGCAACTGTTGCATCTGTTTGATGGAGAAGCTAGTACAGCCTCTGGCCAAGAAGCCATTGCTATGTCATTGCAACTACTTAGTCAAATTAGGCTGAATGGAGGCAGTGCTGCTGCAGGTAGCCAGCTTTATGGTGTTCTGGGAAAGTGAGCAAGTCAGAAGACATAGGCCAGGAGTCATTGGGTAGGACGTTAAAGCACTGGTTCTCAACCCCGCTGACTCTGTGACCCTTTAATACAGTTGCTCATGTTGTGGTGAACCCCAACCATAAAATTATTTCATTTGCTGCTTCATAACCCGAAGGCAGGTCAAGACACACAGGTTGAAAAACACTGCTTTAAAGCCTGATGGCCATTACAGAGAATAGAAATATGCTGAGCAAAATAAAAGCCCAACCTAGGAAACAATATGTGCCTTGATATCAATCATAAGTTTTGTAATGAAAGAAAGTATAAGAAATACGGGCAGGAGAGATGGCTCAGAGGTTAAGGGCACTGACTGCTCTTCCAGAGGTCCTGAGTTCAATTCCCAGAAACCACATGGTGACTCACACCCACCTGGTGCCCTCTCCTGGCCTGCACGTGTAGATGCAGGCAGAGCACTGTATACATAATAAATAAATCTTTTTTTTTTAAGAAATATTAAATACGGCTTTTACAAAATCATATACTATAAAACTTGTGTTTGGGACAAGGAATTCAAATATTTTTATTCCCCCCCCATCACTACCTTAAAAGACTTTCATAAAAATGTTCCAACCTATGCCACGATTACAATCCCCCCACTGCTGTGCTTCAGGCATTTGACAGCCTGGAGCAGGGATCCCTTTGCCCTTCCTTCTTGTTTCCTGTGTGCACATTAATTTCAGACTAGCCAACTGAATTGAGACTGTGAGGTTGAACCCTAGGCAATGGTGAAAAGATACAGTCACTACCTGAGTTAGCATAAAAACCGAATACACTTAACACTGGCCCTGAGAGTAAAGGTTTGCTGGATGTGGTGGTACAGCCTTTTAGCCTCAGCACTTAGAAGGCAGAAGGCAGGTGTGCCTCTGTGAGTTCAAGGCCAGCTGGGTCTACACAGAGAGATCCTGGTCAGTCAAGGCTACATGGAGAAACCCTGTCTCAAAACAACAACAACAACAACAACAACAAGAACAACAACAACAAAAAGGAGTGAGAGTCTCTTTCTTTGCAGCCCAAATGTGTCTCTAACAAGAGCTAAGGTAAGAAATAGATAATTATAGTTAGACAAAGGAGCTCCAATAATGGCTCGTTGACAGTTGTTCACATTTCCTCAATATTTTCCTAAGTGTAACCAAGAGGTTTATTAAAGTCCCCCTAAAGGACACTATACAAATACTTTGCTTTAGGGGCTGGGGATGCAACTCAGTGGTACACAGCTTTCGTCGTATGTATGGGACCCTGGATTCAATCCCCAGTACCCCCAAAACAATACAACAATTGCCATTCAAGTGGTGAGCAACTGAGCCTGCGGTGGTAGGAGCTTAAACAGTTGGCCTGTTCTGTGGTGCACACAGAACATCATGTGGGTGTGGCTTAGGACTCCTCAGATTGGATGCATTTACATTGAGGGCTTTATCCTTATTGGATGATTTTGTATTGGGGGATGATTTATTAAGGTTATTGAAGTGGGGAAAGTGCTCCTGTGATAGAGTGTTTGCCAGGCATGTAATGTCCTGAGCTTGAGCCCAGCCCTATGTATACAGCCATGGATTAAGGTAGCTGGCCTGTCATTACAGCACTCCAGAGGTAGAAGCGAGAGTACCAGAGGTTAGAGGTCATTGTGGGCTACATAGTCAGTTGGAGGACATCCTGGAAAACATGAGACGTTTGTCCGATAGAGGTCAATATTTTGCTTTGCTTTTAAGTCAAGGTCTCATTATGTAGCCTGCTCCGGCTCTATGCTCATGGTTCCTCAAACAGCCTCCAGAGTGTGGGGGTTAAAAGTGTGGGTTCCCCTATGCCAGATAAATTCCAAAACTATTGATTAATCCTGAAGCCTCTTTGTGTTTAAACCATCATCCCATTCCCTAGCGTCTGCTTCACCTTCAGCCAGTTATTTGACATCTCTGGGCTTTAATTTTTTTTTTCATCTATAAAGTGGGAATAATAATATTACTTATCTCCTACAGAGCACCTAAGGGTTAAATGAGATGAAAATGTGAAAGGGTCCAGCACTAAGCAAGTGTCAATAGCATTACAGCTGTCATGCTCCTTCTTCCTTTTGGAGATCTGGGTCTGGGGAAGCTTGCTCTCAAAGCTGTTCCTCCGCAGCGCAGCCTGGGGCTTGCTGCACAGAGGACCAGAAATATCAGGTGGGCAGGGGTGGGTATCAGTGAGCCCTACACTCTTCGGGCAGAGAGAATCCTGGTTCTCACATCTCTCTCTGCAGGAAGGTGCCCTCCTGCTTCCACCCTCACCCTCAGGGCAGGAAAGCTGCAGCATGGGGAGTACAGAGGTGGCCAAAATCAGGAGCCAAAATAGGGCAGCCAAAAAGTGGAGACCTAAACCTTAATGTGCATTCTAAGTCTCACGCACTCTGGGTAGCGGGGATGGGATGGGGTTGGGGGGAACCAAGAGCCAAAAGTAAGAGCCAATCTCCGGAACAGCCCCTTGGTAATCGGAGGTTGCTTTGAAGTTTCTTTATCAAAGCAGAACCCGGTCTGTGACACTTTTCACCAAATGGTATCTAGAGGCCCACTGGGAACAGAAGGGAGTCACTTCCTTTTCTGTGCTTGGTTCAAACAGCTTATGTGGAGGAAGTAGAACCAATATCCCACACTCATGTGATGAAGACTTGTTCCCAAGGTGGTGGGACCATTGAGAGGCAACTAGTTCATAAAGACTCTAATACAATTGACGGATTGCTTCATTGATGAACTCCTAGCCAAATGTGCTGTTAGGAAGAAAGACCTATCTGGAAGAAGTAGGTTACTCCTGTGCTTCTAGGAAGCAGCCACAGGGATAAACCTTGGAGGTTGACATTGTCCACATGCTCCTGTCAGGATGCTCTGCCTCACCATAACCCAGAAACAATGGAACCACATGACCATGGACTGAAACCTCTGAAACTTGAGCCCAAATAAAAATGTCCTCCTTTACGTTGTTTCCTCAGGTAATTTATCACAGCAGTAAAATTGATCAGTGTAGTGAGGATTTTGGTTTCTTTAAAAACGCAGTTAGATATGTTATGTCCCCAAGAAGAGGCAGAGGTACCCTGAAGTGTCGGCTGCTGTGCCCCCTGCTGCTGCTCTTTTGGCTGTTGCTGTTTGCTGTTTGCTGTTTGCTGGTTGGAGATATCCTGACGACAAAGATTGGACTTGCCACAAGGAACTCAGTGACCCTAATCAGCAGCAAGTAGTCTAAAGAGAGCTACACCCACTTTCCCCTCTAACCTTCTTTCTTGCCTATCTAGTGTTGGGGGTGGTGAAAGGGATTGGGGTGAAGAAAGGTGGTGGATATAAAAACCCAATAAAGTAGCCAAAAAAAGACATCTCACTTTGACCCATGGCTTTCTTCATTTTCTTTTTGTCTGTCTCTCCCTCAGAATGAGAGACGGAGTAAACTAGCTCTCATTTCAAGAATGTCTACTGGTGACATGACTCATGAAAGAATGACCACGGTCTTGTGCTGCTTGTTCAACCTGATTTTGCAACTTCCAGGAAACCAGACCTCTCTGAGATTTTGCAATGTGCTAGCATTGCCTCGCTGAGTTCAAAAGGCAACCCCAAAGAACTCAAACCTCATCTGCGCCTACAAACTTCATCTGGAGAGAGCAGGTTTCGTGTAGGAACGTGAGAAGCGTTCTAATGTCACAGTGTTTCCAACAAACTCATCACTCCCCCCCCCCCAATAGATATGGGGCTGGGGACCCTAAGCAGTGGTTAATGGATTAAGAGCCTACAGCCTGCATAGGTGCCAGGTTTGTTTCAGTACTAGCTTTGCTTGTGATTGGCCATACGATGATAGATTGCTCTGACAACCTCTCTGTATCTGTTTGAGAATAGAGACAGAACATCACCTACTTAGGGCCATGGGAGGGTTAAATGAAGCACAGAAAGTCCACTGTCCAGCCATGTACATTGGGAGATCGTACTATATAGATATCTGCTGTTGTGTTTTTAATCCCTCTCCCCCTGGGGATTAAATTCAGGTAGAGCATTGGGCAAGGGCTCTACCACTGAGCTACAACCCCCAACTCATGTTTTTGTTTGTTTGCTTATAGGGCCAAAGGGGCTGTAGAAATAGCTTAATGGTTAAGAACACTGGCTACTCTTCCAAAGGATGTGGGTCCAATTCCCAACACAGCAGTTATGATCATATATTAAGTCAAGTTTTAAGGAGTCTGATGCCCTCTTCTGGCCTTGACGGGTACTGAGCACACACATGGTGCACAGACATACATGCAGGTGAAACACCCATAAACATAAAAGTTTTTTTAAAAATGGGGCCTCAAGTTGTAGCTCAGGCTGGCCTTGGATTTCAAACTCTCCTGCCTCAGGCTCTCAAGTGCTGGGATTACAGACATGTACTACCACAGCTGGTTTCTTTTCTCTTTTTTCTCCCCTGCCCCTTCATTTACTATCCAGTCCTGTACCTCACCCCCAACCCCAGGTTAGGAGCACTAGGCTAGCATGCATAAAGCCCTGGGTTTGAGTCCCAGCCGTGGTGTGAAGAAAACACTGTGCTTGTTGTTTCAGGAGAGGGAAGGAAGGAACAAAGCAAATTGTTTTCCTCTTCCTCGTTTTTTATGTTTTGGAAAAAACAAAACAAAACTACATACTTAGGTGGGGGAGGGGAGAGGGGAAAATGACAATCTATAGAGAAGGATTCTTGCAGTATAAAAGGATTCTAAAGAAAATAAAGACCAAGCCTAGGTAATAAAGATGATAATAGAGAAGCCACGAAGAGGCAGTAGAGATGGCTCCTCTGCCCTGGCATGGCACGGGTATGGGAAAAGAAAAGCAGCAAATGACCTTTGTTCCAGGGAATCGCACCTTGTATCCACAAAGTTGTTTGTGGTTTTGGTTTTCAAATATTTTTGCATTCATTTGTCTTATGTGCATGAATGGTTTTGCCTGCATGTGTCTGTGTCCCATTCTCATGCCCGGCTCTCTCAAAGGTAAGAAGAGGGTGTCAGATCGCCTGGCACTGGATTTAGGGATGGTTGTGAGCTGCCATGTGGGTGTAGGCAATCAAACCTGGGTCTTCTGCAAGAGCAACACACACTCTTAAGCAACGAGTCATCTCTCTAGGTCCAACAAAGACGTTTGTAATGTCTCATGTTGGGTCTATGGGCGAGGGAGCAAAGAAGGAGAAAATAAATGTCTCTATGGATCTTGCATTGCTCGGGGCAGTAGACACATCCAAATATTTATAAATGACATGTATGTATGACAGCACATTTTACAGAACATCTTTAAGTTAAACAATCAGAAAACCCAACTAGAAAAACACCTTGGCCCTGAATTTATTACAAACTAAGCAAGACTACTTCCATTCTTTTTAGGTTCTTGGAATATTAAAATAATTAAAAATGGTAAAACATATTATTTCATTTTTTAGTCTCTCTCTCTCTCTCTCTCTCTCTCTGTGTGTGTGTGTGTGTGTGTGTGTGTGTTTCTCTCTCTCTCTCTCTCTCTCTCTCTCTCTCTCTCTCTGTGTGTGTGTGTGTGTGTGTGTGTGTTCATGCACACACACTCCTGTTTACCCTGCAAGGTCATAGGACAACATTTGGCGGTGGTTTACCTCTTCCACTGTGGGTTTCGGTGATTATACTCACGTCAGCTTGCATGGCAGTCATTTTTACTGGCTGGGCCAGCTCACAGACTCTACATGGTGTTTCTCATATTTTATAGCACAACAAGTCACCCCAAATTTAGTAACTGAGTACACAGTCACTTGTTCGTTTATTATTCTTCATTGAGCAGAGCTCTACAGGGCGGCTCATCACCTCTCTCTAATGGGGCCAAAGGCTGGATCTATCTGGGAACTTTACTGGGGCTGTGACATCATCCATGATGGCTGCTTATTCTCCAGGGTCACGTGACCACTTAGTAGTCTAATGGAGCTTCTGCCATGGTGGTTGGACCCAAAGAAGGTAATGGAGGGAGCTGGTTCGCATCGGGTCTAAGAGCTTCGGAACTGCGTTGGCTCTGCCAGTCTCACTTGGTGATGTCAGACTGAGATACCAGACCAGCTCACAGGATAGAAACTCAAGCTCCCTTTGATGAGCTGAGCAGTGTGAATCTCCCAAGAAATTGATTGATGGGCAGTCACACTGGAAGCTACACGGGGTTATTTAAGAGGATGTTGTTTTGTTGGGTGTAGCTCAGTGGTTAAATGCTTGTCTACCCCGTGGGAGGCCTTGGGTGTATTATATACGTTTACAGTGAACCATGTGACTAACCTTGAGTGTGAGGTCAACCTTCTAAATTTAAGTTGGAACCTGTGAAAGGCAGGCAGATCTTGAGTTCCAGGATAGCCTGGCCTATCCAACAAGTTCCAGACCAACCTAGGCTACTAGATACCCTGTCCACCCCCACCCCCCCCAAAAAAAACAGAAAGTAATGTTAAAATAGCGATCGAAAGAGTTCTCTTCCTTTCCTGCTCCTGGCCAACAGTCTCGTCTTAGAATCTGGGGAGAAAATTCTTCATTTCTGAGTCCTAAATGTAGGACACCAACAAGCACCGTGACCACTCATTCCTAAGTGCCCTTCTTATTGGATGAAAATGTCTGACTTTATGTACAGAGAGGTCATCAGGAAGCCCTGTGTCTACTTTCCAGGGTGTCAGCTTCCCCATCAGAGAGGTGCTGACCTTGCCCCAAGCACCTGCCTTTCCCAGGGCTATTTGCCTGCATGCCTGGCAAGCCAGGGCCTCTCTCTGGAGATTAGGGTGGCATCTCACCTGTAAGTGAGATGATTCTATGGCAATTAAAATAATAATAATAATAATAATAATAATAATAATAATAATAATAATAATCTCATTAGAAGTGTAGGCAGTATGTCCCATAGACCAGAAATGAGGAAGTCCCAAGAGGCATTGTGAAGGTGATCAGAACTGGGCCAAAAGTTCATGAATGTCACCGCATTCGTGTGGTGGAGAAGATGGAGCTGAATAGAAGGGCATCAGGCCAGGTTGTGCCAGGCATCAGCGTAAGATGGAAATTACTGTGGGATTTCAGCATGTTATTTTTGGAGCACACATTGTTTTTTAAAACCTGTTGGTATTTTCTGTAATCAGGACACTCTTGTTCTGTTGCTGTGTTGAGAACATTTTTAAAATGCTGGTCTGGTCAGCTGTGCTAGGAGGAACCGAGAATGGGATTTTTGCCCCGCTCGAACCGAAGATTTAAAGGGGAAGCATACAGAAGAAATAGGAAAAGAGCCCTATTGGGAAGGTAAACTGAGGACACGTGGAAGCCCGTGTGTGGACGCTGAGATATGTTCTCAAGCCTTTCTCTGTCCGTCTCCCGTAGTCTGGAACTATTCCAGTAACTCAGACAGAGATAGGAAAGGACCTCAAGCGCCTGACACCATTAGCACAGCTGTGATCCCAACACTGGGGAAACTGAGGCAGGAAAATCATGAGTCTGAGCAGGCTTTGGGTTATACAGTGAGATCATCTCGAACAAAACGAACAAGCAAATGAAGCAAAGTGGACCTTAGGATTCTAGGTGTGGTGTCTCATACCTGTACTCCCAGCGCCCAGGAGACTAAGATGGTGTAGGGTTGGAGGGGGGGCAGGGTAGGATTGTAGCAGTGAATTCAAGGCCACCTGTTGGCGTGTTGGTGTGGATGGGAAATCTCATGATGTCCCTAGATGAAGAACTACGAAAGGGGAGAGTAAGTCTTTCCCAAAGACGATGCCACTAATCGGTTATCGGTACCTTGGGGTCAGCCCTAAAAACATACATATAAGCAACACTAAATGGATCCAGTGGGCTGTATATATGTATATGTATATATATGTTATTCACAGATATGTGATAGTAATTTTAAAAGGCCATGACTGAGGGATGGAAAGGAGGGCATGAGGGAGGAGAGTGGGATGATGTAATATAGTACAAACATACATACACACACACACACACACACACACACACACACACACACACACACTTGAAGAAGGCGCTGTGCTGGAATTAGGGATCAGAGCGGGAATGGGTGATGGTTGTCTATGAAGTTCATGATCCAGGATGAACCAGCCAATAGAGTCGTCAGATTTAGAAATCAGAGGTGGGAGCAGGGCGTGATGGTGCACGCCTTTAATCGCAGCACTCTGGAGGCGGAGGCAGGAGGATGACCATGAGTTCGAGGACAGTCTGGTCTACAAAACGAGTCCAGGGCAGTCAAGGCTACACAGAGAAACCCTGTCTCGAAAAACCAAAAATAAATTTAAAAAAAAAGAAAAGAAAAGAAAGAAAAAAAGAAAAAGAAATCAGGGGTGGGGACAGGAGTCCAGTGAGCACTAGCCTATGAGTGATAAGCACTGAAGGCTACTTAGAAATGCTTTTTCTGGCCGGGCATGGAGGCACACTCCTTTAATCCCAGCACTTGGGAGGCAGAGGCAGGTGGATTGCTGTGAGTTCAAGGCCAGCCTGCTCTACAAAGTGAGTTCAGGACAGCCAAGGCTACACAGAGAAACCTTGTCTCGAAAAACAAACAAACAACAACAACAAAAAAAGAAGAAGAAGAAGAAGAAGAAGAAGAAGAAGAAGAAGAAGAAGAAGAAGAAGTAGAAGAAAGAAAGAAAAGAAAAGATGGGTAGAGGCGGGAGCTTCAGCGGTTCAAGGTCATCCTTCTACACAGCGAGTTCCAGGCCAGCCCTCGACATAGGAGATTGCCGTTTAGATGTGGGGAATCTGAAGCAGCTGTTCCAAGACACAGTCATTTCTAGCACATTCTTCTATTAGTCCAACAACTCACTGTGTCTGCCATAAACCAAAGAGAAGAGGAGGAGTCCGCTCCCCTCAGGAGAAGGAAGATGGAGTTGCTGCCATTCTTTGACCACCACTCCATCTCACCAAGTCCTCAGCAAGCCTCTTGACTCTTGCCTGTGGGCTCTCAGTAGGCACAGAGCAGAAACAGTGATGTCATTGGAAGCCAGTGGCCCTGGGCCCTGTACCAGTCAAGACCTGCCATTCGGCAACTGGATGGGCCTGTAAAGTGATCTAGTGTTCCCCAGAATCCTTACCAGATTAACCTCGGGCTTCTGTGGGTGCCCAGATCGATAGGAATGACGTAGTAGGAATTGGGGGACACATTACAGTAGGTACAGTGTTTGCCTGGCACGCAAAAAGCCCTGGGGTTGAGCCCTAGCACAACATAAAGCCAAAATCGTGATCACCTAGACTGTCGGCACTTGACAGGCAGAAGCCAGAAGACCAGAAGCATACTACCCTCCTGCATAGCAAGAGAGAAGTTAGGCTGGGATACATGAAGCTCTTCTTTAAAATTGAGGAAAAAACAAAAAAAACCCAAAAAACAAAAAACAAAAAAACAGACAGAAAAAAAAATAGCATGGTAAAAAGTAAAAGAAAATGAGAAAAACTGTAAGATGTGTACATAGAATCTACACACTTTTTTTTCCTTAGGCTTTAATTTTTAGATCACTGACAATTCCTTTTTTTATGTTTAAAATTTTGTTTATTTATTTTGTGGTTTTTTTCTCCCCAAGCAGGGTTTCTCCTTGTAGCCTTGGCTGTCCTGGATTCGCTTTGTAGACCAGATGGCCTCAAATTCACAGCGATCTGCCTGCCTCTGCCTCCCAAGTGCTGGGATTAAAGGCATGAGACACCACGCCCGACCACTTACAATTCCTTTTTATTTGGGGGTGGGGGGGTTGAGACAGGGTTTCTCTGTGTAGCCTTGGCTGTCCTGGACTCACTTTGTAGACCAGGCTGGCCTAGAACTCAGATCAATCCAGCTGCTTCTGCCTCCCAAGTGCTAGGCTTAAAGGCGTGCACCACCAAGCCCAGCCACTTACAATTCTTAACGCAAAGGAATGCTGTGGAAATCATTACACTATTGTTTATGGAATTATAACAAGCAAACAAATAAATAAATAAATCTGTGTAGACCCAACTGTCCTGAGTCTAACTACATAGTACATCAGCAACAGTGTAACTTACATTAAATTCTTTTCTTTCCTTCTTTCTTTTGCCTCCTCCTCCTCCTCCGGCACCGCCCCCTCCAACGCTCCTCCTTTTCTTCCTCCTCCTTCTCTTTCCATGTTTGAAACAAGGTCTCCCTAGATTATGCATGCTGGCCTCAGGTGCCATGCTTACTTGACTATTTTCCATCCTGGTTTGTTGTATCCTTAATGATAAGTAGAACAGACTCGCCAAAAAAATGTCCTCCTAGATCTTCCCGTGCAGATAGCATTGGTAACTGATGGCCGGCTCAGCTGCTGAGCACTACTGAAATCTACCCAATGGTGTTTAGCTCCCCGACCCCCGCCCCTGTCCCCGTTTGGTAGAGACCAACTTTTCAAGATTGCTCCCAATCTGCAGACTGAGCACAGTGGGGGCGGTTGAGGCAGGCCTGCTTCTGTGGTGTGTCAGAATTCTGGGACATGTCAATTTGGCTCAAGGACCAGCCTCCTCCCAGGACTTTGCCGTACTTGCAGGGTAGTGTCTGGCACTTCTTTCCCATCACATAATCACACCTGCATCCCAGCTCGAGTTCTCCTTATAAGCCTGAACAGCAACCGCCCCCCCCCACCCCGACCCCCCAAACATGGATTCTGGAGAACTGGGATAGCTAGTGGATTTCATAATAGGGCTGTTGTGGGGTTTGGTGTGTGTGTGTGTGTGTGTGTGTGTGTGTGTGTGTGTGTGTGTGTATTGGGGGGGCGTGGAATTAACCCTCATTCAACTAATGTTGAGCAAAACAGACAATAAACACCTGTTCGACTTGCTTCTGTTAACACCTTTCATCCAGGACACAGTGAGACTTTCAAATCTGATCTTCGAGGGCTTGCCACCACATACCCTGCACTGTAGGGCCTACACACTGCCTAGTCAGCAGTTCAGTCCTTCTTGCTTTCCAGGTTCTGCTTTCACGCCTACTGCCTTTGCCTTCCATCCAAGAAACGCCTCTTTCGCACTTTCTTAAGGACACACTCTGAATATTCTAAAGACCCAGTTTAACCCATGAGGCAAATGTCGCGCTGCTGGCACAGCTCAGCAAAAACACTCGTTGCACTGTGCTAAAACATCTTCGGACGAACCCAGAAGATCCTCACGGTTAGGCCCTTAGCGCAGATCTGCCTGAGAAAGAAAGCCAAGAATCGGGAAGGGTGATTTCATTTTCCTGAGTGACCACGCCGCCTGCAGGCAGAAGGTGCAGGCGCGGCGCTGGCGGAATCTCCGAGGCCGCTGCAGGGCACATGATTGGCAGGCTCCGCTCGGCCCCGCCTGCATCCCTCTGCAGTCTCCGGCCACCGCCGCTGTCGCCGCCGCCGCGGGTTGCTGGCGAGCCCCACCGGATCGCGTCACCGCTCTGCGCGCTCCCTGCTCCTCCCTGGCTGCTTTAGCGCAAGAAAGCGAAACCCAGGCGGCTCCCAGCACCCGTCGCGCCGGCTCGGTGCTTTGTGGGCCGCGGTCACCCAGCGCGGACACCAGAGCTGTGCACATCTCACGGACGGCGACCCAACCGGCACCCGGAGGACTCGGGAGCCGCAGGGTCCCCGGGGCTTTGGGCGACTGCTGCGCGGCCTTGGCCGAGGCTTTTTCCAGCTTACAGTTGGGTCGCGGGCCTGGCTTGTGAGCCGCGCGCAGAATGGGCAGATGCTGCTTCTACACGGCGGGGACACTGTCTCTGCTGCTGCTGGTGACCAGTGTCACGCTGCTAGTGGCTCGAGTCTTTCAGAAGGCAGTGGATCAGACGATCGAGAAGGTGAGGCAGGCTAGGCTGTGTGTGTGTGTGTGTGTGTGTGTGTGTGTGTGTGTGTGTGTGTGTGTGTGTTCCAAGCCACCCGCCCACTGCGGACCCCTGAATAGGGAGAGTTGCGCTGGTGCGGACCCTGCAAAACACAGCCCTTGTTTGTCCCTTGTCTCTTGGGCTTGGCTGGATGCGGAGCCTTGAGGTGACTCCTTTAAATAACCTGCAAATCTACAGATCTTGACTTTTAAGAAAAGCCTTGAGTTTGCGTTCTATTATTAGCGTTTCTCCCCGCCCCTCTACGCACCCAGTCTGTTGAGCCCTGTTTCTCACCCACTTCTTAAAGAAAAAGCACGGTGGAAGAAGAGGCAGGTTTTGTTGGCTGCCCGTTTGGCCTTTGAAGCTGAGCTGGGGATGAGAAGTAGGTGAGAGGTATATTGTGTTCTTGACTTCCTGGACAGGGAAGGCAGGTGGTAAACAGGCCAGGCTTTTGGCATGGGTGACATCTTTTACCCATCACAATCAGTGCTTAGCAGCTTTGTGTCTGTCTCACAGACAGCCTTGTCGCCTTGTCTCTGTTTCAGCCTTGCTCTTCTCTGCCATTACGGGAGCCTTTAGGCCCCACAGGGTGGATGATGACTGGAGATTGTAAAGCGAGTCATGTGAAAGACTTCTCCACCCTGAGAGCGCCTGGGTCATTTTTTTCCATTAGCCTTTCACCCACTCCACCAAGCTCTGTGGAAAGAGGAACAGGAGAGAGTTACTAGGATCACTTTTTCCTTTAAAAATAAGAAAGAGGTAGATAAATGTCACCCGAATAGCCTTTCTTTCCTTCTTTCTTTCTTTCTTTCTTTCTTTCTTTCTTTCTTTCTTTCGGTTTTTCGAGACAGGGTCTTTCTGTGTAGCCTTGGCTGTCCTGGACTAACTTTGTAGACCAGCCTGCCCTCGAACTCAAAGCGATCCACCTGTCTCTGCCTCCTCCGGGGTGCTGGGATTCCATGCCTGGCCGGAGTAGCCTTTCTCATTAGCATCACACTCATGCATAAAGTCCTGCTGGTCTGTGTTCCTGTCACCCAGGTATAAACACTTAGACTTGGTCTGCTTGGAATCACTGTACTTACTCCAGGTTAATAAAATTACTTGCCTTGTTCCAAATGCCAGGAGATGAAATCCCTAAACAGATTCCCAGTAGTAACCAGTTACTTGGAATCTGGCAATTAAAGACTTTTTTTTTAAGAGTCAAGGCCAGAGCCTTAGCCAAGCTTTAATGAGATGGCATTGCCAAGAGAAGACCAGGCCCTCTGTCTAAGCTTTTCAAAGACCATTGTGTCTCTGAACACGTGTGTTCAAGGACAAAATAAACCCTTTCTCTACTCCCCACATCCAAACTCAAGGCTAGTCTTAAACTCTTGCTTTGCTAGCTTGAGCTAAGGAATACAAGTCAGGATATGGTTTTATTTTGGGGGGGGAGGCGGTCTGGCGGGATAAGTGGTTCTCCCAGCACCTCAGCCACAACCACTCTGATTCTTGGTGAATTCAGTTCCACGGAGACATGTTGGGGAGGCAGCGTCACAGAACCTGAGTTTCTGTTTGATCAGAAGTGATTTTCTTTCTGGGAGGAACCTGAATAACAAATCACAGTATAGGAGATTTACAGAACCGCCCAGCCCCAGCTGCAGGACACTGTGTCGCGTGGTGTCTGATAGGAAGGAAATAGGGATGTTTTAAGTCGTGGGAGGTTCACCCAGTGGGCGCTTTCCTGGGTAACTTGTGGATTCACACCAAACAGAGGGAAACCCCAAAAAGGACTTTACAGATAAGAAATGCGGAGAATGAGTGTTGGCGCCACAGGCACCAGCTGAGTAGCCCAGGGCTGCTTGTTGAATCTTTCTTTTGGTTTTTCCTTTTAAGACTGTCTCAGCCCAGTGTGGTTGCACACACCTTTAATCCCAGCACTCGGGAGGCAGAGGCAGACGGTCGCTGTGAGTTCAAGGCCAGCCTGGTCTACAAAGTGAGTCCAGGACAGGCAAGGCATCACAGAAAGACCCTGTCTCAAAAAAAAAAAAAAAAAAAAAAAAAAAGAGTGTCTCATTATGTAGCCCAGGTTGGTCCTAAACAGCACAGCTCTTGTCTCGGACACCCAGGTGCTGAGCTCACAGCATGCATATCACACCTGGCTCTGCTCATCTGTTTCTTTTTTGTTGTTGTTGGTTTGTTTTGTTTTTTAGGGAGAGGGTCTCATGTAGCTCAGGCTGGCCTCGAACTCACTACAGAGCTGAAACTGATTCCCCTGCTTTTGTGTCCTGGGTGCTGGGGAGACAGATGTGCTTTACCACACCTGGCTTACACAGTGCAATGATCAACCTGGGGTTTCTTGCGTCTTAGACAAACTCTTTCAACTAGGTCTACCCCAGCCTGTAATTTATTGTTGTTGTTGGTGGTGGGTTTTTTTGTTTGTTTGTTTGTTTTTCGAGACAGGGTTTCTCTGTCTAGCCTTGGTTGTCCTAGACTCACTTTGTAGACTAGGCTGGCCTTGAACTCACAGTTATCTGCCTGCCTCTGCCTCCCAAGTGCTGGGATTAAAGGCATGCACCACCACGTCTGGCTGTAATTTTTTTTAAAAAATCATGTTTTCTTGTCTGTAAGCACTGATCATAAAGACAGATATATTTAGAAAGATTGTAAAAATTACCAAGAAAAAAGCATGCTTTCCTTTCTGGGATATAGTGAGCATTTAATGAAATGATAGCAATTTTATTTTTATTGGAAGCCACACAGTGAAGCTATTTGAGACTAGGACTCAGACACCTTGTGTTCAGATCCTGAGTGTGCCCCTGTGCGGCGTTAACCTTGGGCAAGTCACTTCACTTCTCTAAGCCCCAATTTCATTTCTAGTAAAAGGGGGCGTGGGAAACGTGAGCCATCTTGGCCCCCTGAGTCTTGCTCCCATGAAGCTCATGAAAGGTCTCCTGCTTGTACAAGTCCTTCCAAAGCCCTGTGTTTAATCTTGTGTCCAAATTCCCCCCTCCTAAGAAAGGCCCTTCAAATTGCAGAAGCCTCGGGATCCGTGAAGGTTGGATCTTGTGGGCTAAGCGTAGTGCGCTTAGATACCACACAGGGATGGGGCGATCAGTATGTGGGACCCATCATTATTTCCAGTAGTATTTCTATGGCATAATTGATTCATAAGTTGACTTTGATGTAATCCGTGTTGTAATGTAGCCCACTCTGATACTCCCAATTTTCACTGTTTTCCTTTAACGATTGTCCAGGCCTCAACCCTCGTAGCATCGCAGAACATCAAAAATAGGAATGGGGAAACAGTTGAAATGCTCAGGTTTGGCAGATTGCAGGAAGTTTAGTAAGATAATTGTTCTACAACCTGATCTTAGAGATGTGCAATAATAATAATAATAATAATAATAATAATAATAATAATAATAATAATAATAATAATGTACTCGTCATGCAAGCATGGGGACCTGAGTTTCAATTTCCCCCACCCCCACCCCCCTGCACCCAGGTCAGAAGCTGGATGAGTCAGCACATGCCTGCGCCCCAGCATTCTGGAGGCAGAGAGGCAGGAGGCTCTCTGAGACTTCTGTCCAGCAAGCCTGGCCAATGCTGAGTTCTAGATTCTGTGGAAGACCCTGGTCTCAAACAAACAAATAAGACATGGTTGAAGAGGACATTCAACATTGACCTCGGGTGTTCACATACATGTGCACATGTAGTCACACATACAGCCACATACACCCATGTGCACACATCAAAAACAATAACAGAAAAAAGGAATTTATCTTGAGTGAACTCTAGAGTGAAAGAGTAGACCAGAGTGAGTGAAACTTTTATTTTGGCCAGTAAATATAGTGGATTGAGTGGTTATTGGAACCAAATGTCCCAGCTGCCTGCTTCTTGGCATGACCAAAATTTAGACACAAGTGCTGGTTGGAAGTAACCAAATTAATTCAAAGCCAGCCTTGAAGAAATTAGGGCCAGCTTCACAGTGGTCTGTCTTGGGGGCTTTTGTGGGAGTTGGGGAGGATGAGGGGGGCAGGGAGGAATGGAAGGAACAAGGAGGCTGCAGTTGGGCAGGGTCTTAGAAGGCAGAGCTTCATGATTGATAGATCTTGGGGTTTTTTTTTTGTTTTTTGTTTTGTTGTTTTTTTGAGACAGAGTCTCGATATATAGCCCTGGATGGCCAGGATCTCATGGAGATCTGCCATCTGCCTGCCTTTGCCTCCCAAGTGCTGGCATTAAATGCAGGCATCCATGCCACACCCCAGGCAGGATCTTGGATCTTGACTCCTGATGCTAATCTAAAAACTTAGCAGTTACTCATTTTAACCACGCAGACAGGTGTCCTGGTTAGCTTTGTCAACTTGGCAAAAACTAGAGTCACTGGGAAGAGGAGCCTCGATTTAGGAATTGCCTCTCTCTGATTGGTCTGCGAGTAGTCTATGGAGGCTTTTTTTTTTTTAATAGTCAATTGATACAGGAGGGCTCAGTCCTCTGTGACTGCTACTATCATTGGGCGGGTGGGCCCGGGATGTATAGGAAAGGTAGCTGAGCACATCAGGGAGCACACCAGGAAGCATGCCAGGGAGCACAGTAGGGATCAGGCCAGGGAGCACAGAGCACAGCAGGGAGCAGGCCAGAGAGCACACCAGGGGCAAGCCAGGGAGCACACCAGGGGGCAAGCCAGGGAGCACTCCAGGGGAGCACACTAGGGAGCACACCAGCAAGCAGTGCCTTCCCATGGTCTTTGCTTCAGTTTCTGCTCTAGACTCTTGCTTCGAGTTCTTCCCCAACTTCTCTCAATGATGGGCAGTGATGTGAAAAATAGAAGCTAAATAAATCTATTCCTCGGCCAACCTGTGTATAGTCAGTGTCTTATCGAAGCAACAGAGGGCTCCTTCAACTGAAGGATTACAGAGGGCTGGGAGGGCAAAGGTCAGGACAATTTCAAAGGAGTTGCAGTTACAGGACCCAACCTGGGCCCCACAAGCGAGCGCCTTATCCTGGGAAAACAACCATGGAGTCACCGGGTTGAGTTCTCATTTACCGAGGTGTAGAAGCACCTTGCTTCTATTTGGCTCCCCCACACTTCCTGGGGTTCCCCTAAGGTGTCAACAAAAACCTTCTTTGGCAAGCGTTTGAAGCTTTCTGCGGACAGATTTGCAGAGACCTAGCTGACTGTTTTCCTCTGAGAGTCAGGAGTGGTGGGTGTGGGAGCAGGAAGATCAGAATGAGGCTAAGCCATCCCCCAGATACCGAGTTCATACCTGGCCGGAGCTGAACGAGAACCCGGAAGGACGAGATTTGATGTTGTTTTCATGCCATAGCCCCGCCCATCACTTTGATACCTAACGCAGATGAATAATTTAATCTTCTTCTTTTCTGGGAAGCAAGCCCTGGGGTCCTTACACACGCTGGACAAACTACCATTGAGTTACCTCTCCGGCTACTAAATATAATCTCTCAAGAGTTTTCATGCATGTAGATCCCATTTCCCCTAGTTAATCTCCGTTCAAAGTTAAGAGTTAGTGTGTGCAGCTGGGCGTGGTGGCGCACACCTTTAACCCCAGCACTCGGGAGGCCGAGGCGGGTGGATCTCTGTGAGTTCGAGGCCAGCCTGGTCTACAAAGCAAGTCTAGGACAGCCGAGACTACACAGAGAAACCTGTCTCGAAAAACCAAAAAAAAAAAAAAAAAAAAAAAGAGAGAGAGAGAGTTAGTGTGTGCTATGTTCTAGAAACATGGAGCTGGGGCTATGGCTCAGTAGTAGAATGCTTGATTGTCATGGTTAAGGTCCTAAATTCAATCCTTAAAACCAGGAAGGAGGAGGAGGGGTTGCTAAGATTTGTAGCTAAGAGCTACAAACCTAACAGTAAACAAGACCGCTTCCATAGAACCGTGGAGGAGACTTAGACTTTTCAGCTAAGGTTTTTGCTAAAAACAAAATAAACAACACAAAAACTTTAGAGATCCCTATACTTGTTACTTTACTTTCAAGCAATGGCGGATCAAGATGATGCTAAGTGGCTTATCTAAAGCCCAGGGGAGAGGTAGGAGTGCAAGCTCGGGCACCGTGGTCCTGAACCTGGCTTCTCACCTTAAGGATGACCACATCCCGCTTTCCTGGGATTGCCCTGCCTGGATTTGTGTGCACTTGCTGGGCTAAGGGATGGTCCCCCAGAAGACTGCTGGTTTGGATAGTGAGTTCTGTGGTTACCCCTCACCTGATCCCGTGCCACACAGGCTTCACATAATTCTACTGTCCCTCACATCTTGCCATGGGAGGGGCACAGTCTGTAAGGAGCTGAGCCCCCTTCAAGCAAGAGGACTTTTTTTTTTTTTTCTTTCTATAAAGCTGGAAGGGGAAGCTCTTTGAAACGCTAGTTAGAAACGCCTGTCAGCAGAAATCCACCTTCCTTTGCTTACTCATCCTGCCCTGGCTGTTTACCGACCTGGGGCTTCGCCCACTGTGTGGCTTTCCAGCTGTTGAACCAACCACAGGCATGCTCATTTCTTAGCGGCTCCTTTGCGAGTTGATAACAGTGATGTGATTGGCTCTCCACCCAGATAGGCCTCAGAGAGCTATAAACAGGGAGCGTCAGTCATTTCCTTAAGGGATTCTTGATACCAAGGCAGCGTTCTCTTTGGCAGCGTTCTCTTCAGTCTTTTCAGAACATGGCCTTGTCATAGCACCCTCATATCTGCTTCCTGCTACCTCTTCAACCTCCACTGACCACACGCATACTCACAATTACCTGTTAGTGAAGTAGACCAGTAGTTGTCAGTGTTGTCTATAGGTTCTAGGGCAGTGCTTCTCAATCTTCCTAATGCTGTGGACCACTTCATACAGCTCATCTTGCTGTGCTCTGGTCCCCAACCATAACATTATTTTCGTTGCTGCTTCGTAACTGTAATGTTGCTACTGTTATGAATCGTAATGTAAGTATCTGATATGCAGGATATCCGATATGAGGCTCCCAAAGGGGTTGAGATCCACAGGTTGAGAGCTACGCCTCTAGGGGGTTACAGTGTAGAGCATGCCAGACCTGCCAAGTCAGGAACAGTACCAGGTTAAGGAGCTGTGGCTAGTGATGGTTTTTATCACTTCATTCCTTGAGGTGGGAATTCTAGCTTAGGACATTACTGCCATTGGCATATGAATACTGACATTATCCGGCACATTTACCCTAATAGAAATAGAGACAGTAGCAAGGCTCTTAGCTGTGGTAGCCACTTTGCTTTGCTGTTCTATGAAGTGTAAAACTTCGTTCTGTCAGGCCACAGCTAAGAAGCCATCTGGCCTGCCAGACATTCGCCTGCTTCGTGGAGAAGAGTCAGCAGGTGGGGATAAGTTCATTAATAAAAACACAGGATGTTGGCCAAGTGAAGAGACACGCACAGCCCACATCATCGAATATATTACTCACACCCTCACAGAACTAAGAGCGGGCCTGTTTTTAATCAAAGCTAGCAGCCAGTCAGAAGCACACAAAGGAAAACGAACGCTGTCCTAGTTTCTAACTCTCACTTGCTCTCTCATTTTTCAAGACAGGGGCTCATGTGGACCTGGCTGGCCTTGAACTCTCTGTGTAGTTGAGGATGACCATCAACCCTACCTGATCCTCCTGCCTTACCTCAAGTACTGCCTGCACCTCGCAGTTTGGTCTCTTTTTCTTTGTCCTTCATTGTTTATTTAGTGTGGACTGCTTGCCAGGCAGGGTGGTGTGTGTGTGTGTGTGTGTGTGTGTGTGTGTGTGTGTGTGTGTGTGTGTGTGTGTAATCCCCTGTCCTTAGAAAATTGTTGTCTAATTCAAACTTTGCCAGGCTTCTTTATGCTCTTAAAGCTCTTAAAATTATGAAGGACTCCAGAGAGCTTTTGCACTTGTGTTTCGGTGGCTTGTACAGACTAAAGCCGGTGAGATGGCTCAGTGGATAAAATGCTTGCTATGCAGTGTGGTGACGTGAGATCAGAGCTCCAGAGCGCATGTGAAAGTTAGGCATGGTAGTGTACGTCTGTAATCCCAGTGTTCGCACAGCAAGATGAGTGTTGGGGGGGGGCGGACAGGAGACTCCGTGGAAACTGCCATCCAGATAGCCTGGCACATGCAGCACGGAAGGAAGCCCTGTCTCGAACTACGTAGAAAGCAAGGACTGACACCTGAGGTTTGTGTTTGCCCATACTCGTGCAAACACACACACACACACACACACACACACACACACACACACACACACACAGAGTATACATACCCACACACAGAATAAAACTTTAACAATTTGAGATATTTTGAAAATACAAGAATACATAGTTCAGCACGTACATAGTTCATCAAAGGGCATCTTCACAGGACAGGTAAAGTCTACTTCACCCTCACAAACCTGGGGAGGGGAGGGGAGGGGAGGGGAGGGAGGGGAGGGAGGAAATGATGTATGATTATTGTTACTAAAGTCACTTTTGACTCTGTGGGGTGCCTGAGAGGACTCAGGGACTTCTAGAGGTCCACAGACCACGTTTTTCCAGTTTTCATTAAATTAATAATGTTGATTTTCGCTGGGCGTGGTGGTGCATGCCTTTAATCCCAGCACTCGGAGGCAGAGGCAGGGGGATTACTGTGAGTTTGAGGCCAGCCTGGTCTACAAAGCGAGTCCAGGACAGCCAAGGCTATATAGAGAAACATGTTTTGAAAAACAAACAACACAAAAAAATGTTGATTTTCTAGGAATGCTTAATATATATATATATATATATATATATATATATATATACTATTTACATATATCATTAACATTACTTATGTTATAAATGCTACAGTAACACCATTATATATAACACATATGTACCTTTGTTTTTATTATAACATGTACAATATATAATTATAATTTATATCCATGATTGTTTTTCTGTAATATCTATTTGAAAGCTAATATTTTCAAAGCAACCAGAGTTTGCTTAGTGCACTATTTTTCATGTGCCCATGAGTTCAATGTAAAAACAGAATTTTGAGGTGGGTGAGGTGATGCATGGCTGTAATCCCAGGATTTAAAAGGTTAAAGTAGAAGTCGGGCTGTGGTGGTGCACACCTTTAATCCCAGTCAGGAAGCAGAGGCTGGGGGATCCCTGTGAGTTCGAGGCCAGCCTGGTCTACAATGTGGAGTCCAGGACAGCCAAGGCTACACAGAGAAACCTTGTCTCAAAACACAAAAACAAAAACTAAAAATTAAAAAAAAATGTTAAGGCAGGAGATTTGCTACAAACTTGAGCCAGCATGGGTGGCTGAGTAAGTTACAGGCTAGCCTGGGCAAAATGACACTCTATCTCAAAAGGGGGGAAAAAAAAGAAAGCCAAACCAACCAAGCAAAAGCTGTTAATGACACAGGTTCTGGGAATCCCTTGTCTTTCATTGTGTCTTCCTAAAACTCAGTGAGAACACCACTGGTCTCTCCATAGCTTAGGGTAGCCCTTCTCTGGCACTAGCTCCACAGGGCTTTCAATTTTTAGCACACAATGTAGGATTTTAAACAAACTAGCTTTGAAGGTTTGTTGTTGCTGTTGTTTTAAGGTTGAGGGTTTTTTTGTTTTTTGTTTTAAGGTGAAGGGTCCTGTCGTATTTAGTTTTGTAACGTCTCCTGTTGCTAAATCCAATGACTTACAGAAAACATGATGGTCAGGGCCTGGGGTGTAGCACAGTGGGTAGACCACTTGCCTAACACTCATGAGGTCCTAATTTCATCCCTAGCACCATTAAAAGAAAAAAAGGAGGAAGAAGAGGAGGAAGAAAAGGAAAGGGGAGGGAGGGCAAAGAAGAAAGGAAGGATGAACTAGATGTTCAATAAAAGTTCTTGGTTGCAGGGAAGGTTAGATGGATACAAATCTGTCTGGAAGGATTTTGCTTGCTTGCTGTGTGTGGCTTTGATCGCACCCTGTAGCTCTGTAGGAGGAGTGGTCACATATTCACCCCTTGAAAGGTTTATCCCTTTAAAACCCGGAAACTTGGGCTGAGAGATGGCTGAGAGGGTAAAGGTCTTTGTTGTGCAAGCTTCATGACTTGAGTTCAACCCGCGAGCCCTGGAAAGGTAAAAGGAGAGAACCAATTCTATAATGTTGCCCTGTTGCAGGATATTTGATCCCATTGTGAACCCCGAGGCTGTGAGCTGTAAAAACCTGTCTTTTGTTTGGTTGAGCCCTAGCACACACCTTTAATCCAAGACCTTTCTGTTTTTTTGTAAATGGGTGATTATGGTGGGGCTCAGCCCTAGCACACACTTTAATCCAAGATTTTTCTAGACACAGGATTTAATAAAGTTAACCCTAGGTGAAGAGGCAGAGCAAGAAACCAGCTGACAGGGATTAAAGAGTAGGAGGGACTTTGAGTTGAAGGGTATTTAAAATGGCGTGCATAAGAAATAGGGGCTTTTGGCTTTTCCTCCTGGGCTGTCCACTGAGCTAGCAAGTTTTTGGCTTTGGGCTATTTGGTTTTTCCTCTGGGACATGAGTGGAGTGGGAAGGTCAGCTGGTACTGTGAGTCTCTGAACTAGCAGGGTTTTCACCTCAACATCTGGCTCCTGAGTCTTTATTGGTAAAATCAAATGATTGGGATTTACTTTTCTCTTAGAACATTTCCCTTTGACCTCCACATGCACGTTATAACAGGTGGCCACCTGCCTCATCATACACACGTAGAATAAACAAGCAAACAAATATAATAATATTTGGAAACATTATCTAGTGATGCAGGTTTCCAGCCTTTGTTGTTGTTGTTGTTGTTGTTGTTGTTGTTTTCAAGATAGGGTCTCTCTGTGTAGCCTTGGCTGTCCTCGACTCACTTGTAGACCAGGCTGGCCTCGTAATCACAGCGATCCACCTGCCTCTGCCTCCCAAGTGCTGGGATTACAGGCGTGCGCCACAATGCCCGGCAGGTTTCCAGCCTTTTCTGGTACACGTCAGTGCTCCGCAGTGTGAGCCCCACCAAGCCCTGTGTAGCAGCCATTGGAGCTGTTTTCTTACATCACTATAGCCTGGTGGTGTCGGAAATAACAGAAATACCTTTCTCACAGTTCTGAGGGTTGGGAGAGTCAAAGCCCTCACAGATTCAGGACCTGGTAAAGAAATATAAGGTTGCAAGAGCATATTTGGGAGTTGTAGCTTGAGGGTTGCAGTGTATGGGGCAGGGAGGGCATGGTGACAAGAACAGCTCTGAGCTGCAGCCTTGGTGTGATGCCTGATTTTACTGCTGCCACAATCAAGAAGTAGAGAGAGATGAACGCCACCATGTGTCTCCTACCCCCCTTGCCCCTCCCCCTTTTTTGAGGCAGGGTTTCTCTGTGTGTAGCCCTGGCCGTTCTGGACTCACTTTGTAGACCAGTCTGGCCTTGAACTCAGAGATCCGCCTATTTCTGCCTCTCTGAGTGCTGGGATTACAGGCATGCACCATCACACCAGGTGAGGCTTCTGTGTTTAAGGAATGTCAGCAAAGATTTGTTTCTGTGTAGAAGTGACTACTGTTTCCGGTTTGACCGACAAACACGTGTAGACCCACAACCTGCTTCTCTCAAAGATGTTATTTTTTTTCCACTATTAAATAAACAAAATGTCAAAAAATCTTTAGGCTAGAATTGGGCTCCAGGGATTGAGCTCTGGTCATTAGGCCTGTGCAATCAGCACCTCTGCTCACTAAGCTAGCTCCTTGGTCCTTACTATGTAGCCCAGGTTGGCTACAGAGTATGTATTTTGTATGTACATATTTCATATGTATATACATACAGAAATAAAACATGAAATAAACACACACTTTATTATAAAGATTTTGGAGTCTGGAGAGATGGCGAAGAGAGAGGTTAGGATCAGTGGCTGTACTTCCAAAGGTCCTGAGTTCAATTCCCGGCACCCACATGGAGGCTCACATGAGATCTGATGCCCACTTCTGGCCTGCTGGCTCACATGCAGGCCAACTATTGCATAAGTAATAAATAAATAAATAAATTTTTTTTGTTTTTTTTGTTTTTTTGTTTGTTTGTTTTTTGAGACAGGGTTTCTCTGTGTAGCCTTGGCTGTCCTGGACTCGCTTTGTAGACCAGGCTGGCCTCGAACTCACAGCGATCCGCCTGCCTCTGCCTCCCGAGTGCTGGGATTAAAGGCGAGCGCCACCACGACCGGCTGCAAATAAAAACTTTTATTGTCCAGGTTTTCTAAGGCAAGCACAGAGTCCTGGACAGGGAGAGGACAAAGTGCCATTTTCCTAACTTCAGATGACAGCAAATGGCAGCCTCATTTGGGAGTTGAGATCAGAAGCTCACATAATTTCTCCCCGCACATTTGTAGGTTTTTTAAAAAAGATTTATTTATTTATTTATTTATTTATTTATTTATTTATTTATTATGTATACAGTGCTCTGCCTGCATGTATGCGTCCTCGCCAGAGGGCATCAGATCTCATTATAAATGGCTGTGAGCCACCATGTGGTTGCTGGGGAATTGAACTCAGGACCTCTGAGAGAGCAGTCCGTGCTTTTATCCTTTGTCTCTCCAGCCCTTGTAGGTTTTTCCTCCTTTAAATCTACTGTGTCAAATGCCTCTTTTAAATGTGGACTGATCATTTTACCTTAGGCAAGAGTGGGACCTGCCTACAATTCCATGTGACATTTGTGTCGTTAAGTTCTGTCTGGAGAACGGGGCTTCCTCCTGCCGGGCACAGGAAGAGACTCCACTTTGTACCCTTTGCCTGATGAACAGAAAAGTAATATTCCCCACCCTGACTGTTACTTTAGGTTTTGTTCTTAATTCACCACAGAACAAGGGACTCATCCCGATCCTTACTTCAGTGACCGTGCACAGTATCGTGCTTAGAAAAAGCTGACCTGCTCTACGTGGCTAAAATGAATCATGCACCGCCCAGACTCGTCTGCGGAACTGATTTAGGGCCTCGTGCTGGTTTTTAGTTCAGTCTGAGGGAGACAGCTCAGACTTCAGAGGTTTATCTGGGGCTCTCACTACCGTAGCCGACGCCTCCGTGAGGGCAACAGCTGTCCCCGCCCATGGCTTTATGTTGAGAACGGCACAGGGCAGGCGTGGCAGTGAAGCGGGTTCCCTGTATCTGGTGAACAAATGACGACTTCCTGTGCTAGACATCCTCTGGACTTGAACTTAAGGTTGTTACTTGTTATGTTGTCAACATAGCTTTTGCAGAGCATGCTCTTGGCCGTGCACGACCAAATGACCTGTGTACCTGGTGCAAAACTAGCTCGTCGGTGGTGGCGCATGCCTTTAATCCCAGCACTTGGGGGGACAGAGGCAGGTGGATCGCTGTGAGTTCCAGGCCAGCCTGGTCTACAAAGCGAGTCCAGGACAGTCAAGGCTACACAGAGAAACCCTGTCTCAAAAAACAAAACAAAAACAAACAAACAAACAAACAACAAAAAAATAAAAACCAAAAAAACACACACACCAACAACAACAACAAAACAAAACAAAAAAAATGAGAAGGTTCAATCAATGACGACTCACTTTCTGGCCCAACTTGTGGTACAAGGCTTCTGTGCTTTCTCTGGATACATTAGCTTAGTGGAGCTGAGCAGCAACGAGGCTCTGAGCTTCAGTTGTCTTTTCTTAGCCCTCTCATGGCAGTGGATGGCGCTCACCAGGACCTCCCACAGCTGCCCTACTTTCCTTTCCCTAAGAACTCAGGGTGACTGGCTGGGAAACGCAGACTCCAGTGTATTATTCTTTCTCTGTTGCTTCTGTGGTTCCCTTTAGGGTAGGGTTGCTATATACAAAACAAGATGCCCAGTTTAATTCACAGATAAACAGCAAAATAATTATTTGTGTGTGAGAGACCCCGTTGACTTCCTGCTATCTATCAGTATGACTTTCTGGCGGTATCTCTAGGACATACTTTTGTGTGTGTGTGTGTGTGTGGTCATTATTTCAGTATAAGTTGCAGGTATCACAACATTTTGTTCCCAAATCTTTCAGATGCCTCTGTCAAGACTAAATCATTTTCTGCGCTGGAGAAAGGGCACTGGCTGTTCTTCCAGAGGACCTGGGTTTGATTCTTAGCCTCTACGTGGCCCATAACCATCTATAACTCCAGTCCCAGGGAATCCAGTGCCTGCTTCTGACCTTCTTGAGTATCAGGCATGCATGTACTGTAACATATAAACATATAGGCAAAGCACTGGTATGAATACAATTTTTAAGAATTAAAAAGATTATGTAAAAAAGTAAATACTTTTCTTTCTTTCTTTCTTTCTTTTCTTTTTGTTTTGTTTTTTGTTGTTGTTGTTGTTGTTGTTTTTTCAAGACAGAGTTTTTCTGTGTAGCCTTGGCTGTCCTGGACTCACTTTGTAGACCAGGCTGGCCTCTGCCTCCCAGAGTGCTGGGATACAGGTGTGCACCACGGCACCCAGCAGATTAAATAGTTTTCTATGGAGCTCATGTAATATCTTGGACATAATTATACAGAAGAAATTGTTTCCATGAAACTCAATTGTATTTGCTAAGTCTGGTCACTGCCCCAGGCTGTCCGGGAAACAAACACAGGCCTTGTTGCAGTGCAGACCAAGGCTTGTCCAGACTTGATTTAATGTACTGGCTTTGTAACTTGCGAAAGTCTATGCTGCTGTTTCCTTGTCTACAAATTGGAGTTTCTTTTCATTTCTTGTTCGGTGCTTGACTCAGATACAGATTGAAAAACTGAAAATTCTTATCTTGCAGGACCTACACTAATACTCACCCTAGCACAGCCCCAGACTCTGGTAGGCACATGGTAGGCAGCTGGCAGTGGTGGCAATGGTGCCTGTTCTGTGAGCTGACAGCAGGAAAAGATAAATATAAAGATGAAACTGTTTTAGAAATGTTGGCAGGTGCATGTACAACTTCCCTCTGTTCTCTGGTTTCTGTGTGGTCACACACACACACACACACACACACACACACACACACACACAGATACACAGAGACACACACAGAGACAGACAGATACACAGACACGCACACAGAGACACATACATACTGACATACAGAGACACAAACACATAGAGACACACAGATACACACAGAGAGAGACATACAGACACAGACACACAGACATATGGCCCAGGTTATTTTCTGGGATTTCCAGAGGGTTCCTTGACAAGCTTGCAGCCATGTGAGACAAAAGAAAGACACAGGAACAGTGCAGAAACGGGGGTGGAGGTGGGAGGTTGAATGCAATAGAAGGGACTAGGACCGTGTGTTTGGGTAGCATTGGCTCTACTGAGTAGTCAGGACAGAGAAGGGGTCAGGCTGACCGCGGGGAGAACACCAGGGTGTCCCAGAGTCTTCAGCAGTATAAAGGAGATCCCAGGTCCTGCCTTCCCTCACATTCTCTGCATACCCTGGCGCTGAGCCATAGCTGGCCTCCAGGTGAGGCCCTCTGCTCACTGGCTGAGTCTGCCACTCCTAGACACCCCCACTTTCCCCGACACCCTGTTCCCTAGCCTTGTCCACTCCTTCCAGAAAATAAAACTTTTTGCCTACCCCTTAAGGCTCCTGCAGACTTCACTATTAGCTTCTGCCGTTTGTAGTCGTCCCTTCTCCCCTCCAGTACTGCTTTCAGTTAGCTTTGCCTGACACCTCAGCGTTTTGTTGCCCACCCCCAACGCCTCTGATACTCCAACCCCTATCCCTTGCTAGGAATTGAACTCAGGGCCTTCCACATGCTGGGCAAGGTAAATGCTATCACTGGGCTATGTCCCCAGCCTCAGATTTATGTTTAGTTTTGTTTCGGTTTTAAGGGTTTATTTTATATTGATGAGTGGTTTGCCTGCATATATATGTGTATCATGTGTGCCCACAGGCAAAAAGAGAGCGTTGGATTTCCTGGAACTGGAGTTACTGACCATTGTGAGCGGCCATGTAGGTGCTGGGAATTGAACCTGGGTCCTTTGGAAGAACAGCCAGTGCTCTTAACTGCTGAGCCATCTCTTCAGCTCCTCAAGACTTGCTTCTTATTTAACCCTCTTGACCCCTGGGATACACTGCCTGTGTTGAACTGACACTTGAAAGGGGTTGCGTTGCTGCACTGTTTGGCTTTTGTTGTTTTTCTTTTTGAGCTTGGGTCTTGCTCTGAGCCCAGGCCAGCCTCAAACTTGTGATGGTCTTCCTGCCTCACCTACCCAGCCCTTGGTTCACATGGGCCACACCACACAGCTGCAGGCCTTCCTCTGTTTTCTTTTTTTAAAATAAGATTAACTGATTTTTATCTTGTGTGTGAGAAGTGTGTGTGTGCCTGTGTGTGCACTGGTATGTGTGGGCAGGGTGCACATGCCTGTGTGCCCACCTGTAGAAGCTACAGTAGGATGAGGAGGCTATCACGTGGCCCGCTTTTCACTCTCTGCCTTATTTCCTTGAGACAAGATCTTTCACTGAGCCGGAAAACTTACCATTTCACATAGGCTTGCTGGCCACACAGTCCTTGGGATCAGACTGTCAGTGTCAGGTGACAGTACGTACAACCAGGCCTAGAGTTTTTGTTTTGTTTTGTTTCAGTGTGGAAACTGGGGATTGGCGGTCTGAGCCTCCTGTTTGCACAAAAAACACCACCCTCCTCACCCACCCCCACCCCGAAGTCACTGAACTATCTCCCCAGGCACCTTCCTCTATTTTTGGAAAAGGAGGATGAGCTTGGTGCTGCATTACTGAGGTCAGCTGACCTCCACACAGGCGCAGCCCTTCCAACTTCCACTCACTCTGGGCTCTGTATGGAAAAGAAAGACAGTGGGAAAGAACCTGGTTAACCCTCACACTGCATTTACCTTGCATGGTTGACCCTCACACTGCATTTACCTTGTATGGTTGACCCTCACACTGCATTTACCTTGTATGGTTGACCCTCACACTGCATTTACCTGGCATGGTTGACCCTCACACTGCATTTACCTTGTATGGTTGACCCTCACACTGCATTTACCTTGTATGGTTGACCCTCACACTGCATTTACCTTGTATGGTTGACCCTCACACTGCATTTACCTTGTATGGTTGACCCTCACACTGCATTTACCTGGCATGGTTGACCCTTACACTGCCTTTGCCTTGTATGGTTAACCCTCACACTGCATTTACCTTGTATGGTTGACCCTCACACTGCATTTACCTGGCATGGTTGACCCTCACACTGCATTTACCTTGTATGGTTGACCCTCACACTGCATTTACCTTGTATGGTTGACCCTCACACTGCATTTACCTTGTATGGTTGACCCTCACACTGCATTTACCTTGTATGGTTGACCCTCACACTGCATTTACCTGGCATGGTTGACCCTTACACTGCATTTACCTTGTATGGTTGACCCTCACACTGCATTTACCTGGCATGGTTGACCCTCACACTGCATTTACCTGGCATGGTTGACCCTTACACTGCCTTTGCCTTGTATGGTTAACCCTCACACTGCATTTACCTTGTATGGTTGACCCTCACACTGCATTTACCTTGTATGGTTGACCCTCACACTGCATTTACCTTGTATGGTTGACCCTCACACTGCATTTACCTTGTATGGTTGACCCTCACACTGCATTTACCTGGCATGGTTGACCCTCACACTGCATTTACCTTGTATGGTTGACCCTCACACTGCATTTACCTTGTATGGTTGACCCTCACACTGCATTTACCTTGTATGGTTGACCCTCACACTGCGTTTACCTTGTATGGTTGACCCTCACACTGCATTTACCTTGTATGGTTGACCCTCACACTGCGTTTACCTTGTATGGTTGACCCTCACACTGCGTTTACCTTGTATGGTTGTTAACCCTCACACTGTGTTTACCTTGCACCTTTTGACTTGAACTTGTTCTTCTGACCTTCAGGATACAGGAAGCATTCTGTAGACTCAACTTCCTTATTTAATCCCTACAGACGATAGCGATTAAAAGTAGTACAGACTGCTTGCTAGGGTCCCAGCTAGTGGCTGGCTGTGTTACATCTGGGTTTCTCTCTGTTATCTGGTGTCTTCCTCTAAGGTCTTTCTATGCCTGGATCATGCCCCATGTCCTGCTTTCTCTCCAATGTCTAAAGCAAAGTCAGTGGAAGCTAGTTTAAAAGTTTTCTAGTATCACCTGGTGGTGGCAGCGCACGCCTTTAATCCCAGCACTTGGAAGGCAGAGGCAGGCAGATCGTTGTGAGTTCGAGGCCAGCCTGGTCTACAAAACGAGTCCAGGATAGTCAAGGCTACACAGAGAAACCCTGTCTCAAAAAAAAAAAAAAGTTTTCTAGTATCATATCAAACCAACATTTCTCCAGGAAGTGCATTGTCCTTTGAGGTCATAGGAAATGTAAAAGATCAAAACAAACCTACCATATTTTGGGGTACAGGACGCTCCATTTTGAGAAGCCAGTAGCTAACCCAGTTGGTTACAGACAGAAGAGCTGCATTTTTGGTTTTGGTTACTGATTTCGTCTGGTCCCTGTTGATTCCTAACGACTTTCATTATCAGGGCTTCCCTGTGCTGACCACTCGATTCTCACATGATACCTATGTGCTGTGACAACTGTACAGCTTTCTTCTAGCACAGGTTTCTTTGGGGAGTTTGTGGAGAAGAAAGACTATTTATTGCCCTGGCTTTTTTCTAGAAAGTTTTGGACGAGAAAGAGTGATCCTTCGCAAAGCTGTATAATTTTTAAACATCCACATCTTTGAAGTTCTCTGGAAAATTAAGTAATTATTATTTACAGGCTCTCCATTCTCATAATTACCACATTAGTTTTAAGTAGCTTGAATTCCTCATACAGTTTTTAGACACTGTATGCATACTTTCTGATGGACTTCCAAAAGACGTATATGAGACATGCACAGGAGGAGATGTTCTTTAAATTGAAATGGAAAAGTGGAGAAAAGTTGCTGAGCCCCAAATCCAGCTATGACATAGGCGGAGAAAGGCTTTCACCCTTAAACTGTCTGAGTAGACCTAGTCTGATTTTCTTCAGTTTATTATCCTTTTTGACTTGAGCTTAGGTAATATAGATCTTAGCCAGGCCTGTAATCCCAGGATTTGGGAAACCGAAGCCAGTCTGGGCTGACTCAAGGCTAGCCTGGATAACTTAGTATTTCAAAATAACAATAATATTTAAAACATAGTTTTCCTCTAAGGGCTGGAGATGTAGCTCAATTGGTAGAGTGTTTACTCAGTCTCCATGGGACTCTGAATTCAGTTCCTAATACCTCCTGGATGAAAGAAAAAAAAAATCACAAAGCTCTCTTGCTTTCACCGTGGATAAAGCTGACTGAGTTCCTGCCCGGGGTGGCTGAGAAGGCTGTCTCTGGCTCAGCCATCTGTATTTTATAGATGTGTGAGGAGTTGACAGTAAGATGCACACAAAGCTCCTGATGGTGGAGTTACTGTGCGGATGTGGTTCCATGTTGGCAGGAAGGACCAAAGCTGGTACTGACCTGTCTGTCTGATTCTTAGGCCAGCTGTGCTTTTCAGGGGCTTCTGTAACTCGGTGCTGTCTGTGGAACCTTCAAATTACTGAAGCCGGGAAGTCTCTTGGCTTTGCCACATGGTGCACCTAGAATCTACTCTTGCTAACAAGGATGGACGCCTGATTTGGGCCCGTGAGATAACTAAAATCAGGATGAAAGCCTGGCCGCTCTGCCCCAGTTATACGACTGCATTTCTTCAGGTCAGATTCTTGCTGACTTTGCACAGGATTGACATGACCAATCCCTGGGAAGTGTCTGTCTCTCTGCCCTACCACGCTCAACCCCTTGAAGGCTCACCGACAGGAAAGTGAAAAACAATATGCATAATAGAGTGGCTACAGCTCAGAGTGGATTGTTTGGTAAGAACCAGTCTGATATCACAATTAATTATTAATGTACCGAAGCACCTGGCAGGGTCAGATCTGAGACAAAGATATGCCGAACCAGTTCACCAGGCGTAATGGTGCACACCTATAATCACTGGGGAGGTTGCAACAAGTGGACTGCCTCAAAGGGCCAGCCAGGGCTACATAGCGAGTTTCAGCCCAGGCTAGACTTCAGGGTGGAGCCCTGCCTTAAAAACCAAGCTAAACTCCAAACTTCTAGAGCTCCGTCAAGATGCTGAAGCTGAATTCAGAGTCCCAGGGCTCCTCTATGTGTTCCTGGTCTCCACACAACGCTTAGGCCTTCTCTGTTTTTCACAATTACTCTTCTCTTTAGTTCACGGATTGGGATACGTTACCACCACCAGCTTCTTGTGGTTTCTAGAAGTTAGGTGTCTGCCCCAAACCCAATAACAGGATACGGAGCGCCCCATCTCCCCCCACCCTCCACCCCCCACCCCCGGCCCTTCCTGCCCCAGGTGTAGAAGCAGTGGTTTTAACCTTTTTGTAAACCTGGTTTTTTCTTTTTCTTTTTCTTTTTCCTGTTTTTATTCCTCCCCAGACTATGGTGTTACGGAATGGTACCGAGGTCTTTGACTTCTGGGAGAAGCCCCCCCTACCTGTGCACATGCAGTTCTATTTCTTCAATGTCACCAACCCAGAGGAGATCCTCCAAGGAGAAGTCCCCCGGCTAGAGGAAGTGGGGCCATATACCTACAGGTGAGTCCCTCCGCCACTCTTGAGACAGGGTGGGAGCCTCGAAGCTGCGCCAGCACGGCCATGCTAGGACACCGTGGTGGACACACAGCTCTGGTTAGGGTCTGTCATGTGGCCTTGCTGTTGTCTGTGGAGATCCTCAGCTGACTTCTGTGGGCCGACCTGTGTCCCAGCCTGTCATACTCAGGAATGCTAACCTTTCCTGTCCTCCATAGCTGCTCTCCACCTCTGGTCTCTTAAAGACTTTGGTGACTTTTAGGGCTGCCTCCAATTCCCTTTCACACATACAGTTTTAAACCAGTTTCTAGAATTCACTGTTGATCTGAGATATTTTCTGTTTTCATTCATTCATTCATTCATTCATTCATTCATTCATTTCCCTGCTAATGAGACTAGATCTCTTGTAGCTCAGGGAAGCTTTGAATTCACTATGTATCAAAGGATGACCTTGAACTTCTTGGCCCCTCCCCCCACTATATCCTAAACTGGGATTATAACCTTTATTTCATGCTGGGTATGCACCCAGGGCTCCTTACATGCACTTTACTAACTGAAGTGTGTCCCTAGCCCTTTACTGCCTTGAAATTCATTCGTAGCCTGAGCTGTCCTTGAACCTTAACTCATGGCTATCCTCCTGCCTCGGCCTCCCAAGTGCTAGAATTTCCCATATTCTACCACATATTCTGTCACACCCAGTTCATCCATTCCTTTTTAAGCTCCACTCACAGTGTGTAAGAAGTAGCAGGTGGTGACTGGGATTGTGGCAGTGACTGCCAGCTTCAAAGGCTAAGAAGATTGAAGAATGGTATTGATTGTTTCTTATTACATTTATTTGTGTGTGTGCGCGCATGCACTCAAGCTATGGCATGTGTATAGAGGTCAGAGGTCAACTTGCAGGAGTCATTTCTCTCCTTTTACTGTGTGGATCCCAAGGATCAAACTCAAGTCTTCAACCTTGGGCAGCAAGCACCTTTACCTGCTGAGCCATTTCCTCGAGCAGACTGAGGGAGATAACTCAGGTCTTACAGTCAGGGCACTTTCTGTGTTACAGTAGCTCCTCCTCCTCCTCCGGGAATCTTGCCAGTTAAGTCTTTCTCTGCCAAGAGAAAAAAAAAAAAAGACAGTTCTGTCTTCAGGACTGCCAGCTGGTTGAAATGTCTCACAAATCATTGTAATCAATTGCCCAGTATGGGCTATATCATGAGTTCTGGGCCAGCTTGGGCTACATTGAGACCCTATCTCATAAAAGCAAAACTAAAACATTAAAAAGCATTGACTTTGAGGCTGGCGTGGTGGCACACGCCTTTAATCCTAGCACTTGGGAGGCAGAGACAGCGGATCGTTGTGAGTTCGAGGCCAGCCTGGTCTACAAAGCGAATCCAGGACAGCCAAGGCTAACACAGAGAGACCCTGTCTCGAAAAAAAAAAAAAGTATTGACTTTGATCTTTATATGCCAGACAGCAAACAAAGTATGCAGGAGCCAGGCATGGTGGCGCACGCCTGTAATCCCAGCCCTCGGGGAGGCAGAGGCAGGCAGATCGCTGTGAGTTTGAGGTCAGCCTCGTCTACAAAGCGAGTCCAGGACAGCCAAGGCTACACAAAGAAACCCAGTCTTGAAAAACCAAAACATACATACATACATACATACATACATGAAGTATGCAGGGCAGTGTCTGCATCTTACATGCCAAAACTTGACCCTTTTCTTTAAGACATTTGAATATCCAGATTTGGGGATATGGAAGCTGGAAGCCAGACACGATGATCCCCTAGGATATAGTCTTGAATTGGTTTCCTGTATAATCCTGGCTGTATCTTCTGAATTAAAATTTTTGATATTAGTTGCGCCTAATGGCACAAGTCTGTAATCCCAGGTACTCCACAGACTGAGGCAGGGGGATTGCAAATTCAAGGTCTACCTGGGCTACAGAATGAGTTCAAGATCAGCCTAGACAACTTGGTGAGAGCCTGTCTCAAACGAAACAGCCAAAAGTGTTGAGGATACAGCTCAGGGGGAGGATGCTCTGCCCACCATGCACAAATCCTGATGCTCTACGCTGCCAACAGAGAGGGCTATTTGGCTTTTTGGTTCTTTGGGACAGGGTTTCTCTTATAGTCCTGGCTGCCCTGGACTCGCTTTGTAGATCTGTCTGCCTCTGTGCCCCGAGTGCTGAGATTAAAGGCGGAGAAGTTTTTACTGTAGAATGTGCCTGTAACGGGCTATCAGGCACAGTAAGTTAAGGACCCAGAGAGCACTTGGGAGGCAGAGGCAGGGCGAATCAAGAGTAAGAGGCCAGCCTGGGCCATGTAGCAAGACTGTTTAAAAAAAAAAAACCAACAACAACAAAAAACAAAACAAAAAAACAGAAAATACAAGTCAAAACAAGCAAATAAGAACAACAAAAGTGTGAAAACAAAGCCTTCCCCTAGATCGAGTGTGAGAGTGAGTGTGGTAGCTGGAGTGGACTGGCGCCTCCAGGCTCTGCCGGTGAGCTCGCCTGCCTCCCTCATCGTCCCTTTCCCTCACGTCCTCTCTATTGCTAGAACTTTCCATCGGGTTTGTGAGATTCTTCCTTCACTTCCCTGCTCAGAGGTCATTGTGATTCTTCCTGTGTGATATACATGATTGTACAGGTTTGGTGTCTTTTGTGTCTAAGCTCTTTATTTTTGGTTTGGGCCCACACTGAGTTCTTCCATCTTTAGCACAAACCCGGTTTCTTTAGATCCACACTTTGGGACCACTTGGCCCCATGCTGTGGGGCCTGTGGTGACTCAGCACAAGAGGGAAGGGGTTTGGGTCTCATACTCTCTCCAAAGGTGGTCTCAGCTGGGATGACCTGCTGGCTTCACACTTGCCTTCCAGCTTCAAGTGTCTACCACCTCCCAGGCGAGCCACTGTGGAGAACAAGCCTTAACAGGCCTCTGGGGGACACCTAACCAAACCATAGCATTGCATTGCTCTTAGCTTGGAAGTTTGCACTCTAAGCCAGGTAGGTGTTTTAGGTACATGCCTGCAGTCCCCAGACCTAGGGAGGCTGAGGCAGGAGACTGGCCATTAGGCCAGTCTGGATTACAGAGTGAGACTCTGTCTCAATACATACATACACACACACACACACACACACACACACACACACACACACACACAATCTTACTCTCTAACTAAAGCTTTCCAATAGAAATTCAATATGAGCCACATAAGCAACTTAAACTTTTCCTACCAGCCACATCTACTAAAGTAAAAAGAAACTGATACAACAAATATTTTATCTGGCACAATAAGACCCCCAGTTTATTTCAGCATGATGCCTGATTTCAGAACTATTAATATTTCATGCCTTCTTTTTCATACTAAATCTTTCAAATCCCATGTACATTTTTTCCCCTTTATGTCATATCTCTCTTTTTAGGGAGGCGGGGATGTTTTGATTAAAGAATAAAGCAATGAGAGATAGAAGGTACCAGGCAGCAGATATTATATTATAGAGGCGTTTATTAAGTGAGCGTGGGGGGAGAAGGAAAAGGGGGAGGGGTGCCCCAGAGAGAGAGAGGAAGAGGGAGGGAGGGAGGGAGGGAGGGAGGGAGGGAGGGAGAGAGAGAGAGAGAGAGAGAGAGAGAGAGAGAGAGAGAGAGAGAGAGAGAGAGAGAGAGAGAGGAAAGTAAGAGAAGGGGTTAGAGAGACAAGTGGAGGTCGAGGGCCACGCCCCCGTGGCAGGTAAACAATGACGTCACAGGTAGGCGGACTGAAGCTGAGTGCTAACAGCGAACGGGAGGTCGGGAGGGGAGGGCGGTACTGTGCATGCTATGTAAGCACCCTACCACTGGGCTGTAACTCCAGCCCCTAAATGTTTCATGTCCTGGATTGGCCCCAGGCAACTGCTTTACCCCTGAGACCCTTTCCCTGTCCCCTCTAGCCACACTTCTGCAATGTTTACTGTGAGGACTGACAGGCAGGGGGAAAATCTCAAAAGAGGCTGTCTAACCCTTTCGAAAGCAAGAGCGATTCTGGGCTGGGAGAGAAACCAGATTAAGTAAGTCAGCTGCGAGAAGAGTTTGAGCCAGAACAGCTGAGTTGAACCAGCCAGCCCAGCGCTCAGAAAGAACAAGTAAGGGTGAGTTTATTAAGAAGTCTCAGAGGCTGAAAACATTCTAGGCCTGGCTTAGACTGTACGGAGGCTAGAAGCTTCCAGGACTAGGCCTAGGGTAGCAGAAGGAGGCAGGTAATAAGCCTCCCAGACAACAATTGAGCCTGGTGAATAAAAGTTACTTTTACACAACTGATTTCTTCCCGATTTACTGACAGGCCTATGAGGACTGGGGAGGGCGAGGAGCAAGTCCTTTCAACTTGAGCATCGGGTGCCTGCGGGTATGCAAGGAAGGAGTGAGTGAAATGTTCTCGGCAGTCGATTAGAATACACAGGACTCAAGAGGTTGGTTGGACCTGGAGGGTTTGAGTAAGCCCAGCTGGAAAGTCAGGACTCTTGTCAGGACAAGTCGAACATAGATTTGAGAGGGGCCAGGTCCTGAGAGCAATGGCTCTTAACGAACACACTGCAAATGTTGCTTGCCTGAGCGCCCTGAGATTTGGGGTTGTAGATAAACATGACTTTGCAGGGAGCTGTCGCACTTCTTGGCGGAGGTTTTGCCTGTCTTGGCTTTCTGCAGCCTGCAAGTGGGTCAGATGCCGCTTGGGACTTGATTCCTGCTATTGTTTGGGCTGAGAGACTGACCCTACCATAGCACCTGTGGCAGTGAGTTGCCTTTCTACAGTTCTGCTCACTCTTGTAGACCAGGCTGCTTCTGTCTCCCAAGTGCTGGGATTAAAGGCGTGAACCAGTACCAGCGGGTGAGGGGTTGGGGGGTGGGGGGTGGGGAGGGGAAGGGAGGGCGGGACATGGTGATGCTGCCGAGGGAATAGTGGTGGGAACTCTGGAAGGAAGAAAGGCTTCTGGGATGCAGAGGCCTGGCTCATCTGACAGTTTGCAGTGGCTTCCTTGCCCCAAGAGCTAGCATGTTACCTTCAAAAGCTGAATGTTCCTGGGAGAGCTGGGAGTCTTTCCGGGTTAAGGAATGCAGTGCTGTTGAGTTTTTCCGAGGTTGAGCAGGCGGGACTGACTTGCCCCAGGAGCCTTTTGCTCAAGTGACACCTTCGCTTGAGAGTTCCATAGATTAGTGAGAGCCAGTGGCTTTTTCAGCCTTTGGCAGAATTACTGTTCTATCAAATATTTTTTTCCTATTTCTAGTTCAAGAATCAAAGACAATTTGTCTAAAGCCTGCTCAGTTAATCTTTGTTACGTATTTGCTAAATTTTTTTTAAAAATATTTATTTATTTTATGTATATGAGTACACTGGCTTCATGCACACCAGAAGAGGACACCAGATTGTATTACAGATGGTTGTGAGCCATGGGGTTGTGGGAATTGAACTCAGGACCTCTGGAAGAGCAGCAAGTGCTCGTAACTGCTGAGCCATCTCTCCAGCCCCTACGTATTTGCTAAATTTACACTATCCCACTATGAGCCTTTTTTGGGGGGGTTCCTTAGATTTTCTTTCATATTGCTCATTTCCATTTTAGACTTCTGTGACTGCTTTGGTGGCAGGAAGAAATTGTGTGCTAAATCTTAACTGGGTTTGTAATTTTTTTTTAAGAGAAGGTCTCTCGCTTGACCTACATAGAACTCAATAATTAAGCAAGGCTTCCTGGTCAGAGAGCCCCAGGGATCGCATTGTGTCCCACTCTGGGGTTACAGACTGTGCTAGTGTGACCTGTTTTGTTATGTGGGCTCAGAGGATCAAACCAAGGTCTCATGGTTGCAAGGCTGAGCACTTTCCTGCCTGAGCCATCTCCCCAGCCCCTTCCTCCCTCCCTCCCTCCCTCCCTCCCTCCCTCCCTTCCTTCCTCCCTCCTTCCCTCCCTCCCTTCCTTTCTTTGTCTTCTTCCTCTTCTTCCTCCTTCTCCTCCTCTTCCTCTTCCTCCTCCTCCTGCTCCTCCTCTTCTTCTTCTTCTAAACCTTTATTTTTATTTGTATCTGTGTGAGTGTATGCAAAGGCCAGAAGAGGACATCAAATCCCCTGGAGTTGGAAATATAAGTAGTTATGAGTCACCTGACATGGATGTGAGAGCCAAACTAGATTCTCTACCAAGCCATCTCTGCCCCTCTTTTCTTTTTCTTCCTTCCTTCCTTTTTTTTAATATACCTTAAAAAGCCTCATTCCTACTTTCCTACTTTTGGGGGGAATGTAAATCAATACTCATTATGGAAAATATGGAGGTTCTTTTAAAAACTAAAAATAGAGCTTCCATGTGATTCATCCATCTTATTGCTGGATATCCATCCAAAGAAAGTGAGATTGGCAGGTCGAGGCTATGTATGCACTTACACGTTTATCTTAGACGTGTTCACAGAATCCCTTGTGGCATTTGAATAGTGCTCTCCTGGGCCTCACTGGAGTCCTTGAAGACAGGAGCCAGGATCCTCCATCTGAGGAACGTGGCACAAGTAGTGATGCTGTGTGGTAATGACTTAACAACTTAATGTGTGCCAGGGTGCATTGTAGAGGAGGGTTAATTCAGAACATGGCTGTTCTGGCAGGAGAGCACATCCATGGACCTTCTAGGTCTATGTGGTCTGGCTGGAATACAAACAAGCCTTTAAGCAAACAGATCTGAGTTCAAGGCCAGCCTGGTATAGAGCAAGTATCAGATAAAGAAAAGCTTGGGTCCAAGTATGGTGGTGCATGCCTTTAATCCCAAGTGAAGGTAAAGTTAGAGTGTAGAAGGAAGCACTGGTGTTTGAGTGGGAGAAAAGGTGGCAAATCAGAGATTTGAAAGGATAGAATATGGCAAACTCTCACAAGGAGAGAGGAAAGGGAAGCTGCTTAAGAGGCAGTTTTACAGAGAGAGGAGGCGGTTTCACCAGGACAATCATAGAGAGACGGGTTGCAGAGAGAGAACCCAGGTGATGATGGAATGAGCCAGAAAATGAGAAGAAGCCAGAAGATTAGAGCAGATTGCTGAGTTACTGTGAGGCCAAGCAGAGCAATTCTGGGCCAAGAGAGAAGCCGGATTTAGTAAATCAACTGAGGAGAGGAGTTTGAGCCAGAACAGCTGAGTTGAAGCAGCCAGCCCAGAGCTCAGAAAGAACAAGTAAGGGTGAGCTTATTAAGCAGTAAGTCTCAGAGGCTGAAAAACAGTCCAGGCCTAGGCTAGACTGTACAGAGGCTCGACGCTTCCAGGACTAGGCCTAGGTTAGCAGAAGGAGGCAGTGAGCCTCCCAGACAACAATTAAAACAGGACAATAAAAGTTACTTTTACAGTGCTTCAGCTGGGCTTTCCCTCTCCGTGGTTTAACTCTCACAGCACCTCTGTGGGATAGGCACATTGCCGTGGCCACTTCACACATGAAGAAACAAAAACAGAAGCCACGAGGAGGCGCCGGCATGGGGGCTCATACTGTAGTTCCCACTAGAGAGGCAGAGGCAAAGGGATGGTTGAAGGTTTAACAGCAGCTCAGCTGGCTTACAGAGTGAGTCTCAGGCTCCCCGACGCAACATACTAAGGCCTTGTCTTAAAAGAAAAGATAAAGTCAAAGAAACCACAAGTGGCTTTTTAGAGCCACAGCCAAAAGTATTGGTATAGATAGGACTGAACACAAAACCGGAGTCAGATTTCACCCTCCACTTCCGTCCAGTGAACTCGGTCCCTGATATCAGCCACTGCTGTGATAGAATCACCATGATTTGGGATAAAGAACTGGATGGGTGAGCCCAAATGACTAAACCCATTTGAGATAAACCAAATGATTAAAATGTAAGGGTATTGCTTGCTTGCTTCCCTTTTGGTGTTACGTGTTAGGGCCCAGTTGCCTCAGGCACGTTGGGACAGAGCTCTTACAGCAATGAGGTGTGTCCCCATCCCAAACCTATCAGCAATGCAGACTAGTATTTAGGACATCTCAAAGGAGCCGGATGCACACGTGTTGATTTATCCAGTGAATTAGAATTGTTCTTCCGTATTTCCTATGTTCTTCCTGCCTGTGTGATTCAGCAGCTCCTGGGCTATAACGCAAACTTTTTCTTCTTATGTTTGCTTTAGAGACAGTGTCACACTCTGCAGCCCAGGCTGACCTGGAATTCACTGTGTATTCTAGGCTGACCTCAAACTTAACAGCAATCTTACAGGCGGAAGCCACCATGCCGGCCTTCTTTCTTTCCTTTTCTCCTTCTTTGTTTTGTTTTTGATGTTGTTTTTAACAGGGCTTTGGAATGTATATGTAACTGTGTGGCTTGGGCTGGTCTGAACCTTCTGGATTTTTAGGTTCAAGTAATCCTCCTGCCTCAGCCTCCCCAGTGCTGAGATTATATGTAAGACCCACAACACCAGGGCTTTCATCCAACTCCCTCCCTCCGTCCCATTCCTTTCTTTCTGATTCAAGTCTCACCATATAGCCCAGGCTGTCTTCAAACCAGAAATCCTCCTGCCTCAGCCTCCCCAGAGCAGGGACTACAGATGTGGCTGCCATTCCTGGGCCACTCTTATTTCCTTCCTCCCTTTCTTCCTCCTCCCCCTCTTCCATGACTAGATCCACCATGGTGTTTTGTAGGCATCTTTATTTTTAATATATTTTATTTTATTGGAGTATCTTACATCTCTTTCTCCCTTCCAACCCTTATCCATGCTCTAATACCATCCAACACCCCAATACAAGGTAAGAGAGAAGGAAGGTTAGTGGTGAAAGGGGGTGTAGGTCTCTTTGGCTACTTCCTGCTGGTTAGGGATGTAGTTCCTTGGGGCAAGTCCAATCTTCGTAGTCAGAATGTCCAGCAGTCCAGCAGCGGCAGCAGGAAGAGCAGCCGCCACCCCCTCTCCGGGTCCTGGCGTTTACTCCCTCTCAGGGCCCCCAGAATTAAACTATCTGCAGCTGGCACAGATCATACCTCTGCCAGAGCACTAGACAATCACAGTTAACAGCTGTGGACAAAGGGAAGCAGCCACATAGCCCACACCTGGCATTAAAACGAAAACATATTTACATAACATAACTGAGTTTTCAAAGAAACCCAAAATTCCACTGCAGTGTTTAGCCAACATTAAACTATAGTCTGAGATTATTATTGTCTGCAGAAGAACAGGGCAGTTGGAAATAACAGTTCCTTGATTCATTGTCTAGGCCCTGGATTGCTTTTGTTTCTGCTTTACGCTGTTGTCTGTGTTTCTAGAGGGGTCTTCAGGCCTCTCTAAGATGTTTGACAGTGATTTGATCGTTTCTTGCTGCCAGTCTCCTGTTTTCTGGCAGCTTCACTGTTTCACTTGATTGCTGTTGATCATGCATGCATTTGTATATATGGACATGCATGGGCATTGCTAACCAGCTTTGTTGGTATTGTCATCAAAAGCCCCTTTCCTGTGTCAGTCTGAGTATTTCCAGGGCAAAACTTTTGGTTTCTTTCGTTGACCCTGCTGTTTTGAGAGGAAGGCTTCCTTCCCACGTCCTCTCTCCCTCAGCAGAATGAAAGGCCACATTTTACAGTCACACCCCCTCCTCAGGTACGGCACTCTGTAAAGGCCTATGTAGGGGGCAGCCCCTATCTCAAGACACAAAACCAAACAAATCTAAAAAAATAAGCTAAAGATCTAAGTCATAGGAATATGTGCTTCCTCAGATCTCATGAGTCCGCCTAGGAAGACACCAGACCTCAAGCAGATGTGTGTTGAGGCAACTGAGAGGAGCTGCTATACTGATGCCCTCAGCACCCTGAGCAGTGGTCCAGGACAGAGAGGAAAAGAAATCAGGCTTCTAGCAGAAGAGAGAGGACTGGATATCCAAGAAGAGCAAAAGTCACGGCAAACATCTGGACTTCAGACTGTAAACGTTTTTGAACACAGCCATCTCTGCCTTACATCTTCTGCCCAGAAGACGGGTTGTTTTCTTTCTCATAATTATTGAAATCTGGCCTGTGTTACATGCATTCATTGGTTACGCCCCACTGACACTGTTAATCACCTTTTAGGAGGCCTGGCCCAGAGGGTGAACTGTACAAGGGTCAGATCTTCGTGACTACTCTGTATGGCTCAATGCTTAGTGCTGTAGACCAGTCAAAGACCTTCTCTGTGCCTGTTTGTTATACTTGCCTTTGTTAATTTTTCCTCCCTATTCTTATTTTAACTCTAGAAAGTATCAGGCACTGTGTGGGGGGGATTGTGTGGGGAGGGCTAAGGGTTAGGGGTGGGCAATGCAGAGCTGTAATCCAAGTTCTCAGAAGGCAGAGGCAGGGGAGTCACTGCAAGTTTGAGGACAGCCTGGTCTCTATAGTGGATTCTAGGCCAGCCAGAACCCTGTTTACAAAAAAACAAAAACAAATCCAAACTAGAAAGAATTTGAGAGGAGTTAAGACAAAATATTTAAGCTTCTATCAGCTTGCTTGCCGTCTTACCAGAGGCTGTGTGGTGACTCCTTCACAGTCTAAACACCTCACCCAGGGCTTTATTACTGAGTGGCTAAAGCAAGTACAATTAGCAAACGCCACACAGGTGGGCAGCTGGTGAAAAACATCTCCAAGAATTGCTGTGGTCAGAAGGGGTCTGTGGGGGAAGTAAGTGGTCAAGGCCCAGCTGCCCTGAGCCTTCTAAGCTGTAAGTGATTATATCCTCTTAGACACCATTTTGTTAACCACGTATGTAACTATAAAGACTTTCTACCTAGAGTCATGGTACATGTCTCTAATCTTAGCACCTGAGAAGCTGACACAGAAGGGCTGTCCCCAGTTGAAGGCCAAAGTGGGCCAGAGAGTAAAATCCTATCTCAAGCAAAACAACCCAAAATGCCCCACTAAATTTAGAGAAAAAAAAAACAAACCTCATTAAAATGTTTTATCTTAATTACTGAGTGCTCTGATATGTCTTGCACTCCATGCCTTCTTTCTCACATTCACTCTAGGCCCAAATACTAATCCTTGCCCCCCCCACCCCCGCCCCCCATTTGTAGACAAAGTCTCATACTGTAGCCTGGAGCTCACTATGTAGTCTAGGCTGGCCTCCAGCTGCCTGTTTTCTACCTCACTCAGCCTCCCAAGTGCTGGATCACTAGCATGAGCGAGCATATCCACCCAGGCTAAGCACTTTGAAAGATGTGTTTTGTTTTGTTTTGGTTGGTTTTTGTTTTGTTTTGTCCTAGCCTCACTTTGTAGACCAGGCTGGCCTCAAAGAACTCACAGGGATCCGCCTACCTCTGCCTCCTGAGTGCTGGTATTAAAGGCGTGTGCCACCATGCCCAGCCCAAAGATGTGGTTTTTTAATTGGCAGTAATTTACAGGGTGCAAATGTTTAATGATTAGTCCCGAATAAATAGCATATTCATCACCTCAGTTACTTATAATTTCTTTGTGTTGAAAAACCTTCTCAACTAGCTACATAGAAATAATTGTCAATACACTAAGCTCTTTCAAGAGATTTCTTTTTTTCTTTTCTTTTCTTTTTTTTTCTTTTTTCTCAAAACAGGGTTTCTTCTGTGTCACAGAGCCCTGGAACTCTCTTTGTGGACCAGGCCACCCTGGAACTAACAGCAATTCACCTGCCTCTGCCTCCCAAGGGCTGGGATTAAGGGTGTGCACCACCATGCCGAGCTCTAAGTGATTTCTTAATATCTCATTTTGGGGAATTGGCTTGAACTAAACTGAATTATGCACAGAACCAGGAGCGAGGCCCAACTTATTATGTTGACCCCAACCCATTTTTCTATTTCTGTCTCTGTCTCTTCCCTCTGCCCCCAACAGCAACTAGATCCTCAGTCCCTCGGGCCTCAATTTTCTTTCTTTCTTTCTTTCTTTCTTTCTTTCTTTCTTTCTTTCTTTCTTTCTTTCAGCTCTTGAGACAGTCTTACTACTATGTAGAGCAGGCTGGCCTCAAACTTGTCGTGATTCCCCCTGCCTCCGCCTCTGGAGTACTCGGATTGCTGACATATGCCAACATACCTAACTGTGGCCTCAGTTTTTAAAACAAAATTTACAACTGAATTAAAGTTGGAATCAAAGGCACCAGAATACAAACTGAGCCTGTAAGCTGAACTGAAAACATTTCAGGACCAATTTGTAACTGAGGAGAGAGCTCGCTGCTTGCCTGTTATATCTCCCTGATTATGGGAGGGGGGGAAAGTGGCAACGATAGATTTTTGAGAAGCTTTTCCTAGGTCTCATCCCCTTTTGACATCCTGGCATTAATCTGTAGTGTTTCAGGGCTGGGTAGCCTATGTAAATAATCACTTTCTTAGAGATGTTGTATTGAAAAGTTGTACCTTTACTACTGAGCAGGGGGAACGGCTTTGTTTGTTAAACTGGTCTGTTTTCAAATAATTTCCCCCCTGTTTGTTTATTTAGGGAACTCAGGAACAAGGGAAACATTCAGTTTGGGGAAAATGGAACCACCATATCTGCTGTCAGCAATAAGGCATATATTTTTGATCGAAACCAGTCTGTTGGAGACCCTAATGTTGACTTGATTAGGACAGTCAATATTCCTCTGTTGGTAAGTAGGCCTTTTAGATTCCTTATCATGTGTTCATGGAAGGAAAACAGCAAGCCTGATACAATTCTGTGCAACTTAGGAGTTATGATTTTATGATAAAATATAGATATTACAGAGAGAGGGGAGCTCATTTTGCTTAGCATGAGTCCATGAATTTAACCCCGGCACCATCAAAACACAAACACCAAATAAGGACAAGCATGAAGACTTTGGTTTGTTTGTGTGGGGGGGAGGGCACCCCTCATAGCCTCCAGCCTGCAGCTTTGATTCTTCTCATCTGCCTGGTGCTTGAGTTACAGGCATGCTCCTGCAGCAGAGCCTGGCCAGCCTTTCACATATGTATACGTTTGCTAAGTGTACTGATAAAGACTTTTTTCTGAGGTCTGTGAAACCAGGTCATTGCAAAGGTCATTTGAAGGTAGGTCTCTGGAATTTTCCCTTTGTGTTCAGGATTAACCTTTATGCAATTAATAAGCATTTTTTGGTGCCTAGAAATTTAAAACATATTTGTCCCTTAGGTTGTCTTAGAAACCTAGTAGAATTTGCATAGCCCTTCTTAGACTTTTTTTTTTTTTTTTGTCCTGGGTTTAAACTTTTTAAGACACATGATTGACACTTCCCTCCCCTTTCAGACAACAGGCACTAGACCTTTGATAGAGCCCACTGTGTTTCTTGGTCTCAGATTATGACGACGACCCCACCTTATAACACCCGTGTTATACCTATGCCATCTTAAAACTGAATCTCTTGTAGCCCAGGCTAGCCTACAAGCTTTGTTTGTTTTTTAATGTGGTTGCTAGGGATCACTCAGGGCTTCCTGCATGGGGGTGGGGGAGCTGCTTTACCCTGCGAGCCACATTTCTAGGCTCTCCCTCCCCCCACCCCCCAGGAAACTTTATTACTTACACCACTGATGGAGGACCCACGCCTTAAAGAGTACAGATCCTGACTCTTGCTTTGCCCTGCTGCTGAAAATAGGTTTGTTTTTTTGTTTTGTTTTGGTTTTTTTGTTTTGTTTTGTTTTTCGAGACAGGGTTTCTCTGTGTAGCCTTGGCTGTCCTGGACTCACTTTGTAGACCAGGCTGGCCTCGAACTCACATGGATCCGCCTGCCTCTGCCTCCCGAGTGCTGGGATTAAAGGCGTGCGCCACCATGCCCGGCTGCTGCTGAAAATAGTTTTAAAGGTTCAACTGCCAGGCTGCCCCAGGGGTAGTGGAGCCACTGGAGCCACGTTGTGGCCAAAGGCCCCTACGTGTTCACAGGATCTCTGCGATGATCACCATTCACAGCCCGCTAAAGGGAAAATTCACATGTACAGGAAGATGCACTATGAGCCTGACCTGGTGGTCCAGGCCTGGGATCCCAGCTACTTCCTGAGGCAGAACTTGGAGGGTCAAAAAGCCCAGACTGGGCTCCATAGTGAGTTCAAGGTTAGCCTGGGCAACTCAGTGAGACCCTGTCTCAAAATTTACAAAATGGGAGCCTGGGGTTTTAGCGTACTGATCAGTGGTAGAGTGTTTGTCTATCGTGTGCAAGGCCATGAAGTCTACACACACACACACACACACACACACAGAGAGAGAGAGAGAGAGAGAGAGAGAGAGAGAGAGAGAGAGAGAGAGAGAGAGAGAGAGAGAGAGAGAGAGAAATATGAGAAAGGGCAGCAGCTGAACTCTCACTTCACACAGAGAGCGAGGTCACTGCTTGGATTATCTGTTTTGTTTCACACATTCACTTCACAGTTTCTGGCCCCTTCTGCTGAGGGGCAGAAAGAGAGCCAGGTGGGCGGGATTGGCTTTTTTTTGGGGGGTGGGGGGAGCGTGGGGGTGGCGGACACTGGCTAACCTGCCTCTGCTCTGCAGACCGTCGTGGAGCTCACCCAGCAGCCCTTCCTCAGGGAGATAGTTAAGGCCATGCTGAAAGCCTATCAGCAGAAACTGTTTGTGACTCACACGGTGCACGAACTGCTCTGGGGCTACAAAGATGAGATCTTGTCCCTCATCCACGTTATCAAACCCGACGTCTCTCCTATCTTTGGCCTGTTCTATGGGGTAGGTGTTTGCCCTAGACCCTCTCTTCAGGTGTGGGGGGGGGGGGACAGCGCGTGGGCGCGGGGGGTGGGGAGGGGCAGGGGCGGGGCGGTGGAGGGCACACCAGCTAGGATGCATCCTGAGGCTGGCCCGAGGTTGTCCAGTGTCTCACTCTCAATGCATGATGCCGAAAGCATCTCATTTCCTCTCGGGCGGAGGGCAAGCCTTAAGGCTTTACAAAACATAGAGGTTTTCCAGACAGAGTTACAAACAAGTTTTAAATGCTGCTTCTGTGAGAGAATGGGTCCTGAAAGGCGACTTTCACCAACATTGCCTCATCCTGAGAGGCCAGCCTGAAACACATGTTCGCTAGAATTCCCTGTCTCAAGCTATCACAGCTCAATTTGAGTATCATAGTATTTCAAAAGTATTTTTTTTATTTTAATGCTTATACCTTATCTTTTAAAAATTATGATGCTTACTTATTTTCAGAAAAATGGAACTAATGATGGAGATTACGTTTTTCTAACCGGCGAGGACAATTACCTTAACTTTTCAAAAATTGTAGAGTGGAGAGGAAAAACGTAAGTCTGACAAGATTTCCTAGTGTAACTTTTTTCTATTTTTATTTAAACAGAATATGCTCCCCGCCCCCCAGTTTAACACTGAGGGGTGTTGCTTGCTGGTAGAACACCCACCTACCATAAGCAAAGCTCTGAATTTGACCCCAGCAACTGAAGAGAACTTAGCTTTTGTCTTCTGTATAAAAGTGTAAATATTCTTTAAAAAAAAATTGTTACTTTACAAATCAAGATGAGGGTAAAAATACCTCGGGAATTAGGCATTAGTGATTTGTGTGCTTACCCTGGCCAGATGTGAGTTCGAAGCCACGGAGTCGCCTCTCTGGTTTTCCTTGGTAATTGTGGAGTAATGTGTGACAGCTGCTGCTCAAACGCTTTCAAACCAGTGCTCAGTGGGAGGGCGGAGACCACCTCCCTTTTTACTTTGTGGGTGTGGGCTGCTCATGTTATTTTTTTTTCTAAAGTGAAATTCATTTGCATTCAGTATTATATTTCAATTAAAAACTTTTATTACCTATTTTTTGTTTTATATCCAAATACTTCTTTTTCTAGCCTTAGTCTTTTATATTAACATGTTTGAGCTTATTTTTATATTCTTTTCTATACTTGATTTTTATAATTAATTTTTTTCATTTTTTTTTTTTTTTACTTTTTCTACCAAATACTTTTACCTGTCCTGTTTCTTAACATCCTCTTTGATTTGATTTTATTTTTGATACATAGTCTTACTGGGTAGCCCTAGCTGGCCTGGAGCTCTATATGTAGACTGTAGAGATCCACCTCCCTCTGCCTCCTGAGTGCTAGAATTACAAAAAAATGTGCTACCATGTTGTTGTTGTTTTTTTGTTTTGGTTTGGTTTTTTGTTTGTTTTTGTTTTTGTGGGGTTTTTTTGGTTTTTGTTTTTGCTTTTTTTCTGGAAGTACTGGTCTTTAAACTCAAGCCTTGTGTGTGTTAAGGCCTTTACCACTGAGGTGAGGTATCTCCACAGCGCCTTCATTTTCTTTTGGGATGAGTTGAGCTCTCACTTTGTATTCCTACCTGGCCTGGAGGTCTTGTTCGCGCTGCCCTGTGCACAGACATGGATTGTGGCTGTGAGCCACCAGAGTAGCTCTCCACTGACCTTTAGTATTTGGATTTATGTCACAGTTCCATTTGGCCCTGCGGCACACTTCTAACCTAAGGCTTCCAGTCTTTGTGAGATCTGGGGAAAACTTCAGCAATTTTCTATTCACTTCATTGGCATTGGCCTGAGGCCTGCTCAGGTGGTTGGGGCTTAGGCCAAGTGATTCTGGGTTCATGGTATCTTATTCAAAGGTTTGAGATAAACACACAGAGATTTGCAAACAAGCAAGGAGACTTACTTTATTTAAGGCAAAACTGTAATACAGATAAGAAGGAAGTGATGCTGAGAAACCCAGCAGGCCACATGACGCCACTCACGAGCCCAGCTTATTATTTGGGACTTTGTATTTTTTAGTGTCCAACAGGTGACCAATCTTTTGTTCTATCATGTCCCATCCCATAATGTAGCTAATTGTAATCATATGCAAGCCCAACTGTACATAGGCATAAGACATTAAAGAAGGGATTCTCCTAAACATTCACTTAGAGGGCCAGCTCAGCCCACCGCCCATGGTCCAGGATGCATCGGAATGGATACAAGTTGTTACTAATGGATTCTAAGGGAGTAACTTACTTCCATTGCTTAAGTGCAGCCTGAAGCCGGCAGGGCCCTCAGTTGCCAGGTTGCTTGGTGCATTGCATGGAGAAAAGCATGCATGTAGCCAGGCTAAGTAGAGTCCGGGTTGCTAAGCTACCCCATATGCTTGTCTGCCTCAGTCTCATTTCCCCACTTCCTACCCCCAAATTCTTCTAAACACTTAGCAGAGCCTCTCGGTCTAGTGACTGTGACTTGATTAATTCCTCACTTTCTGAGCTTGCATTTGTGTAAATTCCCCTAGAACCATCTTTAATTCATGAGTTTTCTCTTCAGCTATGCAGTCTAGAGTTTTATATCCCTGTTGATTTTCTTTCCAAAACATTTTTGTGTCCAAGTTTTCTATTGTTTAATCTTCTTAATTTTGTTTCATCTTTTTCCTCCTTTTAATACTACCACTGCCTACCTCCAAGGGGGCTTTTGTTTGTTTTGTTTTGTTTTTAATGGTATTGGAGATTAAACTCAGAGCCTCATGCATGTCAGCCAAGGGAGCGTTATCAGGCTCCATTATTTTTTATGTAGAAAATGGTTTATTTGCTTTGTTTTATACATATGACTGTCTTGTTTGCATGTGTGCCTGTGCGCTACATGTGTTTCTGATGCCCATGAGGCCACAGGGCTTTAGATCCCTTTGGAATTGGAGGTACAGAGGGTTGTGAGCCATCATGTGGATGTTGGGGCCCTAACCCAGATCCTCTATAAGAGCAGCAAGTGTTTGTAACCTCTGAGCCATCTCTCCAGCCCCAGCCTTTCTTGTTTTTACAAATGTTACTGTTTCACTGTGATGCTGAGCACACTTTTTGTAGAATTAGCCTGTTCTATTATTTTAGTTTCCTCTAAAGTGAATTCACTTCTTTGATGACTTTGTTTTCTGTCTTTGACTGTAAGTTTCAATGAAAAACTTTTTTGTACAATTGTTTTAGTTGGGAAGCTAGTCTGGCATGTGTGCTCGGGTTTTGTCTGTCTATCTGTCTGTCTCTCTGTCTGTCTGTCTCCCAATATAACAAGCAGCCTAGGAACCAGCATAGGTCAGGTTCCACTGTGAAGCTCTCTCTGCGTCTTCCTACTCCCCAGCCACCAGCTTTCGACAACACCAAAGCCCACGTAGCAGGCAGAAGCTGCTTTCTTTGGCCTCTTGATGAGCCGGGAATCTCTCCTCCTTGGACCCTGATTCCAGCCCCTGGTGGAACACTCTTCAGCCTCATTAACTTAGAATCTGAACTCTGGTTCTTCCCCCATGCTTCCTGCATGCAGATTTGTATCATTTTAGCTCTGCTCACCATCTTTTTGTCTGGGAAGATGCTCATTTGTGTTTTGGATGTTTTCCCATCAGGTCTTATCAGCCCTTGTTTCCTGTTTCCACTTGGTAAACACCATAGGTGCAGGAACTTAGAGTACCATCTGGACCTGAAATTGGGTGGATTTCTATTTATTCTCTGCTTTCTTCTTTCTTTTGCATTTATACTGTCTGTTCTGTTATGACAAATTATCATTAGACCTCATGACTTATAAAAAGCAGAAATGTATTCTTCACAGTTCTGTGTGTCAATTGGTCCAAGACCAACACCCCAGCAGTTCCAATCTTGGGAGGGATGTGGCTCCTGACAAGGGCTGTCTTCTTGGAAGGGCTGAACCAGTCCCTAGAGTCTCTTCTAGGGTCACTAATCGTCTGTCAGGGCTCCCCTCTTATGACCTCTCACCTGGCAGATGCAGAATTTCAACATGAGGATGTGGAGGGTCCATCAGGGTCTAGTCCACTGCATGTGCCACTGTCCAAGCAGGTCCATCAGGGTCTAGTCCACTGCATGTGCCACTGTCCGAGGAGGTCCATCAGTGTCTAGTCCACTGCATGTGCCACTGTCCGAGGAGGTCCATCAGTGTCTAGTCCACTGCATGTGCCACTGTCCGAGGAGGTCCATCAGTGTCTGTCCACTGCATGTGCCACTGTCCGAGGAGGTCCATCAGTGTCTAGTCCACTGCATGTGCCACTGTCCGAGGAGGTCCATCAGTGTCTAGTCCACTGCATGTGCCACTGTCCGAGGAGGTCCATCAGTGTCTAGTCCACTACATGTGCCACTGTCCGAGCAGGTCCATCGGTGTCTAGTCCACTGCATGTGCCACTATGGAAGCATGCTATCTCAACTCTGCTTTCAGTGTGACCGCAACTCAACATTAGTATTTCTTGTCTTGGGCAAGTCTGTTATTTTTGGAAGGGAGTAGTTAGTTAATTCAGAGAGTAGATAATAGTCCTCCATGAATTTTAAAGAATGGTATATACCTATCCAAAGTCCACCTGTGCCTGGCCTAGCTATGAGCAAGGCTTTTAATAAATGCCTGTTGCAGGATCATTGATCCCATTGTGGTCCCTGAGATTGTGAACTGGGAAAACCTGTCTTTTGTTTGGTGCAGTTGTGCCTTGGCATACACTTTAATCCAAGAGCTTTCTGTACACGGGATTTAATAAAGTTAACCCTAGGTCAAGAGGCAGAGCAAGAAACCAGCTGACAGGGATTAAAGAGTAGAAAAGACAGGCCAGGCCTGATGGCGCACGCCTTTAATCCCAGCACTTGGGAGGCAGAGGCAGGCGGATCGCTGTGAGTTCGAGGCCAGCCTGGACTACAAGGTGAGTCCAGGGCAGTCAAGGCTACACAGAGAAACCCTGTCTCGAAAAACCAAAAAAAAAAAAAAAAAAAAAAAAGACTTTGAGTTGAGGGGTATTTAAGACAGCATGTACAAGTAGAAAGGGCTCTGTAGCTTTTAGCTCTTCAGCTCCTTGGCCTTTGGCTTTTTGGACTTTTTGGGCTTTGAGCTAGCAAGCCTTTGGCCTTGGGTTTTGTTTTTGTTTTTGTTTGTTTTTGTTTTTGGCCTTTTCCCCCTGAGCTGTCAGCTGAGCTAGTGAACCTTTTGGGCCTTTTTCCATTGGGACATGAGTTAAGTAGGGAGGTCAGCTGAGTGCTTTCTCTGCCTCTCTGAGCCAACAGGTCTTCACCCCAGCGTCTGGCTCCTGAGTCTTTATTGGTAAAATAGAACGATTGGGGTTTTCATTTAAAGACAACAAATGCCTACTTGGGTTACCCGCTTTTAGTACATCAGTATTGCTATCACTATTATTGTCATCGCTGTGTTTGTATATGATGTATATAATATGGGAACGGGGGGGGGGCGACCCCCGGGGGCAAGAGTGCCAGTGTGTGTGTCTTTTATCCCCTGCACCATCTTGTGGGGCCCCTAAGTCACTAAACACCTGTGTAGGGTGCACTCTTTTAGAAGAAGGAAACAGGAAGTTGCTGCTGTTATCTTACCTAAAGTGGTTTGGTTTCGAGCCTGCTTTTTTTTTTTTTTTTTTTTTCTCTTCTGTATTTCCAAGCACTTTTGTGACTGTGTTGGATAAACTAATGCAGTAGCCAGCCCAACTTATACCTGGAAAGGTACTGGCCAGTCACAAGAGCCTTAAATCCAGCTGGATCATATCTCTTCTTTCTTGTATTGATCAACTGTAGGTCACTGGACTGGTGGACCACAGACACCTGCAACATGATTAACGGGACAGATGGATATTCTTTTCACCCACTGCTAAGCAAGGATGAAGAAGTCCTCTATGTCTTCTCATCTGACTTCTGCAGGTAGCAACTCCGAACAAAGCTCTTGGGCTGCGAGACAGGGCGTGAGGGCTATGAGCAGATGCGCACTCGCCATGCGTAGGGTTCACACGCGCTGGTGCAGGTGCTGGAGATGGCGGTGTGTAATGGCTTCACCGCACAGACTCCAGAAGGTGGCTCTGTTGGTTTGGATTGTCACTCTACTTGCCCCTGTGTGGCCCTGGGCAAGTGACTGAACCATTCTACCTCACATCCCTTTCCCTTTCCCTTTCCCTCCCCCTTCCTCTCTTCTCCCCTCCCCACCTTCACTTCCTCCCCTCCCCCCCCTCTTTCTTTCTCTCTCTGTTTCTTTTATTGGAGACAGGGGCTCAGGTGTCTCAGGCTGATGCAGCTGAGGATGACCTTGAACTTCTCATCCTCCTCCCACCTATACCTCCCTAGTGCTACAATTACCGATGTGAGCTGCCGCACCCTGTCGATGCAGGGCTGGGATTTGAACCCAGGCCTTCGCGGGTGCTGGGCAAGCAACTTACCCGGCTAAGCCACGTTCCTACACTGACTTGGTGTTCTCCCCTCCTATCAGGTCATTATACTTAACGTTCAGCGGCTTTGAGACCGTAGAAGGACTGCCCGCTTTTCGGTATTCGGTGCCTGCAGAAATACTAGCCAATACCTCTGAAAATGCGGGCTTCTGTATACCTGAAGGAAACTGCATGGGCTCAGGAGTGTTGAATGTTAGCATCTGCAAGAACGGTAAGACCTTCTGGGGAGGCTGTGGTTACGGGTGTCAAGAACTGCAGACAGATCTGGGGTATGAAACAAAGAATTTGTCACCAACCTAATACATGGTGCAATTCCAGCCGTTATTCTGACAAGAATAATGTTTTGGCATATGCCTGCAATCCCAGCACCCAGATGGCAGAAGCAGAAAGACAGTGAGATCAAGGCCAGCCTGGGCTACATAGATATACCCTGTGTGTCAAGTGATGTAACACACGTAAGCCAAAAAATTTTAAAAATGACTAGTTTTGGTAACACACCCTTTTGGCTAAGATTCCCAAAAGATTTAGTTTTAAACTCTTTTTGTTGTTGTTTTGTTTTGTTTTTCGAGACAGGATTTCGCTGTGTAGCCTTGGCTGTCCTGGACTCACTTTGTAGACAAGGCTGGCCTCGAACTCACAGCGATCCGCCTGCCTCTGCCTCCTGAGTGCTGGAATTAAAGGCGTGCGCCACCACCACCCGGCTTTTAAACTCTTATCATGAGTTTCCCGGTGTTTCTTTTCTTCTTCTTCTTTTTTTTTAAATTAGAGTTTGTTATTATTGGTGTGGTGGGTGCGCATGCATGCCATGGCGCACACGTGGCACCGAGAGGACACTCGATGGCATCAGTTCTTTCCTCCCACCTTTACGTGGGATCTTGAGAGAGAGCCTCGAGCCTTCAGGCTTGAGCGTCTCCCTCTGAGCATCTTGGCTCCCTCTCAGTGTTTCCCGATGCCTCAGCTCCCTGTTCCTTTCCATGAACGAGAGCGAATCATCAACGCTGCAGCTGGCAAAAGGTGCCTTTCTCATCTTGAGGGTTTAGTTTCAATAGTCAGATGTCACAGCAGAATTGCTCACAGTGACCTTGCCTGACAGGTAGGCACTTGTAGTTTTTGCTCTTGGTTTGGTTTGCATTGAAACATAGTCTTGCTGTGTAGCCCAGGCTGGCTTCAAACTCTCCATCCCTTTGCCTCAGCCTCCTGGGTCCTCGGCGGATGTGCATAGCTTAGTAGCCTTATATCACCATGGGAACGGAGCAAAGAGAAGGGATGTGTTTTTATGAAACTTCTCCAAGTACTTCTTTGCTAGCACTTCTTTGGTGTTTCTTTTGAAACAGGGTCTCACTATGTAGCTCTGGCTACCTTATAACTCACTATGTAGACCAGGCTGGCCCTATTATTTCTATTATTTGTGCTAGATCCCTACATAGAATAGAATTCCTCTCTAAAGTGTGTGGAGGTGGTTGTTGTTATTTTGAGACAAGTTCTCACTATATCATTTGAGACTGGTGCCATACTTAATATGTAGCCCAAGCTATCCTTAAACTCACAGTGGTCCTCCTCCCTCAGCCTCCTCCGATGCTAGAATTACCTCACCCGACCCTCTTTAAAGTTCCTTTAGAGAACCGTATGGCAACCCTCTCTCCTGAATTGCTGTGCTCTTTTCTCAAAAATAAAGTGTTGCACTAACATGGTTCTGTTGTCTAATTGGCATTAAAATTCTTCTTTGGGATGAGCCAGAGGACAGCAGTGCACCCTTCCCTCCCTCCCCTCCCTCCCCTCCCTGCCCTCCCTGCCCTCCCTGCCCTCCCTGCCCCTCCCTGTCCCTCCCTGTCCTTTTCACAGCAGCCCACATACCTTACATCAGACTCCCTGGAGCAGTATTAAAGTCTACACATGAGGATGCTATAGTCTTATATTGTCTGTACTAACAAGCTCTGTGGGTGGTTCCCGTGAGATGGTGTGTGGGTGTCTGGTGACCATAGTGCAGGGGAGCTTCTAATCAGTGAAAGGTCCTGAAGCAAAGCACTTGGCATCACACCCACATCCAGATGTAGACATGAGTATGTTTTTCCAGCTGTGTTTCTTCCTCTCCTTGAAGGGTTGATGCCAAAGACAGACTGTTTCACAACACTCAAACCTCTCAGCACAATGTTTTCTTTTTGCTTTTGACAAAAGAGGTTTTGTCAAAGCAGTTTGTCATAGGTGGACAGTTTTCCTTAATAGATTAAACCTGGGTAGTGTACAACTATCTAAATGGCATCAGTATTGCTTATGAATACGTTTCTAGTGCTCCAGTTTGGGCTTAACTGACCGGAGCTCTTCAGTGTGTCTTCAAAGTAAGGAAGCACAGAAGCTAAACAGAACAACAACAGCAAAAAAAGCAAAAAAAAAAAAAAAAAAAAAAAAAGGGAGTGTCCTTGCTCCTATAACAACCACACAACTTTTAAAAAACTTTTTGAGACAGGTTTTCACTTTACCCGATTTGGCCTTGAAATTCACTGTGTGGTGGGGGCTTGGCCTTGAACTGCTAATCCTCCTGCCAACTGCTGGGCTGACAGGCATGTACCACCATGAACAACAATTGAAAGTCTTTAAACTTTTCTTGCGTTATGCTATCCAGGAGAACAAAGGTCCATTACAGTGAAACAGTTTGTTTTTCTTTCTTCAACATAAAAAGCCAGGCAGGAGTGTGTAATTCTGTAACCCTAACACTTGGGAAGCTAAAGCAGGAACTCTGAGTTCTGGGCCAGCCTGGTCTATGGGGTGAGTTCTGGGCCAGCCTGGTCTATGGGGTGAGTTCTGGGCCAGCCTGGTCTATGGGGTGAGTTCTGGGCCAGCCTGGTCTATGGGGTGAGTTCTTTCCTGGCCAGCCTGAGCTGCAGAATGAGACCCCTGTCTCAAACAATCATCAGAACACCCCCCCCCAAAAAAACCCCAGCAAAACCTTTACTCCATTAGAGAGAACTATCATTTCACTAGCACTCTGAGGTGAGACCTTCTCGTTCGGGTAGAACGCTTCCTCCGCAGTCTGATAGCTGCAGGTCCCTGGGAAAATCTGTTGATGTTTGGGAACCTCAGCTTCCTCAAATGCAAAATAAGGATAAGGGTTTTATTTTCATAGAGTGTCCTAGAATATTATTTAGCATAGATAAATAGATTAAAAAGTGTATACTTAATAGGTTCAGTAACTGTTTAAGTATAAACGCGGCCAGAACTTTGGCATTAAGATGTGCAGTAAAATAATGTGGGCTACATCAGGTGGCAGAAAATGCAGTGCAGATATTGGGCTAGCATATACAGAGAGGTAGTGAGCCTGCCAAGCTGGCTTTTCTCATTCCTTTATGAGCCAGTGTTGTGTTAAAGGCCGGCACTGTTCGTGTCTATGTCACTTCCCACGCAGGTGCACCCATTTTCATCTCTTTCCCGCACTTCTACCAAGCGGATGAGAAGTTTGTTTCTGCCATAAAAGGCATGCATCCAAACAAGGAAGAGCACGAGACATTTGCGGACATTAACCCCGTGAGTATACACTTCTTGGAAGGAGAGCGTGTCTCACTGTGCAGGAGAAGGTTCGGTTGCTTAGTCCGAAGCAAAGACATACTGTATCTGCAAATATTCAAGTGGGCAGAAGTAAATCAGGGTGCGCATTGTGGTCCAGAGCCTATAACGGGATGTCTGAACTCTGTGGGTCAAATCTGTAGAAACCAGCAAACCCCGGTAAAGAAAAAGAAAAAGGAAGCAAAGAAAAAACACAGGGCTGGGGATGTAGCCCAGTGGTCGACTGCTTAGCTAGCTGAGGCCCTAGGTTCAATCCAGCATAACAAAACCCTAATGAAAGCAACATTTGGTGACAGATTTGGTCACCAAAACCAACTGAGGCTGGACCCACATGACCTGGTCAGTCTGCTGTTAGAAAGGATCACAAATGCATTTTACCTTCAGAATTACAGATCTAGTGTGTGTATTCTCTGCTTGGCATATGCAGATTTAAATGTAGATATTCACTTTTGGCACACCTTGTACAGGCAAACCTTTGGTGAGCTTTTAATGTAGACAGTATAGAGACGTGTATGTGTGTGTGTGTGTGTGTGTGTGTGTGTGTGTGTGTGTGTGTGTACACATACATATTATATACTTTGCTTTTAAGTTCACAAAAAAGAATGCTAAGGTGATAGGGGTTCCCTTCGATGTAACAGCCTCTTACTGTAGAAGCTCTTGCATGGATCTGTGATCCCATCTCCCCAGGAGGTTGAGGCGGAGGCTCACAAATTCAAGGCCAGCTCGGGCTGCCGCGGCATACTTTTGTGGATGCCAGAGAAATACTCCAGCAACTAAGCTGCAGCCTGGCCCTCAGGTGTGACCATGTCCCTTCCCTAAGCCATCAGTTAGTTCCCACTGTCGGGCAAACAGTGTAGGGCCAAGTCCTGTGCCCTCCGGGCATACCTGTGGCTGCTGCCTCCGGCCTTCATGGTCGGGGAGTGGACTTGGAAGTCATTCTCCAGCAGGGACCACTGTCCACCCCTTAGCTCTGCATGACTCCCCAGATGTCCATACCCAAAAGGAATTCGTGGCTTCTGCTGGAGTGAGTTGCTCCAGGCTTTGCTCTACCAAGCGGCAGTGTCCTGGCAACTTAACAGATGCCTTGTTTCCGTGTGTGTTCTACCCTGATCTACCAATCAGAGTCTGCATTTTATCAGGATCCTGGGGATTCACTTCCTCACGAAAGCCCCAGTCTGCCCAGCACAATCAGTACTTTTGGTTCTGCTGTGGGGACCAGTTTCCCCTGGTCTACTCTACCTGTAGTGGGTCCTTATGGGTTACACTCTGTTGAAAACATGCCCTGATACATCCTAATTTTCTCTCTCTCTTTGTTTGCAGTTGACCGGAGTTATTTTAAGAGGGGCCAAGAGATTCCAAGTCAACACTTACGTTAAGAAAGTGGATGACTTTGTGTAAGTGTCACCTCATCCTAGAGAGGCAGAGGCTGGGTTTGCCCCGTGACTTTTGGGCGGGCAGGTATCAAGGGGAGTAGAGCCTAACTGCCCCACTTATGGCCCGATGGGGCATGGTCTCAATTTTCAGGGTATCTCGACCTTAGCCTTTATAAGTTGCTGCCCATGACTCAGCTTTTTAAAAAAATTATTTATTTATTATGCATGCAGTGTTCTGCCTGCATGTGTGTGCCGGCACACCAGAAGAGGGCACCAGCTCTCATTATAGATGACTGTGAGCCACCATGTGATAGCTGGGAATTGAACTCAGGACCTCTGCAAGAGCAGCCAGTGCTCTTACCTCCTGAGCCATCTCTCCATCCGCCTCCCACCCCCACCTTCCCAGCTTACAGCTTTACATTGTCCTTTTTATACACGAGGAATCGAAACACAGCAATGAAGTGACTTGCTGGGACTCAACGCAGTTGGTGAGGCCATGTGGATCCAGAACGGCATTTATAGCCAGGCGTGGTGGCGCGCACCTTTAATCGTAGCACTCCGGATGCAGAGGCAGAGGATCTCTGTGAGTTCGAGGCCAGCCTGGTCTACAAAGTTAGTCCAGGATAGCCAAGGCTACACAGAGAAACCCTGTCTCGAAAAACAAAAACAAAACAAACAAACAAACATAAAAGAACAAAACACAAAACAAACAGAATGGCTTTTATCCAGTCACCTATCGATGACTTTTCTTCATACTCCCTATTTCTGCTCAGGCTCAGCCACCGCATGTTCTCGTTCGGACAGCTGCAGGGGGCTCTTGCGTCCAGCCTTTCTCTTTCACATTTCAACCATAAGCAACTCCTTAGTAAGAATCCCCAACCCACAAAAGTGAAAGAAAAGCAACGCTCTTCCTACTATAGTCTTCTCTCCTAACTTGCCAGTGGGATTTTTCTTAGATCTGATAAAATACCTATCAAATAGTATTTGATGAAAAGACAGGACATAAAACCATATGTGTCATCTGTCTATCTATGTATCCGTCTGTCTATCGCCTATCTGTCTGACTGTCTCCCTATCTGTCTATAAACCTTGGTGTATTTCTCCATTGACCTCTCCAGATTTAACCTCATGTTATGGGCTCCCTTCTAAGAAGCAGACCTGGTTTGCGGAGATGTCTTCCGGTGCCTGTCTATGTATTTTTGAGATACATATTATAGAAGTTAAGATCTGGAACTTTCGCTGGGCGTGGTGGTGCACGTCTTTAATCCCAGCACACAGGAGGCAGAGGCAGGTGGATCTCTGAGTTTAAGGTTAGCCTAGTCTACAAAGTGAGTCCAGGATAGCCAAGGCGACAAAGAGAAACCCAGTCTCAAAAAACAAACAAGCAAACAAACAAACAAAAGAAAAACCCAAACAAAAAATCTGGAACTTGAAATTCAAAATGGACTTACATTCCTGGTTCCGCTGTTCACTTGCAGTGATACCTACTTTCTTTCCTCCCTGGACATAATGGGAGCCATGGCATGTGGCTGTTATAAGAACTGAATAAAGCCCCCAAAACCACTGAGCACAGAGTGGTCAAGTGGGCTTTTGTTGCAGAGACAGTGTGGTGGCTTAGAAACTTCTGGAGTGGCAGCTTGTGTCATTTGCTGCCCCTTTGATGAGTCTGCGTTTCGTAGCTTATGCTTTGATAAAATACCACACCGAGGTGCAGCCTTGCGTTGCTGGCTGACGGTGCCGCTGTCTTGAGTTCGGATTTATACGAGTCGGCGGAAGATAACTAAGAAGCTTAGGGTAAATTCCTGGGAACTGGGTGAATTCCGTGTGCTGTATGTACTCTTTGTGTGCACTTGTCTCTCCAGGTGAGAAATGTTTTCATGAGGGTCTCCATTAAATAATGCCATCCTTTGTCTTTGCAGTGAGACGGGAGACATCAGGACTATGGTTTTCCCAGTGATGTATCTCAATGAGGTAAGTCCTAGGAGAGGAGAGGGAGCCACAGTGGACTTTAACTGTCCAACTTCCCTTATGAGGTCTGCTACTATAGTGATGTGCCACTTACATTATGCAAGAGGAAGAGATGGCTTTTCTGTGCATGTGCATGAGAGAGACAGAGACAGAGACAGACAGAGACAGAGAGACAGAGACAAAGAATGCAACTGCCCACAGAATCCAGAAGGGGGCGCTGCTCTCACTGCCTGGAGATGGAATTTTGCCTAAACAAGCGATATGCTTGCTGGGCGGTGGTGGCGCACGCCTTTAATCCCAGCACTCGGGAGGCAGAGGCAAGTGGATCTCTGCCAGTTCTAGGCCAGCCCGGTCGACAAAGCGAGTCCAGGACAGCCAAGGCTACACAGAGGAACCCTGTCTTGAAAAAACAAAACAAACAACAACAACAACAGAGATGTGCTTATGTATATAAAGCAAAAAACAACACAGTGACTCCTGGTGCAAACCAAACAAAACCAGAGTGATCTGTGGAAAAGTAACTTAGACCCATGTAACCGTGGCATGATTCATGCCAAATTCTTTAGCAACCTTCCTGCGAAGGCCATTGGACACAGAATCTGTGTGATGCTGTACCCTTCCCGGATTTAAACTAATGAAAAGTATATAGATAAATTTTAAAAATTGTACAAAAACAAAAAACCAGGATTCCTTCAGAAAACCCCCCTTTAATACTTGTGGAAGGGGTCTGAGTCTGGGAGTTGTTGGGTAGGTGTCCTTCTTTCTTAAAAACACCAGTTGAATAAAACTCTCTTCTGGGGTGCTGCTTAAATGGGGAATGAGCTGCAAAGATGACAAGAAAGCACTGCTATGTTGTCCCGAGAAGCCTTGGTTGCTATTGACGCCCTGGCACCTTGACATTGTCTGTAAAAAGTGACATCAGGGGCAAGTGAGGTGTCTCAGCAGGTAAGGGTGCTAGCTCCCAAAAGCCGAAGAACTTAAGTATGCTCTCCAGAACCTATGGGGTGGATGGGGAGAATCAGCCCTGGAAATTGTCATCTTACGTCTGACGCACGCAAGCACGCACGCACACACCTCCGAACTACCGCCACCACCACTGCCACTTCCACCAAACAATAACAGCAAACAAATGTGTTTAAAATTATGAATCAAGGTTAGGAATAGTGACATGTGCCCCTAATCTAAGTACTAGAGAGGCAAAGGCAGGTAGATCTCTGTGAGTTTAAGGCCAACCAGGGCTGCCCAGTGAAATCCTGCATTAAGAAGGAAGGAAGGAAGGAAGAAAGGAAGGAAGGAAGGAAAGGAAAAGGGAAGGAAAGAAAAATACTAGACCTGGAAGTGACATTGGTGACTGCTGTCAGGAAGAAGCCCCAGCTCTGACAGGTCTGCGACAGTTACTGAAAAATCTTCCACAGAACTTGACACCCCCCCATGCCCCCAGTCAATGCAAACTAAGCAGGCTTATTGTCCGTTCTTATGGACTCTTTTGATGCCTCACCTGTTACGCCGAGTCATCAAACCTCTGTTCTCATACTTAAAATGCTAGTCTAGAGTGTTTCCTTGGTTACGAATTCTTCCTCCAATTCTTGTTAGCTCCACAATTCATTTGAGCCATTTTTGAGACTGGTGACTGTCAATATCTGGAGAGAAATTATACTGTCTGGATATCATTTATTTTTATTTTATTTTATTTTTTTAAAATATCTATTTATTTATTTATACAGTATTCTGCCCGCATGTGTGCCTGCACACCAGAAGAGGACCGAGATCACATTATAGATGGTTGTGAGCCACCATGTGGTTGCTGGGAATTGAACTCAGGACCTTTGGAAGAACAGACAATGCTCTTAACCTCTGAGCCATCTCTCCAGCCCCTGGATATCATTTATGTAGTGTTGCATCCATTCATTTACTCAGCCAGTATTAGTTAAGCACCTACTGTGTACTGGGTGCTCCCCACAGTGTGGAGGTAGTTGAGATGTCTTGCTTTCAAGGAACTCACCGTCACGGAGCATAAGCAGGCAAACTGTTGTGCTGGTTTCCAGGACAAGTGAGGTTCTAGGGAGAGCAGCAAAAGCTCCTCCTCAGGCCTGAGGTAACCAGAGACACTTCCTAGAGTGAAGTAATGCTGAATTGAATTTTGAAGTAACCATTTGATATACATCACTTATTTTTGTGCCACAGTGACAGAAACAACTTGAAGGAGGAAGGGTTATTATGGCTCACGATTTCAGAAAGACTTCAGTCCATCATGGCCAGGAGACCATATTGATAGGTGTGGTGTTGGTGGCAGAGGCATGTGGCTGGACTCCTCCCGTCACAGTGGAAGCTACTTCTCCAGTCAGGTCTCCCTTTCCTAAAGGCTTCACAGTCTTCCAAAGCAGTAAACATGGCAGCGTACACCTGGAACCCAGCAGGCCAGAGGCAGCACCACAAGTGTGAGGCCAAGTCTAGTGCACATTGTGAGTTCCAGGCTAGCCAGCGCTAGAGTGAGACCCTACAAACAAGCGAACAAAAACAGCCCTACAAGATGGTAATCAACATTTAAAACATGAACCTGTGGGGATAGCTCAGCGTCTAAACTATAACATATATTATCTCAACATTTCCTGATATCTTTCTTTTTTTTTATCTTTCTTTTTCAATCTGTGTTGAGTTGTAACTGTCTTCAAGAGAAACTATATTGAGTCAAAGCTCTTTTTATTATTCTAAGTGAGTTTTCAGTATGTCTTGTTTGCTGACAAGACATAATCAAATTGTATTGTTTGAAATAGACACACACACACACACACACACACACACACACACACACACACACAGTATCTAGTCCTCAAGATAATACTGTTTCTCCCTCCTCCAGAGTGCTGTCATTGACAAAGAGACTGCAAGTCAATTGAAGTCTGTGGTTAACACAACTTTGATTGTCACCAACGTACCCTATATTGTCATGGCACTGGGTGTACTCTTTGGCTTGATTTTCACATGGCTTGCGTGCCGAGGACAGGGGTCTATGGATGAGGTAAGTGCTAGCTACGGGAATTTCTCTCTTGTTGATAAGTCTTTCCTGAGGAATTCCTCAATGGTCTTTATTGAAGGGCCATCAGCTGGCTCCTTTTGGTAGATTTGGGAGTCTACGGGAGTGGGGAACACTGATTTTTGTGGTTGGACCAAGTGGTAGGAAGGGCTGATGTGTGTTGAGAAATGCAGGGTGATGGAATGGTGCCGTTTGGTATCCAAGGCTCTCTCTGTGGGTTTGGATATATCCCACTGGAAGTAACTTCACATCTTTGAAAACAAAAATGTGAGTCAGGAATATAAACCATTTAAACCCCTAAGCTTCGGTGCTGGGCTGCCTGGGTTTGAATCCCAGTTCCGCCACTAAACATTTAGATGACCCTTGAAATGTCCTCGATTTCATCATCTGTAAGAAGAATGATGTCTTCCTTGTGAGTTTCTGGAGCTGATCGGATGATGTAGTGAGCACAGAGGCTTGGTGCTATTCAGTAAGCTTAGTTATTATATATGATAAAATAATTCCAATATTGTAGAGCAAAGGGGCCAGAGACCCGCTTGTTAAAAATCTCTGATATAGCTGGGCACAGTGGTGCATGCCTGTAATCCTAGTACTCAGGAGGCAGAGGTAGGCAAATCTCTGAGTTTGAGGCTAGCCTGGTTTACCAAGAAACTCTGTCTTGAAAGAAATAAAATCAAATCCCTGCTATATCTGAAGATGCTATGGTTGAGATCCTATAGCAATGGTAAGAGGTGGCCACGTGACAACCATTCATGTCCAGGACACATGGGATAAACCTGCTCAAATTGGCCTCTCAAGTGACCAGGAATCTGAAAACCTCTTGTGATGCTCTTTGATAGAAGCCCTTCTTTTTCTGTGGATGTAAGGTTGAGGCAAGGACCTGACACATGCCAGGCAAGCACTCTACCACTGAGACATATGGCTAGTCCTGAAATACAAATGCAGTTTTGAGATGAGGTTTCTCTGAGCTGCTCAGGCTGACCTTGAACTTGCTCTGTGGTCCAGCCAGGCTTTTAATTTGTGATCCTCATGCGTGAGCATCCTCAGCTGACTGGGATTACAGTCAAGCTAGCCCTGCTAGCCAGATAGCGATAAGGCAAACTGTCTTACCATTGCCATCTATGGATCTGCCAGCCTGTGTCATCAGCGGAATTTTCCTAGGTATAATCATACCATTGTTAACTAGAAACCCATGATTAACCCTTTTCATGTCTTCTGCAAGTGTTAGTGAGCATCCGTGGTTTCGGAGACACTGCTCCCTGGCAGGTTACAAACCAGGAAGGAGGCTGTTTCGGTCCAGGATGCTAAGGGTTCCAGTCCCAACCATCCACAGAGGGGAACTTGCAGATCTGGCAGTGGGGGCTATCCTCTAATACAGTCAGGTTAGAGCCTTAAGAGAGCAAAGACAGCTAAGAGGAGAGAGGGGAGCGGAGCGAGCTGCCTTTCCATCAGCGTCTTCTTGCTCCTTTCCCACCCCCACTTTGCCTCATCTTTTCACATCAGAATGGACGTGAACATCTAACCTCTGCACTTTCTTTCTGTCTCAGGGGACAGCAGATGAGAGAGCACCCCTCATACGAACCTAATGGAACTTACCTGATGCCTGAACTTAGTGAGAGAATGTGTGAACTGCCCCGCCCTGAACAGGGACTCGGGAAACCCTGCATCCTCAAGGCTCCTGGCCTGCCAAGAAGAGAGAGAAGGCCAGTGCTGGCAAGTGAGGAGAACTTCCTGGACAGAGAGAGGGTAATGAGCAGGGTACCATAGCTGGCCACTATGCTTTATTAAAAAAAAAATCACGTCTCTAAAATTGTTTTTAATGTGTCTAGGAAGCATTTAATAAACTGTGTAGAAACTTTTTTTTTTTTGCGGTTGGGCTCTGGGAGCTGTGGGATTTTTGTGACCCCCTGTTGTAGATACAATGCCGGCACCACTTGTGAATGTGACTTGGCCTAACCTGATTCAGTGCGCTTCACTCTCCAAGCTTTGTGTTCAAGATATGTGTATTGTATGGCTTTCCGTTGTTCTTCTCCATTCACCTCCTTACGCAGAAGGAAGAATGTGGTACCCAGGGTAAAAAGATAACTTCATACAACGCACCAAGCAGATGTGTCTGGTTTCCTTCCTTAAAACATTGCATTTTGCATTTCACTCTAACCTTCGGGGGAAACAACTCGATCTTTGACTATTTTATGGTGTATAGGAGTCAAGTGGGAAAGGGGTGGGGTGGGGACTGTAGGTCGATAGCGTTGGGCTCCTGCGGGTTTCTAGTTGTGTTTTTGTGAAGCGGGGATGCACCAGTGATGCTGGTAAGGGTAAGACAGACACGTCATTTAGAACAGAATCCGATGTTAGCTGTGGCACTTAGAGGGTTAACTGTCATCTGTAGTCAAAGGTGTCCTGTTGTGGAAACACGCTCTGGGAGAAGGAAATCAATGACTTCTGTCCCCCCCGCCCCCAAGCGTCTTTGCCAAATAGGACAGTGACATGGAATGATGGTGGCTGCCAAACATGGAGTGATTATTTGTAAAGTTATGAACGTTGCAAGTCCAGCTTGTCTATCGCTTATGTTGCATATAGTCCCAGGAAGTCTGTACAGGTTAGAGACGTGTTTCTTCTGGACAAAACTCTGAAAAGAAAACTTTAATTTCATTCCTTGGATTTAGCCCCAGCCATTGTGGCTCACTGTCACTAAGTGCCCTCTGCTTCCTGTGACAATCATTTTTCTGACAGAATCACAAGGGTGTGGAGTGCTAGACAGAAGGTGCTTCAGATAAGGAGGCACGAGAAGACAGCAAGCTGCTTTTCTTTGGAAGGCACTGGCTTTCAGTGTAGGGCTGAGGGCATAAGCGTCACAGCCGTCAGACCTCAGCCATCTTAGAGGGCATTGTCCTTGATTCTCAGACTCCACAGTTGACTTTGTTTTGTCTGTCTGTCTTCTGAGACAGGGTTTCTCTGTGTATGGCCCCAGCTGTGCTGGAACTCTGCTTTGTAGACCAGGCTGGCCTCGAACTCACAGAGATCCGCCTGTCTTTGCCTCCCAAGGGCTGGGATTAAAGGCGTGCGCCACCACACCCAGCTTCCACCATTGATTTTTTACAAGGAATCTTATATACTATCTGGCTAACCACTTATAGAATTTCCTGAAAACTGAATTTTGTTGTTTAAAACTGAATTTCAAATAAGCAAAGCTAAAAACAGATTTTATATACCTGTTTGAACATAAAATGTTGCTTTAATATATAGGCCCAATTTTCCTCTCTTGACACTAAATATGTGAGGCTTCCCTTGTTTTTTATTTTGGTATTTTTGAGACAGGGTCTCTCTGTGTAGCCCTGGCTGTTCTGGAACTCAGTAGGTAGAGTAGGCTGGCCTTGACCTCTCGGAGATCCGCCTGCCTCTGCCTCCTGAGTGCTGGGATCACGCTTGGCTGACGTTTCCTTTTTAGAAGAGATAATGTGTTAAATTTCCACCTTTCCTACTACTCAAAATAGGAATATGAATACACCAAATCACCAAAATGTGAAAAGTAAATTGAAAATATTTGACTTTTATAATCACAAGTGTTTTTAGGCTTTGTTGATATTTAACTAGGTAACTGGCATATCTTACTCTTCATGCATTGAGACAGGGTCTCAGTCTGTAGCCCAGGCTGGTTTGGAACTCACTATGTAGCGTAGTCGACCTTGAATCTATGGTAAACCCCCTGTCTCAGCCTCCCATGTGCTGAGATTACAGGCATGCACTACACCTCACTCTCTTTATGCCACTGCTTATCCACACTAATAAACTGATAAGCTTGTGCATACTAATTGGTTCATTCCTATTTTCAGGATATAATCGTCTCTGAGGAGATATTTTTAAACACAGACATTATAGCAGCTAATGATACACACAATAGACTGAGTCTTACACAGAAAAATGAGATCAAACTAGATTAACCATTTGTTAGTGCCATGGTTATTAATAGTGATGGCTCAAAATCACATTTGATATTTTCCTTCTAAAAGGTCCATGGCAAAGCCACAAGCCACAGTCAGAATTATAGGTTGACTAACAACAGATGTACCCAGTTGGTGTGGAATTGAAAACAGCAAGTTGTTCTCTGTGTTCATTCTTTTGTAGCCATTAGCCTGGAAAGGCCTCAAAGGCTGCGGCCATCAGCTTTCTCACACCACAGGATGGCAGGGGCCTGGGAGAGCACAGGGTGGGGGATGGGCATTTCCACAGAGGCTCTGCCAAGGAGAACTCCACTTCCTTGTGTCTTACAATAACCACTAACAGTCAAATGGAAGACGTACTACAGAGATAGCCCCTATTGGGGTTCTTGCTGAAGGGGGACAGTTTTTACCTCAAGTTGTTTGTAGTGTGAATTCTTCAAAAAGGCGCTCTGAGAATTGTTAGTGGTGGAAATCGCTTGTGTCTGCCTTTAAAAAAGAGTGATCAGAATGTTTCAATGTAGCTTACGCGGTTGGTTCGTTTCTTGTGATTCTTGACCTGGTTTTATTTATACCCATAATTCAATTAAATGTTTCACTAATTAAAAAAAAAAACGTTTATATGAAGTTGCACTGTGAACTGTCTCTCATTGGATGGAGTCTCACTTGAGAAATTTGCCTCGGCTGACACAGCCCCAGGTTACACTCTTTGGGCCACTTGTAATTTCTGTCCAGTTGTGAAAGACAAGCCAATCCAAGCAGACCCTTTACCCTGATTTTGGCCTCAGGGTTTTCCTCAGAGATGTGGAAGCCTCCTGACAACGTAAGGGGGGCTAATAACAAACACCCCGGCAGCCCTAAACTAAGGGTCAGCTGGTTTCTGATGAGTCTCCCAGCCTCAGGGTCATAAGAGGCTCCTTGGCCTGGAACTGCTCTCTAGCAGGATCTAAGAGTATTCTCCCCACCCCGTGGCCCTCCACACTGGCTCCTTTCCTCTCTGCCTCCTTCCCCAGCTGGGCACTGCTTCCCACATTTACTCATTTCCTTGTCTTTCCTGCCAGTCCCTCAGCGCTCTCATCCCAAGTCATATCACACTAACGTCCTAATCTTGGGCTACCTCTAACACCTCAACTGACATGCTCACAGCCTACCAAGAAGGGTGCTGGAGATCAGGGAGATCAGGCAGCATTGGGGTCCCGGGGCTTTTGATTCTGGGGACATTTAGATTGAAATCACTAGCCCTAAACTTTGGATTTCCTTTAAAACCTCCCATCTCAACATCCCACCTTACTCCTGAAATCAGAGTAGAGCCAGAGCCATTGTAAGGTTTCCTGGTCAGCTTTACAGACACACTTACCTGTGAAGGAACTTGGGGGCCCTACTCTATGTCTTTCTAGGAACCCCAAACCCAATCTCAGTAGCTTGAGTCACAAGGGAAGCTCCTCATACCGACTGCTTACCCATAGCTATACAGAGACGCATTAGACTAGGTACCACACCGAGCCCAAGTGTCTCAAATCTGGGATTATAAGTATCAAGAAAGAAGCCAGGTGTAGTGGCACACACCTTTAATCCCAGCACTTGGGAGGCAGAGGCAGGTGGATTGATGTGAGTTCGAAGCCAGCCTGGTCCACAAAGTGAGTCCAGGACAGCCAAGGCTACACAGAGAAACCCTATCTTGAAAACCAACCAACCAACCAAACAAAAAACAAGAATCCAGAAAGAATATTTAAAAGACTGATAAGGTATTAAAACATACCTAGGAATAGTATTTAACATATAATATAGAATAAGAGCCACAAAACACAGTATAGAAAGATGTACATAGATTCAGCAGGAGATAAAAGTCTCACTTCCATTAATAACTTCATTCTTTTGTTAATCAAATACAAAAAAAAGATTTTAAACACGATACACTCACTTTACATACAATAAAATTTACTTATTTGACACATTCTATGCCACTGCGTTAGTAAACTGGCTGAACTGTACATTTTCATTGTCGCAATGAAATCTATGCTAGTTTCTAGACACTCCCTCTTTCTACTCTTAGCCCTGGCAACTACTAATCTGCATTCTGTGGGTAGGATTGCCTTTCCCAGACGGTTCATGTAAAAAGAACCTGCTTTCTGCCACACACCGTACACACACAAGAGGCACATGGAAATTACAGTCTAGTGGGGAACAGAGTGGCTGCATAGTCGTACAGGAAAGTGGAAATCAGCCATGATTCACGATGCTCTGAGGATGGCACTAGGAGGTGGGCTAGTGGGAGCAGGATGAACCCAGGAACTGGCGGGAACAAGTTCACTACGTGTGGTGGTTTGAATGAGAACGCCCCCCCCCCCCCCCCCGTAGGCTTCTGTGTTTGGATGTTTGGTTCCCAGCTGGTAGACTGTTCAAGGATTAGGAAATACAGCCTTGCTGGGATAGGTGTGTTAGTGGGGGGTAGGCTTTGAGCCAAGATCAGACCTTCTCTGTCTCTGCTCTCTCCCCTCCCCTTCCCCTCCCTCCCCCACCTCTTTCCGCCTGTTATCTATGGATCAGATGCAAACTCTTAGCTACTGCCTGCCTTGACGTCAATAGACAAAGCCTCTGAAACCAATGAAATGCTTTCCTGCATAAGCTGCTTTGGGCAGGGTTGTCTCTTCAAAGCAACACAAAAGTAACTAAAACACTACACACAACAAGGGTATTTGGTTGGGGTTCAGGAAGGAAAGAACAACGGGCAGCGAAGCTGGCTGGGAAGGAATCAAAAGCCATGCTGTGTTAGGGCTGATCAGACCATGTTAAAGATTTTTGGTGTTTTGACCTATTTCAAAATCAATTGGAGGCCAGGTGATGATGGCACACTCCTTTAATCCCAGCACTCGGGAGGCAGAGGCAGGTGGATCGCTGTGAGTTCGAGGCCAGCCTGGTCTACAAAGTGAGTCCAGGACAGCCAAGGCTACACAGAGAAACCCTGTCTCGAAAAACAAAACAAACAAACAAACAAACAAATCAATTGGAAATTGTTGGAAGTTTTAAAGAGAAGCATCCTGTAAAGGTGAAAGAGACAACAGGATTGTTTAGGAAGACCCATGGAGTGAAGAATGAATTGAGACAGTTGCCAGAAACTGTGGGGTCAGTTAAGAAACTGGCTCCATCCATATTTGCACTTTCAGTGAGAGTTCTGTTTTTTATTAATTTTTTTTTTCTTCTTTTCTCCGAGACAGAGTTTCCTCTGTGTAGCCTTGGCTGCCCTGGACTCTCTTTGTAGACCAGATTGGCCTCAAACTCACATCAACCCACCTGCCTCTGCCTCCCGAGTGCTGGGATTAAAGATGTGTGCACCGCCACACCCGGCTTTTATTACATTTTTACTTGGTGTGATCTTAGCCTTCATATGCAACTCCTTTCTGGAGTTTTTAATTTCCGGCAATATATTTGAACTTGAAGCAGTTCTCTTATAGAGAAACAGCAGGGCGGTGGGCAGTGGGCATCTTCAGCACGTGGGAAGTGGACTAGCGGCCACCACTCACCCATCTGCTCAAGTAGGAACCAGGGAGTTTCCTTGAGTCCTTCCTTCTCCGGTCTGAAGCCACAGAGCAGATCCTATGCAGTTTTATTTATTCTCTCTCTCTCTCTCTCTCCCTCTCTCTCAGATTTGTCCTCCTAACACCACTTGTCAGAGCTACAACCAAGACCTTGTCATCTCATTATGGGGCTCTTCAATACCTGTGGAAAGCTCTCCTTCCCACAGATACGCAGGCCCCTCCCAACTGCCCCATGATGATCAGAGGGATCTTAGGACAGCTGATTTGGGTAGGATTAGCTGGAGAGAGGGCTCAGCAATTGAGAACAAGTGCTCGCAGAGGACCCAAGTTCAGTTCTCGTCACCCACACCATGTAACTCCAGCTCCAGTGACCCAAAACCCTCTCCTCTAGATTCTGGGAGGGCCGCACCCCCACCCCACCCCCAGTCACACAGGCATGTTCCCACACACAAGATTAAGAACAAAATAAACCCAAGCATTTTAAAATTAGTTTGGGAGGCCGAGGAGACAAAGTAGTAAGAAAGAACACTTGCCTCACAAGCGTAAGGACTGAGTTCGGATCTCACGTAAAAAGCTAGGTGTGCCCACTCATGTCTAAGAACAGTGCTGACCAGCACACAGTCTGGAGGTTCCCTGAGATCTACTGATGGAAAAGCCATAACCCCCAGGCTCAGTGGAAGACGCTGTATCAAGGGCCTAAGGTGGAGAGGAGGAGAACACTGGATGTCTGTAGCCTCCACATACATGCATGAGTATGCACGCCTGCACACGAAGGTAAGCACATGCATACAACACAGATGAAAATTGTTTGATATACTTCTACTGTGAATCCTAGGCTGGCTTTAGATTCAGCCCTCCCACTCATGTCTGTCTCCCGGATGTTGAGGTTATACATGTGCACAAACAGGCATGTTTGTTTTTAAAAATTAAATTCTGATAAATAACATAAGGAAACAAAAACGTAATGGTAAGTGGAGCTGGAGAGACAAGTCAGTACAGTGCTTGCTGAGCAGGCTTGAAGATGTGAGCTCAATCTTCATCACCCATATTTAAGACCAAACAAACAATGCCGAGTACAGTGGCATTCATCTATAACCATAGCACGGGGCGGGCAGGGTCAGGGATCCCCTGGGGCTTGCTGGCTGGCCACTCTTGCCAAATCAATTGAGCTCTAGACTCAGTGAAAGACCTTGTCTCAAAAAATATAAAAGGAAATTAGAAAAATACCCATGTCACCCTCTGACCTCCACACATGTGCACATATGTGCACATGCATCCTACACACACACACACATTAAAATTGTGTGCAAAGAGATTCCTTAAAAAACTAAAACTTCATCTACCACATGACCCAGCTGTATCTCTAAGAACTCCAAGTTAGCCTGTCATGGAGACACATGCACATCAGCGTCTACTGCAGCACTAGTCACAATCATCAACAAACCAAGAGCTTCCCAACAACAGATGGTTGTATGGTAACACACACACACACACACACACACACACACACACACACACACGCATGCAGGCACGCACACAAAGAAAAGGTAGTATATATACACAAAGAACATTTCAAGCATAAGGAATGAAACTATGTCATTTGCACAAAAAATGGATATGACTGGTGATAATCATAGTAAGTGAATTAAGGCAGTTACAGAAGGACAAATGTTTCCTCTCATTTATGATTCGTAGGTTTAAATACATACATAAAATATATATGGCATGGAAACAAGTAAAACTGCTAGGGGACAAAGGGGGACTAATGGGAGGGGTGAGGAGAAGAAAAAAATTAAGAATAGGAATATATGTCCAAAATACAATATATACTAGTATGAAAATGTCCCAATGTAGCACAGTACCACGAACAATAAATATTTTTAAAAGGAAAAAAAAAAAAAGAAGTGGGGCTAAGTAGAGAAAAACCGTGTTCCAAACTAGAGTTCAGGATATACCAGCAAAATGGCTTTGGGGACAGTGCTTAGCTACTCAGTTCTCTCATCTGTGCAAATTAGTCAATGACAGAGTCTTCTCTGCGGGGGGCTAAGGATTAAATGTTTCCCGGAAGTGCGATGCAAGACACAGACTTTAGCAGTTAGAGAGCTCATTAGCTTCATTCGGGTCAGCCACTAAATTAACGTATGCGAAACCTAGAGTGCTGGGGCGTGTGCCACATAGTAAGCACACGTGTCAGTACTATTCCCATGATCTTTCCATCACTCCTCTCGGGCTCTTTCCCAACTGCTTCATCTACTGAAACCTCATCCCCGCCCCCAGCCCCACCCCTGGAAGGCCCACTCCTCGGAGGTAAGGGCAACATCTTCACGCCCTAGCGCATGCAGTCCCCGCAGCCTGCCACCGTGCTAACTCCACGCCCAGCTTCCCATCACCTCCCCCTCCGTTGTGACGCCCCACGCCACGCGAAGCCACAACACACCCCCCGGAAGTGAGCGGGACGGAGGCGTTCCCGTTCTACCCTCCACCCACTCCCAGCCTTGGTTCCCTTCCTCCTCCGCTTAGGTCCGAAAAGAGGAAGGAACCAATGGTAGGGCCCGAGGTTTCCCAGCCGGACGGAAAAAGCGGAGCGCACTGAGCGGAGCGCCGCGGGAGCCCGGACCAACCTAAACGCTGCTCCCGCGACATGGCTTTCAATTTTGGGGCTCCTTCGGGCACTTCTGGCACCTCTGCAGCCACCGCGGCACCGGCGGGTAAGTCAGCCCGGGGACCTTCTTTCTCCAAGGAACGGAAGCCTTGGGCCCGCCCCCTCGGTCCGACACCACCTGGCTAGGGATCCTGGGGTTGCCCTGGCACGCGGGACATCTTGGGGGGGGGGGGCGGCATGTGGAAAGGTTGGGCGGCGGAGGAAGAGGCTGGGGGTGGCGGGGGGAGGCTGCGGACTGCTTAGGCTCGGCCTGGGGCTCGCCCGGCGCGCGCGTCTAGCGTGGCCCGGCCGCAGCGTCGCTTCCCGCCATCGGAGAGTCCGCCCCGGAGAGGCCGGAGGCTACGCCCCTCTCCCTTCCTGGGACCCTGCGTCCCCCTAGTCCGCCTGGGTCTCCGGGTCCAGAGGGGGTAAGACTGGAGCCAGACTGCTCCCTCTGTCCCCTTCTTATCCCGTGGGTGGGGGGGGGGGGAGGAGCGGGGGGAGGGGATGCTCGGCCCCGGCCCCAGGTGTCCTTCGCTCCTTCTGTCTGTCCCCAGACCTCTGCTTTCTTCACCCGATCCAGCGCCGGTCAGGTGTGTTCACGCTGTGAAACCTATTTTGCTGATTCTTACCTTGCTTTCTTTTCCTTGTCTCTTTCCCTCCTTCTCACCTTCTCAAATTTTTGTTTCTCTGCCTCCACGCCAATCAGGATTTGGTGGGCTTGAGACTGCCAACTCCACCGCCAGTGGGTTTAATTTTGGGGGTTTCGGATTAACTGCTAATCCTGCAGTGAACTTTAATATTGGGAATTTCGGTGTTTCTACTACCTCGGCGACTCCTTTCAATTTTGGTAACAGTCTGGCGAGTGCAGGTAGATACTGCGGGTCATGTGTGTTAACGAGTGTCGGGGGCAGGAGTCCAAGAATGTTCCGATGTTCCTAGAGTTGGGGGGGAAATGGCACGTGTCTAATAAGGACCGGGGTTCGTTTCCTAAGGTCAAGTCAAGTGTATATAAGTTTTTGACTGTCTTAAAAGATGTGGGGTTTTGGAAAGCCTCGAGAGATAGAATGTTCCTTTGTTGGGTTTGCATTTAATCCTACAGAGTACAGCTTCAAAATGATACGAATTTGGAATGGAATTTATTTAGGATAAATGTCTTTCAAATTATTAACTGTAGTACAAGCTCAGTGTTTCCCTGGGATTCTTGGACTCCCGCAGTCATTTTCCATTTTTTATACATATTTCATCTGAATTTCATCTTACTGTCCTTGTGTTTCCAAGAGAAACAAGTCTTATACGAACAGCAGTGACCCGTTTTGTTTCCATCTGTATAAGAATTTTTTTTCTTCCATCAACTCAACACATTAGGATGTATTTCTATGATACATGCAATTGCTGAAAGAATCTACAATTCTTTGCTGGATTTTGGGGAAATTCCCCATGAGCAGTTTAATTTACCAGATGACATTGAGTCTTAAGAAGTAGGCTTGACATCCTTGCATTCAAAAAGAATAATTAAGTTTTTTTTTTTTTAATCTGTGGGTTGTTTGAAGATCCTTAAATTTTTTTCAGTTTAAAGTAGGCTTATGAGTTAAAATGACCCTTAGAACAATCTTGATCCTTGGCTGCTCGTATATGAATTTACCGTACATAGTCTGTTATGTCACTTCGGCCCATGCCAATTATTTGCATTTGGTAAACATTACTTCCTAAACCTACTTGGAAAGTCGGGTGTTTTTGTCCATTCACTTGACTCTGCATTGTTTATGTCACCCTATCCTGTGAGTTGAAAATAATGTGGGAAATACTTGAAAATTCCAAAGATAAAGTGCCCTCGGAGTGTTTACTTTTCCTCCTTTGCTTAAAATTGGCACTGGGCAAAACAAACCTTATTTTGAAATTTATGTTTCAGAATAAAGCAAACCACATGGTTCAACAGCAACAAATAAACCTGTTTGTATTTGCTTGGTTTCACGTCCATTTGAAGTCCTCATTGTTGAGTTTTGAGTTGTACAAATATAATTGTGTTTTGATTGCTTTCATATGTTAATGAACTTGGCCTTCATCAAAGCGCTTTAACAATTAACATGTTTTTGTATCCATGCAGGTTGCCTATTATTAGTAAGGCATTTTTGATAACTTGAAACATGATAAGATACTGACTAGAGGTTTTATTATGTAGCCAATTTGGATAACATAGTTATTCTTTGAAAGCAGCAAGTTAAAAGGGGACTAAAGACAGTACTTCTTATTTTAGGGGTTTCATCAAGATGTTTAGTCAGCAGTAAGGTGGGAGAATCTGTAAGATACATGTGTACAATAGCCTGTTCAATAAATTTCCAAATCTGAATTGTATTGTTAAGGGTTTAAGAGTATAGCATAGTGGTAGATCACATGTCTGCCTCATGCCCGCAAGGTCCTGGTTTTGATGCCCAGCACCACAAAATTGATTTAAAAATTGTTTAAATTTTTTGTTGCAATAGCTTATCATTGTGTAGTTCAGGCTCATTTAAAAGTTGCAGTCCTCCTGCGTTAGCATCTCCTTTGATGGGACTACAGGCGTATACTATTATGGGTATACTATTATGGATATCTGTTGCGATCTTGATGAGGCTGTCTTACAAGAAATTTATGAGGTTCAGGTTAGAATCTCAGAAAACTGGTTTGTAACTCAGCATGTATGGTTCTGATGTTGTTTTGAAAGTCTTTGACAGCGTAATTATAACTAGGTAACCACTGCCAATACTTTTTTAAAATTTGGGCCGACATTTTATTCTATTCATATATCTTTAGATGTGTTAAGGTTAATTTGTTTCTATACTTAGTTAAAAGTAAACTCTGCCAGGTTGCCACAAGGTGATGCAGAGGCCCATTTTGCCACTCCTCCCCTTGTTTTTTCCTTTACTTCCTTCAAGAAAGGAAGGTAAGCCTGTTGGTATGTTTCCTTTGAAACTGCTTCACACAGAGAGGAGAAGTGTAAGCTAATATAAATGTTATTTAATTCACGAAAATTAAGGTTGCAAGTTGGCAAAGCCATCTGCTGCCATCATATGCTTGGCACTACTTTTTAAACAGTTGAATTCATTGCAAAACAAAAAAGGTGAACTAGGGGTATCTGAAAGGACTGTAAATGGGCCGTAGATGGAGTTCAGGGTAGGGCGCCTACCTAGCCATGTGTTCAGTCCCAGACACTGCAAACCTCCAAGGTGTTAGACAAAGAACACAGAGTACTGTTTCTGCGGGGGAAGGGAGAAGCCAATGGTGACACTCTCACACACTTTACAGTAGTCTGCTGGGATCTAGAGTCTGTGCCACGTTTAAGGAATTCACTTTAAACTGCTCCACTATCAGCAGACACTTAGTCTCATTAATTTTATTAATTTAAATCATATGTGTGGGCACTGAATTTGTAATAGCTAGTCTAAAAGTTCATGTATATCATTTTAGAGTTATTGGCAAAAGTTTTTTTTTCTTCAATCATGTTACTCATTTAGTTAAAGGAAATGTATTGCATTGTGATATTTCTATTTTAAATTCTTGGTCATTTATTTCTTGCAATGTATTGACTTTCTGATTAGTAATGTAGAATTTTTTAAATTATGTTTTTAAAAAAGAAAATTTTAGATCAATATGTCCATTATATTTAGCAACTACTTACAAAACAGTTTGAAGACAAAATTGCCTCTGTGTGCACTAAAAGACCTTTATATGTTACCGTTTTCTAACTAGGTGGGTTTGGAGGATTTGGAACCACCACCACAACCGCAGGTTCTGCGTTCAGCTTTTCTGCCCCAACAAACACAGGCAGCACAGGTAAGACTGTCAGCCCTCATCTGGAGGTGTCATATGCTAAAGGTTAAAGACATTGTACTAAATTCTGATTTTTCATTCAAAGGCCTTCTCGGTGGCACTCAGAACAAAGGTTTTGGCTTCGGTACTGGTTTTGGCACAGCGACAGGAACTGGCACTGGTTTAGGCACTGGTTTGGGAACTGGACTTGGATTTGGAGGATTTAATACGCAGCAGCCACAACAGCAGCAGACTAGTAAGTGGGATTTTATCTTCAGCTGTAAACATGTGGCAGCAACAGCTAGCGCGCTTGCTTCTAGTACAGACCGTCTTAGTTTTAAGGATTATACATATATTCCAAAGAATTCCGAAAGCTACTTTTATACTTATGCCTGACAGAAATTAGGGGAAAGACTGATGGCACGATCAGAAGTGTAAGGGCCCTGTGTTTGGGGGCATTACATTTTACTTTTGTTATTTCTAAAAACAATGCAAGTGGAGGAATCTATCAGGATATGACTTATTAGACTGTATATGTGGGCACACCCTTGTCATGTCAGCCACAGTCTGAGCAGACTCCGTGCTTTCCTTTAGGCACTGCTGCGCTAAGGAATGTTGTCCCGTCTTTTACAGTCTCTTCCATTCCTTTGTAGTTCTGTCACTCAAGCACGTGACCATGACTGTCTAGCTCTGTCATTCTTAGATCTCTGCAGATTCATGAAAAAAATGGGATCTTTGTCTTGAAAGTTACTGACGTCATTCTTGCAGTCTTCGTCCTTCGTATCTCCTGACTGTTGAGTGGGCCCAGGGCCTTATTTATATAGCTAGTTCAGCCTTTTATTTGTAAGGCTGTGTCATGCATCCTTTATCAAGAGAGCTGTAATCTCTAAGTCTGTAGCAGCCCTTGGTAATTATTTCCTAGCTCAGTTAGTTTGTTAAGGCAAAGAAGTAGTAACGTCATCTGGATTTTCCTTCTGTCTGTTCACTGGAATTCATGTCAGGACTGTCACCTCACCTACGTGGCTCTGGTTTTTTAATGTTGGGTAATGCAGTCAGCTCTGTGATCCTCCTTAATTGTTCTCTGGTATTTTTGGTTTGGTTTATTTTTTAGTTTTTTTTCAAAACAGGGTTTCTCTGTGTAAAACAACCCTGGCTGTCCTAGACTGGCTTTGTAGACCAGGCTGGCCTTGAACTCACAGAGGCCTTCCTGCCTCTACCTCCCGAGTGCTGGGATTAAAGGTGTGTGCCACCACGCTTAACTGGTCTCTATTTTTTGAGATCAAGTCTCTCACTGGAGCTGGAGTGTGCTGGTTTGGTTAGACCAGCTGGCCAGCAGATTCCCAGGATCCCCCAGTCTCTGCCTCCCCAGTGTGTGCTGCTGCACCCGCTTATGTCCTCAAGTCTTTATGCTTGCATGGCAGCCACTCTGTCCATGGAGCCAGCCTCCTCAGCCCCTGTCTGCATCTTAATTGAAGACATAAGACTCTTTACACTTATGGTCCTTATTGACAGTTACATACTAATTTCTCTATTTTAAAGGTTGGCTAATGTTTGATAAAGTTTGTTTCCTAATTCTTTTTTAAGAGTTTATTAGTATATATACAGTGCTCTACCTGCATGTACACCTGTAGGCCAGAAGAGGGCATCAGATCACATTATAGATGGTTGTGAGCCACCATGTGGTTGCTGGGAATTGAACTCAGGACCAGTGGAAAAGCAGTCAGTGCTCTTAACCTCTGAGCCATCTCTCCAGCCCATCTCCTAATTCTTGTTTAATCTATTCTAGTAAGATTTAGTAAGTGCCCCTAGGTCTTTTGGGGCCCTAAACATTTTCAACATTTAAATGAAATCCTATTATTCTATGAGCATAATGTGTTGTGTTTTGTTTTTCCTTTTTAGATAGGGTCTCGCTCTGTAGCCTAGTTGGTGTGGAACTCACTATGTAGCCCAGGCTGGCCACAAACTCCAACCAATCATCTACCCGTTTTCAAGTGCTGTTATTATAGGTGTGAGGTGCTGCCCATGGTTGAACATGCTGTTTTCTGTTTAACCCTCTCAGTTATAACTTGAAAGAAAAACTTTGAATTGTGACACTGTTGTTTTACTTTAAAGTCCTTCTTGTCTGAGATGCCATCAGCTGCACTAGCTCTGAAGCATCTGGTCTCCGTGTCTGCTGGCTCTGACTGTATGTAGCAGTCTCACCTTTTTTCTAACTGTGCCACTAGTTTGGGTTATTGTAGCGTCTGTTTTAGCCACGCCCTCTTCCCTGTACTTCAGAGCGGTCCATTGCACTTGAGACCTTGACAGCATCTAAAAATGGTCTGATTCTGAAGTCACTAAAGTGAGCATCCACAAGGTATTGCCCATTAGTCTTCTTTCAGCCATTTCCAGTCCAGCCCCCTGACATTCTTAGAGGCTTTCTGGACCGCCAATGCTCGTTGCTTTACCTGGTTCTTTCCTATCCTGGCTGTACTCTCGCCCATAAGTCAGAATGTGGACAGCTAGGAATGGGGTGTTATTTTGCTCACCATACATTGGGTCTAAGTTTTCTGGGCTTGTTTTTTGTTTGTTTTGTTTTTCCTTTTTAAGCTTTAGGCGGTCTCTTCAGTCAGCCTACACAAGCTCCTGCCCAGTCCAACCAGCTGATAAATACTGCCAGTGCTCTTTCTGCCCCAACGTTATTGGGAGATGAGAGAGATGCTATTTTGGCAAAGTGGAACCAGCTGCAGGCTTTCTGGGGAACAGGAAAAGGCTATTTCAACAATAACATCCCTCCAGTGGAGTTTACACAGGAGAATCCCTTTTGCCGATTTAAGGTATCAGTTATGTCTTTAATCTTCATTTAAGGAGTGGATATAAAAGAGACAGTAACGTTCACATAAAAAAGTGGTTGCTTGGTTTTTTAGTATTTCTTAAAAATGGTGTGATTATACTTTTTATTTTTGGTTTTTCTGGGGTTCTGTTTGTTTTTTTGGTTTTGTTTGTTTGTTTGTTTTGTTTTTTGTTTTTTGTTTTGGTTTGGTTGGTTGTTTTCTGAGGCAGGGTTTCTCTGTGTAGCCTTGGCTGTCCTAGACTTGCTTTGTAGACTAGGCTGGCCTCAAACTCACAGGATCTGCCTGCCTCTGCCTCCCCAAGTGCTGGGATTACAGGCGTGTGCCACTGTGCCTGGCTTTATACTTTATATTTTAAAATTACAAAATTTATAAAGTTAAGATAACTTTTGAAAAAGTACTACATATGGTTCAGAGTGATCCTAGAGACAAGACTAGGACTGAGGAAGAAGGTGCTGGCCAAAGAGGGACCATGGTAAGCTGGCTGTAGTGGCTGTGGTGGTGCACACCTGAGTCAGCTCTCACGGCGGGACGCAGGAGGACCAGGTGTCAGTCATGCTCAGCTGCAAAGCAGGTTGTAGCTAGGCCGAAGCTGACCCCCTCTTAAAAGCCCCCAGGGCCAGCAAGTGACTCAGTGGGTAAAGGTGCTTGCCCCCAAACCTGATGGCCTGAGTTTGACACTCTCCCTAAGCCACATGGTAGAAGGGGATGGACTCCCACATGTTGTCCTGTGACACCATGTGTGCGCCATGGCATGCCCCCTCCTAAATAAACATAAAAACAAAACAGGAGCTGTGGTCTGCTTGTCACCTTAAAGGTTACTAGACTTAGGTTGTTTTCTTCTAATACTGGTTAAGGAGTGCCTCCTGGTCAGTGCACGGCATTCTCCTTGCCCTGTTGCTGTTGTTATAGCGATATGCCAACGGCACTAAAACAGTAATGGCCATTGTCTTTGTTAGGCCTCATTGTCTGTAAACAGACCATCCTATTGGCACCTCACCTCAGGTAGCCTGCTCTTTAGACAGTGGAAGTGGTCAAGTACATGACCAATGATTTTTCCCTCAAAGAAAAGCTGACAGAAGAGAGGCTCTTCCTATAACAGCCCAGGCCGACCTTAACTCACAGTGTGGCCAAGGCTGGCCTCAAACTCCTCATCGTCCTACTTCAGCCTCTTGAGTGTTGGGATTGTAGGGCTGCACCACTACACCCGGCTGGCAGTGTATTTGCCATAACAAATCAAGATATTACAGTCAAGTTTTATACTCACCCTGTTGGGGGTTTGTTTGTTTGTTTGTTTTGGTTGGTTGGTTGCTTGGGTTTTTTGTTGTTGTTATTGTTTTGTTTTGTTTTTTAGCATGCAGTGATGCTTGGGAATCAAACCCAGACTCTCATGCATGCTAGTCACATGTTCTGCCACTGACCTTTACTCCAGTACCAGGGAAGTGTTGCAGATTTTATTTAGGTTTCTTGGACTTTGGAATATTTGTGTATGTAATGAAATACCTTGGGGATAGGACTCTTCTAAACAGGAAATTAGTTTACATGTCATATACAGCTTGTACATATAGCCTAAAGATAATTTTATACAATATTTTAGTGTGCTTGTGTGCTATGACCTCATACAAGGTCATATGTAGAATTTTTTTTAAACTTTGGATGTCATATTGACACCAGAAAGTTCAAAACTTCAAACACTTTGTAGTTTAGCTTTGCGCATTAGGGATATTTAATTTCTGTATCATCAGAGTGCATTTGTTGAAATTTTAAATATTGTTTAGCAATAAGGTATACAATAGTCAACATAGGTTGAAGTATCAGTTTAAAATCTTGTCTTAAAGGCTGCTATAAGCCGGGCGTGGTGGTGCATGCCTGTAATCACTCGGGAGGCAGAAGCAGGCAATTGATGTGAGTTCAAGGCCAGCATAGTCTACAAAGCGAGTCCAGGACAGCCAGGGCTACACAGAGAAACCCAGTCTTGGGAAAAAACAAACAAGGAAAGGTTGCTATATAGCATGCACAGTAAAATGTATAATGTACACATGAATGACCGCAAATACTTCTTTAAAAGTTATATATAAGTGGTAATAGAAGATAAAATCCCCCATATATAAACTATTTTTTTCTCCTACTTGATATTATGTAGTCTCTTACTCATTAAATATTACACCAATAACCTATTTCATCAAGTTTTATTACATGAAATTATAACATAATATTCTTTATAGCTAGTAACTTGACAGTGTTATTGTACATTAAACATACTTGATTTGTTAATTGTTTCTTTAAAATTGAGCTCAAGGTTCATGAATGAGATCTACAGTGAAGTGAGAGCATTCAGTCCATCACTTCTGCAATTGTATTTATGGTAGAGTTGTTAAAGTGAATCAGAAACCTCCAAAAATACATGCATATCAAAATCCTTCAGAGAAAATTCTTTAGTTGGCATGTTGGAAATGTTAACTTCACTGTTCGTGTTAGTCTTGGGAAGTGGAGTTTTGTTTATAATAAGCGATGTCATCGGGGACAGGTGGTGGAGAATGACCTCATGTTACCATCTCTACCCTTTCAGCAGATGCTGCTGTCTATGAAGCCTTGGTATAATCTGTTCACACTTTTGAGGTTTTTATTTTGTTTCTTTCACAGGCTGTGGGTTATAGTTGTATGCCCAATAATAAAGATGAAGATGGACTAGTGGTTTTAGTTTTCAACAAAAAAGAAACAGATATAAGAAGCCAACAACAGCAGTTGGTAGAATCATTGCATAAAGTTTTGGGAGGAAACCAGACCCTTACAGTCAATGTGGAGGGCATTAAGACACTGCCGGATGATCAGTAAGTATACAGACATATGACTTGTTCAGTGTGGGTTTTGTTGCTGCTGAAACACGAGTCTTAGCAGAACGTTGATTTAAGTTGGTGGTTACTACGTATGTAGATTTTCATTCATTCAGTGGGGAGCACCAGGGCTGCATGCAGATGAATGCCATAAGGTGTTAACTGAAACCTTCTGATGACTGTCCGGGGTGTTTGGTTTGGTTTGGTTGCTGTTGCTGTTGGTGGGTTTGAGACAGTCTTGCTTACATAGTACTGGCTATTCAGAAATGCACCCTGTAGCCCAGGCTAGCCTTGTCTCGTCTCCTGTGAGCTGGAGTTACAGACATGCAGCCCAGGTCCAGCCTGATCTCTGCTCGTTCGTGGACAGTGCCATTGCTCTAGTTCCCATGCCCTTCTGGCGTTTTCTTCTTGGGTGCAAGATACTTTTCCATAATGGAGGTTAAATGAATTACATCATTATTGTTAGTAATATCCAGCGACTAACTCAGGTTGCACTGCTTGGGTCTTGGTTGCAGCAAGCAGCCCATAAGTTATGGCAGAGCCACGAGAGCAAATAGTTCGGGGGAGGGGGAGCAGGAGTGTCATAAACATTTAATATAGAACTACACTGATGAGCACATCTTGTCAAAAGAGAAACTCTTATTTACCTACCTCATTTTGGCCTCTGTCATTTAAGTTGGCTTACAAGTATGCCTAACATTTGTAAGTTAGTATCTGTGCCTCGGGGTTATGTAGTCAATATGTTATAAGAGGGTTGTTATCCTCCAGGACGGAAGTTGTCATTTATGTTGTTGAACGTTCTCCAAATGGCACCTCAAGAAGAGTCCCAGCGACAACATTGTATGCTCACTTTGAACAAGCCAACATTAAAACGCAGCTGCAGCAGCTCGGGGTGACCCTGTCTATGACCAGAACAGAACTATCTCCTGCTCAGATCAAACAGCTTTTACAGAACCCTCCTGCTGGTATGCGCTGGAGCCAGGGCTGGTTGGTTGTTTATACGTGAGCTTATCACATGTCTGCTTATTCCGAATGTATATTTGTGTTGAATACTTGTGTTTTAGTCATGAGAAATTTTAAATTATATAGCTAATATGTTTATTAGAAATTTGGTGGAAGTGATAAAAATAATTAGTAATCCACCTACCGACAGGTAATTCACTTGAAATGTTTTGGGTCTTTTGATCTTTGTTTTAACTGAATACTTAAGTAAAACTTAAAGTATTTACACTAAAAACAAAGTCTAGGTGTCCAAAATAAGTAGACTGGTAATCTTAGTTCATCTCCCTTCCCCCAGAGGCAGTGGGCTTTGCTGATCTGTGTCTGTGATTTCTACATGTAAGCATGTGTGCAGTAGTAGAAAAGGTTCTGCTCTGTACATTGCTGTAGCCTGCCTTTTTACTGGTAGTATTTCTTAGGATTCATCATCTTAGTACATGAAAGTACATTTTATTCTACTTAAACATTATAAAGTATCCTACAGATCCATACCTTAACTTAAATTCCATATTGTTTCTATGTATTCACCATTCCAAAATAAGCAGCAGTTAACATCCGTGAAGTTCATTGTAGAGCACGTGGCTATGTAGTTTGTTAGTGTAAGATCTGCGTGTAGGGCTCAAACCTGTGTTCTCACCCTCGGGGAGGTGACACCCTGGACTGCGTAGTGAATTGAGGGCAGCCTAGGCAGCGAGTGACACTGTTGCTTCCCACCCCCTCAGACCACACAGCCCATGAGAATAAAATTCTGGCACTGTTGTGTTTGTTAGGTATATTGACAAATTGCCCTTCAAAGAACTTTCTACCAATGTGTTTATAATTGTAATGTAGTCTCTGTCTCTCTCTGTTCTGTCTCTTATAGCAACAAAGTAGTTAAAGATTATTTAGTCCTAGTCGGAATTTTCCTGATGACCAGGTTGAACATCTTTCCATGCGTGTTTGTGAATAGCCTTTTTCTGTCCTTCATGCATCTGCTGTTTGATTCGTTGTGGGTTTGTTTATGCGAGCCCTAGAGGGATTATCCTGCCTGTTGCAGATGCTTCCTTCTGATCTGTACTTATAAAATTTTGGCTGTGATCACTTTTGTTTTTGTTTTGTTTTTCGAGGCAGGGTCTCTCTGTGTAGCCTTGGCTGTCCTGGACTCATTCTGTAGACCAGGCTGGCCTTGAACTCACAGCAATCTGCCTGGCTCTGCCTCCCGAGTGCTGGGATTAAAGGCGTGCGCCACCACACCCGGCCTTGTGATCATTTTTTTAAAAAGTAACTCCTCATGCTCTCTGCTCTCTCAATCCTCTCTTTCTACTTTCTCTCTCTGGGGTACCCCTTTCCCCCTTTCCCCCTTTCCTTCTCCCCCTATGCACATTTAATAAACTCCGTATAACATTTTCTTAAAAAGTAACTCCTCGTTACAGTTTATGAACTCTAATTTTAAGAAATATACAAATATAACAAAAATATGTTTTAAAAGAATGTTTTTGTTTGTGGTAGGTGTTGATCCTATTATTTGGGAACAGGCCAAGGTGGATAACCCGGATTCTGAAAAGTAAGTGTATCACCCTCCTATTCCATATACAACTGATACTTACCAGAAAGGAAGCCAACGAATGTGGACTGTTGTGTTCTTGCATCTGCAGAGAGGTATTCTCTTTGCTTTTTAAATAGTTGTATCATGGTAAAGGCAGTGTGATGAAGTGCAGCTAGGTGGGCTGGAGAGATCTGAACCCTAGTCACCTAGTACAGTTGCTCTTAGAACACAAGTTTTTGACTGAGCTATATTTGCTCATTTGTAAAATAGGGAGGGTAAATAAAGTGACATAACTGCTGCATTTAGAAGGTCATTGTAAAACTGCATGAGGTCTGTTATGAAATATATCTCGTTGGTTTTGGTAATAAGTTCTGAAAAGTGACCTTGCACTTCAGGCTAATTCCTGTACCGATGGTGGGCTTCAAAGAACTGCTTCGAAGACTGAAGGTTCAAGATCAGATGACTAAGCAGCATCAGACCCGATTAGATGTAAGAGTTCCCTTTTCCTTCTCTGTCTTGAAAGTGAAAAAGAAAAGAGTGGGGGACGTTTTTACTATGTGTGCTATATCCTCCTACAGGGAACGAGTACACTGCAGACCAACAAGAACAGTTCGGTGCAGTTGCTTTCTCTATGGTAGCAGCCCCTTCATTTATACCGTTTTCTTTTTAATTTTATGTGTATGACTTACCTACAGAGATGTTTATACACCACATACAGTGCGGTACCCTTAGCAGCCAGGAGAGTGCATCAGATACCCTGGAACTGTAGTTAAAGACTGTTGTGAGTGTGCAGTTGAATGGGGGTCCTCTGGAAGAGCAGCCAGGACTCTTTAACATCTCAACTAACTCATGTTTTAGATTTACTCAAAGTCACCTTTTTTTTTTTTAAATTAATCCAAGCAGGACCAACCCTGATTAACTTATAAAGTCGAACGAGATCCAGCACAGTACGATGTCCTGACTGCGGATCCCTCCTCGTTCTCTTCCGTCCGTTCCGCTCTCATTACCTCATTAGGCAGGAGCGAGCGCACTGTCTACAAAGGGACCACTCTGTCGCCCGCCCGGTCTGTCGGGGCAGTTCTTTATGCTGACCGGGCCTTTCTGTGTGCGGTGACTGTGCGTCCTGAGATGTTTGCACATAGTTAATTTTCCTTTTCAGCATTTCTTTGTTGCAAATTCCAGCATGATTTCTCTGCATAATTTCCAGACACTTCATTGTGTTACACTGAATTCATCCCACCTTTAGAATGAATTGTTAGCTTCAAACTCACTGTGTAGCCAAGAATGACCTTGAACTTCTGAATCCCCTGCCTCTACCTCCCAAGTGCTAAGGTTAAAAGTATGTGCATCCCTACACCTGGTGGGACTTGAGTTTAACATTAAGTCATTTCATCCTTGGATATGGTGCAGCCTTTAACATTGAGGCCACCTATTCTTTAACTAGTTTGTAGAAATTCTCTTTAAAATCTTATACATTCTTTCTTGGCTGGTTCCCAGATTTTTAACAAATGTTAGTGATAAACACAGCAACCTAATTTTGTCCTTTGTCCCTCACAATGTCCTGGTGTTTCATTAAAAGTAATGAAGCCACACCTGCTGGTACTGGCCTATAATCTCACCTACTTGGGAGGCTTAGGCAGGAAGATGGCAAGTCCTGGGCAATGTAGATCTTGTCTCAAAAAATGAGAAAGGGGTTGATGGATGTAGCTCAGTAGTAGAGTGCTGTGTCACAGATAGTGGGCCGTAGGTTCAGAGCCCCAGTGTGTCCCCATCTCCCACCCCAGACAAAGGTGATCTACATAGGTGGATGTACTAAAGTAGCTTGTACAACCTTTTTGTCCTCTTTAACACTCCAGTAGCATAGAAATTAATTATGATAGATAAAATAATAGAATTAAGCCTGATTGGAATACTGTGATGTAATGGAGAGACCATAACCTGTGTTTTGAGCTGGACAGTTGTTAAAATGCTGAGCATTATGACCTGATTTCAGTCCGCCCCCAGAACCCACATGAAAAAGCCAGGCCTGTAATCTCAATGCTAGGGAGGTAGAAGTAAGCATCCAGCTTGGCCTCCTTGGCCACAGCTGAGGTTGTCCTCTGGCTTCTATACACACATGTGCATTGTACTCAAAGAACACGTGTGTGCGCTCACAAATTAAACCTTTCCGGTTATGGCTAAGATGGCATAGGGCGAAGCAGGAGGATTCTAGGGCAGACAGAAAACGTCACCAGCCAGAGAAAAGCACATGTGTTCACTTTTAGGGTTTGCATCTTGCTTTCTCTCTGCACCTTGATCATCCCTCCAGATGTGCCAGTGTATGGACTACACTGGTCTCCTAGCCCTGCCAGCCTCCGACCAAGCCTCCGTGAAACCTAAACCCAGGAGCCCACAGCATCTCACAGACCTGGGTGTTGGTTCTATTCCAAATTAATACTTATTTCTGAAATGTTATTGTTTTTAGCAGTATGTGTCCCATCACTAAATATCTTAAAAGAATCAATCTTTGAGTAGCATAATTTATTTTTTGGAGATGTAAGAGAAGGAAACAAAATACAGAATTATGGGTCTGGCTAATGGCCCAGCAGTTAAGACTGCTACAGAGGACCTAGGTTGGTTTCCTAAGCCATAGCAGGCAGCTCACAGCTGCCTGTAACTCCACCTCTAGGGGATCCAGTACTCTCTCTGGACTCTAATATCTCAGGTAGGATTTCCATTGCTGTGTAGAGACACCATGACCAAGGCAACTCTTGTAAAGGAAAGCATTTCATTGGGGCTGGCTAACAGTTTCAGAGGTTTAGTCTATTATCATGGTGGGAAGCATGGCAGTGTCCAGGCAGACATGGTGCTAAAGAGTAGCTGAGAGTTCTTCATCTTCATTTGCTGGCACCAGTAGACTGTGTTACACTGGGCATAGCTTGAGCATAGGAGACCTCAAAGCCTGCCCCATAGTGACAACACTACCTCCAATAAGGCCACTCCTCCTAATAGTGCCACTTCCTGTGGGCCACACCTATTCAAACCACATCTAATGCAACTTTACACACATGTATACACAAACACAGAGACACATACATATATACAAAGAGGAAAATGTAAAAACAATAATAAGATGCAGAAATTAAAGATAGCTATGTTTTGAGAGATTGGTCACAGTGTTATCTGAGAATCAGGCTTGTACATGTAGATGTGCCTGCTGTAGCCTACTTGACTTATCCTCAGACTTTTCTTTCAACAGATCATATCTGAAGATATTAGTGAACTGCAAAAGAATCAAACTACAACTATAGCCAAAATAGCACAGTACAAGAGGAAACTCATGGATCTCTCCCATAGAACTTTACAGGTAATAATTGAAATTCCCCCAGTGTTTATAAGATGTTTTATATGAAATGTAGGCCAAGTAAGGAATGTTTTTTAAATAGGAAAAAGACCCAGAAATGGGAGGAAAGTTCCTATGGGCAAGAGATGAGAGTAAAAATATTCTAAAGTTTGTATCTTAATGACAGGGTGACAAAAACAATTTTGGTACAAGGAAATATATAAAATCACCGATTCTTGGCTTCTTAAAATAAAAAACATTTTTGAGTACCAGGAGAGGGAATGTGGACTGTGTATTAAAGATTAAAACCAATTGCCAGTTTAACGGACAGAACGAAATAGCAGTAAGACCTGAAGTCATAAATTGTCATAAAAACAAGAGCTACCTATCAGATCCGAAGGCACGCAAACAAAAGCCAAATAATACCAGATAAAAATATAATGAGCTAATTGTTAAGAAACTATACAGATACTAAGGTAAGCTTGAAACCTGTGTGAGAGAGGCGAGAAACCCGCGGTACATTCAGAGTAACCGTGCAAAGGACTGAAAAGCTGTTCCTGTGAAGCATCATCAAAATGGATAACCGACTCAGAGAGAGGGATGCTGAGGTCATAGAGGCACTGTCACACAGGCCTAAGGAATAAGAGGCAGCGTTTTCAGATTTGAACCCTAGGGGAGATTAGCAAAAGTCATGTGCAGCGAAGTGAAGAAACTGATAACTGCCCAGAAAGCGGGACGGAGCACTACTAAGGCCCACATGGAATACCCCAGGCATAATTCTCATACCGTATATTAACCCATTAAAGGATACACCGCCCACGAGTCTGATCAGTGCCTGGGTGTTTTTATCATCCTGCAGAGAATCCCCATGCTCTCAGGAGCCGCTTACCTATTTATTTGCTCACATCTGTTGGCAGCCTTGACCTGTGCTTACTACATGTATGACTAGGAGATTGAAGAGACGCCCACTTGACCAGAAAGCTAGACATTTTCATTGAAGCTGTGTGTGGATGCTGTGCCGCGTGCCTATAAACCTAGCATTTTTAAGATGAGCAGGAGGACCTGGACTTTGAAGTCATCCACAGATCAAATTTGAGGCCACATTTGGCTACATGAGACCTTGTCTCAAAACAAAGTTTATCTTTTTTTCCAGTAGTCGTCAACTTCAAAAAAAAAGAAAGTTTACCAACAACATTGATTTTTAGCCGTGTTACTATGTTTTATACAAAGAACTTTATTTGACTGGGAAATCTAATTGGAATGAAGGCACTTTATTCAAGAGTAGGCATAAAGCACCTGGATTTTTTTATTTTTTTAATGTTTTGAGGCAGGGTCTCAGCTGTGCAGCCTAAACTGGCCTAGACCTCTCCTTGCTCCTCGGGCTGACCTCAGATTTGTGCTCTCCTACCATATAGCCTTCAAGTGTATTTCAAAGCACCCTTGTATTGGTTCTCAGCAAGTCTTTAACAGCTAATCCATAATTGCTTTTTAAACATGTTCTACTGGATAGTATTGATGTCTTTATCTTTTACAGGTCCTAATCAAACAGGAAATTCAAAGGAAGAGTGGCTACGCCATCCAGGCTGATGAAGAACAGTTGCGGGTTCAGCTAGATACTATTCAGGGTGAACTGAATGCGCCTACTCAGTTCAAAGTAAGCGCTTCTGAGTCTGCCCGGCCAGCAGTTGAGGTGGACCTGGACCCAAGTGTTAAGCAATCGTCCCGTTTCACAGGACTTCTGGGTAGAAGTCGCAAGCCTTAGCGTTTGTTCGCAGTAGTCAACACTTCCTAAAATACATCCTCAGTCATGGTTCCTTTGGCTCACATTAGTGCTTCAAACCCAAGACGTGGGAGTTTGAACTGGTGGTTTTGAAGCCATTTTTTCAAAACAGTCATTAGGAGCAGCTGTGCTTGCTAGCACTTGTTTCTGACTCACTTTTAGGGTCGACTGAATGAACTGATGTCCCAGATCAGGATGCAGAATCATTTTGGAGCTGTGAAATCTGAAGAAAGGTATTACATAGATGCAGACCTATTACGAGAAATCAAGCAGGTAAGAATCAGCTTACAACCTGGTATCTGTCGGGATGGCTATTCAACAGCAGAAATAATCTTTAGACTGTATTGAAATTGTGACCTTTGTAGACCCTTAAGTAACAGAAAATATGAAAACACTGCTTCCTCAAAAAAACTAAAAGTAAATTTAGCACGTCATCTGGCAGTTCTACATCTTGTTTGCTTCCAAGAGACAAGGTCTCACTATGTAACCTTGGTCGTCCTGCAACTAGCTATGTAGACTAGGTTGGTCTTGGACTCAGAGTCCGTCTGTCCCTGCCATTTGAGTGCTGAGATTTTAAGGTACATGCCAGCACACCCAGCCAGTTCTACTTCTGGATGGATATATATATATATATCCCGAAAAGTTGAAGACAGGTAACTCTACAGACATCTGTACAACTGTGTACATACACAGAGTGGAGTATTCCTCCCTCCTAAAAAGGTGCAACAACATGGATAGACCGTGAAATGTGCAGGCATACAAGGACAAGTATTGTACGATTCCCCTTCTATGACAGTGCAGAACCACCCAGTGATGTGAAAGTACACACATCTCTGTACACTAAAAATGGTCCACATACTGTTATGCCACAGTAAAGAGCCAAACCATCTCCGCCCAGAATGTTATCTAGATCATAGAAGCCTGAGTGCAGGCAGTGCTGAGGTCAGTGGGGTGGCAAAGCGCAGGGCTCCCCAGTCCCCTCAGCTGCATTTCATCACGTTCTAGAATGGGTTGTACGTGTATTAAATTGAGAGGCCAGACTAGGGATGTGGCTCAGTTGGTAGAATGTACAGAGCCCAGGTTTAAGCCCCAGCACCCCATAAACAGTGTGGTGGGTAGTGCACACCCACATCCCCGCATGGGGTGGGGTGGGGGACCCGGAGTTCTGTACAAATACAGAAATTACAATTTACAGATACTGTTGGTGCATTCTTGTTTGGCTTTACCTGGTTTTAAGGTGTATCTTGTACTACTGGTTATAGCTGTTTCACTGTGCATGCTTGTTTTTAGGTGCTAAGTACTGCAATGTAAGAAGCTTACAATTTAACAGAAAAGTACACTCACTATTATTTCCTTTCATTCTAGCATTTGAAACAACAACAGGAAGGCCTTAGCCACTTAATTAGCATCATAAAAGATGACCTAGAAGATATAAAACTGGTAGAGCATGGGTTGAATGAAGCCATCCATAGCAGAGGCGGCGTCTTTAGCTGACCGTTTACAAACGTTTCCAGAGGTTCATAAGATGCATCTTCTTGCTACATCAGACCTTCGTTATGATGACCACATGGACGGGGCAAAAGGGTCCTTTTCTTCACTGGGATGTTTGAGGTTCCTGAGAAATTACTGTACATTAAACCTGAAATAGTCACCACAAAGCTCTTCAAAGAGAATCTTTGAAAAATTTACATCTAAAAGCTGTATTTACTTTTTAAAAAGTATACTCTTACCCAAAGTACAAGTTCTGTTGTACATTTTACAACAGCATTAAGCATAGTCACAGTGCTTAATGATTATTTTCCATTCTGATTTTCCATAGCGCAGAATGAAACATAGCTACTTCCTACACAACAGAATAAACTAATTGTGTGGCTGGTGGAGACCATGCTGCAGAGTGTAGATGATTTCAGCTTTTTATATCTGTGAAATCATCTGGGGAGTAAAGAAAATTCCAAAGTTTTTAATGATTTGTGTGGTTTTCCTTTTTGTTCTATGAAGACTCTAAAATATATTTTTATATTATTTTACTTATTTGGAACTTACAGAAAATACCTAGCCAATTGGAATATAACAAAATCACCATTTTGCAAGCTTTTTTTTTTAACTTTTTATTTATAAAAGTGAAGTCCTTAAAATAAATTGTTAATTTGTAGTTTTATGTAATTCTGCCTGGTGTTTTATTTAAGGGCTTGTCAGTGCTGACATTTTGACTAGGGTGTCACCACTGACATTATATTAGCATCTGAAAACAATGGCTGAGTTGAACAACATAATGTGGTTCTTCCATAGTCTACCAACTTTAAATACAACTTCTGACTGCAGAATGTACCTGGGCTGTGGCTTGTTGGCACCTCTCCAAATGCTGTAACTACATCTGTGCTCTGTGGTCCATTTGGCTTACACTGAGGGGTATTAGGAGAGACTGCACGGTGAGTCTTGCTGATGTACTAGCACCGGGTGGCGGGGAAAGTGCTGTGTGTGGCTAGGATTCTCCTGGTGCAGATGATGTTACACTGTAAGGAATACAGTCTAAAACTTTCCGAGTTGACTGCTAGGATGTTATAGTCACTGCTGTGAGTTTGTGGCATGCAAGCATAACACCACTCTCCCCTGGGTTTTTTGCACCTTACTTCCCTGCTTGTTGCAATTCCAGTGGCTTTGGGAGAGAGTTTTCTTTGCATGAGCTCGTTTTCACTTAGGCTCAGAAGTTACGGAGTCAAGTGCAGAGAGGAGTGTCTGACGCTCTGCATACCCTTCCGAGGACAACCGAGCTCATCCTCAGTGGGTGGGCGGCTAGTCAAGGACCTCATCTCACCTTCCATGTTGCATGTTCGGATATTGCTAGCATAATGGAGATTTGCCAGGTTCATTTGGTAAGAAGGAAAGACAGAAGCAAACCTGAAGCAAGTGGGACAGAGAGGGGTCCCAGAGCTGGCAGTCTGACAGGGCCCCAAGTGGCCTCTACCTGCCTGCTTGGTCTCCTGGAGACAGGAGGCTGCCATCGCAGGAGCTCATTGTCCCCGGCTGCTGATTGGAGGTTTGATTCTCCAGAGAAGGAGACAGGTATTCCCATTTTTATTATGGCATTAAGTCGTGTTAATGGCTTTTAATGCTCGGCAATTCTGTGGGAAAATGTTTAATAAACGTAAAGGTTTTATTGAATTCAATCAAAAGTATACAGCTTTGGGGTTTTTACAATCCTAAAATTAATACAGAAATGTAAAGTTAATTCTATAACACTATCTGGACAAGGGACAAATATACAGTAAGTCTGCCCAAGTGACCTGTGGGGTCCCCATAGCATCTTTCAAATAAAGATTAAGATACCATTTCAAGCTATAGAGCAATGAGGCCGTTTACAGCAGAAGCGATGGTTAAAACGATGGATGCTGTGATTGATGGAAGGAGCATGTGACCAGAGGATGCAGAAGGGTGGGTTTTGGGACGTGGAACGGTACCTGGACCTGTTAAAGAGAACAGAGTCATGGACACATCAGTTTGCAGTATGTATAGGGTATCCTCCACCAGAGTAGGCAGTGCAATTGTGTGAGCAGCAACAGGCCAGGTTAGAAGCCTACTGAAAAGAGCCTCAGTCAGGCACGGGTGCATACATGCAGCTTCCAGGGTTAGGCCTAAATTTCCAGCTGTCTCCCCAGGGCATACTGTTCTATGTATTTTCTCAGATTTCATGGAGTTTTTTAATCTATATAGTTAGCCAAGACAGCTATTTCAGGTGCACTAGAATTTCTTCTCAATTCCCTTTCCATTTGCTTTAGATGATACAATGTAAAGTTTAACTCAAGTGTGTTGTTTCAAACCAAGACAGTGCGTGTAAGCAACTGGATAGAACTGCATCCTAAAACACAGCCTAGAGACTTGGGGGGTGAGGGTGTTGCCTCCACATGGACATGGCTTTGGGGGAGACTGGGTCCCTTTCAGCTGGTCAGCAGAGCTATCCGGGTGGCTTCCTTACACCTTTTTGTTTAAGCTGACGACATCACAGGGAAGGGAGAGTTCTGGGAGTTTCTCCAGCTGGGGTAACCGGTCAGGTTCCATACATGAAGCCAAGAGAACCAGCAGTGAGTTTCCTCGAGCTCCGTGTTGCTTTGCTTGCCAGAGTTGCAGACATGCGGTCGTGTGGCCAGAGGTAGGAAGGTGGGTCACGCGTGTCTCAGGATGCTACTGCAGACAGGTGGTCACAGTTGGCCAGTACTGCACTGAGAAGCAATCCTGAAGTTGTCCAGGGTGAGGTGTGGGTGGGCCTTACGTGTGCTAGCTCTGCCACTGAAGGAAACTGGGTTTTGTGTGTGTGTGTGTGTGTGTGGTTTTAATTTTTACTGTTAGGAGCTAGATATGAAACACTTGGCATAACTTTGTACAGTGAAACATGTTTTTAGTGTGCTACCAGTCACATGTAAACAAAAAATCTCTTTCAGTGCTCACACAGCCTGGAGGAGCTCGCCATGTAAACCAAGTATATTCTGATAGTTTTAAGTAACACTAAACAGTTTTTATCTACTGTCTGCTGTTTCTTCACTTTGATCTTACGTGGAATAGCTTCCAGTATGCCCTTAACCCAAGTTTTCACATAGACCTGTCTACTTTATTAACTTACCATTTATGCATTGAGACATGTAACTATAAAATATGTTGGAACATGCTAATTCCTTTAGGCACATCTTACTGCACATCTTACTGCATGGTGCTATGAAGGCTTAAGGAAATAGTTGCTGTTTTGAAAAAGGATGGCTTGAAAGAGCTGAAAATGTTTTCTGAGTGCAGTCTCTAGACAGTCAGTGGTCTAAAGGGAACAGATGCCCTCACCACATGCACATGCATCTGGATGATGTCACACTGTTAAGGCACCCCAAATGCATGCAACTTTGTCACCTTTTAATGAGAAAAAATTAGCTCCACATTTTTATATATTTCAAAGTATCAGCTAAAGAAGAGGCATTTCTTACTAAGATTGTCAGCATTTCCTTGATGTTTGTTTTCTAGGACGTAGAGAGATTCTGAGTTACTGCATTTATGTATTTTATCCACACAAGAAAGATCTCATAAAGATGACACATGCTTGTTCTCCCCTTGGGAATGGGCCTACAGCCAAGGGAAACTGGCCCAGAGCATGTGTGAGGTTAGGGATGGGTTTGATTTTACCCATGTTCTCTGAAAAATTTTCCCCATGAATGTGTATGTTTTCACTAAATGTGGTTTGTTTACCAAAGGAACCCTTTTCTGTATATTGAACCCAGATTGCCAAGTACAAGCCACCTGTCTTCGGCTTACCAAATGCTGGCATATCATGAAATTCCTGTGTTACCATCTTACAGTCCTACTAGGCAGAGCTTGTACCTTAAGGATGCTCCTCCAATCCTCTGTACTGTCTGGGGTACAATGCGCACAGAATCAGAAATGATGGATCCATGGGATCAATGTCTGACTCTGCTCCCAGCTGCTGTGCTGCACCACCACCAGGTGTGGCTAGCCTTGGCAAACATCTAAATTCTGACTTTAGGGGTCCAGAGTAGATGGGTGTTGGTCTGGCTGTCTCTTTTGCCCTTGTCATCCCTTAGTCCTCCTCTGAAAGAACAGTATCTTATCTTCCATCTTAGATGAACCTAGCCTTAAAAAGCACACAGTCTTTCAGTAGGGGCACAATGCATGGTCTCTGGTCAGCTGAGGAAGAGAAGACAAGCTGACAGTGCAGCATGGTCCTGCATGGGGATGCTGTACAGTGTAGCATGGTCCTGCATGGGGATGCTGTAAGGCTCTCATTGCCACTCTCAATAGTGTATTTGGATGGATCTCACCTTGCAGTGTCAAGCCGCCTACCCTGTTCTAGACTTTAGCAGCCTGCTCACACAGAAATGAGTTCCCAGCATCACTCCTCTGCCCCTTCTAACATCAGAATGAGATGTCAGAAACTCCTCAGACCCGGTGTCTTCCCCAGACCCTGAGCTATCTGAATGATGATGGTAAAAAGCTTAGAATTCCATGCACCTCCACCCACAATGAAGAATTACCAGGCTTTTGATCCGGCACGTGAAAATTTTCATCTGGTCGTAGCACTTGAATTCCTAAATGAACAAAAAGCATTTTCAGTTTACTATTTACTACTGTGTGTTACAGCCAGTAGTTTCATCATCAGATTCCCCTCTGTCCTGAAAAGTGGAAACATCTGTACTTTACAATGGAAGAAGCTCAGAAAAGTGATATAATTTAGTTGGCAGAGGCAGGTAGCAAAGGGAACTTAGCAATGCCAGCTTGTCTACACAGCTCACATTTGTTTCCCACACTCAGTTTAGAGGCTGCTTTTCAGACAGCCACAGACTTACAGACTGTGAAAACCCCACAGAGAGCACTGCAAGCTCAGGCCCAGAGACAGGAAGTGATGCCCAAAGACAGGAAGTGATGTAGGGGAACAAGGGTGTGGCTGCTCTAGTATCAGTGCCGGTTTAGGTCAGTTATGAAAGAGTTGCTGGACCTGCTTTCTGTGTCTATGCTCTGTGAGTTCTCAGTGACTGCGATGTTTCTACATGGCCTACTGTTTATGTAGACAGCAGCGTCTGGCAAAGATCACAACCATGGATGTAATTTAGCACATGCTAAATTCGAGAGGAATATAGCTCAACGGTAGAGTACTCACCTAGCATGTATAAACCCTAGGCTCAATGCCATTAAGTAATTAAATGAATAGTTAAATATTTTAACAGGTGATCATGCCCATAATGAACAAAATCTACAGAAGCAAATCTTAAGTCACTGTATGAGCCCAGCAGAACAGATATGAAGCAATGGCTTGTGGCTTTATACTCCTGTGACATTGCTGTGACAAGGGTGGACACATTTGGAAGAAGGCATTTGGAAGCACAGAGGCATCTAATTACTGTTCAGCACTGTCTGATAAAATGTGCCCTCTTGCTTTTCATCTCCTGCGACCCCCTGCCCCCCCAACCCCACCCTCCAACCCCCCCAACCCCCGCCAAGGAGCATAAAGCTCCAAGGAACTTCCAAGGAGTTTTACCAGAGTCAACTCTAGTTCCCTGATCACAGGAGCGCAGCCCCTCAGTGCTTGCCCACACCTGCCCCTCATACTTTAAATTTTTCTCATTTTCATGGTTGCTGTGGAAGGCAGGTACATGCATCATGGTAAATATAGTGGAGAACACCAAGGAAGTGCAGGCACTGAGGACCAGTAAAAGACCCTGGTCCTTCACTTGCATGTAATTGTGTACACAGTTCTTAGACTTCCTGCAGCACGTAATGATGACAGTTATAAGTCTTTGACCCCATGTTGGCATTTTAATTTTTCTCTCTCTCGTGTGTGTACCATTGCTTACTAGGAGGTAGAGAAGGTCCTGGAATTTTCTCTTCTAAATGAAGAACTTAAGTGGCCTCCGGTTGCCTCTGTGTTATGCGCTCTTGACAGCACCCAAGGCCCCCGTGTACTTCAGGCTTCAGGCTCTTGGTGGCACCGCTCTGGCTCCCTGAGCACTCACTGTGCACACCCACAGCAAACTAGAGGGGCTCGTGAGCAGCGCCTCACTGAGCTGCCTTGTTAAGGCAGGCCTGTGTGCTCAGAGCGGCATCTGCAACTAGTTCCCAGTAAGCCAGCCCTGAGCCGTGTTCCAGACAGCTAGCTGTCCTGCCCGGAGTCAGTACTCCAGCAGCCTGGGAGGCTCAGCTGCCACGATCTTCTCCAGAGAAATCGGTAGAGACAACTGGAACACCTCTGAAGAGAAACTACCACCCCAATCACCCCTTGCAAACACCCTCTGCAGTGCTCAGACCAGCTCACGGTATAAGGAGAGGGTAGCCTTACCTGGTAATCCGGTGGATGCAGTGTGTCTCCTATCTAAAGGCAGAAATAAACGCTGGTAAGTGTTCATTGAGAGGCATTGCTAACAGTCCCCCTTTCTCTCCCAGCTCCAAACTTTAACTAATAACATCATAAATGTAACAGCAACAACACTGTGAAGTTCAAATTCATTAAGCCAGGTCTCAGGAGCATCTATGACTCAGTTCTCATCACTCTAAATTTAGCTCATTAGAACCAAGTGTCCATTTTAAGAGATAACACCAGGCTGAAGCCTGCTTGGTTCAGCTCTGTTCTCTGTAGGTGTTGGCTCTGTAGGTGTTGGCTCTGTAGGTGTTCGCTCGGTAGGTGTTGGCTCTGGCTAGGAGTCTTCATTTATGCAAAAGAAACAGCTGTGGGTTCTTAGGACTAATGGAAATATTGCATCAAATGCTTGATTCACGGCACAGAGCATTTAAGAAAAATTCTCAGGGACTGAAGAAATGGCTCAGAATTTAAGAACTACTGTCTGTTCCTCCAAAGGTCTTGAGTTCAGTTCCCAGCAACCACTGGTGGCTCACAGCCATCTATAATGAGATCTGGTGCCCTCTTCTGGTGTGTAGGCATAATAGTGTTTAAATAATAAATATTTTAGAATCTCTCGAAAGTGATGTCCTTCTGACCTATAATGGCTTAATTGATTCCCAAAACTTTCTTAGTCCTAGGAGTCCCCGGTAGCTTAACCTAGCAGCTAGTCTGACAGAACAAGAAAAAGAATTCACTCACCAGGTTAGCCCCTGGCTTTTTATTCCTAAGGCCAAGAATAAGAACTGTGTGTGGCACGCGCGGGCGCACGCACACAGACATCCTGGGGTAGGGGGTAACCCAATGTGGGAGCCTGTGTGTGCCTGGAACCCCAGTCTTGAGAGGCAGAGGCAGGAAGATCAGAGTTCAGGGTCAAAACCTACCATATAGCAAGTTGTAGCCAGCCTGAGCTACATGAGATCTAGTCACAAATCCAGCAGGGGACAATGACAAGAGGAGGGGACAACTACAGCTCGTCACTCAGGACAGTTCTTCAGTTAAGCAGACAATGCTCCTCACTCAGGACAGCGCTTCAGTTAAGCAGACACAATGCTTCGTTAAAGATAAACCGATCCAGGGCCAGCAAGATGGCTCAGGAGGTAAAGACGCTTGACACCCAGCCTGCCAACCTGGGTCATCGCTGGAACCCGCACAGTGAAAGGAGAGAACTGACTAATGCAAACTGTCCTCTGACCTCCACACATGTACCATCACACACACACACACACACACACACACACACACACACACACACACACAAAGAAATAGTAGTGTAAAAACTATCCAAAGTCTCTGACACAAAGTTTTCATTTTTATATATGTATATGTGTGTGTATATATATATATATGTATGTATGTATATGCCCATATATACTGTTTTCTGGAATACAAGTAACACATGACAATTGTTGAAAAAAATATAGTAAATTATTGATGATTAAAATTAAGCTCAGATCTCAGATACTCATTAGTAACAGTATAGTGACTTGTAATCTTTTTACATATATACATATATTTGCATTTTAATAATTATAGATCCTTTATGTTATATCTATTTCAAAACATTATGGTACTGGGGATCAAATCCAGGTTTTTGGGTGTTTTGTTGTTCTTTAATTTTGAGATGGTCTTTTTCTGCATCTCAGGCTACCCTCAAATTTAGCATCCTTCTGCCTCAACTTCCCAAGTGCTAGGATTATAAGTTGTACCACCACACTTTTAAAATATATTCATTGTACAAAATTATGGGTTTTAGCTGACAAGATGACTCAGTTGCAAAGGTGCTGGCCCTCTGAGTTCAGTGCTGGGGAAGCCATATAACAGAAGAGAACCAACTCCCACATGTGTGCTGTGACACACATGCACACACTAAATAATATCATAAAAATATGTTTCAAGTATGATCTTCTCTACTTACTGAGCTAGACCACCCACTCTTACAATTTCCATTTATTCTAACTACTTTCTTGGATCTTTAAATGCTTTTTAAAGCCTAATTTTTAGGTTTCATGTTTAATAATGTTAATATTATTTAATAATACCCAAACCACACAGGTAGTGTGCGAAGGAATGTCACGTTGTACTCTAGGGGGGAGACATAACCTTCAGGTCTTTGGCCTGATCAGAAGTTACTTGAGCTGGGTCAGCTTCTGGGTAGTCACTGAGTCCAGAGTCACTGAGCCATGGCTTGTCCACAGCTGGCTATCTTTCTGAGTCCATGGGGCCTCTTTTAAAGAAATATAAGATAGGTTGAGGCCTGTGGGATAGGCCTGCAAATACCAGCTACTGAAAGGCAGAGACACAAGAATTGAAAGTTAAAGGCTTGGGCTACAAAATGAATTCAAGGCCAGCCAATCTAATCAGTTCCTGTCTGAATTTTTGGTGTTTTGGGTTGTTTATTTGTATGTTTGGTTTTTGAGACAGGGTGTTATCTGTCCTGGAACTCACTATATAGGCCAGGCTGGCTTTAAACTTCTAATAGATGCCTGCCTGTCTCTGCCTTCCAGCTGTTGGGGTGAAAGGTGTGCACCATCATGCCCAGCTCAGACTCTGTCTTAAAATTAAAAAAACAGAAAGAGGGCTGGGGATGGAACTCAGTGGTTCAGCACTTGCCTAGCATGCACAAAGCCGAGTGGTAGTCCTTGCCCTGAGAAACAAAATACCTGCTAGCAGTACTGACCTTTCTAAGCATGCGACTGAGACACACTGGGAGGCAACAGTTTTACGTTTACGTGTCTATGTTGTCCTAGTTTCCAAGTTATAACCAGGTTAAAGGTACTCATTTTTAAGGTTAGTAGCACATAATCTTAAATCAACCATTAGAAAAATTGTTCCGGGGCTGCTGGTATATCTTAGTAAGAGTATGCTTACCTAGCATGCAGGGTGGCCAGGGTTTGATTCCAGGCACCATGGGGAAAAAAAGAAAATAGAAAAATGTTCCAGTAATCTCTCTAGTAACTTGAGAACTTTTCTACCCTAGCACTTGAAGACAATAACATTTTTTTTTTTAAAAAAAATAAAAGCTTTGGAGCTGGGGGAGATGGCTCGGTGCATAGTGTTTGCCACAGAAGCCTGGGCACCACAGGTTGGATCCCCAGAGCCCACATAAAAGCCATGTGGGTGTCGTGGCCAGCCCATAATTCCTGTGTGTGAGAGGTGGAGACAGGGGATCCCCAACACCTGCTGGCTAACTAGGCCAGCAGGTTCACAGAGCTCCTGCCTCAGCATACAGAGTGATCTGGAAAGATACCTGATATCAACCTCTGGCCTCCACAGGCATGTGCATGCGTCTACACGTATTCACCTATGTGCCCACGTACATGCAAACAAGCATACATGCACACACGCACACTCACACAGAAAAACGTTTATTTTTATTTATGTGAATGTGTGTGTGAGGCCTGAGTGAGTATATGTGTTCCACTTGTGTGCAGGTGCTTGCCAAGGCCAGAAGGCAGCAGATCCACTGAACTGCAGTTACACCTGGTGTGGATGCTGAAAACTAACTCTGGGCCCTTTAAAGGGGCAGCAAGCCATCTCTCCAGCCCCATTTTTTTTTTTTTTAATTAAAACTTTGGAGCACGCTATGCTTTGGAATGTACTCATCAAATGGGCATGGGTACACATGGGGCTATATTGGGGTTTTGTTTTGTTTTTAAGAATTCAATGTGATAGGTTAAACTAGTGAGCTAAGATGGGCACTGGCTTCTCCCCACCTCTTACCACCTGTTTCATAGCCTGCAAACTGTAAAGTCCCAGAGCTTGCAAGAATGTCTTACCAGAGTCTTCAAGCTTCTGAATGTCCAGTTCTAAGTCACAAACAAACAAAATGCATCAGTTTTAACGCGAGGTGAAAAGAGCTGACAGTAAAGAACCAGGAGGTGCATCTGCTGGCTGCGGTTACTGGACGTGTCACCTAGAGTCCCCGCCGTGTATGTTAGGCAGTGGGCCTGCACTGACACCTGCACTGACACCTGCACTGACACCTGCACTGACACCTGCACTGACACCTGCACTGAGATGAGCCATCACAGAACTGGTCTCCCGGGAGTGTCAAGGAGGCAGGGGGAAAAAAATGTCTAATTTGAACATCTGGCTGATGTTCTGTACAATGGTCAGAATTTGGGGCCCTAGGCAAATCCTCGGGGTGTGAGCGGCTTTGCCTCTCTGGAGACAGGAGCAATCTTCCCCCAACAGAAAGTGACACACAAGGAAGGTTGTCTTGCTTTTTGGGTGGGTTTTCCCCCATCTTTGACAAATAATCCCAGTGCGAAACCAAGAACTTACATGGAAACAACGAGGTGTGAGAGTGTCCACATGTGGAAACTCAGAAAAATCTAATCACCCCATTAGTATAGTCAAACGATACCGGTCAGAATAAAGAGCAGACAGTGAGGCCCTGTTGAGGGCACCTCGGATGGCGTGGGGAGGCTGTTATCAATCAGATCCCCGTAGACTTCACACGTGCCTCTCCCCCCCCCCCCCCCGCCCCCATGCCTTCTGTTGGCCTTTTGTCCAGCAGGCCCCTCCTCCCACGGGACCGGGAGCATGAGGCTGCCTAGCCTACTGTTGCCAACATGGAGCCTAATTCCTCACTGAGGCCGCTTTTAAAGCTGTAAGTCAAGCTGTTGCATTATAAAAGTGCAGCGAGCGCTTTCAAGATGGCCTGAACCTGTGCTTGCCTATACAGTAATCCTAGTTAGCTCAAAATAAGTGACATGTACTGTGTTCTCAACTAGGTTGATGATGCTCTGTGGACACAGTAAATGTGCTACTTGGGATTAGCACGCATAGTGGGAATTTTAGTGTCACCTACACTATCCCAACAGTGGAATACAGAGCTGCGGACGCCCCACAGGCGCCTTGAGTGAACAGCTCTGTGGATACCCTGACTTTACTTCCTACAACATTTGCTGCTCGGAGGGTCACAGAGCAAACTCAGGGGAAGAGAGCGTTTCCCAGAACACGTGTCCCTCCCTCCTTTGGATCTGCCAAATTACTGCCTTTACTCGAGTAGGAAGTGCATTTACCAAACAGGAAAGAGCTATTGAACATCCTTGCTAGACTGCTCATAAAAGTGCATACTCACCGGGGTTGGAGACGTACACGGGTTCAATATGTTCTGAAATACAAATACATCTTCATCCATGTGCCCGGATGCAATGCCAGGTTCAGCCTATTTTTAAATGCCTACTAACAATAAGGATTCGAGCTAACCTACTTTCAATAAATATACAAAGTATAGTTATAGGAAACATAAATTTCAATAGAAAGATACGGCAATATAGATTTTTTTTTTAACCCGAAGAATAATGCAAAGAAAAGCTAGCCAGGAAGACAGCTAGAAATGGACCCTTGTTTTCGAACATTTAAATGAGGAAATCTTCCAGACAGTTCCTTGACAATATATTAGTTGAAGGCATCTTTTGGCACTTTGTGATCATGCGACATATGTGATGATGCTGAATTTCAATGTGTGTAGAATTTCCTGTGTACCTTTCCCAACCCTCCTACTGTCTCCTAGTAGATGTTACTTTTTGTTACATCTTTCTCTTTCTCCCCCAAGGAAACTGAAGCCGACCTCGTCCAGGTCCCGCCAGGCCTTAAGCCATCTTCACTCTATTCCTCCATTCCTCCCCCAGATGTTGTTTCCTGAGATACCAAGATAAAGGATTTAGAGTCTAGCTCCTTGCACAGGCACCACGTGGGGAAGTAGGTAAAGCTGTAAGGGCCTTCACCAGTCCGTAAGCTCCTGTAAGGCAGGACTAAGTGAGAGTGGCATGTCCCTGGCTTGCCCAGGACAAGCAGTGTTTGAGAGAACAGCCACAGGCAAAGACCAGGATGGGCAGAGACCGGTCTCCTCAGGAAGACGGCAATGGCAGTGTCTTTAACGGTCCTGCTCCAGACGAACTCACTTTGCAGAGTGCCCTGTGTAAGGCTGTTCTACATTCCTCCTTTACCTAGCGCTGTAAATTCTCAAGAAAACTGCCCTCAAATGACTGAGACACTAGTCAGCTATTTACAATAAGAAAAGGAGACCGAAAGACACTTGTCCGCGCATCCTAGACGCGTTCCTGGGTTACCTAGCGTTACCTAGACTGCCTGATGGTCTTCAGATAACATCAAAAACGTGGGACAAGGTCTTGATTGTACTAGTCTTTATTATAAACTGGGTAGTTGCTTACTTTGCAGAGAAATAATGCATTGGTCAAAGGGTTCCAGGCACTGGCCTAGGAGATGAAAAGTCTATGTCAGGGATATCCCAGAAGAAAAGGGGACGCATACTGCAAGATGCAATGACGATCAAGCCTGATGTGACTCATCATGTGACCGTCCTGTCTCCTCCATACCTTCCTTTAAAGCCCCTTTAACTAACTGAGATGAGCCCAAAACAACTGTTCACCCATCTTCTCAAGGTGCTAACCTTTTTTTTAATAAACCTGGTTTTCTTCCTACTAATTCTCTCAATCCCCGAATGCTGGCTTTAGAGTGGAGCACTAATGGACTTCCAGCCACTAACAAGAGCAGGCTTGAGACCTTCAATCTAAGGCTGACAGTAGATGACAAGGGGATGGTGTGTATCCGGTGGCAAAACTGGAGTTTGTCCCATATTTGTGAGAAAAGCAAGACAAAACACAACAGAACAAAACTAACAAGACTCCCATGACAGAGACGATCCTTTAAACACATCTTACCTGGGTTCTCAAGACAACTGTTAGCTCTTAGACCTGAAACACAAAGATAGAACTCTAGTTAGCCGTGAACTACACTGCCGAGTTTGAGAGGGTCTGATAAGGCCCGAGAGAGAGACCTGTTCCGCAAATGGCAGACATGCAGTATTGGCACACAGGTGTTGCCAGTCGAGTCTGTAAACACCTGATTTATCAGACCCATACTTTAGTGGGATGCAAAATTTCAGGAACATAGTTGTTGTATTCACAGAACAGCCACGAAGCAGTGATATAAACTTGAACACAGTGTATACCTTGTGAGGTGTCCAATTTTACCTCACAGGGCTAACACTTCATATTCTGGTCTATGTCTGTGGAGAGTTACACAAGTTAGACGTTCTAACTTGGTTCTCTCTGTAGATAGCAAGCTCTACCCCGTCCTCTACACGGTCTTCCCCACCCTTTGGAGAAAAGGGGGTCTCAACCGTATTTTCAAGATCTCTTTAACATTTGAGCAAAGATTCTCTTCATATATCAAAAAATAGTTGGTACGTTCCCAAACACACTGTTGTAAATGAAGATGGTATGTTCCCAAACACACTTCCGTATGTGAAGAAAACCTAAGCTCTTAGGAGAATAGGAACGTGGTGTGTAACAGTCAACGCTTTAGGGAGCTCCAGGCACCTGCACTGTGGATGCCACAGGGAATTACCACCAACGCTCTGGTGCTTCCTGCTGGGCAAGACAGAGCAGGGCTCTGCCAGTCGGCCTAATGTTAGTAGGTCGGTGAGAAAAGATAAAGATGTCAGTGTAGGCCACGTGGAAGGCTGCCCAAGTGCCCGTGGAGGTCTGAGTGCCCTGCTCTCCTCTCTGCACCTGTCTGACTCATGGATTCAATCTTGAAGTCTAGATACCCAACGGTAAGCCCCCGAGAGACCTGCTCCACAATGACAGCATTCTCATCTCTCATCTGCTTTCAGCCCCCTTACCATGTTTAGACTTTAAGCCAGATGTCTAAGTAACTTGGTCTAGTTCCCACTTGTCCAGGAAATAACAGGTCTGTCAGATTCTAGCTGATGTCCATGGTGGTGCTGTCAATTCCAGAGAACCTAGCACATCCCGGGAGGTGGGGCCCTGGGCTTGTCTGCAGAGAGTTAGTTGTCTTAGCTGTATCACTGGAGATGGGAGGGCCTGTCCACCGTGGGTGGCACCATTCCCCGGCAAGCGTCTTGGGATTGTGTGGATGGGAAAAGGGAACCAAACAGTGCTGCAGGCTCCAGCTTCTCTGACTTCCCCATCACGGTGGGCTGTAGCCTGGAACTGGGGGCTAAAGTAAACACTTTCTCACTCAGATTGCTTTCCTCAGAGTGTCTTATCACAGCGATGGGGGAAGAATCTAGCCAGCCGTATAACATGAAGCATACTCATCTGGCTAAAATGGAACTACGACAAAGCAGAACAGTTCTGGTGACTGCCGCATGATGCAGTTCCAAGCAGGAGGCAGTGGCCACACCTCACCTGGGGTTTAGCAGAGAACTGGGGGAAAAGTAGATAAGGTGACTGTAGACTTTCTAGGCACTAGGTGGGAAGCAGGGTAAGAAAATAGGAAAAGCCGGGTGTGGTGGCACACACCTTTAATCCCAACACTCGGGAGGCAGAGGCAGGTGGATCTCTGTGAGTTCCAGGCCAGCCTGGTCTACAAAGTGAGTCCAGGACAGTCAAGGCTACAAAGAGAAACCCTGTCTCAAAAAACAAACAAAAAAACAACAACAGCAAAAAAAGAAAAGAAAAGAAAGAAAGAAAGAACAGAAAATAGGAAAACACTGAAGGGGCTAGGAAAGCAGAGACACTTTCACAGACTCAACTTACATCTTTTGTTCACTGAGTCAAAGGTTTCAACACAGCTGACTAGATCCTGCATAGAAACTACACTAGCCTATCATGAACAAGACTGTTAAAGACAGCTAGTTGGCTGGACACGTGGCTCACAGGGTAAAAGCACTTGACCCAGAGGCTGGGATTCAATCTCTGGCACCCACGTGCAGATGGAAGAAAAGAGGCGACTCTAGAAAGTTGTTCTCTGACCTCTGTGGCACAGATGTGGCATGCCCCCCAAGCCGTGCACGCACATACAATATGGTTTTTTAAAGATGCCTCACATTAATCATGCTCATGCTAAAACCACATCTTTCGTTATCTTTTCAGGTAGTGACTCAAATGTTAGGTGTCTAATTTGCTTAAAAGAAATAAAACTTCCAGTTATTCTATTTGGCCTGCGGAGGGGGGGAGGGGGGGTCCCCGTGAATGGGCTTAAGGCTTGAAGGCACACCACAAAGTGAGAAAGCCTGGGGTACCAGACATCCTTCCCTCCCACTTCACCCAAGCACAGTGGGAGCCCTGCTACAATGCTGGACACCTGAAAAAAAAAGACAACGTAGTTTGATGACAAAACAGTCTCCATAGTCCGTAAACACAATCCCGCATGGATGTGCTACAATGGCGTTGAGTGTCCTTTGCTGTAGACTACAAGTGGTGGTCCTGGAGGGGAAAACGCTGTGAACCTGACTGACGCAGAGACTTATCTGGCAACATGGATGCCCTTTGCTATATGATCAGTGTACTGAGACACTCGGAACCGCACTTCTGAAGAGAAATCCATCTCTGTGGACGCTCGCAGCAGGCACAACTTGTGAACTGATTTGTTGTGGGTATGCATGACCTCATCTGAAGAAGCCACCTGGAGGCTCACAAAGCACACGGGGTGTCCGTGATGCTGTCTTTCCTACACAGGGGGGATCTATGAGTGAATCTTGCACAGGAAGGAAACCATTTGTAAAGGACCAGGCTGCCTAAGCAAAGTTCCTACCGGCTGTGCTCACCTGGCTGCTCTGGACTCACACATGTAACCACAGCACGGAGGAGAATGCCTTCTCCCTCCTTCCACAGTGAGACCCTGCTCAAAAGAAAACAATAACCACTAAAACTGCCCCTACTGTACCACTCTCCCAAGGGGCATCTCCTCAGTGTAAAAGGAACGTCCATTTGCCTGCTTTAATTGTTGTCTCAGAGGCTTTACTGCCTCCATCTGCAAACCTAGGCCTAGTCCTGGAAGCTTCTAGCCTCCATACAATCTAACCTAGGCCTGGAATGTTTTCAGTCTCGGAGACTTACTACTGAATAAGCTCACCCGTGTTCTTACTGAGCTCTGGGCTGGCTGCCTCAACTCAGCTGTTCTGGCTCAAACTCCTCCCCCAGCTGACTGAGTCAATCTGCCCCCCCCCCCCCTCTCTCTCTCAGCCTCTGAATTGTTCTGCTTGGCCTCAAACTAACTCCAGCAATCTGCTCTAATCTTCTGGCTCCTCCTTCTCGTCCTCTGGCTCATTTAGTCTTCACTTGAGTTCTCTCTCTACAACCCATCCCTCTAAAACCGCCCCCCCTTTCTGTCTGCATTGCCCCTTAAGTAGCTTCCCTTTCCCCCCTCTTCTCAAGAGAGTTAGGCGTAGCCTAGTCTGTCAATTTTTTCCTCTGACTCATCACTTTTTCTGGCACTCAATTAGACATCACTTTCAAACATGGGTGCTTCCTTCTACAAACTAACTTTACCTTTGTTTGAGATTAAAGGCCTGTACCACCACACCCGGACCTAAGCTTTGCTTTACCTGAAGCTTGCTCTATACCAGGCTGGCCTTGAATTCAACTCTGTCTCCTGGATTAAAGGTGTGTTTGTATTCCAGCTGGATCACACAGACCTAGAAGGTCTCTGGATGTAACCTCTTGCCAGAGCAGCCATGTTCTGAATTAACATTCCTCTACACTTCAGCGCTGAAGGCTAACTTCAGCTGTTTATAACATGAATTCGCCCAAGCTAATTTCTGCTTTGGCTGAGTCCCTGAGCACTTGGGAATCAGGAGTTGGAGGGTGTGAGGGCAAATGGAGGAAGAACATGCTGCAGGGGCCACACTTGCTTAGTATGCCATGGCCTGCTTTTAATTCAGCAAATGAAAATTCATTTCATTCGGCTTCAGGCAGTCACAGGAACCAGACCACAAACACTTGTTCGTGAAAATGACATCAGCGGTTCTATGGCAAATATTTTCTTCTCCCAGATGCCCCATGGATGGAGCTCACTGTTACAGGTAAAGGACAAAGCCGGTTGTCCCCAAAGGAGGTGACAGATCTAGTGGGCTGGGATTATGGTAGTAGCAGCTTTGACAGAGCTCCTGCAGGCCTTCCCTTTCACACTCACGTGTTCCTCTCCTGTGGAGTATGTGCGGAACACTGCGTACATCAAGCAAATGAGAGGCATCAGTTCAACCGTTAGGTCACTGACTTAATGGCATTTTGCTGCTCTCTTTAGACTGACAAGAGCTCCTGTGCTGTATGCCTGAGAGGCCTATGTGGCTTAGAAACCAAGGGAGGCCTGCAGCCAGCTGCCATGAGGAGAACTGTGTCTTAGTTGAGTAACTCGGGGAAGACTGTATCCCACCCACAGCCATGCAAATGAGCTCAGAGACAGATCCCTTTCCAGTCAAACCTGACTCAAGTGCTGGCAGAATGGAGCAAGCTGCACCTGAGCAGCCCCTGCAGCAACTGCAAGGTAGGACATGTCTTGTAAGCTACATTTTAGAACAGCAGTGTTCAACCTGTGGGTGGTGACAGCTTTGGGGATAGAATGACCCTTTCCCAGGGGTTGCCTAAGACCACCAGAAAACACAGATATTTACGTTACTATTCAGAGCTGGCAAAGTTATAGTTATGAAGTAGCAACGAAAATAATTTTATGGTTGGAGGGTCGCCACAACATGCGGAACTGCATTAAATGTTGCAGCGTCAGGAAGGTTGAGAACCGCTGTCTTAGACTAATTTGTTATGCGGGAAAGGACGACCGACACAAGTTGAAGGTAAGTGTTTGGGCAATTTGTCTAGGACCCAGCTAGTCCTCAGCTATTCCAATAAAACGCCCATCTAGCGACTGCTATGAAAGTTATATTTCATAGTCACATTAAAGTCTGAATGCATCTAACTCCAAAGTCCTCTGTGCAGGCTGATTTGGTCAACAGAAAGGCTGAGAGGGGTGAGGTGGAGCTTCCAGAAAGAAATTCTGCCTGTGGAGAGAGGCCTCCGTTCCTGTCCTGAGCTCCCACTGCTGGGCCTCACAGCCCAACAAGAAGATTCCAGACCTGCCTGGTCTGCCTGGCCAGACCCCTAACAGGGCAAGGCAACCAACGCCTAACAGTAATCATCCAAACATGCATTTCCTCCCAGCCCTCGTCCCTCGTCTCTGAGGCTTCGCTCCACCATGGTGGTGATGACCAAAGCCAGTCGGTGCATAGGGCTTGTTTCTTCCAAACTGCTCTAGGTGTCTCTCCACTCATAATGGCGAGTTCAGTACATGAACTGATGCCCAGTCTCGAGCTTCCGCACTCCCGGGAAGTGCTAATAAGTATTGATTAGATACAATGAAATGCACATTTAATAACCACTCTGGTGTGTCTGAGTTCAGAAGGAAACGCAGAGCCTTACGCAGTGGCTAGGCAAACCCTCTGTCTCAGTATCCCTAGCCTCATGACAGACATGTAAGATATAAATCTGGACAAACCTATTTTCTTTCCCCCCTCCTTTTGATGGCTTAGCAGGGATCTGGCTCAGCATTGCCTCAGTGAGTCCAAAAACAGGCTATGCCCGCTACCAGAGCCCAGAGGCTCCTCTTGCCTAACGAGTACTGTTTTCAACTAGGGAATAGTATTTCCTGAATCCCCTCACTCTGTAAGTATGTAAAGCCTTATTCAGACCTACACCCCCCCACACACACATACACACACACACTCCCCACCAGAAACAGAAACATGGCTGACGCACCAGGCCAGAGTATTCGCTAAGGTGATTAGGGCTGGGGGATGGCACGCGCGTGCTCTGTTTCTCTGCTTGTAAATTGTCTTTTGGAAGCCATGTTGCATTTGCACTGCAGGGCCATGAGAAATCGTCCAGCCCGGGCTTCCTGTCAAGGATTCCTACGTGACCCACGGCCCTCCAAATCCAGTTAACATTTTTCCAGTGGGGAAATGATCACTTTTAATGATAAGGAGTTTAGTGTGGTCTCACAGCTGACGTTCCATCTTTGCCAAGTTTTCCAGAGAGATATCTAAGCTGCTTGACCGGCTGCAGTCTCTCTTGAGAAAGGAAAGGGTCTTTATTCTTAGGTTGACAACAAGACTAATAACCAGGAATGGCCACCAGGAACTAGTCTTTCTGTTTCCTGACAAATAGAACTGGCTGTTTGCTTGCTTAGCTAGCCAGGTTTTATAAAATCCACACTCCATGTTTATGTTAGAAATCAGAGCTAAGTTCTTAACAGTGACATAGGGCTGTGTCTAGCACACTAATTCTCGCAAATGTCAGTGACTTTAGAAACGCTGCCTTTTTCCTCCCAGAACCTAGAAACATTCCTGGACCCAGAACCTGAAAACATTGCCGATTTCTACCCAGAACCTAGGAACGTTGCCAGATTCCTCCCAGAACCATATAGTTCGTTGTTGTTGTTGTTGTTGTTGTTGTTGTTGTTGTTGTTGTTGTTGTTGTTGTTATAGTCTGCTTTCCGGGCACTGGAGGATGGAATCCAAGGGCCTCTCCTTGCTAGCAAGCGTCCTACCCCTCAGCCACCCCTACAGCTAGCCTTAGGAAGCTTCTGACCATGCATTCCCACTGGTCATCTCTAGATGGCAGCAGAGAACTCCAGGCTAGGTCAAACCTTGGGATTCTTTCAACCTACACATTTGAGAGCAGCAGCTGACTTGTCAGAGAGGCCTCCCTCCTTCATGGGTGAAACGGCCTCTCCCCGTGTCCTCACGGCCCTCTTAGACGGGCTCACAATGTGCCATGAGTGTCTTGAGGGTCTGCCTCACTCAGAGTCAGTCCACTGGCTCACCTTTCCTTATATCTTTCGTTTTCTCACACTCCCACTCACAAACATGGAGTCTGCGGGTTTCTCTACCCACGGCAGCCCATCAGCTAGGCACTAGCTCTAAACATGGCTGGTAACCAGAACTTTTGTATGACCGGGGACTCCATAAATGACCATTTGCCCGGATCCATCAGGGGCACCAAAATAGGTCTGATTTGTACAGTCCAGGTGCCGCTGGGTTCCTGACCGCGTTGTTCTAGAGAAGTTAGGCACGCTCGGGGGAAGGAAGGGGGCCTCATCGCCAAGGAAGTATTTGCTCATCTCCAAGTTCCCACAGTTTCTCCCAAGTTTCTCCACAGTTTAACAGTTACCAGTGGTCAACTGAAGTCTGCAAATATTCCTTCCATAAAGAGAGATGGCGGGGCTGGAGAGATGGCTCAGTGGTTAAGAGCACTGCCTGCTCTTCTAAAGGACCCAGGTTCAATTCCCAGCACCCACATGGTAGCTCACACTGTCTGTAACTCCAAGATCTGACACTTTCACACCAAGGCACATAGATTAAAACTAAATATTAAAAAAAAAAAAAAAGACATGGCACTCGCAGAATTCCTATTATTCCACACTGTTATCATTATTCTATTTTTTTTTTATTTATATGAGTGGTCTATTTGCATGCATGACAGAAGAGGGCATCAGATCCCATTATAGATGGTTGTGAGCCACCACGTGGTTGCTGGGAATTGAACTCGGGACCTCTGGAAGAGCAGACAGTGCTCTTAACCTCTGAGCCACCTCTCCAGGCCCCATTATTCTATTCTCATCAAACTCTTGTTGTTGTGTTTTGATTTGGTTTTGGTTTTGGTTTGGTTTTCAAGACAAGGTCTCTCGGTGTAGCCCTGGCTGTCCTGAACTCACTTTGTAGACCAGGCTGGCCTCGAACTCACAGAGATCTTCCTGTCTCTGCCTCCCGAGTGCTGAGATTTCTTTTTTTTTTTTTTCAAGACAGGGTTTCTCTGTGTAGCCTTGGCTGTCCTGGACTCGCTTTGTGGATCAGGCTGTCCTGGAACTCACAGAGATCCTCCTGCCTCTGCTTCTCTGAGTGCTGAGGTTACAGGCATGATCCCCTGAGCCTGACTTTATTATCAAACTCTTGATGTACCCAATTTATAAAGTAAACTTTACTGTAAGTATGGATGTATAGAAAACACCCAGGACATGTAGGATTTGGTGTAATCCATGCTCTCAGGCAACCTGTGAGGGTCTCGGAACATGCCGCCTCCATGGATAAGGGAGAAATAGCAAATAACTGTGGCCAAGTTTAAGCTACCATGATGTTGAAGGAACAGGGACAAGGTGCAACCCTGGTGAAACCTGGCTCTGGCTGGCCTGGCTGGCTCTGGCTGGCTCTGGCTGGCCTGGCTTGGGGTCATGGCGGACAGACAGACAGGGAAGGCATGATGAATGTGCTTTACCGTAACCAGCTCCTTTGTGTTGGCATCACCTCAAGGAAAATGCTCAGAATCAGGTGCAACTTGAATGCAGGTCAGGAATGTGGCAGGCGAGGTGTCCAGAATCACTCACTCTCAACACCACAGAGGTGCAGGAGGTCAGGGCGGAAGGCCCCGGGGAACACTTGCTGAAAGCCTACACCCTCTGTAGGCACTGCGGCAGCCACGTGGCTTCTGCCATGCAGCTGAAAGCACCCCAGCATCCCAAGCAAGCACGCTGTCTCCTGGGCACGTCCTACCCAACCCTTTTTCTCTTTGTACGCTGGGCGCATTGAGTCAAGGTCTGACTAAAGTCTTCCCTGTTTCTGAGGCCAACCGTACGTAGCATTCGCTGTTAGACCCAGCAGTAATGGGTTTCGGGTCAGTGAGATAGTCACACAGGCCTGAAAGGCCAGCTCCTCGCTAACTGTGTTCTGCAGAGAACGCAAAGTGGCTCAAGATGCAGGCACACAGACAAGGGGGTCTCCTCAGCTGAAATCCTATAAATGGTCTCTAGCCCCACCCTCCATAGTTACCAGAATGCGGGGTTCACGGGTCATGTAGAAGGCCTCTCTGATCTCATGACACCTAAGACAGTAACTCTTGAACGGACCACTCTAGGTCAGATCAGCATCAAAGTTTTGTTCTGCTTCCAGGCTCCACGGGGACAGAGAGTGGACACATCGCATCGCTTTCAGGACGATGACAGCTATGACTCTCTGCCCCAGGAAGGTAGGTTCTCCCCTGCCCTCACCACCGAGGACTGCATTTACTATAGGCAGTGTTGGGTAGAGCACTGCCATTCTGTCATTAGCGCATTATGGAGAAACGCTACAAAGGGACCCAGCCATTTTCACAGGAGGAAGAACGGGACAGAAGCACGGCACTCCAGAATGCTGCAAATACAGAAAATGTCCTACCTGAGCCAGAATAAGATGGCCGGCTCTCAGGCTGGTCCCAGCTTGAGATGGGCATCTCAGTTACATCTTATATGTAGCTCAGTGATAAAGGACTTGGCCCAGCATCTTGTGGGCTCCACGTTTCATCCCTAGCAGCAAAAACCAAAGCAGCAAACCAAAACAACAACAACAATAACACCCCAGCAAAACCCAAAACATAAAAAAAAAAAAAAAAAAACAAGACAAAACAGAAACCACACTGGGACTCCTCCAAACTTTGAATGGTAAGAGTGGCTCTCCAGCCATGTCAAGGATCTCAGCCTCAGGCATGAAGCGATGGCAACCAAAAATGAGAGTTAATAGTGTGTGCAGAAAACACCTGCCATGGCTTCCTCCCCTCAGCTGTTTACAGCCTGAACTCAAGAGACTGAACTCCTTCCCCAGAGACAGCTCCTACCAAGATTAGCTATCTCTGTGTCTTTGATCCAGCTGTAGACCTTACAGCCTGGTCCCTTGTCCATCGGTGTGTTATAACCCTGCCTCCCGGTTCCACTGGATGCAGGACCCTGCCTCTCTGGTCAACTCTGCCTAACAAACACTCAGAACTTCTAAGGTTTCTCCATTGAGAGCGCAGACCTCTAGACTATAGCTATTTCTCTGTGCCTGCCTGCCTGCCTGTCTTTACTCCGTCATCAACCCCCAGGGCTGGGATTCCAAGCCTGCACCGTTGGCCCAGCAGCAATAAAGGAGTCTTATAGGATACATGCTGTGTGAGGACTGACTATTCTAACAGAATACTTAGACCACATCTTAAAAAAAAAAAAAGTTAAATTCAGAAATAATAAACACATGCTCTTTGCTTACAAACATGATGGTGTGTACCTGGGGGTGGGGGTGGGGTGGGGGGTGGGGAACTTAAGATGATTTAGAATGGATGCCAGTGAGGCTTAGAAATGGGGTGGGTGGTACACGCCTTTAATCTCAGCCCTCAGGAGGCAGAGGCGGGTGGATCGCTGTGAGTTCGAGGCCAGCCTGGTCTACAAAGTGAGTCCAGGACAACCAAGGCTACACAGAGAAACCCTGTCTCGAAAAAACAAAACAAAACAAAACAAAAAACAAACAAAAAAAGAACAAAAAAGAAAAAGAAAATAAAGAAATGGGGTGGGACTATTTTTAACCACAGGATTTGTGATGGGATTTCTCAACAAACACTAGGACTATTGACATTTTGGACCAGATAATCCTTAGTTAGGTCAGGGTCGTAAGCACCGGTTAGCTGTATTTGGTCAATAACAACCACACCCCTTCCTGAGCTGTGACAACCAAAAATGTTTCAGACCACTGCCAAATCCTGCCCCGACAAAATGGGCCCTGCTTTACGGTGCTGTCTTGCCTAGCGTTAGCAATTCAATACACACATCTATCTGACAGCTGAGCTGTGGACAGAGAAACAGCGTGAGAGACTGGAGCCCACGGCATCTCTCCCTGCAAACACCCATCGCTCTCCTGGGCCTGTACCCGACCCCTTTCCTCCCCGGACAAAGCTAGGCCATGACGGATGCACTCACCCCCGAGGAACGCGCACTCGAAGTAGCTGCAGGTCTTGTTTATGCTCTGCAGGATAAGGTCGGTGGCAGTTCCTCCCCGCGACACTTGAAAAACTTCATTCAGAGGAATCAAAACAGCTCCTTCCCTTTCTTTGTCGAAAAACTTCCCCACAGCAATTCCAAAGCAGGTGCGGATGGTCAGCACTCGCTGGTTGTCAGCTGTCGGGGGCTTGGCTGAATAGGCCAGTATGTAGCTGTCCAGCCTGGTTTGGTTCTGCTCTCCCAGTGTGAGTGAAATGTCCGGAAGTATACTGCTGTTGAATGCGAGTGAGATGTTTGAACTGCTGTACACCACGTTCCTATAACTCTCCTCACAGGGCCGCCTCAGCAGCTGCAGGGCTCTTACCAGGTAAAAATGAAAAGCCTTAAATGGAAAGGTGTAGACGTAATCTTCTCGGGACCTGCCAGCCACCTTCACAAGCGTGTTGAACGTGTAGTAAAAGGGCGTCTTCTCTTGCGCCTCGGTGACGTACGCCATTAGAGTTATCCCGTAGGTGTCCTTGAAGTTCAAGGGCTGGGCGATCCGAGCCTTCCGGGCTTCCCAGCTGGTGGCGGCACGGTCCCATATCGCCTTTAGGGGGTCAGATTCGGCCATCTCCTCTTTGAGGAGCTGGGGGACAAACTTCATTTCCATCCGTTTGCTGCACTTCAAGTACTCATCGTCAAAGGCGTACTCTGCCTCATCTGCCACTTGCGCCTTCACCTTCAAAGCAAAAGGAAAAGGGACGGCTCTTGAGATCACGTATTTGATAACATTTCCTCTGACGGTCCTGTGCCCGCTCGCTCGTCCCCGTTTACTTATGGGTTCTGTCCCGGGGCTGTGGATAGCTTTTCACAGCCATGACAATGTTCGTATGAAAAACATCAGTGGAGAGGTATGGGCAGGAAGTCTCCGGGTAACTCATTCACCTAAGCTCTGTGGTGCCCAAGAAATGGAACACCTCAGAGGCAGTGCAGGCTGGAACAGTGTCCTTAGCTACGTTTCCTCCAGCTCTCAAGACTGTTTTGTGTAATTTGAAGTATCGTGTATAAAATACTGCACGTGGTAGAAAAACAGACCAGGACAAATATTGCCTTTCTCTCCGGATGGAGGCCCAGCAATCAGAACACCCTTCTCCCCCTCCCCCCCCCCAAAAAAAACCATCTCTTTTCCTTTAAATCTGTAAGCCTCCGGCTAGTGTTGACTTAGGAATTCTGACAGGGGTAGTCCCACCAGGGCACATGGTCAGGAAGGAGAGCAACAAAGAAAACTGAAAGAGAAGCTGTAAAGATGCTGATGCCACTGTAAGGGCCAGACCCTTATGTCAACTTCCGACTTCATCCCTTTGTCTGGATGCCACCAGAGATCTATCACCCATGCCTGAGACCAAATGTATACCTGCCTACAACCATTAGTAACAGCCACCTATTCATACGGCCATTTGTGGACACTCAGGCTGTCACTGGTCCTTTCTAGGCCTGACATCTCCTTTCTATGTGCGCTCTATCTATGGGCCTGGCTAGCACCAAAGGCTTCACATGAATTACCTCATGTCTTGGGAAGGGTACTATCACTAACATCTCGCTGTTTCATTTATTTTAAAGGTTAATTATCTCGTTTTATGTGGATGAGTGCTTGTGTGCGTGTACATAAGTCACCACATGAGTGCCTGGTGCCCAAGGAAAGCAGAAGCCAGCGTAACTAGAGTTGCATGTGGTTGTGAGCCATTTGGGTGCTGAGAACCGAACCCACATGCTCTGCAAGAACAGCAAGTGCAGGCTATAAAGAGAAACCCTATCTAAAAAAAAAAACAAAAACAAAAAACAAAAAACAAAACAAAACAAAAAAACAGAAAGAAAAAGAAAGAGAACAGTTCCAGCTTCCAGTAATGAAGCCCTTGGCATTTATATAGCACTTTTTAAAAAATTTAATTTTACCAAACAAAAGAAAATGTTTTAATGAGATAACTAAGTGAGCCCACACCAGCAACCAATTACTAACCACAGTACTTCCAGCTGGGGGTCAGCGAGCTTAGCATGCCTGGGTTTGTAGGTCAGTTTCTTGACATGGGATTTGAGACACTGCAGCCTCACAGTTAAGAAATACACTTCTCTCTCTGGCATAGAACATTCCAGAGTTCAGCCTAAGCACCAAAGTGTGATCTATCTTGAAGACTGCAACATAAGACACTGGACCCGAAACTGCCTCCCGCATTCCTCACACCCTATCAGACTTGATCCAATGTGTTCCTGTCTTTTCCCTACGCCTCAAAGCAGTCTTCACATGTCTAATTTTAGACAGCAAGCCGCTCTGGCCAGACACCGTAGCTGATTGTGTGTTCCGTACAGTGCGTGCCTTGCAGTGGCAAAGCTCCGAATGCCATCGCCACCCAGGGCAAATGAATGGATGAGAAGGCGCAGGTACAGACTGGGTGAGTCAGCTGATGCTCCTGCCTTCCTCTGATGGAGCGACCTAAACAAAAGCTCATAGCAATGAAATTCAATGGCCACACATTCATTTCAAATAAGTGGAAACGATCTTGGCATTTCAGAAGAGGACCCAACTAAACCGAAAAACGTTAATAAAAAGAAGTGTGTTAAAATGATGTGTTGCAAACCAACACTTAAAAGGCAAATGAAGCCGGACCATGGTGGCGCACACCTTTAATCCCAGCACTTGGGAGGCAGAGGCAGGCGGATCTCTATGAGTTCGAGGCCAGCCTGGTCTACAAAGTGAGTCCAGGACAGCCAAGGCTACACAGAGAAACCCTGTCTCGAAAAAATAGAACAAACAAACAAAAGGCAAATGAAAACCACCCAAGACACCACTTCATATCCACCCCAGTGAAAATAATGGCGAAACAAAAACTAGGGTAAAACTGGAAAATCACAAGCCAGCAGGAGGCAGCTGAACAGGGGCCCTGGTCCATGCTGGGCAGGGGGTGGGGGTGGGGGGTTGGGGGTGCTGTAGAGTGCAGTCTACATGGAAGGCTCCTCAGCAGTACTGCAAGGAGTTAAACATGAAGTTATGATATGAGCCAGTGACACTACTCTAGATTCACACTCAAGGGAAACACATGTTCACAATAGTGCACAATTCTGCCACACAGGGTAGCACGCAGCCCTGGCTAATTTATGTTCACTTACATAGGTAGTACTAGCTATGTAACTACTGCATAAGGCTAGCAATAGTGCTTGTATAGGTACCCAGAGAGCAAGAATTGTCACCAAAGAGTCAAAAACTTTCACACAGAAACCCATACACAGACGTTCACGACACTACTAGTCATAGTTGCTTTAAAGTGGAACAACCCAAATGCCTTATTGACACACAAGATGTGCTACAGCCATGCAATGCTATTGGTGTTCACTATGAAAACATTTGCTACAACATAAACGGGCCCTGAAAGCAAAGGAAGCCAGCACCAAAGGCCATATGCTGTAAGATCCCACTCTGCCGGGATGTCCACAAACCTCACTGGTTATGGGAGAGGAAGCAGAGCTAACTTCCAATAAGCAAAGCGCCTCTTTAGAGAGCACGGAAGACAGTGGGCAAGTCCAAAGCTGCTGTTGGACAGCACCATACGGGCGCTAAAATCCAAGGAGGTGTGTGGTCTCAAATGTCTTTAAGGGTATCTCCATTTTATGTCTCAACACCGCAGTGTGTAGGTAACGGAGGTACTCACAACGGAGGTACCTAAAGTGTGTTACAGTTTGCAAATAGCAAATAAAATGATAAAATTTTCTGTCAGTAAAAAGACAACAAAGAGCCGGGCATAGTGGCGCACACCTTTAATCCCAGCACTTGGGAGGCAGAGGCAGGGGGATCGCTGTGAGTTCGACGCCAGCCTGGTCTACAAAGCAAGTCCAGGACAGCTAAGGCTACACAGAGAGACCCTGTCTCAAAAAACCAAACCAAACCAAACCAACAACAACAACAACAAGACAAGGATATAGTCATTACATAGTTGAATAACAAACATAGAGTCAAACACTGTGGCATTATTTGGAGAACACATGGTGTTTCCAGAATATTTATTGGCATGGAAATGTTGTGAAGTATTACGTGAGGGCAAGGTGAAAAGCACTACATATAGCATAAATCTATACACACAGAGAGAAGGCGTGTAGGCTCTCCACACTATCCCCTAAGAGCTCTTCCTCTGAGTGAGGGGCTTCATGGTTGAATTTTTCTGTCCTCTTTGCTTAATTTTAATTCCTTAGCTTTCTACACTTGACATATGTGTCACCTGCCAAATGAAGGAAAAGCCACTCACAACGAGTTAGCCTGCCTAGCCTGGCGTCTGCGGGTCCACAGAGATGCCTCGGGCAGTGTTACAGGGCTCCCATCCCTCCGAGCACGCGCTTTCCATTCCCAGCATACCTGGAAGGCGTCCATTAGGAGCACGGCTGCCAGCAGCGTGGTGACCATTTCAAAATGTCCCATCTTCATTTTTCTCTTCTAAACTAGAATGAAAATTTTAATTCAGTAGACTTAACAAAGAGGTTTAGGGAAACAGAGCAAGATAAACGCGATGGTGTATATATATATCGTGATGGTATATATATATATACATATATATATATTTCATTCTAGGTAGATACTGTGATGGTTGGGGTGATTATCAAACACATTCTTATGGGTACAAAAGCCACTGGCTTTTATCTAGAGGCCTAACACTTCATTCTAGAGACAAGGACGTGAAACCTCAGAGAACTTTCGTGCTTCCAAGATCAATCTGTCTACCTCCGACTCTAGACACATCTCTCCCACCACAGTCACTCATGCCTAGGCACATTTTTTTTCCAATCTCTAAATCTCCCCTGAGCATGCGTAGGAAGCAAACGTAAGCTCCGCCCATCCCGCGCCACCCCTTTACCACCACCACCCCACCCCCCCCCCGCCGCCCCCGCCGTGTTCTCCAACTGCTTCCCTCGGCGCCCAGTTTCTAAGAACTGTCTAGAAGCTTTCCCAAGTGCAGCTTCCATTCCCTCCACCTGCTCTGCAAGTTAGAGCATGCCCGTAGCGGTGGGAGCGGAGACGCGAGGTCAGCAGCAGTGCGGAGCTGCCTGCCTGAGGTGACCTCCTTCCTCCAACTCTTCGCAACCAGCAGAAGCCAGAGGTTAAGCCGGTGCGTAACTTTCTGGAGTTAGGAACAGATTAAGGAGCCCAGGGAAGGCAGTGATTTTTAACAAGAGGCGATCATTCTACTGGCGGGGCGTCCGATATCCATTCCGATACTTAAGACTGGAGGGCAAGAATCCTCACATCGCTCACATACATGTGCTCCAAACAAAGCTGGCGTTGCTGTAACGCAAATAAAACCTTTATTTTCCTCTTTTTTTTTTTTTTTTTTTTTTACCAATCATCATATTTTAGATTCTGAAAGAGGAAACGAATGGCATAGGGGAAGGAAGGACAGCTTTTCTTTCTATAGCTCATTTTGGATCCAGGTTCCAAGAAGTTCTTTTATTATTAAAAAAATACCAGCCGGGCGGTGGTGGCGCACGCCTTTAATCCCAGCACCCGGGAGGCAGAGGCAGGTGGATTGCTGTGAGTTCGAGGCCAGCCTGGTCTACAAAGCGAGTCCAGGACAGCCAAGGCTAACACAGAGAGACCCTGTCTCGAAAAAACAAAAATAAATAAATAAATAATAAAAATAAAACACCAATACTATTTTTAAATCAATACTATTAAAACATCTACTATTAAACTATTAAACTATTAAAACATCTGTAACTATTTTAAAATGCTACTCTGTGTCAAACTTCCCTCTCAAAAAAAAAAAAAAAAGTATAAGGGACACAACACAGGCAGCATGTGTCAAGCCAGCTGTGAGCCAGGGTTTCCCTGCCTTTATTTCCATAGTCTGGCTGCAAATAAATCAAAATGTTTACCTGGTGTGTATGCCTTTGCAGGAAGATTAAATGATGCCCAATCCCCGAGCCCGTCTCCACTCAGATGTGGCGATCTTCCTCCCTCCAGGACGGGATGTTGTTGACAGTGAGAGCTGACTGGGACTGCTTTTCCTTTTATAACACCCCTAGTGGTGGCTTGGCAGTGGCACATTACCCCACTTGTGCTCTGCTATTTATATCTGGTCCCCACACTGCCCTGGAACCACCGCTGTTAACGCTTTAAACCTCCGAGAGGCCTGTGAATCCGCAGCAATGGCCCCTGGCACATGCAGCACACTCAGATCTGAGCCCAGCCCCCCGGGACTCCCTTCAGAGAGAGAAGTCACTTTCCAACACTGACCCTCCGACACTCAGAGGCAAGGCTGGCCTGTCCTTTTTTTTAGGTGACAGCCATAGTGAACAGGCTCACCTGTTAAACACTGTCACCGCTCACTGGACTGGCTGACTGTATGTCAGGAACCGTCCAGGTACTCAGACACCCAAACACACAGATAAAGAACTGAAGAGCGTCCACAATCTGAGAAAATAAACCAGTATGCATATGTACCCAAACACAAGCAGCTAACAGCTGCTCAGAGTAAGCAAAGCCCAATGGAGGCCCTATGAGAATGCTGACAAGGGAGGGAGCTGGTAACGCCTGCATCTAGAATGCTTTTGACTAAGGCACAGGCACTGGCTAGTTTTGCCAACTTGACACAAACTAGAGTCATTTTGCGAGAGGAAACCTAAACTGGAAAACCTCCCCCACAAGACTGGCCTGTAGAGCATTTTCTTGACTGACGTGGGAAGGCCCAGACGGCTGTGAGCGGTGCTATCCCTGGAGCTGGTGGTCCTGGCTTCTATAAGAAAGCAGTGGTGGCGCCCGCCTTTAATACCAGCACTCGGGCAGAGGCAGAGGCAGGTGGATCGCTGTGAGTTCGAGGCCAGCCTGGTCTACAAAAGCAAGTCCAGGACAGCCAAGATAACATAGAGAAACCCTGTCTCAAAAAACAAACAAAACAAAACAAAACAAACAAAAAGAAAGAAAAGCAGGCTGAGCAACAAGCCATGAGCAAGCCAGCAAGCAGCACCCCTCCATGGCCTCTGCATCAGCTCCTGCCTCCAGGTTCCTGCCCTGCTTGAGTTCTTGCCCTAAATTCCCTTAGTAACATAGTGTTCTTGCAAGTATGAGATGAAATAAACCCTTTCCTTCCTAAGTTGCTTTTCCTGATGGTAGTTTTTTTTTTTTTTTCCACAGCAAGAGAACCCCTAACTAAAACAGCAGTCATGGCCAAGTCAACAATGCCGAAGGATATATCCGACCCTCGGTGACTAGGAGTAAAAAAACAAACAAACAAACAAACAAAAAAACTTGAGATGTTGTCTTGTTTAGAGTTTCTATTGCTGTCAAGAAACACCATGACCAAAAGGAACCAGGAGAGGAAAGGGTTTATTTGGCTTACACTTCCAGATCACTGTCTATTATTGGAGGGAGTCAGGACAGGAATTCAAACAGGGCAGGAACCTGAAGGCAGGAGCTGATGCAGAGGCTGTGGAGGGATGCTGCTTGCTGGCTTGCTCCTCATGGCTTGCTCAGCCTGCCCAGGACTTACAGAGCTCAGGACCAGCAGCCCAGGGATGGCACCACCCACAGTGGGTTGAACCCTCCTATCAGTCACCAATTAGGAAAATGCCCTGCAGGCTTGCTGACGGCCCCATCTTATAGAGGCATTTCCCCCACCTAATTGAGGTGTCTCCTCTCAGATGACCATAACTGTTAAGACATAAAATCATCCAGCGCAGATGATCTCAGAAATTAATGTATATTTGCATCAAGACACAAAACTAGAACACTGACAATGACCTGCTCAGGATATCTCCAAATGGAATGAACTGTGAAATATAAATAAGTACTGGCATTTGACATCATATTTAAAATGAATAAACTCAGCCGGGCATGGTGGCACATGCCTGCAGTCCCAACACTCGGGAGGCAGAGGCAGGTGGATCTTTGAGTTCAAGGCCAGCCTGGTCTACAGAGCAAGTTTCAGGACAGCCAAGGCCACACAGAGAAACCTTGTCTCGACACAAACAAACAAAGAATAAACTCTCACATATATAACTATGTAGGCAAATCTCAAAAACAAAACTTGACACAAGACACAAGCACGTACACATTACATGGCTAATAGAGAGCTTAAAAGGCAGAGAAAATGAGTGTGGAAAGATGGCTCAGTGGTTAGGGGCTCTTGCTGCTCTTGCGTAGGACCCAGGTGCCATCCTCAACCTCTCTCCATTTCACTTTTTGAGATAGGGCCCCCCTCACTGAACCTAAAACGACATGGTGCGTTCCAGGGACCCTCCTGTCCCTGCCCGCCCCCACCCCCGCCCCCGTGCTGGGATTTGCAGGTGTACACGACTCACTCCTGGATTTCTACCTGGGCTGGAAAGCTGAACTCTGAACTTTGCACTCACACAGCAAACCCAGGGGGGGAGAAAAACTGGTCTTTGGGACTAGAGAGATGGCTCAGCAGTTAAGAGCACTGGCTGCGGCTGCTCTTCCAGAGGACAGGGTTCGATTCCCAGCACCCACATGGCCATGGTTGGTGAAGGAGAACGGCCTCAGTAGGCTCATCTATTTGAGTGCTTGGTCCCTGGTTGGTGGAAGCCTTTGCAAGGACTAGGAGGCGTGGCCTTACTGGGGGAGGTATGTCACTGGAGGGTGGGCTTTGAGGTTTCCAGAGCTCACCCCAGGCCCAGTCTCTCTGCTCAATGCTTGTGCATCAGATGTGAGTTTCCCAGCCTCTGCCCCAGCACCACGATTGGCCGCCTGCTGCCATGCTCCCCACCGTGGACTCTAACCCTTTGGAATACAAATCAAATTTGTGGTCATGGCGTTTTGTCATTGAGTGAAAATTTAACTAACAACCGTTTGTAACTTAAGGTCCAGAGTATCTGATGCCCTCTTCTGGCCTCCACGGGTACTGCATGCATACACTGCACAGCTAATACATGCAAGCAAAACATCTATACACATTATTATGTGTATGTACATTAAAACTTAAAAAGCAAACAAACAAACCAGAAATCAGTCTTTAAATTATTTATCAGCACTGTAATTTATAGCTATACTACTTAATTTTGTCCCAAGTAAGGGAAAATTGCAAAGTATATAATGGCACTAAATTTGCACCTTGCTTTTCATTTATTTGGTGCATTGGTTCAGACTTTGCATGCTTGCTACCTTAACTTCTTATACCTGAGTTGTCACCTGTGACCACATAGAAACTGCCATTCTCCTCTGTGCCATAGGGCTGATGTGTGTGACTCCTCTGTTTATTGGTGTGATTTGGTATTCTGATTTAAGCCCAGACCCTTACTTTCAGAGACCAAAGAGGGTTGCCCTTGGGAGCAGATAGCTAAAACCTTCCCAGAATGCGCAAATAAAGCATTTATATAAACTATAACATTCATTTTTTAGCAAAGACAATGTGAGCAGGGAACAAAGGGGCCCACATTCCACAGCTACTCCCCCACTCCCCCCCACCCCCCCTCCTACCCCCCCCACCCCCCAGGGATGTCTTGAACTCACTCTGCTGAGACTAAAGGTGTGCCCCACCTTTGCTTGATTTCCATTGTGACTTGAGGGGAGACCTCTTGAGGCAACTCCTGAACCAAACTCATTCCTTCACCTTTGATTCCTTTTCCGGTAAGAAATTTAGTTAGCTGTGTGTTCTGTAAATTTAATGTTAAAATAGCATTTGCTGCTATTGCAGTGGAACAGCTCATACCGTAATACTCTATACAGGCTGAGGTATCAGTTCAAAAGAAGAAGCAACACCACCCTTGGGATACAGAGTTGGAGTTGGTAGCAAAGGAGACAAGAAGAGGGGCAGCTTCAACTCAGGCGCCAGCTCTGGCTTCACGTTTACTTAATCCAGCTGTAGTAAGCAATAAGCATTGTACTCAGTGTCTAGGATAAAACCTTCCCAGGATGTACAAATAAAGTATTTATATAAATTATTGCATCCAGATTTTTAAAGATTTTTTTTTTAATTTGAAGAACTGGTACCTGATTTCAAGAAAGCAACAAACAAAGAAGCTATATGCATGTTCTTTTTTTTCTGTGTCTCTATGCCTCTGTCTCTGTCTCTGTGTTTGTGCATATGTGTGCGTCTGTGCGTGTGTATGTAGACCAGTGTTTTCCTCAGTGCTCTCATGCCCTTATCTTTTGAGAAAAGATCTCTTGGGAAACCCGGGGCTGGTGCATCCAGCTAGCTGGCTGGCATGTCCCAGGGGACCTCCTGCCTCCACCTTCCCATGGCGAGGGTTTACAGGCACAAAACGCCATGCCTGGCTTCTTATATGGGAGCTGGGAATCCATACTCAAGGCCTCTTATGCTTCTACAGGAAGTGCTTTACCACTGGGTCATCTTCTCAGCTTCTAGCTACCAAATATTTTTTAAAGTAAATGGTTGAGGGCAGATGAAGTGGCTGCAGAGCCCAGCTAAACATGACTATACACCTTATTTCACAGAGTAAAATGCATGTCTGACTCTGGTCAGACACAGGCACATACGCATGTACTGAAGTCTCTGCATCTGTCATTAATGAAATCATCAGTCATAACTGGTGTGTTATTAAGAAACATACAAACTGTTGGGCATGGTGGCGCACGCCTTTAATCCCAGCACATGGGAGGCAGAGGCAGGCAGATCACTGTGAGTTCGAGACCACCCTGGTCTACAAAGCGAGTCCAGGACAGCCAAGGCTATACACAGAAACCTTGTCTCGAAAAAACAAAACAAAACAAAACAAAACAACAACAAAACTCATATAAAACCTCCCAGTGCTTTCACCACTTGGTGTAGTTCAGACCTTGCCAAGAAACCAAAGGCCTCGCCTCAAAGAGTATTGCAACAATAAGCTGTCAGACCCCGAGAGACGCATGTTGTAAAGATGGTTATGTAAGAATGATGCTAAAGTCGGGCGTGGTGGCGCACGCCTTTAATCCCAGCACTCGGGAGGCAGAGGCTGGCAGATTGCTGTGAGTTCGAGGCCAGCCTGGTCTACAGAGCGAGTCCAGGACAGCCAAGGCTACAACAGTGAAACCCTGTCTCAAACAACAACAACAACAACAAAAGAAATAAAGAAAGAAAAGAAAAGAAAAGAATCATGCTAAAGTAACATCTATAATATGACAAGCCACCGTGCCTTATTGGTTTTAGTTTTTGGTTTTTTTGAGACAGGGTTTCTCTGTGTAGCCTTGGCTTTCCTGGAATTACTTTGTTGACCAGACTGGCCTTGAACTCACAGAGATCCTCCTGCCTCTGCCTCCTGAGCTGCTGCCTCCCAAGTGCTGGGATTAAAGGCATGCACTACCACCACCCAGCCGAGAGCGGCTTACTGTAAACTAAAGTACACACTCGGGAGGGAAGGCAGGCTTTTCAAAAGAAAGTTTCTGAGGCCCACTAAAAAATCAGTCTCTTTCTCTCTCTTACACACACACACACACACACACACACACACCTGCATGCACACAAAAACCAGTCAGGCTTTTCTTGGTGGGCTTTAGTCTAAACCTGGTACTGGTAGAGGTGGTAAAACATTAAGCAGCTATATGAAATACTATAACTGGCTTCAGTATGACACCTTAATATACCTTACTCACTCACCCTGTTCCTCTCTTAATAGCAGTGTTATTTATGATAGCAACACTATTTATAATAATATTTGTAACTCTACATTTCAGCTGCAGTGTCCACCCTCTAATGAATGGATAAGCAAACAGAGCATTATTCAACTGCTATAACATAACAAGTGCTGATGTGTTTACACTGTGTGAAAATACCTGCAGCAGCGGAGCGTGGAGACAGCATGCCTCTAAAGGGATGAGAGGGAAGCAAGGAAACTGCTGAGTGTGGGCTCCTTTCCAGAGCCATGAAAGCAGCAGCGAAGGGAGGAGGTTCCTTAGGAATTCTGCATCCACCTCTCCCTTCCCCGAAGACCCCGCCAATCGCACATCTACTCCGCTGTGCCTCTCTCTGCTGTGTCACTTAAATATTACCATAGAACCCACCGTGCGGCCTCGGGGATTGACTTTCTAGCCGACCTAAGGCTTTGAAACGCACATGTGCTATTCTTCAGTAGACTCAAATGCACTGGCCAGCCAACGCTGCCCTGAAATTCACAATCCTCCTGCCTCCATCCAAAGTGCTAGGTTTACAGGCGTATGCCACCATGCCCAGTTCAGAACTATATTTATTTATTTTGGTTTTTTTCAAGACAGGGTTTCTCTGCGTAGCCTTGGCTGTCCTAGACTCGCTTTTCAAACCAGGCTAGCCTCGAACTCACAGTGATCTGCCTGCCTCGGCCTCCTGAGTGCTGAGATTAAAGGTGTGTGTCACCATGCCTGGCCTAGAACTATACATTTTAATTAGGTAAACTTTATGCTGTGTGAATATTATCTCAAAAAACTGTTTTTTAAAAACTTTGTATTTATTTTATTTACTATTAGCGTGCGAGTATGCCATGGCATGTATGTATACCAGTGACCACCAGAGGGCAGCACCAAGACACAATAGGTCCATTTCTTACTTTTTTTTTTTTTTAAAGATTTTCTTTATTATGTACATGGTGTTTTGCCTTCATGTACACCTGCACAGCAGAAGATGACACTAGATCTCACTACAGATGGTTGTGAGTCACCATGTGGCTGCTAGGAGTTGAACTCAGGACCTTTGAAAAAGCAGCCGGTGCTCTTAACCTCTGAGCTGTCTCTCCAATGACTGGACTCTTTGGCTCTACTCTTAGAAAAACCTCTGAATTTAAGTCTTCAAGACTGTCTCACCTAGGCAGGGGGTGGTGGTTCACGCCTTTAATCCCAGCACTTGGGAGGCAGAGGCAGGAGGATCTCTGTGGGTTCAAGGCCAGTCTGGCCTACAAAGCATATCCAAGACAGTCAGGGCTGTTACACAGAAAAACCTTGTCCCCAAACAAAAACAAACAAACAAACAAACAAAAAAAACCACAAAAAAACCAGACTGTCTCACCTAACTACATTTTCATTGGGAAAATCCACGTTTTTAGCATTAGTGGACAAGGAGGTTTCTGAACTGAGCTGATTTCAATACAGAGAAACATAGCTTCCATTTTGCACATGGCCTTCCATCAAATCAATCTTGTGCCACTCTGATAGTTGAGAAAACTGTAATTTGTTCCCTGTGGTCTGGATGTTAGCCTATTCTCTGCGATGGTGACATTTAATGGCAGGCTCAAACTCTGAATGTTTTGTACAGATTCTGGCTGTACAATGCCCTGTAAATGCCCTCATCACAGCCTCCCCACCCTGGGAATTCAAAGGGAAAACCTATCTCTCATTCCCCCTCAAGCTCACACCAGGTGCTGTCCCATAAACGCTACACAAGTTCCCTCTCCTCGCTGGTCGTCTTCTCACAGGTGGGAAGCTGGCTCTGCGGGCCACCTTTGCAAAGTTCACAGGACTGAGAGTCCCCGGGGAATCCACCAGCTGTGCTGGCCAAGGAAGCAGGCAGGTGAGGGTAGGGGTGAGGGTGGAGAGGGTAGGGGTGAGGGTGGAGGGGGTAGAGATGAGGCTGGACAATTTCCTTCTCTCTCTGATCCCCCAGTCTCATCCCCAGATTGTAACAGACCATGTTATGCCCCCCTTCCTCTCTGTCTCCATCTCTAGCAGACCACACAGGCCCTCTCCTATGGGCTTCCCCCCCCCATGACTTTGACTGCCAACTCCTATAGGAATTCCCTTGGAACCCACCGGCCACCCCAGGGAAGCGGGCAGGCAGTATTTACATCTTCACTCTCCCCCCTCCTTCCTACCCAACCCCCCAGTCGCAGCCTCAGCTCTGTAGCAGGCCGCCTGCTGTGCCCCCTCCTTCCTTTGTACCCCCATTCCCAGGGGGAACTAGCAGATCCTGGTGCCACACCCCACTCTCCACCCTCCTTCTAACCCACAGACAGCCCACAGTCAGCTCCTAACACCAAGAAACACATCCTAGCTGGGACCCCCAATGACCACACTTGCAGGGACTCAGAAGCCCTCCCTACCAGGCAGCACATAGCCACCATACCCTCCTAAGACCCAGCGAGGGCAACAGAAACCAAGAAGTGGACACTAACCCAACAAAGACAAGACCAGACATCAGCACCTAGAATTAGAATAATTCCAAATCCAGATGCCAGGGCTTCAGAGTAAAAGCACAGTAACACCAGGACCAGATGTCTCCATTAGAGGCCAGCACCTCTACCATAGCCGGTCCTGAGAAATGCTATATAGTTGAGGCGTCAGACATAAAAATAACCTTTATGAATATGCTAGATGTCCTTGAATAGGATATTAATAAACCCTTTAAAGAAATCTATGAAAAAAAAACCACAAGCAAACAATGGCACAAAATGAAGAAAGCAGTTCAGGACTTACAAGTGGAAATACAATTAAAAAAAAAAAAAAAGATAGCCCAAATAGAGTTAAAACTGGAAATGGAAAATTTAGGAACTTGAACAGGAAACTCAGAGGCAAGGTTCACCAATAGGATACAGGAGAGAGAAGAGAGCATCTCAGGTATAGAAGACATGGATATTTCAGCCAAAGAAAATGTTGAACTTTCAAAAACTCCTAACACAAAACATCCAGGAAATCTGGCAAACCGAAGAGGCCAAATCCAAGAATGAAAATAGAGGAAGACAAGGAAATCCAGGTCAGAGGCACGAGAAAATATTTTCAACAAAATTGCGGAAGAAACATTCCTTGACTTAAAGAAGGAGGTGCCTGGCAAGGTACAGGCAAAATACAGAGCCCCAAGGAGACTGGACCAAGAAAGAAATTCCCCTCAGCACATATTATTTAAACCACTAAGTTTACAGAACAAAGAAAGACTAGTACAAGCTACAAGGGGAAAATACCAAGTAGCGTATGAAGGCAGAACTATTAGAACAACACCTGGCTTCTCAGTGGAGGCTCTGAGACCCAGAAGGAAGTGAACGGATGCTCTACAAACCCTAAGGGACCACAGAGGCAACCCAGCAAAACCTCTGAATCACAGTAGATGGAAATGAAAAGTATTTCAAGATAAAGCAAAACTTAAGCACTACCTATGTACAAAGCCAGCCCTACAGAAGGCACTGGAAGAAAAATTCCAGCCTGAAGAGGTTAACCACACCCAAGAGAACACAAGGAATAAGCCATGTCAGACTAGCAAGTCAAAAAAAAAAGGGGGGGGGGGGCAGAACCCACATCATCACAACAAAATAACAGAAATCAACAAACACTGCCAACCGGTAACTCTCCCCACCAATGGCCTCAATTCCCTAATAAAAAGACACAGACTAGGGCTGGAGAGATGGCTCAGTGTTAAGAGCACGAACTGCTCTTCCAGAGGTTTTGAGTTCAATTCCTAGCCACCATATGGTGGTTCACAACCATCTGTAATGTGATATGGCGCCCTCTTCTGGCCTAGAGGAGTACATGCAGGCAGAGCACTGTATACATAATAATAAGTAAATCTTTTTTAAAAAAAAAAAAGACACAGACTAACAGATGGGATTAAAAACCAGGATCAATCCTTCTGCTGCATCCAAGAAACACACCTGAATATCAGGATAGGCATGGGAAAAATATTTCACGCTAACAGACCTAGGAAATAAACTTGTATAGCCATTTTAATAGTTAACAAAATTAGACTTCAAGCTAAAACTAATCAGAACATTACACACTTAACAAGAGGACATTGCATTCTTAATATGTATGCACCAAAACACAAGGGCACCCATGTTCATAAGAGAAACATTACTACAGCTAAAATCACATATTGACCCTCACACGCTGACAGTGGGAGACTTTCATGTCACACTCTCGCCAATAGACAGGGCATCCAGATAAAGCTATGTAGAGAAATGCTAGGGCTAAGTGACACCATAAACCAAATGGACCTAGCAGATAGTCACAGAACATTTCATCCACTCAAAGGAATACGCCGCTTTCTCAGAAGCTCATAGAACTTTCTACAAAATTGAGCCCATACTTGGACTTATAACACCTAGTGAAACAGAAGCGGTCATTGAAAGCGTCCAACCATGCCACCACCAGCACTCCCAAAATCCCAAGGCCAGGTGGTTTCAGTGCAGCATTCTACTAAGCTTTCGAAGAAGAATTAACCCAAGTACTCCTCAAATTAGTCTACAAAACGTAAATGGGAGAAACATTGCAAGTTTCTCCAATCCCTACACCACGCAAAGATCCAACAAAGAAAGAGAATTACAGACCAGTTCCCCCCTCATGAACATAGGTGTGAAAGCTCTCAATAAAATACTTCCAAACAGAATCTTAGAGCAGCCCAGAGATGCAGAGGTGGTTAAATAGAGAAAAGCAAGAAGGGCAATCCACCATGACATAGCTAAAAGACATGACAGGTGCGTTAGATGCAGAAAAGGCTTTTTTTTTTTTTTTTGACAAAACCAAACAGCCCTTCATGATAAAAGTCCTGAAGAGATTAGGGATACAAGGGACATACCTAAACACAATAAAGGCAGTTTAGAGCAAGCTCAAGACCAACACCAGCCTAAATAGAAAGAAACTCAAAGCATTTCCACTAAAACCAGAAACAAAACAAAGTTGTCCTTTCTCTCTGTATCTATTCAATATAGTACTTGATGTCTTAGCTACAGCGAGAAAACAACTGAAGGCGATCAAGGGGATACAAATAAGAAGGGAAGAAGTTAAAATATCCTTATTTGCAGATGATATGATAATATACGTAAGTGATCCTAAAAATTCCACCGGGAAACTCCTACAGGTGATAGGCACTTTTACTAGCGTAGCTGGGTACAAAATTGACTCACAAAAATCAGTAGCCTTCCCAGATACAAGGGACAAATGGACTGAGAAAGAAATCAGGGAGACACTGTCTTTCACAACAGCCTCAAAAATATATCTTGGGCTTTGCGGATGCCGCTATCCCCATCACCGCTTGCTGCAGCCATGGTCAACCTCAGCATCTACTCTGATGTCCTGTCCGATGGCCAGCCCCTGGGCCGTCTTCGAGCTGTTTGCAGACAAAGTTCCAAAGACAGCAGAAAACGTTCATGCTCTGAGCACTGGTGAGGAAGGATGAGGAGACAAGGGTTCCTCTTTTCACAGAATTATTCTGGGATTCACGTGCCAGGGTGGTGACCTCACAAGCCATAACGGCACTGGTGGCAGTGCCATTTGAGGATGAGAACTTCATCCTGAAGCACACAGGTCCTGGCATCTTGTCCATGGCAAATGCTGAACCGAACGCAAACAGTTCCCAATTTTTTTTTTTTTTAATCTACGCTGCCAAGACTGAGTGGCTGGATGGCAAGCACGTGGTCTCTGGGAAGGTGAAGGAAGACATAAGCATGGCGGAAGCCATGGAGCGCTTTGGGTCCAGGAATGGAAGACCGGCAAGAAGGTCACTGTTCTTGGTCATGGACAACTCTAGTTCTTCTGACTCTCAGGCACCTCTCCTGCTAGACTGTTCCTTTTGTAGCTCAGCAGAGCGCCCCCCCAACCCATCTGCTTGCAGTAACCTGTAATCGCTGCTCTCACTGAAGTAGCTTTGGGTTTTGTGTTTTTCTCACTCCCCTCCAAGTCTAGCTGGGTTGCAGAGTTAAGTTTATGATTATCAATAAAAACTAAATAAAAGCCAGGCAGTGGTGGCGCATGCTTTTAATCCCAGCACTCAGTAGGCAGAGGCAGGCGGATCTCTGTGGTTTCAAGGCCAGCCTGGTCCACAAAAGTGAGTCCAGGACAGCCAAGGCTACACAGAGAAACCCTGTCTTGAAAAACCAAAACAACAACAACAACAACAACAACAACAAAAACCTAGATTTTAATGGATAAAGACAATAGAATATTATTCAACCATTAAAAAATGAAATTCACAGGTAAATGGATAGAACTAGAAAAAAATAATGAGTGATATAATTCAGACCCAGAAGGACAAATATGGTATGTATTCGCTTCTATGTGGATGCTAATTGTTAAGGCATTGATTGACAAGCAAGCTACAATCCATAGAACCACAGAGGTTAAGTAGAGAGGAGGAGGCCGGGGAAGGGATGGGTCTCCCTAGGAAGGGGGAACAACATAGACAGTTATGGATGGACAAGGGGGTGGACTGGACAGAAGGATCAAAGGTGGGGGGCAAGTACGGGAAGGACAGCAAACACTAAGGGCCATTTGGAAACCTAATACAGCAGAAACTTCCTCTAAGATACACCGTTCTCCTACCTTGAGTATATATTACGGCTTCTGGTTTGGAGCTTTTATGAGATTCTTGAGTGGGTGAATGTGTGCGTGTGCGTGTGTGCATATGTGCGTGTGTGTGTCTGTGTGTCTGTGTGTCTGTGTCTACAGACATTTTTGTGCTTTTTCTCTGGCTTTTTTCTTGTTTGGTTGTTTTGTCACATTCTGATTTATCTTATTATTCCTTAGATGGCCATTTTTCTAAGGAGAGACAAAAAGTGTGTGGACTGGATGGCAGCTGAGCAGAGTTGGGAGGAGCTGGGAGGAGTAAGTGGAGGGGAAGCGGTAATCAGAATATATTGCATTTTAAAAAGAAACCCATTTAAAAAAAAAAAAAGGAAATTTAGCTGTCCCACCACGGCCGTCTCCACTTCCAAAAAGCCAGGGAGAGCCTTTGTGGCTTCTGCCACTTTACACTTTCCTGTGTGAGATGGTATTTTGTTTTGTTTTGTTTTTTTCTAAGAGACCTTGAGAATTGTCCCCCCCACCCCCAAGGGGGCAAAAACAGGCAAAAGAAAAAAAAAACAATAAGATTAAAACACAAACTTCCAGGTGCTGAAGCAGTCTCTGAGGCTTGGCGGGAGCGTCAGGCCCTGACTTCTCCCTGACCCTGCTGGCTGCACTTCTGACAGGTTGATTCCTCTTCCTCTCACTGGGGAACCCCTTTGTTCTGGTATCTTCTATCTTTTCCTTCCAGTAACTTAGTCTTAAATCTTAAACGTGACTGGAGTTACAGAAAGACTTGACTTTCACAGAGGTGGAGGAAAAGTATCTATTCAGAATTTTCCAAACAACGCAAGCTGTTAACCCGATGCCATGCGGTGCACACCACAGCGACGCCTCTGCCTCCTCAGTACTGAGATCAAAGGTGTGCACCACTAGGCTTGACAAAAAATTTGTATAATAAATGAATCACTACAAAGTTTGGGCCAATCTTATTGTTGGAACTTAGTTTCTCTCTTAATATATTGTTTCAAACACATTTTAAAAAAAGATTTATCAATTTATTATGTATACAGTGCTCTGCCTGCATGTACACCTGCAGGCCAGAAGAGGGCACCAGATCTCATTAGATATGATTATGAGCCACCATGTGGTTTCTGGGAATTGAACTCAGGGCCTCTGGAAGAGCAGTCAATGTCCTTAACCTCTGAGCCATCTCTCCAGTCCTCAAACATATTCTTAAGTGTAAGCTTTGTAGTACTTTACTTTTCCTGGTTCCTTCCATGTCATCCTGTCAGCTAGTGATATAGATCCATCAACTGAAAATGCCTAATGAGAAAGGCACAAGTGCAAACGCAGCACAAACGTCAAGTCAATTCTCTAGTTTTGGGGGCAGAATTTGGCCTTTTCACATCCTTACTCTGAGTTGTGACTCTCGTCTTCCTAACTAAATCATAAAAATTTTCCCACTCCTCATTTCTTTTCTTTCCCTTTTGTTTTAAAGCACAAGTATTTTAATTTTCAAAGTGTGAACTCCAGAAGATCGAGCAGTTACTCCTGACTTATAAAAAAAACCCTGCTATTAGCATTCAGAAATAATACTTTTTATTTTGAATTATGTGTGTGTGTGTGTGTGTGTGTGTGTGTGTGTGTGTGTGTGTGTGTTGAGGATAGCAGCACTTGGCAACAGGTGCCTAGGAAGCCACAGGGGTCCGATGCCCTGAGGCTGGAGTTTAAAGTGTGAGACTCTCCATGGATGCTGGAAACCAAGCTCGGGTCTTCTGCAGGAGGTCTGGGCTGGTTCTTAAACCACAGAGATACTGTTCCAGCCCCCACATTACATACCTACCCAACAATAATCATAGTGTCAACCCATAAATCTAGAGGGCCACCTGTTTGTTCCCTGATGTGAAATCATTTTGCTCGATTTAAAAAAGAAAAGATTTATTTATTTATTTATTTATTTATTGAATATGAGTGCTCTATTTGCATGTATGCCTGTATGCCAGAAGAGGGCATCAGATCACATTATAGATGGTTATGAGCCACCATGTGGATGCTAGAAATTGAATTCACGACCTTTGGAAGAGCAGACAGTGCTCTTAACTGCTGAGCCATCTCTCCAGCCCTTGTGTGAATTTTTTAAAAAAAAAAATCCAAACTAGGAATATGTAACTTTTCTCCTAAAAACTAAATTGCTCTTTTACAAATGGGATTCACTGATTTTCTTCCTTGTCAGCTTGCTTTAAGGATAGGAATTTGGCCCACACCAAATGGTTGTTCAACCCAAATATCTGAGCAGCAAACTGGGCGGATCCTTCTGGAGAATGTATGGTTGAGCAGCCAAGACCAGTGGGCAGTTGAGGAGATGACCGCACATCCTTAGCACTCCAGTCTGGTGTGATGGGGGAGGGAGGGGGGACAGCTGATAACCGGATATACGGTATTACTAGACATCACTGGGCCCAGACCACTGCTTCTGCCGGCCACTGCGACTGCGACAGTAGGTATGCCGTCCCCTTCATATTCCACCTTAATAATCCTCAGAGTTTCATCTGGTCCATTATGGGCAGATGTCACTCGAAGTTCACATGGAATCCCCAAATTCCCACAAGCCTTCTTAGTTTTCTCACAGTGACCAAGGGCAGCAGTTGAACCCACCAGCACTATAACTCTGCACTGGCTGTCCGACTTCAGAAACAACTCCACTCGGTCCGCAACCCACTCAAAGCTTTTCTTTACCACCTGGAGTCCTCCCGGAGCCGCTACTTTGAGGTCCCGGTAAGACTGTCTTTTCTGCTGCCTCCGCTCTCCCAACGGCCAGAGTCTCTAGGAATCATTACCAGTAACATCGGGAAGAACGATCTTTTTGGCAGCTACATCAACACCAAATTCAATCTTCATATCAGCCAGTGTACAGTTCTGAGGCAGCCAGGATTGCTCCAGGATTTCAAAAATAGCTTGAGTGGCAGAACTCGCCTTGTCAACCTTCAGGCTGCCTGAAACAAGGCCAGCAAAGCAAAGCTCTGCAGCACCGAGTTACTCCTTAGACAACTGGGGTGGGGGTGGGGGCGGGGGGGAGGGGCCGGTCGCTATTTATCATCCTTGAAGAACACCTCGACTTTTGGTGGGTAGGACTTACACCCCCTCCTGTACCCCAGGGTTCCTTTGGAGAAAAGGTTCAATTGCTATTCTTCGACACAGGCATGCAATTGGAATCATCTCACGCTGGGCTGCAGTGGAAGCAGTCTCCCCAAATTCCCTGGTAAAAGTTTTGATACTGACTTCCTGCAGCAACTGAAAACTACAGCTGGTGATCCTATTGGAGACTGCAGCTTTGCTTTCCGAGTGATTCTGTCCAGCTGCAGTTCCTGCTGTGATCTGGTCCTTGGGCTGCAGGAGGTTGGTCTCTTCCTGGATCATCTAACAGTTCAGAGGCTTCCTTTGTGTTACCCTCAGGGTGTTTTCTCCTGATGCTCAGCACCTCAGCTGGGTGGCCCTGGAGGTGCAGACTGAGAGGGAAAGGGAAGAGGCCCTCTGCAAAACACCCCGCTCCTCATTTCTTTTTCTTTTCTTATTTTGATTTATTTACATTTATTTATGTATATAAGCATTGTATTGCACATAACATACCGTGTTATGCTTGCACATCAGAAGAAAGCACCAGATCTCATTACATATGGTTGTGAGCAACCATTTGGCTGCTGGGAATTGAACTCAGGACCTTTGGATGAGCAGGCAGCGCTCTTAACCTCTGAGCCATCTTTCCAGCCTCCACCACTCCTCATTTCTTTATGCACTGTTTCCAGCTTAAATAGCCTGAACTACAAAGAATACATTTAAGCTACATTTAAGAGAAACTTAGTCTGCCTTGTTTTAAAATCTTTCTGTTTTTACTGAGCGTAGCATACACTCATTAATATCAAGCCTTTATAATGATTAACCCAGTAAGTGTAATCCGCAGTTTTTCTTCTTCTTCTTCTTCTTCTTCTTCTTCTTCTTCTTCTTCTTCTTCTTCTTCTTTTTTAATGTGTATGAGTGCTCTGTTTTCATGCACACCAGAAGAAAGGATCAGATTCCATTGCAGATGGTTGGGAGCCACCATGTGGTTGCTGGGACTTGAACTCAGGACCTCTGGAAGAGCAGTCGGTGCTCTTAACCATTGAGCCATCTCTCCAGCCCTGATCCGCAGTTTTCCAATGCTGGCTACTATACCCAAGGCCAGCAGGCACCCGCCACTGAGCTAAATCCCCAGTTCCTGAACCACAAATGCTGTGATACATCAGTAAGCGAAACAGATACTGTTCCACAGAGCTCACAGCCAACAAGTGGTGGGGGAGGGAAAAGGAGGCCGTAAAATCAGATAATAGATTAGCAGAGAGATAAAAAGCCCTGTGGAATGGGGGGATCAGAAGTATGCAGTGTGGGAGCTGAGGACATTTTGTACTAACTAGAGTGAGTCAAGTGAGGGTCCCTGCCGGGGGAAGCTGGTGGAGTTTGATAGAGGGAAATTCTGCCCCCATTGAGACGAGAGCTGTAACTGCCTTGCCAGTCCCCAGTCACCACGTGTCCTTGGAGAGCACTTTGAAAGTGACCTGGTGAAGAGGAAAATTGGAATATTTTAGGGCATTGAGTTCTATTTAATCTTAAAGCTATGATTGGCATACTGGAAAATGGTCAATGTTTGGAACAACGGCAGCATTTGCATCTATTTTTGAACTTGACATTTCGTGCCGTCTAAATATAGATCAATTATTTGAGATGAAAATATAGTGTGCAAATGCTAAAGGCTGTCAGTATGAAATACATAAAGGGTTTCAAACCCCCTAAGGAAGTATGCCCTTTAGATACAATGGGTTTAATAAGGTAAAAATTAGTAATATTAATTTCACTTGTTTCGTTTTTTCTTTTTCTTAAAATGTGGCTACAAGAAAAGTACCACGCCGCCTCCACGCCCCACACCTTGGTTGGTTGAGATAGGATGTCTGTTGCCTAGGTTGGTGGGAAATTTGTTATGTAGACCAGGCTGGCCTCTTGGGGGCAGCCTCCAGCTAAACCAGAGACAGCCATCATCACACATAACCCAGAAAGTTTCAAATTATCCATATTTTCCATGTAGCTAATGTTATCTACATTTCTTTTCTTTTCTTTTCTTTTCTTTTTGGTTTTTCAAGACAGGGTTTCTCTGTGTAGCCTTGGCTATCCTGAACTCACTTTGTAGACTAGGCTGGCCTTGAACTCACAGAGACCTGCCTGGCTCTGCCTCTCAAGTGCTGGGATTAAAGGTGTGCGCCACCACCACCCGGCTCTTTTTCTTTTCTTTTCTTTTCTTTTTTTTTTTAGGCAGAGTCTCATGTAGTGTTGCCCAGGCTGACTTTCAATTCCTTATGTACCTAATGATGTGCTTAAATTCCTAATGCTCCTGCCTCCGCCTCTCCCCAGTGCTGGGATTACAGGCATGTAGGCATGCGCCACGGAGGAGCCCTGTTAATGCGGATCCTGGAGGTCAAATCCAGGGACTCACACATGCCAGGCAAGCCCTCCCCTCCTGAGATTTCCTCCTAGCCTCTTTTCTGTTTTGTTTGTCTGAGACAAGAGTCTTGCTCTGTAGCCCAGTTGGCTCCAAAGTTGGAATCCTCCTGCCTCAGCCTCCCGAACACCTGGAGTGCAGCCATGCCCCACCATACTAGCTCATTGTGCTGCTTTTAGAAAAGGCTAGAACAAGCAGTCTGCTGCTTTGGCCAAGGAAAGCAAGAAGGATCTGTGGTGAGTGCAGCCCAGGCCAGTGAGTGAAGGCAGGAGGTGGCCAACAGTAAAGGGCCTGTCCCGTCCCAGCTGGAATGCCACGCCCTGGCAGCGGCACTGCCGTGGGAAATCCCTGCCCTCCTGCTAGACATGCCTTCTCGTAACCCCGACTCATCGCACGTGGCAGGAGAAGTGGCTTGAAGTCACACAGCGCTTACCACGAAGAAGTACAAAGCCACTTCTTTGGTTCACAGGGGAATTCTGGAACTGTCTTCCAGTGGGTCTCTCACAGGAACATGTGGGCGCACAGCTGTGCACGCAGGAAGGCTTCTGCATCTCGGGGAAAGAGGTGACAGTTAGAATCGGGCATGCCACAAGGAAGGAAGAAGTGGGCCAACGGCAGGGTCCCCACATTCCTGTGTTACCACGCCCACAGACGGCAGCAGGCCAGGGCCTGACCCAGGCAGGTTCCTTCCTCCACCATTCAATCCTTTTGTTGTTGGCTCTTGTTTGTCTGCTTGTTTTCAAGAAGGGGTTTGGTCATTTTTACCTGCAACGTTTCTTTCTCCATAGAGTACAAAATGGGATGAAAACCAAGCTCTTGCACTTTGTTTTCAGCTGTCAGATGCCCCAAATGAAAAAGGTCTATGAGCTGAGGGCAAAGCCTAAGGCAGGGACAGGACTTAATTTATTCTATGTGCCTTCCTAGATAAGAGAAAGGGCAAAGGAAGGGCTGTTTACTTTCAACCAGTACATTGTCTTCTTTACTGCACTATTAGATAAGTGAACCACCACATAGCATGAAGGAAAGGCTAGCGCTCTTTCCTGTGACGTGGTGGACACTGAAATAGAAAGTTTGATTATTACCTCTGTTCCCAAAGCTGGAAACCCCCATGAAGTAACTGTTGTAGGAACACCGGCCAAACTTAAAAGAAAACCAAAGATAACTTGCTGCTTTTTTTAAAAGTGTAAATGTGTTCCCTTCTGAAACAGGAAGCATTAGCTTTCAGAAGAGAGGAAGCTAAACCAGCAGGGACAATCCCTGTGTGAGGGCGGGAGTGGGTCTGGTAGCGTTCTTACGGACTCAGGGCCAATAACAGCTTTCTCTTTTAAAGGAGCTTTTCAGCAAGCACCTTCCCAAATATCAGATTTAAATGCTATTTTGTTAGCTTTTATAGCAGGTTACTAAGAAGGCTGCCACAGAACTACCCCAGAAACATCGCCCATAAAGTTGACCTGGGATGACGGAAACTTAGCTCTGTAGCTTGCTTTATACATGAGCACCACTCTCTAAACACCACTTAGTGAGGCCAACAAACGCTTAGCACAGAAAGGAGGGGTGCGCTGCCCTCGAACACCTTAGTTTGTGTAGCGATGACACCACACAGGATGGTTTGTTTGCATGGAAACACCCCTCATTGGCTCAGGCATCTGAACACTTGGTCCCTAGTTGATGCTGCTGAGGTTTAGAGGACATGGCCTTGGCAGAAGAAGCAAGTTGTTGGAGATGGGTTTTGAACTTTTTATTTATTTATTTATTTATTTATTTATTTATTTTAGGTTTTTTGAGACAGGACTTCTCTGTGTTAGCCTTGACTGTCCTAGACTCACTTTGTAGACCAGGCTGGCCTCAAACTCACAGCGATCGGCCTGCCTCTGCCTCCCAAGTGCTGGGATTAAAGGCATCTGCCACCACTGCCCAACTGGGCTTTGAACATTTAAAGACTCATGCCATTTGAGTTTACTTTCTCTGCTTGTTGGTACCTGTGGCCCTAGCTTTCAACTCCTGGCACCATGTCTTGTTTTGCTTTAAGGGCTCTAACCTTGTGGAACCACAAGCCCAAAGGAACGCTTTTTACAAGATGCCTTGGTCACGGTGCTTTATCGCGGCAACAGACAAGGACTACTTACTACCTCACATAGCCAAAGGTTGTATTGTGAGTAGGGTGGCATGGGTCCCAAAGGAGGGCAACTTCCTGTGGGACAGAGATGCCGGACACAACAATTCAGTATGGAAACTGAAGATGTAGGAGTGAAAGAGAAAAATGAAAAAGTCGAGACGTAAGAACAGCACATATTAAAAAAAAGAATGCAAGACACACAATAGAGCTGGGTAACACCATACTGAACAGAACACAGTGGGTTCCCACCTTGGTTAAGAGCAAAATCAAAGAAGCCCAGTGAAGGCATGGGAGGGTGGGGAAGGTTTAATACTACCTGCAGCAGGTAAGGAAGGCATGGAAGCAGTGCCCTCCTTTAACAAAGGAAGGAAGCTAGCAGGGTCTTCCCTACAACACCTTCCAAGGACACCAAGTTTGCTGAAACATTTTTTCCCCTCAACTGTGCTGCGCTGCTTAAAAAAGAAAAAATCAACTTGATGCACCCTAGTAGGAAGAAGAGCTCTTGAGTCTATGGGGCAAGCCTGTAGGCCATTTTCTTGATTGGTGAGTTATGTGAGAGGAGCAGGCTCACCATAGGTGCTGGTCCTAGACAGTATGAGCAAGCCAGGGGAAGCAAGCCAGGTTGTAGCGCTCCCTCATGGGTTCCGGCCTTCAGTTCCTCCCTCAGTGATGGAGTGTGACTGCAGAGTCGCAAGCGGAAATAAACCCTTTCCTCCCCACGTTCCTTTGGTTGTGGTCTTTATGGCAGCAGTAGGAACACCTGGTGGTAGTTCATATCTTTACTCCATTTATATTTATGTTTATAAAGGGATCAAGGAGGAAAAGGAAAAAAAGGAAACTTTCTGTAAGACAGGAATAAGCTTCCTGTTTGGGGGAGGGCACGGGGGTGGGGGGGGGGCTAAGCGTCTGCCGTGCAAACCTAAGGTTCAGATCCTCAGCACTCGTGCAAAAGCTGGCCAAGGTGGTTCTATGATTGTAGTGTCAAAGGGTGGAAACAGGCAGACCATGGAAGGTTGCTGGTCAGCACACTGGCTGAACTGATTGTCACCCAGGCTCATGAGGAGACAGTCCCAAAAAACAAGGTGGAGACCAAGGAAGATGTCCAGTGTCAGCCTCTGGCTTGTGCTTGTCCCAACCCCTCTCTCAGTCACTTTATTATTTTTTTGGGGGGGAGGGTTTGAGACAGTGTCTCCCTGTGTAACCTTGGCTGTCCTGGACTCACTTTGTAGACCAGGCTGGCCTTGAACTCACAGTGATCCGCCCGCCTCTGACTCCCAAGTGCTGGGATTAAAGGCGTGCGCCACCACCGCTTGGCTCATTCACTTTATTTTATACAAGGCAAATGAGGGGAGAAGTATGATTTATCAGACAAGGCTCCTGATTTAAAGAGCCTCAGAAAGTCAACTGTCACTATTTTAGCGTCTATAGGAAAATGGGTTCTAAACCAACTGACTCACAGATTTCTTGCACATCACTGCACCAGCAACCCTTCTGGCAAGTCTGTGTCAGTGTGGCCCACCTAGTGTCCATCTGGATGACATCTTACTTTGTAGCCCTCACTTTTTTTTATTTAATTAATTTATTCAGATTACATCTCAGTTGTTATCCCCTCACTTATATCCTCCCGTTTCTCCCTCCCCTAGGTCTGTGATAGAAGGGGACCTCCTCCGTCACCACGTGGTCACAGTCTATCAAGTCTCATCCTGGCAGCCTGCTTATCCTTTCTCTGAGTGCCACCAGGCCTCCCCACCAAGGGGAAGTAGTCAAATGTCAGGCGTCAGAGTTCATGCCAGAGTCAGTCCCCAGCTCTCCACACAACTGTGGAGAATGTCCTGTCCATCGGCTAGGTCTGAATAGGGGTTCAATGTTTACTACATGTATTGTCCTTGGTTGGTGCAGTAGTTTGGGTAGACCCCCCTGGGTACAGATCCGCCTGTCATGATGTTCTTCTTGTAGGTTTCTAGAATGCTCTGGATCCTTCTATTTCCCTATTCTCCCATACTTCTCTCATCTAGAGTCCCAATAGGAATTCCCTGCATCTATCCCAATCTCCTGGTAAGTGGAGACTTTCATGGGAATCCCTTCTATAGCCGTCACTTATCAAGCATGTGAAAAACTTGGTAGTGCTGAGCCTTATACAGTAGGCTTGGCATTTTCTCCCAACTTCCACCCTCAAGGCTACCAAACTCAGCCATCTCATTTTCTATTTCTTAAAACAGACCTGTTAAGGCCACTCAAGCCAGGAGAGTGGGGTTGCATGTTAATCCCCCAGCACTGGGGAGGCAGAGGCAAGTCTCTGTGAGTTCAAGGCCAGCCTGGTCTACATAGTGAATTCCAGGACAGCCAGGGCTACACGGTGAGACCCTGTCTCAAAAACAAAACAAATAAAATGAAACAAACAACAACACATAAGCCAGCCATGGAGGCTGAGGCAGTGGGATTATGAGTTAGTGGCACAGTCTGGACTATATAGTAAGAAAAAGGGACAGGTCAAACTAAAAGAACCCTGGCCTTCGGATGTTCTTGAGCAAGTGCGTGCTATGATGCTCCACGCTCTCCACAAATCAAAAACAAATGAGTTGCTTCTGTTTAAATTTTTAACTCAACACAGAGGGGGAAACGCCATAACTACACTCAGAAAAACAATGGTAAGTTGTTTCTGCAGCCAACTAGATGATTTCTGTGTTGTGTGTATAAATAGATAGGAAATTCCTTTAACTTTTCTCACCTCTTAAATAATTAGGGTTTTTTTCCCCCAAGAAGACGGAAAGATCGAGATGAATATGTCTGAATATATGAATGAATCGACAGTGATTGATTCCTAAAATTGTGACGATTACCAAGTCTCAAAGTGCTAATATATGCATTTCACAGCTTTCCATTTAACTGGCTCTCAGAGGAACGTGCACCCTGTGGCAGCTCCCCTGGCAACTCAGGGCAGCTCAGGACTATGTCGCAGCCCAGCTGGACTGATTCAGCGTCTCAGACACCCAAAGAGCCACTCTACTCCAAGTCACACCGTCTCTTTCTTCAGTGAAATGTAAACATTTTACAGCGCCATTGTTCTGGCTTATTCTAAACAAGCTTTCAGGTTTTGCTTTTGCTTGTTCATTTGTTTGTTTGTGACAGGGCCTCGCTATGACTGGCCTTTAACTCATAGAGATCCCCCTGCCTGTACCGCCCAAGTGTTGGGATTAGATATGATTAAATCGTGTATATATATGTGTGTGTGTGTGTGTGTGTGTGTGTGTGTGTGTGTGTGTGTGTGTGATTTAAATACTAAGATAAAAAGACATGCATAGAGATCAAAGCTCTCGCAAAAGTGACAGAAATTGTTGATTTTACTGTATTTTCACATTATTTCAGAGGAGCATACCAACTATGTGCCTTACTAGTACATCCCTGCTTTGCCATGTGGTTTTTAAAAGTATACCCCTTGCCACTAAACTGAAACCAAAAAGCAAAAATGCCCAAGTGTAGATCCTGACCTAGCTGTTTGCTAGCCGTGTGATAGTTGGTCACTGTGTGGCCCGTGTGTGCTTCTTCCTTCTGTACCCATATACATCAAGTGGGGACAATCAGCACACCCCACCGCCCACCCGTGGAATGCAGGGGAGGGCAGGGCACACAATAGGTGGCTGCCTCGGAGAGTGAACTGGGCATGAGAAAGTGACACCGAGGGCTAGAGAGATGGCTCAGCTGTTGAAAGCACTGCTGTTCCCCTAGGGGATACCTCGGTGTGACTCCCAGCACCCACATGGTGGCTCATAACTGTCTCTAGCTCCAGTTTTAGGGGACCCTGCGCCCTCTTCGGGACTCTACAGGCAGCAGGTATGTACTTGGTGCACACACATGCAGACATGCAGACAAAACACTCACGCACACAAAAAAAGAATTACTAGAAACCTTCTAAAAGGAAATGACCCAAAGATGCTGACTTTAGACCTGGGCACCAAGGAATGTACAGCCACAAATATCTTCACAGAGAAACTGCGGCGCTGGTCATTTGGGGCTGAGCAACTGCCACCAAGTTAAGAGAGCTTTTCTGTCACTAATCACAGGTTTCGGGTAACTGGTAGGGTTGGTTTCCTTTGTCCTCAGCGTCACCTTCACATACAGTGGGGGATGTCTCTGGACCACCCTTTCACAACAGTCTGAGACTATTTCTACAAATTTCAACCGTCAGGTGTCATGCAAAGTTCTTTTATTTTTTTATAGTTTCTAAGTTTGAACTGCTCGTCCCCATAACCACCATACAATCATTACATAGGATAATTTATAACGCTTTATTCTGAGTTTAACTTTGGACATAAGAAAACTTAAAAAAAAATGGTACAAAGAAGTTCCCTGTCCCCTCACTTCTTCCCTGATGTTTACCCCTCCTACAACTGTGGGAGAGCTGGGAAAAAGCAGTGACACCACATCACTAAGTAACCTCTAGATCAAACTTGCCACTAATGTCCCTTTCCTAGGGTCTGATCCAGGACTCTCATTACATTTGGTTGTTCTTTTCAGTTTCTTCCTGCGTGAAACAATCCATCCTGACAGATACAAACAATAAAATGGTCAAAGAAAATATTATCAATAAGTCACTCAAAATCATGACGCTCGATCTAACACCTAAAAGAAAACACCATTTTGTAGTTCTCTTGCCAAAAACGAATAAACTTATTCCAAGAAGACATCAGATAAAGGTAATTGGGGAGTGCTCTATAGAACACTGTGTGATACTCTTTTTTTTTTTTTTGGTTTTTCAAGACAGGGTTTCTCTGTGTAGCCTTGGCTGTCCTAGACTCACTTTGTAGACCAGGCTGGTCTCGAACTCACAGCGATCCTCCTGCCTCTGCCTCCCGAGTGTCTGATACTCTTTACAAGCGTCACTTCTATGTTTTAATCTGTGTGTGTGTGTGTGTGTGTGTGTGTGTGTGATGTACATATGACAATGTTCATGTGTGAGTGTGAGTATGGGCACACACATGCCACAGCTCACACATGGAGGACAGCCCTGGGTGCTGCTCCTTGCTCTCCAGTGTGTTTGAGACAGGGCGCCTTGCTATTCGCAGCGTGTAATCCAGACTAGCTGGTGTGTGAGGTCCTGGGGATTCTCCTGCCTCTGCCTCCGATCTCAGTTACAAAGGAGCACAACCACCTGCAGCTTCGTGTGGGCTCTGGAGCCCCCAACTCGGCAACACCTTTATACATCTCCCCCACTACACACACACACACACACACACACACACACACACACACACACACACTTTTTAAGCATCTCACACTCTGCCATCTAAGCCATCCAGGCATACAAGGCTTTAAAAAGTATGTCCGTGTTATCTTTTATGTGTATGGTGTTACGTGTTTATGTGGGTGGGTGCATGAATGTGTGGATGTGAGAGCACACGTGTTGATGTCTGGTGTCTTCTTCAGTCACTTGCCACCTTGCTTTTGTTCCCACTGAACCTGGCCTGGGGCTCATCAATTTGTTGGGCTGGCTGGCCCGTGAGCTCAGGGGTCTGCTCGACTCTACTGCTCCAGCCATGGGTTCTAGATGTGACAGATGACCAATTAACACGGTCCTCACACTTTTACTAAAACTTTATACCCTCATCTCCCCAGCACGTAAATTAGATTTATAGTGAATATCCACATATGACAAAATACCAAAGTTTGACAGCCTTTCCTTTGATTCCTTTTTTTTTTTTTTCTTTTTTGGTTTTTCGAGACAAGGTTTCTGTGGGTAGCCTTGGCTGTCCTGGACTCCCTTTGTAGACCAGGCTGGCCTCAAACTCAGGTCAATCCGCCTGCCTCTACCTCCTGAGTGCTGGGATTAAAGGCGTGCCCCACTATGCCGCCTGGCACTTTCCTTTGATTCTAATTCACAGCCGGTTCCCACTTATCAATGCTACTTAATTCGAATTTCATTTGAAGCCCCATTCTTTTCAACTAAGATGGTTTTTCTCACGGTAGCTAGAATGTTTATTTCAAAATCACTATGAGGCCACTCTCCTAGCAGGCTAGCCTAGAAAGCTGATCTATTTTTTTTTTAGGGAGAAAGTGTTCTAGGTCTCACCCTAAGATGTGAAAACCCCATCTTTTATTCACTGTTCCCCTCAGTGTGATGTGCAAGAGGACCGCTGTCTCATCTCGGCTCTCCCTGCCCAGGATTTTTCTGCTTCTATTGAACAACAAGGCTGATCGTTAGCCACCTCCAGGGTGGAAATGTCCTTGTCCTAAGCCTGCTCCTATTTCCTCTTCCTCTAGTGCCTGATTCCAATCTTGAGAGCTACTGTTGGAGTCCATGGGTTTAGGACATGTTCATAGGACCCCTGGCTTTCTGGACCCCACTGAAGGGCACTGCATATTATTTGGATTTGTGGGAAACTCCACAGCAATAGGTGAAAAATCTCTCCCTCTAGGTTAGCCTGTACAGAACTCAGCCTGCTCACTGGGCCGATCCTGGGCATCCTCCCATTTTATCTTTTTAATAGAAGCTCAAAAGGGTCTAGAAGAAATAAGGGGGCCTGGGATAAAGGCGGAGTAGTAGCTAGGATGACCGGGACTCATCTGCTCCTCCCCCACGGGCTATGCAAGGTCACATGACCTCCATCTGCTACAGACTGCTGCAGGTGGGAGGTGACATCAGATCCTGTCCATCTCAGAAGGTTGTCAACAAGATGTCCTGCTACCTTTTCCCTTGTCTGTGGGATAGGCACCAGCTGTTCCAGAAGTTGCTACTGCTGAGGAAGATGGAGACGCAGAAGGCAACAGTGACTAACAGAGACCGTATTTTAACAAGTCACACAGTAAGCATCTGCAACGTAAATTACAGGGACCAGGCCTTCTGCAGCTTTCCTCATTGCTTCTTCATCCAGACCGTCAGGTTCATTACCTCAAACAGCCCCACACTTAGCCTCCTGCTCTAATCTTTTGTCAGGGAGGCCTCGGTCTGCGAGTTATGGTCTGACCTGTGAGGTGGCCCTCCCTTCCTATTGCGACAGAGAGGAAAGGAATTCTCCTGTACTTTTCACCTCTGCTACCCAGCCTTGCTTCTTCTTTTTTTGTTTGTTTTTGTTTTTGTTTTTGTTTTTCAAAACAGGGTTTCTCTGTGTAGCCTTGGCTGTCCTGGACTCACTTTGTAGACCAGGCTGGCCTCAAACTCACAGCGATCCGCCTGCCTCTGCCTCCCCGAGTGCTGGGATTAAAGGCGTGCGCCACCATGCCTGGCTTCAGCCTTGTTTCTTAGAAGTAGGTTTATCTGACCAAGATAGCATTGCACACATTCTTGAATCCTTGTTATCTTCTTTAAAAAGAAGATGCGAACCTTCTTACTGAAATACTGTGGAACTGGAGACCCTGTGTGCACTGCACTCCATGGCACACACTACAGACAGCAAACAAGCAACAGGCATTATCTTGGTACCCACGAATCTGCCTTGTGCCTGCTGCCTACCCAGCCACCAACAGGTACAGATGTGAGGTCAGAGGTGGTCAGCAAGCCTGGAAGGACGCCATTCTCTGGCCACACTGTCACTATTCACTATGCATTAAAACCAGGAGTTGGGGAGCTGGGACCACAGAAAGAAAACAAACTTATGGCTCTAAGGCAGAAGAGGAAGCAAGAAAACAACAGGGCTGTTTTATTCACTTTATAAAAAAGAAATATACTTCATTAAAAAAAATAACCACTAGCCAGGTGGTGGTGGTGCATGCCTTTAATCCCAGCCCTCGGGAGGCACAGGCAGGTGGATCTTTGTGAGTTCGAGGCCAGCCTGGTCTACAAAGCGAGTCCAAGACAGCTGAGGCTACATAGAGAAACTCTGTCTTGAAAAACCAGAAAACCAAACAAACAAAAACAAAAAACCCAACAACAACAAAAAACCCTCCTAAATTCATAGCTTCTCTAAATATTTAATACATTACTCATATCTTGAATCCAAAAGTCAGTTAAGTTTAATATAATATCTGCAATCACAAAAATGTCCCTCCACACCCATTTGTCACATTCTTGAGCAGATGGCTTATGTTAAATAGGTCTAGCTAATCTTTAGTTCAAACTGGCAAACCACATATCCTGGGATGCTCCCTAGAACTGGTCATTTGAGTCAGAGCCTATGAAAGAAAACACTAGCAAGTCCGATGCAATGCCGTACCTTGCACACATGGCCCTTCTAACACTCAGGAGCAGAACTTGTCCCTTGAAGCAAGGCCGTCCAACTAGACAGACCAGGAATGATGTCGCCCAGATCTGCTTCCCCTCCCCCTCTCTCTTCTGGGCTAGCAATGGCAATACGGGAACAGTAATCAAGCTACTGCCCGAGTTTGCCCGGTTAGCGAATCCATGAGTTGTTTGTAACGCTGCTCACAGCTTCTCTCTCACGTGTTTTCTATTCCTTAACAATAGCCGTGCTGTTTCCCTACTTGGAAATTAACATGGACGTCGCCATCGCCCTGGCAGTCTGGTTCACTCCGGGTGGCCAACTGAAGGCTGTGCATAGAGCTGCCTTTGTTAGGAGGAAAATGCTCTCTCTGAAGCTTATGGTGACACTGAAGTTGTTTTGTACTACACATTGTCCTGACATAAATACATGCGGATAACAGCAGACTCCCTGAGGAGTGTAGGCGGCACAGAAAAGAGGGTCAGTCTAGCCAGTGAGGGAGGTTATAGGATGCCAACACTTCCTGCGTTCGGGAGAGGCTTTCCATTTCACTTTATGAGTAGGGGTGTTTTGCCTGCGTGTGTGTCTGTGCAACATGTATGTGGCCGGTGCCTTCAGAGACCGGAAGAGGGCACTTGGACTGGAGTCAGAGTCATTATGGGGGTGCTTAGAATTGAACCTGAGTCCCCCAAGCAGCAAGAACAGCCAGCACTCTTAACCACTGAGCCATCACTCCAGCCCTGTGTTCCGGGTTTGGGTATATCATCGTTTTGAACTTAACCTAAAATTCTAAAGTAAGTTGTTTTCAAGCTCATGTCCTTTTCTTTCCTTCAGAATTAAAAACAGAGTAAGTGACCAGCTTTGGCACAGGTTAATTACAAACTAATATAATTGGTTTGGCAGTGGATTTCATAAGAAGTAACATCCCAAGACAGACTATCTGGCTATAGATGAAACAATGTTGAAGTACTGTGCTTTACCTAGGCTAAGAAAGGAAAAACAAATAATGGCTACTATTGTATAGCTGATAATTTTTTCTTCCAAAAAGGTAGAGACCTATTCAGAAGGTGCCAAGAGCCGCCCTGTTAAGGGGGCTCACTAGGCATGTGGCCTGTCTAGGAGGTGATCTGGCGTTTGCAAGGTCTTAAACCATGAGGTACTGCCAAACTGCTTCCAGCCTCTGACATGCTCTCAGGAGCCATTGATTTGGGAAAGTCCAGGAGGCATGAGAGATCTCTGGAAGTGATCCAACATTTGCAAGGTCTGTATCGTGATGTATCCCAAAATTGCTTCCAACCTCTGACTACCCTGTCAATTGTGCTTTGCAGCATCTCTCTAAAATCTGGCTCTAATGCCTTTAATCCCAGCACCCAGGGAGGCAGAGGTAGGTGAATCACTGTGAGTCTAAGGCCAGCTTGGTCTACAAAGTGAGTCCAGGATAGCTAAGATTACACAGAATGAGAAACCCTGTCTCATAAAACCAAAAGTAAATACATCTAGCATTGGTGTGAATTGTTATCTTCTGGGCACTGACCAGCTCTGATTGAGCAAACTTCCTAGAGGATATTATTGAAGATGTACTTTTTGTTATTCAGATAAATTAATCCCTGATTATGGAATTCCTGATTTGACTCAAATAGTTTTAAAAGTTAAAGTTAGTTTATGGCTGCAATAAATACCTTTGTGGACCTCCAGATGCCTCACTAAGGATAGCCTACCAGCAGATTTGTGGCTTCAGATAAGCCTCCACTGCAGATGGCACCATGAATCCTGGCATTTTCACCATAAATATAGGCAGGGTTTGTTTAAACTTCTCATGACATGAGTGGAATGAAGCTACCTAGATATATTGGAATTTACTCTGTTTCTTAGAATGAAAGACAGATAAAATTATTGTCCTGATCTCACAACGAACTAAGAGATAGCTGGATAATGTATAGTCAGGTCAGTCCTAACTGATAAGTTGTATACTCTTGTAAGTTTCAGACCCTATTAACCTTAGACCCTGACGATCTTTGTCATCCTGAACTCACCATGAACTTATGTAATGGATACATAAATAAGAAATGTTTAGCTTTAAAACATGTAACCTGTTATATTTTAGAATTCATCTGTTTTTGTGATTAATTGTACTCTTTTGACTATGAGGTAATTCCCTTTTCTCAGAAGTACGGTCTACAATAAACGTGGCTGGGAGAAAATTGAGCAGCTTAACTTCCGTTGAAGTTAAGATGCCCGACTTCATCCACCTTTTCTCCTGATCCTCTTCTCTTGAACATACGTGTGTGAGTGGTTTATTTTCTATCTCTCTCTTACTTCTTATTTCTCTGTAGATTCGCAAATAAGTTAGCAGACTCAGGGTCATCAGCCTTCTACGGCTAATAAGCCTAAGTTTACACCAACTTATTGGAGATCTCCGCAAAGAGGCCTATCTACAGACCAAAGAGCCTCCTTTTATGACCCCTGTGCAGTTTCTAGCCAGAAGCCACTTACAGCCTCAGCCATAGGAAATTTGTGGTCAATTTAAGTTCTCCTCCTCAGCCGCAGTACAGCCAGTCCCTAGAGAAGAAACCTTGGGCTCTTCTTCCCCTTCCTTCCTTTTTCTTCTCAAGCCATCAGCTCTGGCCACCCAAGAGATAAAGTGAACTGGAAGGACATCCGCATCCAGCACCAGAGAAACTACCCTGGACCCTCTCCAGAGCACTAGCCAGGCATTAACAGGAAGAGGAACAGCCCAAATTCTCTGTAGCTTAAACTCAACTGATTTCCAAGTGGAATGAACGCGTTTAGCTTAGCAAACACTGACAGCTTAACAGAGGAGAATACACAGAAGATTTTTCTTTCTTTCTTTTTCTTTCTTTCTTTCCTTTTTTTTCCCCCCTTCCAAGACAGGGTTTCTCTGTGTAGCCGTGGCTGTCCTGGACTCCCTTTGTAGACCAGGCTGGCCTCAAACTCACAGTGATCCGGCTACCTCTGCCTCCCGAGTACTGGGATTAAAGGCATGTGCCACCATGCCCAGCTACACAGAAGATGTAAGCCAGCCGATCACAGTCCATTAAGGGCGGGAACAAGCCAGAGACCGCAGACACTGTGCCAGTATGAACTGGTGTGCAGCAGATCCCACTCTGGGTAGCCGGTTATCAGGGTTGGGGGCCATGGCTCAATGCATCCAATGTTTCCCTGGTAACTGTGAGGCCTGGAGCTCACATCCCGGAACCCACATAAAAGCCAGGCAGACATGACAGGGCTCCCGTAGTCCCAGCACTTGGGAGGCAGGCACAGGGGCTCCCCCCAGGGCAAGCTGGCTAACTAAACAAGCCAGAATTGGCAAGCTCTGGGCTCCTCAAGACCGACTGCATCAATCAATAGACAGAGCAATCCAGGAAGACACTCATAACTTCAGGCCTCCGTAGGCATACATGTGTGTGTCCACTGACGTGTGAACACGCATACATGCAAAATAAACAGCTTTTCCAATCTCCAATCACCGGGAGCCAAAAGCTGTCTCACTCTGCCTTCCAGATACTAAAGTTGCCTTCTGTTAACAGCAGAAGTTCCATGCCGACTTCAGCTCTGCCCAGAGCTGCAGTTTTTATTTCATCCCTTCTGGCATGCTGGCACAGCAGGGGACAATGACTCACAGTGGTTCTCTCGAGCAGGGGAATTATCAGATGGTGGTGACATTGTCCCTCGTTTCTGAGCCCATACTGATGCTGTAACATCTGGGGCAGCACACATCAAACATGAAGTGGTGCTCATAAATGTGAACCCTGGCAGATCTATTCCAAATACCAGATGGCATAAGCAGAATGCAGGGTTTTTTGTTTTGTTTTGTTTTTTGTTTTTTAAAAGATATATTTATGCCGGGTGTGGTGGCGCACACCTTTAATCCCAGCACTCGGGAGGCAGAGGCAGGTGGATCTCTGTGAGTTCGAGGCCAGCCTGGTCTACAAAGCAAGTCTAGGACAGCCAAGGCTGCACAGAGAAATCCTGTCTTGAAAAACAAACAAAAAAAGATATATTTACTTATTGTGTATACAATGTTCTGCCTGCCCGCCAGATCTCATTATAGATGGTTGTGAGCCACTATGTGGTTGCTGGGAATTAAACTCAGGACTTCTGGAAGAGCAGCCAATGCTCTTAAGCTCTGAGCTATCTTCTCAGCAGATTTTGAAAATGTTTTCTTATGTCAGATTACCAGAAGATTAAGCTATATTCAACATTCATTCTCTGGGGCTCTTTTCAGCAACAATAAAATGCATGGTCTTCCCAGGGCTTGACTGGACTTTCGTGGTTATATGATTTACCTATAGCTTCTATTGTTTCTTCTCTGTGCTCTTACTCAGGGTCTGACCGGCACTTTATACACGGTAATGTAGGGTTTTCTGACTTTCGGGAAAGTCCTATGTTATAAGGAAATCATAGTGTTACTGTCTTAACAATAACTCATAGCCACTCCCTGCAATGATTGCAGGGTTTTTTTTTGTTTGTTTCTGTTTTTTGTTTTTTTAATAACAGCAGGTGCAAAGCTGCCCCAGGTTTAAGGATCTGGGATTGCACATCACTGTCTTCAGTCGCGGCATGTTATTTTAGAGTTCTGGCAATCTCTCCCATGGGAATGAGTCATCTGCCTTCTATAAACTCAAAACAGGATTCTCTTAGGTCATGCTGGTTTCTAATAAACGGAAATGTTAGAGTTTCCATTTCTGGCCCACTTTTCACTAGCTGGACTGAAGAAAATATCCTTGGTACCACCGTCAGGTGGAGGGGGTCAGTATGTATGTCTGAGACTTACTGAATGAGGAATTAACATTATACTTAGATGGCCTGCATTAATCTCTTCAAGTTTGAAAACTATGTTGGGAATTTTAGGGACCAGTCATAGAGCCTACAGGTACACAACGTGAGTACTCTGCCTCTGTGCTACACCCTCGGCCCTGGCATTTTAAAGTCTACCTTAATGGAAGCATTTGAAAGCATTACTAAAAGTTCAAATGGATCACACTGCATGGTTAGTTGTTGTTGGTTTTTGTTTTGTTTTGTTGTTGTTTTTTGTCAAATTGACACTACCTAGCACGATCTGGTAAGAGGAAACTTCAACAAAAGAACTGCATCTATCAGATTGGCCTCTGGTCATGTATGTCTTGATTATTGCGTGGTGTGAGGAGGGCCCAGTCCACTGTGGGCAGAACTATTCCCCAGGCAGGTGGTTTGGGGATGTATGAAACCGTGAGCGAGGAGCCAGCCAGTAGCCAGCATTCTTCTGTGGCCTCTGTTTCAGGTCCCGCTTCCTTTCCTGCCCTGCTTTCCTCAGTGACAGACTGTGACCTCTCAGCAGAAATAAAACTTCCCAATCAGGTTGCTTCTGGTCAGGGTGTTTGATCACACAAACACAAAGCTCAGTAGGCCACACGCACAGATTATCCATTTTTTTTTTTCGAGACAGGGTTTCTCTGTATAGCCTTGGCCATCCTGGACTCACTTTGTAGACCAGGTTGGCCTCGAACTCACACTCACAGCGATCTGCCTGCCTCTGCCTCCCGAGTGCTGGGATTAAAGGTGTGTGCCACCATACCCGGCCTCATTTTTTTTTTTTAAAGATGGAAATTAGATCCAGTGACTGGGATAGTCTTTTAAATTCAAGGGGAAACTTGGACTAGGGGGATCTGGAATACACAACAGAAGATAGCCCAACTTGAGAAATAACAACAAAAAGTCAATAGTGTTGGAAGGGCGGATTATGTAGTTTAGGAGGCTGAAGGGGGTGGCTCAGTGGTTAAGAGAGTACATTGCACTTCTAGAGGACCTGAGTTCAATTCTAAGCTCTCACACTGGAGGCTCAGGACCACCTGTAGCTCCAGCTCCTGGTGCCTGGCTGACGCTGGCCTCCGAAGGCACTTGCACTCACGTGCACATGCCCCATACAGACACACATATATATGCAAATACATATTAAAGTAGCAAAGGATTTTTAAAACAAAACCATAGTTTAATCTTTTTTTTCTTTTCTTTTCTTTTTTTTTTTTTTTGGTTGATTTTTCAAGACAGAGTTTCTCTGTGTAGCCTTGGTTGTCCTGGACTCGCTTTGTAGACCAGGCTGGCCTCGAACTCACAGCGATCCGCCTGCCTCTGCCTCCCGAGTGCTGGGATTAAAGGCGTGCGCCACCACACCTGGTGATCTTCTTTCACTTTACTCAAAAGAACAATGCAATGCAAGACACAATGAACAGGAAACTTAGAGATGTTTCCACGCGGCAACATCATGGCACCTGCTGTGGCTCTCTAGCCTCAGCTGTCTTAGGGTGAGCTGAATGTCATGGTAGACAGTGCATACTAAACATGGGATCCATGTATTAACTAGGCCTTCCTGTCCAGTATGGCAGTTACTGAGCACAAAATGACCACTGAGCATTTGGCATATGACTAATTCAATTCGAAGATTTAATAATAAAAAAATTCAAATCCCATTTAATGCCCACTGGGCAGTAAAATAATCTTTTACGTTTTGAGTTACATAAAATATGTTGCTTAAATTCTCTTTTCGGTATTTTCGGTAAAATTAGAAGAAATAATCACTACGTAATATGAACATTAGGATGCTATTTTAAAAATAAGTAAAGCCTAGTCATGCTGGCACGTGCCTATATTCTCAATATCTGAAAGGATGAGGCAGGAGGATAGTCACAAGTAAGGCCAACTGAGCTCCATAGGTAGAGACTGCTTCAAAAAAAAAAATCATGAAGATAAGACATGGAGATAAACAGCTCAGAACAGGAGGTGAGCTAAACCTTCTGGGTCAGCCACAACCGCATTTTACAGCGAGAGAGAGAGGACTTGACAGGTTTCTGAAAGAAAGCCTTTCTCACGCAACACCACAGAACACACTTGTTCCGGCGGGAACGAGTCAGACCAATCCTAAAAACCTACTCGACACATCTGTGGGGCCAGAAGGCACCATGCACCCAGGGAAAAGGTGACAAAAAGCGAAGTGCACGAGAAGGAATTTGGATTACAATATCTGGAACAACACCAGGGCTGTGACCTACGCTTGAACAGGAAGGAACAGTTGTTGTACTTCTGTAAAAGGGTGGCACTTTTCTGGAAGCTGGACAGGAAGACGAGGAGAGAACATCTGGCTTACCCTTAGGCTGTGATTGTCCTTAGACGCAGGCCCTCTCCCGGATCACCTGCTTTCACATCTAGCACCTGAAGTCCCAAAGTGAAGGCTGAAATAAACCTTCCTCGGCATTTACCCTGGGATCTCTCTAAGGGAAAACAGACATGGCCGTATGCATACTGCGGGCACAGCCCCTACCCTTCTAGGATTGACACAGGGTAACAGCAGCCACCCTACACACCACCAGTGTCACCCCTAGGGAGGAAGTGGACCTGTTTTCACTGTCTTCTTGTTCCTGCCATCTCCTGAACTATCTACAAATACAGAGCTTGTCTTTGTAGGTGATGGTGGTCTTGCATTCATGGAGATCTGATGGCCTCTGCCTCCCAAGTGCTGCAATTAAAGGTGTGCACCAGCAGCAGCACTAGCAGCAGCAGCAGCAGCAGCACCAGCAGCCTAAAGTTCTTTAAAGAAAAAAAAAAAAGATCCCTGGATTCGTTTTTGTTGTAGTTGTTGTTGTATTTGTTTGTTTTATTTTGTTTGAGACAGGGCTTCTCTGTGTAGCCTTGGCTGTCCTGGACTCGCTTTGTAGACCAGGCTGGCCTCGAACTCACAGCAATCCGCCTGCCTCTGCCTCCTGAGTGCTGGGATTAAAGGTGTGTGCCACCACGCTGGTGATCCTCTGGATTTGACCCCACTAGATTTTATAAGTGACACACCTAAAACAGACTCAGAACACTTAAGAGGAACAAGAAGAGACCATGATTTTGTTTTTATAGTCCTTAATAGACTATATACAAGTATATGTGCCAAGAGATGCTTTGAAAAAAAAAAAAGAAGAAGAAGAAAGGAGCAGCTTTAAAATTCAAAACGAAATAGACACCATACACAGGCATGGGGAAGAGTATTTCAGACATGAAGCTGGAAATAAAATGATATAAAGTTAGATGAAGGTCACGAAGGTCGCCTGGTATGAAATATAACATACACCTTCGCTGCATGTCCTTTTGGTAGTTGTGTGGAGGATGGAGGAAGGCCTTCCTGAGTTGGTGGGAGTCACTGGCCAGCACCACTAGACAGTCAAAGGCATTTATAGGAAAAGTCACCTGCAGACAGCCACTCCCAAGTAGACAGTGAGCTACTGTGCGTGCACAACGCTCTCGTTCCCAAAGACTTTCACATTCCAGCCACTCTTTTTTACTCGGGCAGGCAGGAAGAGGCCAGGCACTGACTTGAGGACAGAACAGAAACTGTAGGAAACAAAGCTGCGTGAGTCAGGAAGGGAAATTCCTGCTTCTCCACGGTTGCTGGTCTATAAGATAGATGCTCCTGGTACTCCCTAGGTTCAGTCTTCCTGCTGTTCTCTGAAGAGAGCATCCAAGCCAAGGCAGCAACCAGGATGAACACCAAGGGCATCGCCATAGCCTTGGCTGTGGTCATCTGCGCTACGACTGTCCAAGGTATATGGTGTCTTTTGCTTCTGAGCCTGTTCACTTTGTTATTTATCAAATATCTTTTCTTTAAAACATGCTGCAATGGCAGCAAATGTTAGAGATATTTAAAGAAAATGACTATTTTATTTCATGGATGATAAAATTTATGGGTCTCTGAATTTTCTGAAAATTATCTAGCAAGAGCCTTTAGCTCTCAATGTCTGTTCGGAGAATCTTATATGGGATTATGTGTCTGGTGTCCTGAAAATTTAGTGTTTTAACCATGAGACTATTAATTTAGTATAAGCAATATTTTCACCAACAGAGAAAAGGAAATTTCTCTCTGGGCTGATGGTCATGCTAATTTTGTCCATGTCTTATCAGTACATCACTTGAGGACGTGAGTGGTTTAAAGGTCATGTGAATGCCGACAACTTTCCAGAGCCCTGCCCCCGAAGAATACCGTTCTAAGTAGAAATATTATGCCCATTTCCCCACAAGCTGAGCCTAGAGCTGTGTCTCCTGTGCCCTGGTGGTTCTTACGTGATTATCACAGCAGATCTGGGCTAATGAAAAAGCGGGCAGTCAATCATACAAGCCTGGCTATTTTTCAGAACTCACACAGAACTCTTGTAGGATAACTGCTCTTTGTGGTTTCTGGAAGCATCTGGAAGCTCTCAAAGATAGTTTGTCTTAGCTGTGGAGGATCCCGTGACTTAGGATAGTCTTAATCTAGAATCAGAACCCGGAAAGACAAAAGTCAAAAGAATTATTAATTATTTGCTCACTTAGTAAAGAACAAATAACCAGCGACTGGGAGCTATGTGTGTATAGTTCAACCAGCTGCAAAATAATTTAAAATAAATATAGAAGAAAATAGCCACTTTGTTCTATGTTGTGTAGTTGTTATTTAAAGTATGGGCTACCTATACCATACGTAATTTCAGATCTTAGGAGGCCGAGCTGAGGTAGGGTTAACACTGAGCTATGGGACCTGCTGTGTAGTGCTTCAAGTGCAAGGTCACCCTGGGCTTCACGGTGAGTTGGAGACAAACCTGGGCCAAATAACAAGTGAATCCTGTCTGAAACCTAAATTAAGGAATTAATAAAAATTAAGACATGAAATAATCAAGGGCACAATAAATTAGCATAACGCAGTAGGATATATTATGGGAGATTCAAAACTTAATTTCAATCTGCACAAATGAGATTAGCCAAAATGTGTCTGCCACCCACTTTGCAGGGTTGGAAGTCGCAGCCGCGACTAACCAACGCTGTGGTCTGTTCCAGGCTTTGTTATGTTCAAAAGGGGACGCTGCCTTTGCATAGGCCCTGGAGTCAAAGCAGTCAAGAGGGCAGATATCCAGACAGCGGCCATACTTTACCCCAGTAACGGCTGTGACAGAACTGAGGTGATGTACGTATTGGCTTGCTGGAGACGACAGTGGTGTGGGTGGCTTTGTTTTGTGGATGCTTTCCCCCCAGAGTTTAAGACTTTTTTTGTGTGTCTTCCTTAACAGTATCACCCTGAAAGCAAATAAAGGACAAAGGTGCCTGGACCCCAGATCAAAGCAAGCGCTCCTTATACGGCAGGTAGGGTGCCTGGCTTTCACATCAGGATATGCTTTGCCTGCAAGAGCTCTGGATCACTGCAAACAGGAACTACAGGAAGACCCTGTTACAATCCTAACAGAATCTACGAGAAGCATTTAGGGGTCCTGGGTTAGAGTAACATCCTTTTCCTGCTACGTTGTTTTTACAGGTCACCTTTTTAATTACTGAGGAAACGAAATAACCCAGTAAATAAAACTCTTTATTTTCTCATTACAGACAATAGAAAAAAAGAATCTTCTAAGGCACCGGAAAATATGAAGTCCTGGGGGGTAGGGGGAAGAAGTGACTGGCAAATTGGAAGCATCTGCCTGTGACCAGCCACATATAAATTCTGTGCCAGGAACCTGACCCTCTCCTGTCTAGGAATATGCCTCCGTGTATTACCGGGTTACAGAGCCTTCTAGGAGGTTTGACACTTCTAACTACTCTGCTTGGCTATGAAAATATTTATCTCTAAGAGTCGCGTGTCTGTCTGTGTGCTCAGTCCACATTACCTTCTGTGGTTACAATAGATACATTGTAACTAGAGCCTGGCCCAGCCCTGCACACAACGCATCTGTGTGTGCGGTAAAACATTCCTCGGAGAATTTTTCATGCAAATAAACATTCCTTCCCCACATACCATGAGGCACATAAACATCTAGGGAGTCGTTTCCATGTAGCATCTTGTTTGTTCATTTAAAAAGCAAATAATGACTACTATTATATCTGATATTTTTTTTTTCCTAAAATGGTAGAGAAGGGGGCTGGGCATGGTGGCGCATGCCGTTAATTCCAGTCCTTGGGAGGCAGAGGTGGGTGAATGGTTGTGAGTTCGAGGCCAGCCTGGTCTACAAAGTGTATCCAGTACAGCCAAGGCTACACAAAGAGACCCTGTCTTGGGGAAAAAAAAAAGAAAGAAAGAAAGAAGAGGAAAGGAAACAAGAAATCTACGACAGGTCAGTGGTAGTCATAAAGGAACACAAAGCAATTCCTCCTAGTCCACCCACACGCCCTTGTCACCTTTGGTAAATCCCTTATCTGTGACTTTCTGAGTTGAGCCACAACAGAGACACTGAAAGGAGATTCCCTGCTAAGCACAGCAAAGACTCAGCTCGGCTGTGTCTGCTTGGATTTTGAACGTCAGCCAGGACACAAAGCCACACTTATCAGGAAGGAGCCTGAAATAGCAGCAGTGACATGTCCTAATAGCTGGCTTGAGAGTCATTATAATATAAATCAATTACTTTTAGCTGAGGATTAGCAAAGAATTTCCAACAATCTCTGAAATGGCCTAAACATACAGATCATGTTGTAGGAGGACATGCAAAGCAGTGCCCTCAACACAGACAATTAAAAAAGAAAGATATCAACTGAATTCGAAATGTACCAGCATGCAGTCAGGACTGAATGCGTTATGCAAAAAAAAAAAAAAAAAAAAGTACCACATGCATTCTCACTTGTATGTTTGTCTGTTCTTGCCTTTCATAAATTAAAAAGTTATATGTACACAAAATTGTTTTAAATAGGTATTCTTTGTGATATATTATTAACAATTATGCATCTGGGGTTACATAATCATTTCTTGGGCATAAAGAAGTTGCAAGTTGAAACATCTAAGAAGTCCTGCTTTAGTTTTCCTGTGGATCCTTCAACTACCAATTAAATTTATTTATTTTTTCATATGTCAAAACCTCTGACTAATTATAGCACTAACTATAGCTGCATGTACATTTGGAAAATGAAAATATTGTATCTCCAGATTCAAGGTTTGCAGATTCAAGAGACTCGGGTAAAGGGGAGGGTGCTGCCTAATGCACACAGGTGCCTGGCATGGGGTGGGGGCGGGGCCAGGGCGGGGCCAGGGCGGGGCCAGGGCAGTGGCACAGTGCTGGGAAAGCACTCACTGCCAATGAACTCTAGAGTTTAAATGGCTAAAATGTAAGATCTATGTGCATTTTATCCTAACAGAAAGGGCTAAATCAATCAGATAATGATAAAAAGCAGAGACAGGAGTCAAGAAACACACTGAGGGGATGAAATTTGAAAGAACAGTGCTTGCATGTGGCATGTGCCTCCAAGGCTCCCATTTGAACATCTGGTCACAAACTGGTGGCCCTGTTCTGAGGGGTTGTGGAACCAATGGGACACGGGGTCTAGCTGGTAGGTAGGTGTAGGGCTACAAGGACAGGGCCCAGCTGCACGTTGGCCCAAACTCTCTGTTTCATCGTCCTTGGAGATGTGATCAAGTTGTACTACAAATCCCTGCCCCCACAAACAGCGCCACCCTCCACCATGCCTTGAACTGTGCACTGTAATAAACCCATCTTCAAGCTGTCCTTTGTCAGATACCTGGTCATAGTCATAAAAGCAAGGGGAACACTCCTTTGTTGCTGGTGGGGCTGCAAACTCATACAGCCAATATGGAAATATTCCTCAGGACGATAGGAATTGATCTACCACAAAGACATTTACTCAACCATATTCATTGCTGTCTGTTCATAATAGCTAAAAATGGGGGGGGGGGGGAACCTAGACGTCCCTCAACAGAAGAATGGATAAAGAAAACATGGTACTATTATACTATAGATTATTACTCAGCTGCTAAAAAAAAAAAAAAGACATCATGAAATTTGCAGGCAAATGGATACAAGTCGAAAAACTCACCCTGAGTGAGGTAACCCAGACCTAGAAAGATAAATATGGTATGTATTTGCTTTTATGTGGCGAGTAGCCATTAAACAAATGATAACCAAGCTACAACCATAGACCCAGAGAGAGAGGTCAGGGATAGAGGAGGGGACTAGGAGGGACACATGGAGGTATCTCCCTGGAAAGGAGAAATAGAGTAGATTTTATGGGTAGGCTGGGGATGGAGGGCCATGGGGGGGGGGTGGGCAGGAAGGATAAGGTGAGGAGGGGGAGGGGAGACAGGGTTGAGGGAGGGAACACAGGGAAAGACACTAGAATTGAAGGGCATTTTGAGGGGTGGTATGAAACCTAGGGCAGTGGAAACTTCCTGAAATATATGAAGGCCATCCCAACGAAGTCTCCAAATGACGACGGACACAGAGTCACCCCCCACTGGCCATCTCTTGTCACCAAACGGAGCTTCCAATAACAGGACTGAGTTACACCCAATTGAGTTGTTGGCCAAAGGGGTGTCTTGGAAATCTCCAAACAACCTAGGCTGTTGCCAAAACAATAGATTGCTCTCCGCAGACTGACAGCAAGACCCTATTCGAGAAGACAACACCCACAAAACTCATTGACTGTGGAGAGATCAAGCTGGTGCCTGCATAGAGCCCCCCAACCACATGCTCTAATCTGCAAGCTATGAAAAAAAGAACACACACACACACACACACACACACACACACACACACACACAATATGCTAGGAAACTGGTGACACAAAGCTTGCAGAAGAGGCCAACCAATGTCTGACTTGATTTAAGGCCACTCCACAAAATGGAACCCACAACCGATACTGCTTGGATCACCAAGAACCAGAGACTAGATATCCCAGAGATTTAGGGTAAAACCAAACACTACTGTTCTGCTAAAGGAACACAGCAACAAAAAGACTCGTAACAGTATCCAGCTGTTCCCGTTGTTCTGTGCCTGCTCAGCCAACATCAGGGAAACTTCCTCCAGCAGCAGATGGGCACAATTACAGGGACCCACAGCCAGACTTTACCCAGGGGGAGAGAGACCATGAACACATAGATCTAAGTGGGATGTCTCCATCAAATCTGTCCCCTCAGAGCACAGAGAGCCCCAGGAAAGCAGGCAGAAAGAGTGTAAGAGCCAGAGGGTACGGAGGACACCAGGCAAACAAGGCCTTCTAAATCAACATGAACTCAACAGAGCCTGAAGCAGCAAGCACAGGGCAGGCACCTGTCTGCACCAGGGCCCCTGGGTGTATATATTACAGCTTTCAAGTCAGCATTTTTTTTTATGAGACTCCTAATATGTTAACCAATGGGTCTCTGTTTTTTGTGTCTTGCCTTGGGCTCGCTTCCTTCTGTTGGTTTGCCTTTTTAAACTTCGATGCAATAGTTTTTATTGCATCTTATTATATTTTATTTTGTCATGTTTGGCTATTATCTCTTAGATGCTCGTTTTCTAAGGAGCACAGAGAGGGAGTGGATACAAATTGGGGGGGGGAGGAACTAGGGGGAGTAGAGAGAGGGTTCGGAAACTGTAAACAGGACATATCTATGAGAAAATAATCTATTTTTAATAAAAAGGGAGAAAAACAAAAAGCCTGAGCTAAGTTAGTATAAGATAAGAGCAAATCTACGCAGAGGAAACAGAACTCAAAGCTCCCCAGAGTCCCAGTGAGGAAGCAGCAGTGAGTCCACACTATATTATATTATGGATCTATACCAACTAATTTTTAGAACAAACAGCTGCCCACTTCCACATTGCATTTTTAAATTTTTTCTGTCCACTGCTACCTACTTATGAGTTCTTTTCATTTCTAATATAATTAGTGTATGCATTGTTGGCTTGTTTTCATTTATAATATAATTGTGTATGTGTTATCGGCTTGTTTTCATTTACACTGTAATTAGCGTATGTGTTGTCAGCTTGTTTTCATTTATAATAGAATTAGTGTATGCGTTGTAGGGTTGACTTCTGCAACAATGTTTAGAAGTTTGTCACTTTAACATTACAGTGCAAGATTCCTTGTTGAAAAAAAAATCCCAAGGGTGTGGTGGTACACGCCTTTAATCCCAGTACTGGGGGGGGAGGGGGGAGGGTAGAGGCAGGAGGATCTCTGTGATTTCAAGGCCAGCCTGGTCTACAAAGTGAGTCCAGGACAGTCAAGGCTACACAGAGAAACCTTGTCTTGAAAAACAAAAAACAAAAAAAAGAAAAAGAAAAAAGGAGGAGGAGGAGAAGAAGAAGAAAAGAAAAAGAAGAGGAAGAGGAAGAGGAGGAGGAGGAGGAGGAGGAGGAGGAGGAGGAAGAAGAAGAAGAAGAAGAAGAAGAAGAAGAAGAAGAAGAAGAAGAAGAAGAAGAAGAAGAAGAAGAAGAAGAAGAAGAAGAAGAAGAAGAAATCTCGAATTCACAGCTATGTCTTCTACTTTCTTAGAGTCCCTGTGGGACATAACTCCTGTTGATCATGGTCAGGTAGACTGAACGAGAGACCTGCTTCCTCAGGGACAATTTACATTTCTAACGTTGTGATAAGCAATGTCCTGATTTATTGATTCAATGTTCCTTTGTTATCCGACAGAGGCAGAAAACAAAGGTACCAAAGACAAGCAGTGTGGCTATGAGGCTGTCTTGTTTTAGGCTGGGGTCTTGGGAGGCACTATCACTGAGCTGTTTAAAACGGTCCAAGTCTTTAGTGAACTGAATAGATAAAGCAGTGCAGCCCAGCACAGGTGAAAATGTGCCGCTGGTGTTGACTTTACTGTAAGATCTTTAATAAATTCTATCACTAAGCGGTTTGCGTGGATAATTAATATGGAAACAGCCACCTTTCATACTCTGTATCAAGAGCTCATCCATGTAGTGAGAGTCCCTGGGATGCACAGCCTTCCTGCTCTAGAGGAGGAGAGCCAGGGAAGCAAAGCCACAGGGTGAGAACGTTGGAAACGGGAGAGAGGTGACTGTCACCTGCTCTCTACCCGGTCCTCCAGTTTTATCTCCTACAACTTCGGCTATTCCATTTATTTCATTAGCCAAGATTTTCCTGGGTCTCTCCTTTAGTTCACTGACGCTCTCTAAATATCAAGGTTAAGTTAAGTCCCTCAATCGCTTTGCTGACTCAAAATATGACCACAGCTTAATAGCCCAGGTAATGTTGGGAACTTCCTAGTACTTCAGATGTAATTTGCATAATTACGTTCATAACATGACGACCCATGCCTGTTCCACCCAAACCAAGGTCATTAAATAACTCTAAGCATATCCATCTATTTCTTTGCTACCCTATTCTTCCAGATTCAACACAAACACCCTCCTGAGCTCTGTTTTTGAATGTGTGGTAGAGTGAATCAATGGAAATGGAAAAACTAAGGTGGTTTGGTTTGGTTTGGTTTTTTTCCTAAGACAGGGTGTCTCTGTGTTAACAGTCCTGGCTGTCCAGGAACTTGCTCTGTAGACCAGGCTAACCTTGCGCTCACAGAGATCCCCCCCAGCCCAGGGCTGGGGTTAAAGGCGGGTGCCACCGCAGCTGGCTTGCAACTAAATTCTTTAACTCTTATTTTATTTCAAAGTGAGCCCCCCAAACGGTGAATACTAGCCATGTAAATGCACCGAAACCCTTGGGAATTTCTGAAAGAAAAAAAATAAATTATAAGTTATCACCTTCCTTTTCTTTTTTTTCATTTAAATACACCATTCAGGGTTGGCAGTGACTGGAACATTAGCATAAGACCTGCCATCAGCTTTAGTGCCACACAGCATAGACACAGTGGCGTAGTTACAGCCGCTCATGCAAATACACATGCCCACACAAGACACTGTTTGGCTTTGGCTTGCTGAACTTTGTCAAAGGGGCAGTCATGAGCTATTTAACACAGTGTTATTTTAGTTGGTAGTATCTTAGATTCGCGTACACTTGATGCGGACAAACTTTGCTTTCTGCTTGTTGGCTTCGTTATAAGCATCATTGCTACTATAAAATAATTTTATACAACATCTTGTAATTATTTTGATACTCATGTAGATGCCCCTCATTACCACTATACTACCTGCTAGTCAGCTCTGACTAGATGTTTTTTAAATGTGCTACTTTTAAGTTTTCTGTGCAATTTTATCATCTGTAAGATTTTTTCGTCCTGTCCCCCTTTGCTTTAACCTTCAGGATAGGACCCAAAGCACACTGCAAGGGGTATCCTTGCTTTGTGAGTTCACTGCGTGCTATCACTTATCCCTTTTGTAAACTGGCTTACCAGAAGAAGCCCTTTCCCATTAGTAAATGCTACATGAGTGAGGGCTTCAGCCCTAGAGCTATCAGAGCTACAGCTTGTGAACTCTGTAGAAAAGCACACGCATGTCAACAGTGTTCCCCACCTTAAAAAAGAAGAAGAAGAAGAAGAAGAAGAAGAAGAAGAAGAAGAAGAAGAAGAAGAAGAAGAAGAAAAGAAAAGAAAAGAAAAAGAAAGAAAGAAAGAAAGAAAGAAAAGGAAAGGAAAAAAGCTGAGGCTATGACGTAGCTTAGCGCTAGAGCAGTTGCCAAGCATGTCTAAGGTTCTGGTTTGGATCCCTAGCACCAAAATTAAACACTAATCAATGCATGGTCTAGAACAGTGGTTTTCAAAGTCCAGTGGTGACGCACAACCTTTAATCCCAGCACTTGGAAGGCAGAAGTAGATGGCTCTCTATGAGTTCAAGGCCAGCCTGGTCTACAGAGTGAGTTCCAGGACACCCAGGGCTGCACAGAGAAACCCTGTCTCAAAGAAAAACACAACAGTAGATCTCAACCTTCCTAATGAATGCTGTGGCCCTTTAATACAGTTCCTCATATTGTAGTGACCCCCAGCCATAGAATTGTTTCGTTGCCACTTGTTAACTGTAACTCTGCTATTAGAAATCATAATGTAAATAATATCGGCTATGTGACCCCTGGGGGGGTGGTCTCTACCTACAGGTTGAGGATCACTGGGGTGAACTCACAGAACCTATTCTCTGCCCACCCAAACACGATTGATTCTGCAAACTCCTTCATCAGCACTTCCTTTGCCCTGGGCTCTGGCTGCCAGGGAAGGAAATGTGTGTGTCCCTGGGAAGCTTGTCAGCAGCCCACACAGTGAGCACTCAGACAGAGAGAGAGAGGGAAGCTGCAGCTGCCTGGGCTGAGCAGTGCCCTGCAGCACTGAGGGGAATCCCGTCTGCAAACTTCGGAAGCCTCTGGTTCTGTGCTTCTTCTAAGTGCTTTGGTTTCCCAGAAAACTTTTTATGGCCGGTGGGGTGGTGTGCTCCCAAGCATTTAAGGACAGGCTGTTTTTATTAGATTTTATTTCTCTAGTCTGATGCCGTAATCACAGGCGTAGGAGCCCAATCAGTGAATGGAAACTGAAACTAAGTTCTTTAACTCTCTCTTTCTTTCAAAGTGAGTCCCGAACAGTGACTACTAGCAAAATAAATGTACCAAAAACCTTGGGAATTTTTGAGAGGAAAATAAATTTTAAAAGTTACCATTTTCCCTTTTTAAAAATTCCCATCCCAATAACCCCATGTAGTTTGGCAGTGACAGCAGGTTTGCTACTAACCTACAAATCACTGGTCCTGAGTGGTTTCCCATGTGGGTTACATTCAGGGGGCTGATGCCCCTGAGCAGCCTCCCATGCGAAATGAGAGCAGGAATCTGTGTTTAGTTTCTATTCTCCCAGGCAGAACAGATTCCTAATTCTTATTCCCTGGAGCCCTGGTCCTAGAGTGGCCTGGAGACCCAGCTCAACCAGCCATCCCAGTCGTGGAAAAGACCCACACCAGCCAGGAAAAAACTTCTCTGTGTGCATCTTGGGGGGGGGGGGGGCATGGTGGCACAGGCCTTTAATTCCAGCACTGGGAGGCACAGACAGGTGGATGGATCTCTGTGAGTTCAAGACCAGCCTGATCTATACGTGAGTTCCGGGACAGCATAGTAAGACCCTGTCTTGAACAATAATAATTCATCTTAGGCTTTGTCAGATTTGTTTAACATAATTAACTCTCTAAGAACATGGCTACTAGGGAAAACTGGGGCCAGTGAGTGTTCTCGGCCTGCAAAACTGAACCCCAGGTCCTAACAAGGGATCACTACCTCAATGCCTCTCCACCAGCCTTCTTGACTGGCTGGTTGGCTCCTTTATGATTGTCTTCTGTGGGGCTTCTGCGTTGCATTTGCTTCCCTCCTGGCCATGCGTTTAAGTACATCTCACTCTTTTGTCTTCTTTTTCTTTGAGATGGCTCACTACATAGTCCTGGCCATCCTGGAACTCACTATGTAGACCAGACCAGCCTTGACTTCAAGGAGACCCACCTGTCTACACCTCCCAAGTGCTAGGATTGAAGGTGTGCACTACAATGCACGGCCTATAAGTCCACCTCACTCTGTGTGTGTGTGTGACAGAGAGACAGAGTTTCTCTATGGAGCCCTAGTTGTCCTGGAACTCACTATGTAGACCAGGCTGGCCTCAAACTCAGAGACCGACCTTCCTCTGCCTCCCAGTGCTGGGACTAAAGGTTGGTCCACTCTTCAGATCCACCTGAAGCTGACCTATTCTTCAAAGCGCTTCTGACCTTGGGGAGTATGCTTTCCTAGGAATGCCCAGAATGAATACTTTTTTGTGGTTTTTTTTTTTTTTGAGACAGGGTTTCTCTGTGTAGCCTTCACTGTCCTGGACTCACTTTGTAGATCAGGCTGGCCTCGGACTCAGAGAGATCCGCCTGCCTCTGCCTCCCGAGTGCTGAGATTTGACATTAACATTTTAGTTGGCTGTTTTTGTTTTTGACTTTTTTTTTTAAACAGATTTCAATGTGTAGGAATAAATACACATTTTTCCCTAGCCACAAAAATTCCTTGGTATGTATGCCACATGTGCTATAATCTGTGTCAGAGTTCAGTGTAGAATGGTCTGTTTTAGTCAACGGGACGGCTCACAAGAACAAGCCAGTGCCTGCCATGTGACTGTTTACTGGGTAACACTTACGTGCAGTGTGTGTATACTACAGTAACTTTCATTTTAGCATAACATTCAGTGTAAAATAAATCCAGTTTAAACCTCTCCTAGGTGTTTAGTTCTAGAAATGCCAAAGAAAGCTAAAAGATGACTTCAGCCGAGTGAACAGACAGGGAGTCAGGAGCCTGAATTGAGGGTTTGCTCTTTGGGGAGACTGTGCAACCAAGTGTTTGAGAGTGGGGGCCTCGGAGACGGAGGTCCTGTGTTCTTAAAGGGGCTGGCTACAGATACCTATCGCTATGCAATATTTACAAAAATATTTTCTCCTTAGTAAGTGGCCAGTATTAATCCATTTGCTAACTATCTACCTGAAATCTGTTTTTTCCTTTGCATCTTGACTGAGAACTTATACAGTCAAAATAAAATAAAATAAAGCTGTCACCATGGTTTTTGTTTTGTTTTGTTTTCTAATTGTTTAATGTAAAACTGCTCAGCATCTCTTCCGTTCAGAGACACTCTAGAATTCTGATGTCAGCGTCCATTCTGCAGAAGCAGGTTCTGAGAGACGGCCCCTGGCACCCTCTCACGGTAGCCATCCCTCATGAGAAGTTTGCAACATGACTGTCTCTTGGCTTCTGTCAGCCCTGTCTCATTCGCTTCCTTCTGCCCTTCCAGACTGCACAGCTGTCCATTGACTTGCTCACTCAGAAGCTTAGCTCTATTCTAGCCCTTGACTACATCAACCTAGGACGTAGCATTCTAGAAATTTCCATCTTTCCTAAGCAACCACTCCCTCCCCATTCTGGTGGCGGAGTTCCTGTTTTGTGGTTCCAGTTTGCAAGTACAGATCTCATTCTTGGCCTCCAACACCAAGTTTTGAACCAGTGCACTCCAGGCTCTGCCACATTCCCCGGCCCGGCCCTACGTCTTTGCAGCCTCTATGAGAGACCAACCCCTCACATACTTTCTGGGTTCTGGACTCTGCTGTCTTAACTGCTGCACTGCAGGAGTGATGACAACATCTCAAACACTTTCAGCCTTGATCCAGGTTACCACACACTCACAAAGAAAACAACCAAAACTCCATGACAGAGTCAGAACTGGACTAATGATTAGCCCTAATCCTCTTTCGTAAACTCGCGACCGTTACCTGCGCTCAGCATAACGTGAAACCTCACGGCTTCTGTTCTGATCAACTAGTCTAACTGTTCATTAAGTTGTACAGACTTTGGATCTGGCTAATTTTGGTGCATGATTTTTTTTTTAAGCTACAAGCATTTTATAATAAAGTTTGTAAAATAAAGAAAAGATTTCTCAAAAATAAAAGGCAAAGTAAGTAATGAAATTCAATAAAGATTTTTTAAAAAAAATGTTTAGGATCTGACTTAAATATCAGCTCTTAAGTTTTATAAGAGAGGAAGGACAGGACCTAAAGCCTTTTTTTTTCAAACTTACTCCACAGTGCACTTGAAATAGCTCGTGCTTTGGAAAGTGAAACCTAAGTCACTCACAGTTAAAAAATCAATGCAGAGGGAAATTCCAGACTCAGGGGGGGAGGTCACAATAAACACAAACAATGCCCTCAGTTTGGTTTTACAACGGGGACTTTCCCTCGAAGGAGGCTACAGGAGTCTTGCTGAGTCAACTCCAAAGTTACCCAATCAAGAGCCAGGGAGGGAAACTTTTGACAGATAAATACTCCACAGTAGCAGGGCACTTTGCACCCATCCACACATCCACGCTGAGCTAGGACCTGAGCCAGCCTTCCAGAAGCTTCCACCCAGCACCATGAACCCAAGTGCTGTCCTCATTTTTGGCCTTATCCTACTGAGCCTGAGTGGAACTCAAGGTAAGGGACACCTGTCTAACTAACGGCGATTTAATTTAATGAAGGGCTACTTGATTAACAAAGTCAGATAGACAGCTGGGCTCAATTCTAAACCCTGTACACTTTTAAGTTTTGACGTGTGCCTCTCAAGGAGAGGGAAGCAGGCAGAAATTCCTCCAGCTTGCAGAATTTATCACATGCTGGTTAAAGTCAGGGAAAAACAGAGTAAGAAAAAGGAGGGGAAGAGAGAGAGGGGATCAAGGCATAGATGCCTCCTTACCTAAGCCTACCTAATACCACGAGCAATACATAAGGGCGTGGTTTCATAATTAACAAGTCGCAGTGTCCTTCTTCGCGATAACCAGACATTTAGCCGTGGGATGCATTTCTCCTCAGACTATGTGGCCACATAGGGACGGACAGGTTCTGCTAACCACCCTCTCATCTCCATTAAGTGACTAAAATAAACAGCAGTGCTCTACCGCTCTCTTCCTGCAGGGGTCCCTTTCTCGAGAACGGTTCGCTGCCTGTGCATCAAAACTGATGAGCAACCGGTAAAACCAAGGGCCCTGGGAAAACTTGAAATTATTCCTGCAAGTCAGTCCTGCCCACACGTTGAGATCATGTGAGTCAAATCGCACCTGCTGGTAACATCCCTTTACGTAAATCACGTATGAAATCTGTGATGGGTGAAGGGTCTGTGCTGACTCTACAGCTGGCACGTGGAGCCCCAATTCCTCATAGTCCATCCGTTTTGTTGGCCTGGCGTTGATTTGAATGTCTCACTGCTTATTTCTACAGCGCCACAATGAAAAAAACTGGAGAGAAGAAATGTCTGAATCCAGAATCGGAGGTCATCAAGAGTTTATTGAAAAAAGTCAGCCAAGGAAGGTAAGTTTGCTGCTCCTCTTTCAGGAGGGGGACAGTCTTGCGGCGGGGTGGCGGGGTAGGGGGGTAACATCTGCCCTGGGCCTTGCTATGGGCTCTCTGCTTTAAACTCGAGTCACCCCCACGGCCCTTTCCCCTCCGTGTACACAGACACTGAGGTCCCACCTCAGCTCATAAATTCCTAGGGTCTAAAAGTGACCCTGGAGCAGTTATAACTGCCAGATTTGCCCATTTTCTCATTAAAAGAAAGGAAGGGAGGGAGGGAGGAAGGAAGGAAAAAGAAAAAAAGAAAAAAGAAAGCCAATCCCCATGAATGACCCACAGTGACTGTGTAGCCCAGGGAAAATGCACCGAGCCTTTGGGTTCCCACACGGAAGCGAGAGTCTACTCCACTCAATATGGTTCCTCTTCCCACAGGTCTAAAAGAGCTTCCTAACTAGAGAGAAGCCACTCACCACGGCGCTGTGACCACGGCGCTGTGACCACGGCGCTGTGACCCACAGAAGGCGGAGGGCCTGTCTCTTCATTACCTCCCCTTACACAGCGCTTGGCTAGCCCTCTTTTTCCGGAAGGGTGACCAAGCCTGGTCACCTCAGCTGCTGCTCCTGCTGCAGGCCGGTGGACAGTCCATCATCCCTGAGACAAAAGCTGACTCCAGGAACAGCGGTTCCCAACTCTACTAAGGGCTGGTCCCGAGGCCTCGCTCAAACAGCTGCGAGGGTTCTCCTGGCTCTGTATTATAAGCTACGCCGAGGTTCCACACTCTCAGCCATGCGCCAAGCCCCGGCCTGCTCCTCACGCCCGCCTCGTCTTTCCTAGCTTAAGGCTCTTTAGTTCTGAGTTGACCTGAGTTCCTTCATTTCAAATACAGTCAAAGTAAGACTACCCCCGGCCCTCTAGAAACAAGGTTATTTCACGGATTGCTGCCATCTTCCCATTTGTAACTCGGAATACTTACAGGAGGCTAGAAGGGTGTGGAAATTAAATTATTATTTAAGGACAGACTGTACAAAGTAGAATTCCTAGGTGTATTTTTTTTTGTACGATTTTCATTTTATACGGAAGAAACTTGTGTAATTAAGTACATTTCAAGGGGTAATTAGAATTGATGGACACAAGTGTCTTGAACGTTACATAACACAAAAGATGATGGATGGTTTTCAAAATAAAATGTACTGCACTGAAAATAGTAAGAGACCAAAAAGGTAATAAAGTAATAATAACTAACATGAAACGCGGTGAGAGTCGTATGCCTGAGAAGAATTTCAGAGACTTAGAGACTCAGTGGCTTGGACAAGAGTTGGGTGGGTAGGAGACAAAAAAGTCAGAATTACAGCTGGGCGTGGTGGCGCACGCCTTTAATCCCAGCCTTTGGGAGGCAGAGGCAGGTGGATCGCTGTGAGTTCGAGGCCAGCCTGGTCTACAAAGTGAGTCCAGGACAGCCAAGGCTACACAGAGAAATCCCGTCTTGAAAAAACAAAACAAAACAAAATGAAAGAGTCAGAATTACCACACTTCTCCTAAATTCAGCCTCCTTCAAGGCCCATCTCAACTGGGGGAGTGCGCAGATCACACCGGCCTGTGGCCACGTGTGGGTGGCCGTCTTGACTGATGTTATGGGAGAGCTCAGTACACGCAGGGCAGTGCCACCCTGAGCAGGTGGGTCCTGGGGTCACATATGAAAACTAGCTGTGCATGAGGCAGGGGAAACACACCAGGGTGGCAGCCAGTAAGCAGCCCTCCTCAGCGGTTCCTGCTCCAGTTTCCTGCCCTGTCCTTTACGGGCGGCCAGCAGAAGGTGTGGCCCAGAGTAGAGGTAACTCTTCCCACCTCAAAAGATGTGGAGTGAACCAGGCATGGTGCCTCCCAGCACTCGGGAGGCAGAGGCAGGCGGATGGCTGTGAGGCCAGCCTGGTCTTCAACGTGAGTCCAAGACAGCCAAGGACACACAGAGAGATTCTGTCTTGAAAAACGGGCGGTGGGGGGGGGAGATGTCTTCTTCCCACCTCAGAGATCTGGGTTAGAAGTGGATCCTCCCAGTTCAAATGACTCAGTTAGGCATCAGTCCCTCACAGGTATGCTCAGCCCTTGGGTTTTAGTTTTGTATTGACAACCAAAACTGCCGTCACACAGATCAGGCTCTCTGCCCCTTTTTTTCCCCCCAAGAGCATAGGTGAACTTGAAGGTGTCACAAAGCATCTTTAGGCTCTCTGTTCTCAGAATCAATGCTTCCCATGACCTTATCTTCAAATATATTCACTCTTTTTCTTCTGATTTCTCAAATCAGAAGACCTCTAGTGATTTTTCGTTTGAGTTTGCTTTTGTGTGGTGGTGGTGACTGACCCTGTGGCCCCATGCATGCTGAAGCTAGGCCCGTTTCCTACCACTGGGCTGTCCTGTTTCCTCTTAAGTCTTTTAATTTTTCAGATCCTGATGATTTTAGGTTTTTTTTTTTTAATAATCATTTCCACCTCTTTATTGATATCTTGATTCATTTTTTGTATTTGTTATTCTTTGCGCTGGCTTCCTTGCCTCTATACGCATGTTTAAGACAAGTGATTTGACATTTTTAGTTGCTGGGTGCTGATGGCACATGCCTTTAATGCCAGTACTCTCGAGGCAGATTCTGAGTTCGAGGCCAGCCTGGTCAACACAGCCAGAGTTCCAGAGCACCCAGGGCTACACAGAGAAATCCTGTCTGGGGGGGGGGGGACATTTCTAGCTATTATCTGTCTTCCAGCAAGACCTTTGCAACCTTGTAATTAGCTCTTCTACCCTTGCATAGCACCTGAGGCTTCTGAATGTCCCTCATTTCCCCTTCGGATCTAATTTAAACAGCCCTCTGAAACAATTAGCAACCAATGGAGATTTCCATGTACCCAGTAATTGTGTACTGTCCTTTTATGTACATTTCTCTCCTGTAGTAATTATTTGTTTGATGTTGATTTGTCCCAAAGAAAGTATAAACTCTTTGAGGGCAAAAAATTTGTGTCTTTTTTTTTTTTTTTTTTTTTTTTTTTTTGGTTTTTCGAGACAGGGTTTCTCTGTGTAGCCTTGGGTGTCCTGGAACTCTCTCTGTGGACCAGGCTGGCCTTGAACTCACAGAGATCCTCCTGCCTCTGCCTCCCAAGTGCTGGGATTAAAGGTGTGCGCCACCACCACCCGGCTAAAAATCTATGTCTTTAGAGTCTAAAATCATAACAAAAGTTTGATGAACTAGAGTGAATAATATTAAAATATTTGTGAATGTGGAATTTGCCAACACGGAAACACACACACACACCCCTATAATCCCAGGACTCAGGGTCAATCTCAGGAGTTCAAGGTCATCCTCAGTTACATAGAAAAAATTAGGCCAGCCTGGGCTACAAGCAACCCAGTCAAGAAGATGAAGATGGAGAAGATGAAGAAGATGAAGAAGAGAGGAGGAGGTGGCGTGGTAGTAAATTAATTAATAAAATGGATTTTCTTTCCTTTAAAGGGTTTTTCCCTTTTGGGTTGTTTCATTTTGTTTGTTGTTGGTTTGTTGTTTGTTTTCAGATTTACATAGTTTTATGTGTTTATGAGTATACAGTGCTGCGGTGGCCAGAAGAGGGTGACAGATCCTTTGGAACTGGAGTCACAGACAATTGGTAGCTGCCATATGGGTGCTGGGAACCGAACCTGGGTCGGTAAGAGCAGCAAGTGCTCTTAAAACCTCTGAGGCCCAGGCCTTGTAGAGTGATTTTTTTTTAATTTTTAAGTGAAACACTGAAGATACGTATGAATATTTAAAACAGAAAAAAATAGTTTCTCCTCTCTCAGGATAATTTTCTTCAGTCTTGGAAGCAGAGTTTTCACATTATTATTATAGCGTGTCATCAGGTTTCGGACTGTCTTGCCAAAAGTCACAAAAGTGTTGCTGCCAACATTGGATTACATCTGCCCTTGAAGAGATGTCCAGATGTTATCTCTCAAAACTACCTATTTAAAACCTAACCATATACACGTGATGGGATAACAATTTAGTTGTAATCTGAATAAATTAATTAAATTATTTTTTTAAAAAAAGAAAAATAAAATAAAACCTAACCAGCCTTGGGGTGTTTATTAGACAGAAACCAAGAAGCCAAGATAGTAAGATTAATAAGGAAGAGTTTCCTCCTTTTTGTTAGTGGCCTGAGATAAACAAAAGTATGATTTATTAGCCAAAAGGTTTATAGTTTTTTTTTTCTCTTAAGGGAAGGAATAGCTCCCAGACAGAGGAAAAAGAAAGTTCAGAAAAAGAAATTTCAGAAAATTTCAGAAAAAGAAAACTCAGGCATAGTTGACGCTTTCGAGAAACGCATTGCTTTTAAGTCAGGACCCTTTAATATTAGAAGAAAACTGGTGAGATTTAAACAAGCACAGGAGTTTCAATTTGAGAGCCACTTCCCCTCTGACAGGGAACGGAAGCCTCTTGTCTTTTCTACACAGTCACACGGGTAACCTATGCAAACAGATCTACTCAATTCCATAATAAAACAGGCGGAAGGGGAGGCCAGATGACACACATGTGAGGGCCCACAAGCCTGCGGCGCCTGGCTCTTGGGGATTACATCACCACTAAGGTAGTTTGACTTGGAAGATTTCAAGGGGGGAAAAACCGGTTTTGTTGTTGTTGTCCAAGGAGAAATGAAAAACTGTCTGATTTCAACACTCCTGATAATCCTTGGCTTTCTTCCCAGGCCTGTGAGAAACTCCTCTAACGCTGCTGTCCTACTTAGCAAGTTTCTATTTCTCCTAAAAAGCTTTCTATCCATAAACGCGGTCTCTGTGGGACTTTTTTCTTTCCCTCCAGTCTGCACTGCACTTCCTCTGCAAACTTGCGTGAAACTTGCAGTACTGGAGTCTGTAAAGCAAATGTCTTCCGAGGCCTGACCCCAAATGGCTATCTATCTCCAGACCATGCCTAAGGTCCTAGGCTTATGGGAGAAGCCTTCTCCTGGATACTCCTGCCGCTCAGGAAAGCTCCACTTAGCTGTTAGAGGAGCAAGGCGCACTTGCAGGCAGGCAATAGGGAGCCCGGGCTCTGGGGTTCAGGGGTTCACAGCCTATGGGAGCTCTGGGGCTCAGCATTTCAGGGGCTCAGGGACTCCGGCAGACCTCAACACCAGCTTCTGCTCAATGGGCCTTCCTCTCAGTCATCTCAGCCACCCCAAGAGATATTCCGGGGGCCTGCAGCCTCCACACTATGAACTGGCCTTCTAGAGCGATTGCTCCCTCCCACCCTCGCCAAGTCTCCTGTGAAAGCTGCAGAGGATCCCAGGTCCACTGGGTTGAACCATCACTCTGCCTCCTGGGGAGGGGGCGCGGCGGGGGGCAGAGGGGGGATGGGGTGGTGCGGGGAATGGCCTGCTCAGGCCAGGAAGCTGCGGGGGACGGAGGAGAGAGCGCCAGGGTACACACTACCTTTCCTCCCTAAAGTGTTTCTCCTCTTCAGCAGATCAGTGCTGGCAGCCCCTGCAGCTACACACGTAGAGTGAGCGTTGGGAGCTCCGGGTGCAGCAAAGTTCTGGAAGCAAACTGGCTGGGCATGCGCACCGATCATGGCTCAAGTAGAAGAGGTCACAGAATCTGTGGCTCAAGATTTCAATCCTTGGCTGATGCCAGATCTGCCCAACTGGGCTCCGGTCCCTGTTTGTCACTTCTGAACATATACACTAAGAATGTACTGTACCACCAGGCTTCAAGAACATTCTTCCAGGATAGGCGCTGAGCTATCCCTGTGTTTAAACGTGGGCCTTTACAAACCCTCCTCTAAGAGATGGAGAGGCTACAGTATCCCAGATAAGCGAACGCTGTTTACTGTATCCTCTCAATGAGGATGAGCCATGATCTCCCATGCGCATGCGCTGCAGAGATGACCAAGTGCTTGCGGAGCTAAGGGAAGGCTTCCCAAAGTTGTGATGCTGAATAAGGCAAAACTATAGCGCTGTGGAGTAAGACTGCAGTCATCACATTACAGACACAGAAAAGTGAGTCAGAAAACAAAGAATGATGCAAGAAGAGGCTGGGACAGTAAACCAGAGAACTCGGGCTGAGCCTTCATCCCTCTTCTAAGAAGTCTCCATCAGCTCTGCTAGGAAGAAGAGCCACTGGCCCTGTGGCGCTTGTATTTGAGAGTACGTTCTTTTTATACACCTCGGCAACATCATACATGTGTATACTGAATTTTAGGCGTTTTCACCTCCCATGACCCTCACTCAACCCTCACTCCTGCTGAAACCATTCTTCCTAGAAATCCCTTTCTTCTTTCTTTGTTCTTTTTTTCTTTTCTACTTTTTTTTTTCCTCTCGAGATTGTTTCTCTGTGTAGCCCTGGCTGTCCTAGACTCGACTTGTAGACCAGACTGACCTCAAACTCACAGGGGCCTGCCTCTGCTTCCCGGAGTGCTGGGATTACAACAGGCATGCGCTACTGCACACGGCTCAGAAATCCCCTTCTTACTTTGAACTCTCGTTTTCTTTTCTGACTCACAGACATTAATTAAGGGTGGGACCTCGTAAGCCTCTCCCCTAAGTCTGATGAACTGATAACTGATATTCTGAATGCCCCGAGCAGGTAAACACAGTTGCAGTGAGTTCATGAGAGCACGAAGGGATGTCCTGTCCAGAAAACCACGTTTCCCTCCTCTTTCCCAACTTCTGGCTCTTACCTTCTTTCTAGCCCTTCCACGGGATGTTCCCCATATCTGGGGGCAGAGGTGACATACATGTACTATTTAGAATCAGCATATACCCCAGCCAGTTATTCTCCACACTTTGACTAGTTACAAGTCTTGGTCTGACCGCCACCCGCTGGCAGTATATTCTTGCTATTAATCTTTAACGACCACCTTGCAAAACTAGCAGCTCTTTTCTTGAGAGATCCAAAGCTGGCAGAAGTTAGCTCTACTCAGTAATCATCAAGTAGTAAAACTGGTACCTGAACCCAGGTCCACCCTAGGCATGGTCACAGTCATTACCAGGACTAAACTGATGAATAAACTTATCAAAAGTCACCACAAGTTTTGTTTTTCAAAATGATTTCTTTAAGCTTTTCTTGAGGTACTACTAATCTATATAGAAACTGGTAAAAAAAAAAAAAGTGTGTGGTGTAACATACAAGGCGAATATAAGTTGTCCCTTATTCTAAGACATGGATTCCCTAAGGACAGGGGAAGAATATTGCTCCAAGGACAAATATCAGTCTGGGAAGGCTAAAAAAAATTCTTAGACATTAGTGGGGCCACAAGATGCAGACCTACAATGCCAATCCTCAGAAGGCTAAAGCAGGAGAATGGTGCACTCAAAGTCAGTCTGCCGCACATAGTGAGACCTTCACCTTACCTTTAAATATGTATATGTGTATATGATATACCTTATATTGTATATAATATATCTGTTTCTCTCTTTAGGGAGAATTTAATTTTAATTTTGGTTTTGGTTGATTTGTTTTAAATTTTAGTTAGGTTACATACGCTTTTCCATAGAAAAGGGGGATACACAGTGAAAAAGTTGGTAAAGATTGGTTGGATGACTTTTACTTTGATCCAAGAGATATTTTTAGTTTTTATCTTACCAAGATATAGGTATACCTTGGTTGCAGCATTGCCTGCTACCCGAAGACTCTTCAGGACTGCCTACAATTCAGTCACCAGCTGATCTAGGGAGAGGATGGATGAAGAAGAGGGAAGGAGCTACAGGTGGAAGAGAGAAGAAAAAAAAGTTGCTCATTTTATCCAATGGTTTGCTTTTTTCCTTTTCTTTCTTTTTAATTTTTGTTTGTTTGGAGTTTTTTGTTTGTTTGTTTGTTTGTTTGTTTTTACAAGAGAGGGTTTCTCTGTGTAGCCTTGGCTGTCCTGAACTCATTTTGTAGATCAGGCTGGACTCGAACTCACAACAATCTACCCACCTCTGCCTCCCGAGTGCTGGCATTACAGGCTTGCGCCACCATGCCAGGCTTTCCAACAGTTTTCTTTAAGGGTACATTTAAAAGGAAGATACATGAGCTATTTCGCTGAAACCCTAGTCCGATCTCTAGATGAGGTAGAGAAAGAATAGAAAGTCTGGACGCAGTCTACGTGTAGACAGTCAGAGTCTACATGTGTGCGTAGTCAACCAAAGAACAGTAGCATCTCTTCTAGGATCTTTCCTTTCTTTTAATGAGTGCACATGATGATTGTGTGAAGTAGAGCCAAAGAAGTCTGATAGTTTTTGCCAGTTCTAATTTAATTAACAATTGTGAGAAGTAGAGAGGGGAAAAAAAGTTCTGCTACTTTTGCCCATCTTATCCAGCAGCATTTGGCCATTGCAACCTTTCCAGCATGTTCCTGTGGCACTCCTGACTGCGTGTGAGGTGTCAGAGAACTGTCTACAGCACCAATACATATATGCACTTTGGTTTTATTTGTTCTTTTTTTTTTTCCCCAAATATGGTTTTGAACGGGTAGTTTTTGGCTTTGTCCCTTCATCCTGTTGTTTTACTTTTTCTCTTTCCTCCAGATCTCCAGAGGATTCTATTCTCTGAGGACACTGGACATTATTTCTCTCCCTGTCAAACTCTTATTTTAGCTTCAACAGCTACAAGAATTTTAAGCAACCAGAGCGTTTTTAATAACTACTTTATTTTTTTTTTAATTATTTGCTGTTGAATGCTGTTTAATATATGTAGCTTCTCTAAACTCCTTGGAAAATGCTCGTGAATGTGTGCTTCCTCATTACACAGCCAAACTGTTAAGTGGCTCAAACATTTGGTGAAACAGCTGGAACAGGTAGCAAGGAACAGAACAGCTGTGGCTTATGCAACTAATCTAATAATTAAAGTAACAGTAAACTGTAGCAACGGTGATTTGCTACACGTACAACATAATGTAGCCCCTCAACAAATTAGGAAGCTTTGTGCTGTTGAGAAAGACAGTATGAGGCAACATTAATGTAGTCATATGGTGTAGATGGAACAAATACCGAGGAATCATTTCCCTAGACGTTAATATTTCCCACATGGGAAGCCTATCTCTAACCTTCATTGTATGGCATTAATACATTCACCATATAATCTATCCTGCGTCCAGGTAGCAGCTTTGGCTGTGCTAAAAGCGGGTACTAGCAGTTTCACATCCCTTACTATAAAATATCCATTTACGTGAAACGGAGAGAAAACATGCAGAAATTCCCTGGGATCTGAGTGTAGGGTTTTCCCCAGGACAGTCTACTTTGTGGTTAATTTAGTTCTTCTGGGTCAGCTGAGGAGACGAGCCAATCAAAGGCGAGGAGGAAAAGGGATTTCATAAATAAATATGACTGCGAGGACATGCTCTCTAAAGACACTCTCGGACTTGAATCCAGCACAGTGACTCCGTAGGACCCTGCTCTGCCATGAAGTTGGTGGTTCTTTTCCTCCTGGGGGTCACCTTCCTGGATCTGTGTGGAGTTCAAGGTGAGGAGTTTTACACTGTGTGAAATTAGGTGAGTTCTGACTTATGCATCACTATAGAACCCTTCTCAGCCGGCAGATAAAGCTAAATATTGTTGCCTGCAATAAAAATATTACTATGTAAGTAATATTGTTCACTCATCAAAGCATTTGGATGCCGTGAGTAATTGTCCAAAGGTCAGAGTGTGCACCTGCCAAGTCAAATACGCCTTCTCGGTGTAGGTATTGTGAATTCCCAATGAGGGCTGAGATCATAGTTGAGCATTTTAGTAATGAGAAACCATTACTAGGCTGTAGAGGAGTTCCTAGGTGTTTTATTTCCACTTCGTGAGTCTTGTCGTTTTTTTGTTTGTTTGTTTGTTTGGGTTTTTGTTTTGTTTTGTTTTGTTTTTGTTTTTTCATGCAATGGGACCCGCAGCACTGGCAACTGGGAGTGAGATAAGGGATCACTTCCTAAGTTGTTTCCTGCATCATCTTCATCGCCTGATACTGTGTACCGATAGGAATATCTGTGGTTAACCAACTGAGAATTCAGAAGCCGGAGAGGTTGGCTCGTGGCTTTGGTTACAGACTGTGTTTTCCACATCTGTAAAGTAGGAGCTTTGTAGTTAATGCGCGACAGTAAGGCCTACATTTTAAAAGATGCTGGCTTGATGTAAGCCTTAAGGGATGTGTTTTCAGAGACTTTCCAGAGGGAGTAAGGACCGACGTGGTAATTAGTAATTGTAAGTAGAGCTCTCTGTCCACACCTGTATCAACTCCATCCTGATGTTGGGTATGAAATGGGTTGAGGAGCTGTTCAAGAAACTGGTCCTCACAGTAGAGACGGGTTGCATTTGTGTGCCTATCCTCAGTAGGGATTCAATTCAGTATGGTGGACGTTTTCTCGTCTTCCAAGGTTGTGAAGTAAGGTAGTTAAGAACTTGGGAGTAGACTCAGAGTGACCTGAACTGAAATCCATCCCCTGTTCCCTTTTGCTAAATGACTTTGTCCTCAGCTGCGGCTTCAGACTGGAAATAACCCCAGGAGTGATGATTTACCCACACTGGGCGACAGATGATGAGTCAAGTACATCACCCCAATGGACCGTGCCAAGGGAGACCTTGCCCTGAACAGGTGTATTCTCTTTCCTCCAGGGACCCTAGTAATAAGGAACCAGCGTTGTTCCTGCATCGGCACTAGCCGGGGCACGGTCCACTACAGATCCCTAAAAGACCTCAAGCAATTTGCCCCAAGCCCTAACTGCAACAAAACTGAAATCATGTAAGTAAAAACCTCCAACACACATATTCCACACTGAACCTAGTGGGAGTCTGACCCTCACACTACTTGCTCATACGGGCAGCTGGCTCAACCATAAACCTGTTTTTCTTTCTTCTCCCTCAAAATAAGAAATTTCTGATGGAGACTGAAAATGAAAGATGACATATCATTTAAATAATAAATTGTTTCTGAGACCAAATTACCTCTTTGAGGCTATTTAGGAGTCTAACTCAGAAAACACATATTTAAATATCAAATTTAGTTGAATATAATTAATATAGTCTTGTTAATTATGTTCCTATTAAATATATTCCTATTTCGATAATCAAAATACATGAATGGAGTTTTCAATGAATTAATTAAAGATATCACCTTTTTAAAATAAAGAGAAATACAATTGTGGTTTAAAATATATGAGTATCTAGTTGTTTAGATGTTTAAGGCATTTAAGATTGCTTAAAAGAAGAAAATAAAGAATAATAATTCTGCTCTTCTAACCTCTAGGCATGTCGTCTCTTAAGACACCTCATTTTCTTCATATCTATGTTTCTATTGATATGCAATGCATAATATGCATGTGCATACAAAAGTAAAATCAATAAACATTATATACAGTAATTCCCTCTTATCTGCTAATTCAGGTTCCTAAACTTCAGTTTCCTGAAGTCAATCATGGTCCACAATATTAAGTAGAGTATTTAAAAAACAAATAAGTTTGTAATAATTTTATTATGGTACGTTGTTGTAATTTTTATCTTTATATTATGTATTGTTGTAAATGTCTTGTTCTGTTTAATTTACACACTAGACTTTATCTTAGATACCTAGGTATACAGGGACATAGGAACTGTCTGAAAGTGTAGAAACCTGGACATCTTCTCTATAGATAAGGAGAAGTTGCCATTTGTAATTTGTTTTTTTTTTTTCCTTAACATAAGAATAATGAACAGGGCTGGAGAGATGGCTCAGAGGTTAAGAGCACTGACTGCTCTTCCGGAGGTCCTAAGTTCGATTCCCAGCAGCCACATGGTGGCTCACAACCATCTATAACGTGATCTGGCATGCAGGCAGAATCTTATATAAATAAATAATAAATAAACCTTTTAAAATATTTTTTTAAAAAAGAATAATGAACAGTTTCTCATGTCAGTTAATTTTCTCTAATGACATCATATTTCTAGTTTTTTTGGGGGGGGGGGTGGGTGCTGGGAATTGAACCCAGGACTTTACACAGGCTTTGCATACACTCTCTACTTAACACTACCCTTGAGTCATAAGTATTACTTTTTTTTTCTTTTTGAGAGGTTGCTGGAGAGACAGCCGAGGGTTAATAACACTTGTTGCTCTTGTAGAGGACCCAAGTTCTGTTTATACCACACACACTGGACAACCCACAACTATCTATAACTCCACCTTCAGGAGATCTATACTTTCTTCTGGACTCTGTGGGCACCTGCATACAAGTACACAAATACACACAGAGGCACATAGAAGTTAAAAAAAATAAAATAAAATAAAATGCCTTATTCTGAGTGTTCAAGTGCACATGCCATGGCACGCAGGTGGAGGTCGGGTCTGTCCATATTTGGGGTTCTGGGGCTGAACTCGGCTCTCCAGGCTTCTTAAGCAAGTTTGCTTACCAGATGCACCAACTCACTGGCCCTCATATAATGGCTTTTAGTAGCTAAGCTGTTTAACATCACGTTGATAGGCCATAATTTGAATAGCCAATGCCCGTGGCTAGAGATATAGGTTATGTCAATTTTTTCACTATTGTCAAACTATTACTATTACAGTACCATCTTTAACTCTTCCCAAGTAACACTGTTCTAGAGATTAGAATTTCTCATTTGTTTTGTTTTTGCTTTGTTCTGAGACAGAAACTTGCTATGTAGCCAAGATTGGCCTCAACCTCATGCTCTGCTTACACCCCACTCTCTCTAAATGCTGGGGTTCCAGGCATAAGCCACCGTTCCCAGCCTCTTAGAAATTAGAATTGTGAGGTTACAGGCTATTTGTATGCAAGACCTTTGACACCTAAATCAAGGGATTCTGTATTCTTATTCTCAAGATGGACAGAAAAATTATTATTTTTTAAAAATTGGGATGTCTCCTGAAAGGCCTGCTACAATTTTTAAAATCTACCTGTTGATGTGGCTTGAGAGGTGGCTCAGAAGGTAAGAACACTGACTACTCTTCCAAAGGTTCTGAGTTCAATTCCCAGCAACTACATAGTGGCTTACAACCACCTGTAATGAGATCTGGTGCCTTCTTCTGATGTGCAGGCAGAATACTGTATAGATAATAAATAAATCTTAAAAAAAAAAAAAAAAGAAAGAAAGAAAGAAAAGAAAAAAATCTACCTGTTGATCTTAGGAAGACTCTTTACTATATTTTAAGTATTTCACTGGAAATACTCATCAAAAAACAACGCTTTTTCACTATTTTTGCTAAGAATTATTAAATTATTACTGCGGGGGAGAAGACTCACTGATGTTTCTTTGGCACAGTGCTACACTGAAGGATGGACGCCAGACCTGTCTGGACCCACACTCAGGAAACGTGAAGAAGCTGATGAAAGAGTGGGAGAAGCAGGTTGGTGAAGGGAAGGGGCACGAATCGCTCTGTTTTAGAGATTAACTCTGAAAGTCAAAGGACCTGGGCAAATCCATTAAGGGTACATGTTTCCATTCCTTAGGATTTGTATCCAAGAGTAAGGCGCTAAGGATTCAGAAATAATAAGATCTAACCCCTTCCTCAGATAGCAATCCTCATTAACAGTGTATAGAGAGCAATAGAGAGACTTACAGTACAGGGTATAACCAGAATCTTGAAAAGTATGAGGGAAGGAGTAATTGCCTTGGCCAAGAGGCAGAATAGAAAGCAGTAAGGAAGACTTCTTGTATCACGTGGCCTTTGATTTGGATCTTGACAGATAAAGTATTTACCAGAAAGTTAATTAAGTACAGTGTGGGCGTTACGGCTTGCCCGAGGAGCAGCCTGCGTTCGGTGAGCCTGAAGTAATGTGGCTGGAATTTAAGTGTAGAGAGTAAAGGGATGAGGTGGGAAAGGATCCTAGGACAGCGTGGGAAGGACTCTGTGTCCCGAGCTAAAGAGCTGGGTTTGAGAGCGGCCATGGAGTATGCGGTGGGGACACTTGGACGTCCAAGTGTGACTCCTGGGTCTGCCACATACCAGCCGTTAAGCTTTAGGCTACGCTCCCACGGAGCTTCGTCCACTTTTATTGGTCCTCATCCTTCTTAACGCTGCCATCTAATAGAGATGCTCACGTTGAGGTGACCCCCCCCAACCATAAGATTAGGTCGTTCCCACTTCATAACTATAATGATTTGCTACTGTTATGAATTGTAATGTAAGTATCTGATACGCAGGGTATCTGAGATGTGATCCCAGACTGGGTCATGACCCATAGGTTGAGAACCACTGACTGACTTAAATGAAAGGCACTAAAGGGCTGTGTTCGGCCTACGTGGATGCTGAAGGAGGATGAGGTGAAGACAGCAAGATGCTAGGAAAAATAGGCAAACAAGCAAAGAGGGGCCTGTAGCTTCCTTAATGTGAGAGAGGCTGAAAAGGAGACCAGCTCCTCCAAGAGAGCAGCGACTTTAGCTGGCTGTACGGATAAGTAAGGAGTGGTTGAAGTCAGCAGGAGCTCGGCCATCCGGAGGGGAAACATCCAAAAGCCTTGCCTTTTTCTTTTTTCTTGCAGGTCAGCCAAAAGAAAAAGCAAAAGAGGGGGAAAAAACACCAAAAGAACAAGAAAACCCGAAAAGCTAAGCCCCAGCGTCCCCGTTCAAAGAAGACGACATAAAGAGACCACTTTACAAACAAGCGCTCTGTGTCTAGATGGTTTTAGATCGGGGCGGAAACGCTTTCACTGGGGAGCAGCCTTTAACAGATGAGCTCATTAAGTTGGCTGGAAAATGTAAAGCAAGGCTTTGAAATCATAACTAACGCTCGAGAGTTAATTGTGAAACCTAAATAGTAAGAATTGCTAGAGGCAAAAACTGTCTTCCTTCTGCTTAGCCAACAACATTTCATCAAGCCATTGATCACAGTCATGATGATATCAAATATGGGCAAATGTCCCACACATTCTTATCCAACGCACAGCAGCTGTCCTGGCTTCTAGAGTCACACACTGCAGCCTCCGGAGACTTCTGAGGCCCCTGTCACCAAGCTCCAGGCCTCACCAAGCTGGCCTAGCCATCAGCAGCTGGCATTTGGGTCAGCCTACAGGCCTGGCGCAAAATGTCTCTCAAAGGTCAGCGCTGCCATGGTGGAGACCCAGCTTACCAAAATTGGCTTTCAGAACCTTCCATGTGGCTATTGAGGCCATGTGATTTCATCATTCACTTGGTCCCATCTGCAAGGCTCATTTCAAGTTTTGCTCTCCTAGGGGGTTGTGGGCTTAGCTTAGTGGTAGAGGACTTGCCTTGCATGGACAAGGCCCTGGAGTTGATCACTAACAGTGCAAAAACTTAACCAGTTTAAAAAAAAAAAAAAAGATTTTCTGGCTACTCAAATCTTCTCCAATCTTTTGCTCAGGATTCCTGACTAAAGACTTCTCTGTTATCTAAATGCTTTCTGTGTGTTTATTTTTCTCTTTCTAATGAGATTGGTTTTTTTGAGGGCAGGGGCCATGGATTATTCTCCTAAATATTTCATGGTGCCTACAAGAACTTGGTTTTGAATAATTTCCTAGTTGTATGTGTTAAAGATAAAAAGGCCATTAGACACCGGGTGGTGGTGGCGGCACACGCCCTCTGCCTCCCAGCACTCTGGAGGCAGAGGCAGGCAGATCTCTGTGAGTTCAAAGCCAGGCTGGTCTACAAAGTTAGTTCAGGACAGCCAAGGCTGCACAGAGAAACTCTGTCTCAAAAAACCAAACCAAACCAAACTAACTAACAAAAAAACAAAAACAAAAAGGGCCATTACACACCAGGCACTGGCCAATCCCTGGATACTCCATATTGCATAACTCTAACCCCTGACCTCCTTGCTTGCTTGTTTTTGTTTTTAAGACAACATTTCTCATTTGGCTTTCCTCAAACACACTACATAGGCAAGGCTGACCTTGAACTCACATATATCTGCCTTCCACTGCCTCCTGAACACTGGGATCAAAGATATGTACTACTACAACTGCTTGTCTGCCTGCCTACCTTCCTTCCTTCCTTCCTTCCTTCCTTCCCTCCTTCCCAAATTCCCTAGCTTTCTTATTATCAGGCCTCTTCAGTGCACAGCTAGAGTGACAAGAGTCTTAGCGTGTGACAGGATGCCAAGGTCTTCAACAAACATCACTTACATGTTTAAGACATTTGTGAATATTCTGGACTGCTCACAAAATATACAGGACATACAGAAACACATAAACTTACATCGAAGAGAGATTTTTCCGGGTCAGCAAATACCAGACCTTTCCCTGCTCAACACAAAAGGTCCTCTGACACCGTTGTTGATCAGCACAAGCTTCCTACAAGCCAACAAAATAGCTGCCAAATCCTTCAACAAGTTTGTCTTAGGCAAATAGGAATTCCATTACCACCATCCCTCATTGCAAGAATTCCCAGAGTATTAGTGTATTAGTTGCCACATCAGAAAGGGAGTGGTGAGATAGCAAGATCAGGGCTGGAGAGGTGGCCTACACTTGTAGAGGACCAGAGTTCCCTTCCCCAGGGCCCACACTGGGGGCTCACAACCACCTGAAATTCTAGCCCCAAGGAGCCAATTCTCCCTTCTGCCCTTTGCAAGTGTTGCACAGATGTACACAGGCCCACACTGTGACGTAAGACACACACTCATAATTTAAAAGCCACAGGGAACAGTAAATTCTGTTGGTGGAAGCCTCTGTCGGGGTTGGAAACCACCTTAGAGAGGAGGTCCAATGAGCTGAGTGGAAAAGAATGTGTCTTGCCTAGAGATCCAGCCTCCACTCACGTGCTTTCCCCAACATTGTCCTTCCTCACGCTGCAGATGGTTTTGAGTGGTGCTGGTGGGAATCCCATCCAAACACCATTAGACAGTCATAAAGGTGTCCAGCTCCCTCCAAGTAACTGACTCTGGGAAAAACGTAGAACCGTTTCCTAACTAGGTAGCCGGTGGCCCTTGCATCTGACAGGCAGATAGTGTGCATAACTACTAGCCAAAGACTGTGATGGACATGTATCATATGCCTACAGTGTGACTTCATATATATATATACTCTAATGTTTAATTAAAAGCAAATTGGGATATATGCTTTGAAGATGTTTTATGAAAGGATAATGATATCAATAAATTTCCACTAATCCCAAAATAAACCTGTTGTTGTTGTCTTCATCTGCCCTTTAGCTACTGTGTGCTTCAGAATAGTTATCATTTATCCTTTATTCATTTGCTTTTTTGGCTTTTATCTCATGTTATTGATGTCAATTGAGATAAAGGCATGAAAGCACTTTAACTGGCTTCATAGGCACAGGGAAAAAAAAAGCCTTCTAAGTTAAATAATATAACAATGACTATCTTAGTTAGGGTATCGATTGCTGTGATGAAACACCATGACCAAAAACATCATGGGGAGGAGAGGGTTATTTCATTTCTACTTCAATATCACTGAAGGGTAGGAATTCAAAGAGGGCGGGACGCTAGAAGCAGGGGCTGATGCAAAAGAGGCTGTGGAGTGCTGCTTACTGGCTTGCTCAGTCTGCTTTCATACACCACTCAGGACCACCAGCCCCAAGGTGGCCCCACCCACAAAGGCCTGAGCCCTCCCACACGAGTCACTAATTATGAAAATGCTCTACAGGCTTGCCTATCGCCCAATCTTAAAAGGCCATTTCTCAGTGGAGGTTCCCCTCCTCTCAGATGACCTTAGCTTGTGTCAAGTTGACATACAACCATCCAGCACACTGCCTTACAACAACATTGACTTATAAGAATTATGTGGGAGCTAGCCTGGGGGTTAGGAGCACTGGCTGCTGCTCTTCCAGAAGACCCAGGTTCAATTCCTAGTACCCTCATGACAGCTTACAACTGTCTGTGACTCCAGTTCCTGGGATTTGATGTCCCAGGCAAGGGCACGGTGCCCAGACATACATGCCGGCAAAACACTCATACGCTTAAAGTTAAACAAAAATACAAAAAAATTATGTAGTGTTTAGCTTTCACTCTAATTATCAGGAGTAACACTATTCTAGTGAGCTATAAGCACAGCAAACCAAACTCTCCTCTTTTTTCTCTCCTAAAATTACACATATTCAAGTAACATGAACCCTCAAGTGGGGTGGTGGTGGAGACCCACGTGGCAGACCAGGTATTGAAGTCGTGGGTTTAGACAGTTATCCTCCAAAGGTGTCTCTGGCCACTCTCTTCATGTACTGAGGCTCTCTAGCCATCTCTGAGCACACTGAGTTCTTTGCCTTTCCAGGGCCAATGCAGATGCTGATCTCCGTTATCCCGGACCGCGCTGCATCAGCTTGGTTATCCTGGGAGCTGGGTTTCCTGTTATCTTTTTCCGGTGTGCTTTTCAGGCTTAGTTACCAGCCTGTGGTTACCTCCTTGGAAGACACAAAGCCTTTAAGAGGTGGGGCCCACCAAGAGGAAATTAAGTAAATAAGGATGTTCACTTGAAAAGGATACTGGAACCTCCTAACCTTTTCCCTCCTTCCCTTTTTTCTTCATGGGTACCATGTTGGGAACAGCCGTCCTCTGCCACGAAGCCTGCCGTGATATGCTGTGCCGCGTGAGCGCAAAGCAACTGGACAAAGGAGCCACAGACTTGAAACCCTGAGTCAAAAAAAAAAAAAAAAAAAAAAAAGGATCTTCCCTCCTTTTCAGCTGATTGTATCACATATTTATCCTAGTGATGAGGAGTCAACATCGTTATGACACTTGGACTGCACATACACAGTGTGAGATCTCCAGGAAGGTTGAAAGTAGACAGAAAACATGAGCTCATACAATTGAGGTATTTTTGAGACGCCGGATTGGTGTGTGTGTGTGTGTATGTGTGTGTGTGTGTGTGTGTTTGGGCGGGTATCAGCCACTCGTGGTATACATGAATTCCCCCAAGGGCCTTTCCCTATGAGGCATCTGGATGCTGTGCAAAGAGCAAAGAATTTTACATATGTGTCTTAGGAACAAGTAAACACACTGTTGAGCTATATGGCCTTGGGTCAAGCATGCAACCTCTCGTCATTCATTTCCTCATCCAGGATCACTGTGTGAGACAAAACGCATACAGATCTTTGTGTGTGTGTGTGTGTTTTAAATATTTTATTAATTTATTCATATTACATATCAATTGTTATTGATCTTTTTTTTTAAGTTTTTCTTTTTCTTGATAATTTTCCAAAGATTGTATATATATATATATATATATATATATGACTGCTCTAGCTGCATGCACGCCTGCATGCCAGAAGAGGGCATCAGATCCCAGTACAGATGGTTATGAGCCACCATGTGGCTTGCTGGGACTTGAACTCAGGACCTCTGGAAGATGGTGCTCTTAACTGCTGAGCCATCTCTCCAGCCCGGGCATATAGATCGGATCTTGGTGCATAGAAAGCTCTAGGCCTCCTTGCCTGCTCATAAAGCCTTTCATCAGAGGCTATTCCATGGTTTATGGACAGAGAGGTGTGTGGAGATGAAAAACTATATTGGAGAAAGGAGACCTAAAGCTCCCCTGAGAAGTTCTAGAGAGAAGTTCTCTCTAGAAATATTTTCACAGCCCAAGCCCAGACCACCATGACCTCTTTCTGGGCTACCCCAGCAGTTTCCTATGTGCTATTATTGCTCTTGCTTCCTTGCTACCCAGAGCAGCCAGAATAATCCTTTTAAAAATAACACTTCAAAATTCACGGAGTTTACAGATGGGTCAAAGGTGCCACATTCTGTCCTCTGGGCTCTGCCTGCCTCTCTGATCCTGTTCCTTCATGTATGAGCCTCAGCTTTTTGTCTCTTGGGCACATGGAGTTTATTTCCTTTTCAAGGCTTTTGGTTGATTCTGCTCCATGCTGGGCTGGACTGGGCCATCAGCTTGGCGGGACTGGGATCGGCATTTTCTGGACTCTCTTTACCCGTGTGCTTCTAAGTTAGAGTCAGGTTACAAGGAACTCGGTGAGACTGGGAAAAGCAAAAGAGTGACGCTAATTTTCAGAAGACTACAAGACAAACTGGAAGACAGTGGTTCTCAAAGCTGAGAGCCTTTGGCCACTTCCTGAACAGCTGTCTCATCTCCTACTGTCGGCCTTGTGTGTTCCCAGGTCCCCCAGGAGAAGCACTGAGATCTACAGAGGCCATACTGATACAAAAGCCGCCGCTTCCCATAAGCCTTAGCGGTCCTTCTTTGGCAGCTGGGGCTAATCTTCTTGAGTTTTCTCACAAGCTGAACTGTCCAGCTGGCCCAGCGTCTCTGCTAAACCGGTCAATAATTCTTTCTCCAATGGCCCCCCTAGCTTTGTTCCCCCGCCCCCGCCCCATCTCCTCCCCCCAGGGACTTTTCACTTCCCAGCATCTGCCCTCGTTCCCGTAATAAATCCTTTGTTCCCACAATGTCTAACAGACTTTGTTCCCTAACTGATACGGTTGTGTATTCAGAACTCTTTTCAGAAATTAAACTTCAGTTTATGTATCAGCGGCTTTTCTAGAGATGTGATGAAACACTATGGCCAAAGGCGACGTACAGAAGAAAGGGTTATTTGGAGCTATGGCAGGCAAGGGAAGAGAGTCCCTCATGGCATCAGGCCCCAGATGAGATGGCAGAAACTGCTGAGAGCTCACAACTTGAACTGAAAACAGGAAGTTGAGGGTGAACTCAGAATGGCATATGGATTTGAACCACACTCACACACACCCACACACTCACACCCACACACCTACACACTCACACCCACCCACGTGTCTTACTTTTTACAGCACCACCAGCTGGGAACCGAATTTCAAACATCTGAGCCTATGGGGGACATTCCCACTTCAACTACCTCATTGTCAGTAAAATAACCACCTTTTACCAGACTCTATACTATTGTACTGGTTTATAACATGGAGTGTATGTACTGAAAGTAGTGAATGAAATGAAAACACTTAGATTTTACATTATTATTTAAAAAAAAAATAAGAACTGGCTAGGTGTGGTGGCACAGGCCTTTAATCCCAGATCATAGGACACAGAGGAAGGCAAATCTCTGTGAGTTCCAGGCCAGCCTGATCTACAGAGTAAGTTCCAGGACAGCCAGGGCTACACAGAGAAACCCTGTCTCAGAAAAAACAAAACAACAATGAAAGACCTGGCTCAAATGCTTGCCCCCCCACACACATCCTATACGCATGAATTTGAACCACAAATTGATTTGTTATAATTCTTAACCCGTGATTGATACTGTCAGCTTCGCTTAGTACATTTGTCAAGCGGTCATATGTCACATGCTGCTTTTTCTGAAGGAAAAGAGAGACATTCACAAGTAGCAGTGACTGACAGACACGTGTTCACATTCAGCCCTTCACTTTCTGTGTGTTGCTCACTTAGCACTAACCTCTGCCTCAGTGGTGACGAAGGTCGATACGATGTAAGATACTGTAATCTTCTCCTTCACAAAATTGGTACATGGCTCTAAGGAATCCCACTAAGAAAATCATAGCAAATGATGTCATTATATTTTAAAATTAAATACATGTATATAAAAGAAATCCATTGTGAAGTAATACTAATAAAGGCCACCTAAGGTAGCAAAAGAGTTAAGAGATACATATATTGTAGGTGTGTGCTCATTTTACCTGGCAGATATGCATTCTCTTCTTGCCTTGGAGGGAATTTGCACTCAAATGCACAGACCTACACTCATACTCAGTCGTATACAAATAATATAAAAATAAACAATTAATATATGTTAGGCGATTACTCTTTTTCTCCACCCATATACACAAGTTTATATTGCTTGGAAGCAGAAATGTTGTCTTCTTCCCCACTGCACACCTAGGGTGCAGAGCAGGCTCTGACATTTAGGAAGTCCTTAGCAAGAATTTTTTAGTTGATTGCTGTATGCTTCGCCCTAAGTTTTCTCAAGGGCCTTTTCCAAATCCATTTCAACTACCATAACCATTTCCGGTCATGTTCACCTACAGGCGCACTCATTCCTACCTCAGCCTGGCCCGTCCTTGCCTTTCATCTGCTCTGTGGCCCACCCTCCTCTACCTGTCTTCTGCCTGGGTGGGCACCAAGTCCCACTTTGTCAAAACTGTACCCTGGGATACCCCTGGCCACACTCAAGTCTCTCCCTGACAAGTGCTTTCAAGTAGAAAGAACTAGCCTCTCATTAATTTTTAAAAAGTTGTTTTCCTATCTCAAGAAGCATTGTATTCCTAAACAATAATAGACTCAGTTATATGTGATTTTTAAATTTCAACTGGCAAGCTCTCAGTCAGGTAATTGGCGATCTATGTGTGAGAAAATGGAAAGTTGTTTCCTGCCTACTGATGACAGTAGAACTCACAGCCCTGGGCGTGCTAGGCTAGCGCTTTTCCATTGAACTACAATCCAAGCCCAGCAACAGGGCTTTTGGTGATCGAACGGTCTAGTCTCCATCTTTCAATAAGATTATGAACTATAATAACTGGATGTAAGATTAGAGGGAAGTTGTCCTAGTGAAGAGAAACCAAGACCATGGCAACTCTTACAAAGGAAAGCACTTGATGAACCCAAGGCCAAAGGTTTGCTAGTTTAAAGGCCAAAGGCCAAGGAGCTGAAGAGGTTAAAGAGCTAAAAGTCCAAGAGGCCAAGCGCTCCTTCTACTTCCACACGCTGTTTTAAATACCATTCAACTCAAAATTCTTCCTACTCCTTACTCCCTGTCAGGTGGTTTCTTGTTCCTGGGTTAAATCCTGTGTACAGAAAGCTCTTGGATTAAAGATGTGTGCTAAGGCTCAACCACATCAAACAAAAGCCAGGTTTTTACAGTTCAGAATCTCGGGGACCACATTGATCCTGCAACCCGGGAGAAAGAGAGTCCCAAGCCTGGCTTGGCCTTTTGAAACCTCAAAGTCCACCCCTAGTGACACACCTCCTCTTACAAGGCTACACCCACTCCAACAAGACCACGCCTCCTAGCCCTTCTCAAGTAGTGCCATCACTGATAACCAAGCATTCAAATACATGAGCCTATGGGGCAATTCTTATTCAAAATACCACAGAGTGGGGAAATATTAGAGGAAAAAGGTTTCAAGTTTAACATAACTTTTCACTTTCCTTAAAAGTCTTCCATAAGCCAGGAATGGTGGCTCATGCCTGTTGTCCCAGCACGTGGGAGGCAAAGTTAGAATATTTACAAATTCAAAGCCAGTTTGGGCTACGCAACCAGACCCCATCTTGAAAAAAAAATGAAATTACTATACTGTTTCAAGGCTATTTCAATAAATATTTTATGGTTTTAAATTGAGAAAATAATTGCTGGCATCACCATTTCCAGGGCAGTATGCCTTAACCTTGGTCTTCTGTGCACAGACTGGAACCAAGAAGACACAGTAATTTGCTCTTGGCTGCCATTAAGTTTTAAATTAGACAACCAAACTCTCTCAGGAAAGAAACTAAAAACCAAACTCTATAAAATGAGAGAATTGCTATATATCAGAAAGGAACAAAGCTGTGGATTTGGTGTGTGTGTGTGTGTGTTTAGTTGATTTTAAATGCAGCAGTCACTTGTACAAGATTGAAAGTAGGGTGACTTGGGTTTAGCAGTTCAGAGCACTGACTGCTCTTGCAGAGGTCCCGAGCAACCACATGGTGGATCACAACATCTATAAAGAGATCTGGTGCCCTCTTGTGGCCTGCCACTGTATATGCAGGCAGAACACTGTGTGTATATATAATAAAAAATAAATCTTAAAAATAAAAATAAAAAAAGAAAGTAGGGTGACTTTACCTCAGGGTAGATATTTGTCTGAGGCTTTTTGATTAGAGGCCATGGTGGCCTGGACATTTTTATAGCATGGCAGTTAAAACTGAGCTAACCAGAACGTCCTGAGTAGCTAGGAAGGGTGTCAACGAGCAAGAACAGGCTCCTCCGAGAGACTTAATCAAGAGCTCCATGTCTGGTTCACTAAGATTGTGCAGATGTATGTGCGAGCTAGGATGTGTGTGTGTTTGTGGGTGGGGCAGGGGTGATGCATGCTTGTATAGAGACCAGAAGTCAACGGTAGATGTCTCCCTTAATTACATCTCCACTGTGTTTATTATGATGATGATTATGATGATAATTATTATTATTAATTTTGAGACAGGGTCTCTCTATGAGCTCCAACTGTTCTGGTTGCTGGAATTAAAGGCATAGGCCACCATATCCAGCTCCTCGGTATTTTTTGAGACAGTGTCTCTTGTTGGATTCTGCTGGTAAGGTCAAAGTCTGGCATTACCTCATAGTCCCTGAGCTTGGTGCAAAAATGATCTTCTCCCTTCCTCAGCTGGGTTCCCCTCCCCTCCCCTGATCTAAGGAAACCACGGATCCTCAAAGGAAAGTCACGTAGTCCTTAGGGAAAATTACAGGCCTGACCCTTTCCTGATAAGAAACTCCTTCTGTGTACACCTGGGGATCCTGGGGAACAGACGCCCTATGCTAATGAGATGTCTTGGTGTCTTGACTCTCAACCAATAACTTCTGACCATACCTGGAGTTCTTGCCCCACCAGTAGGATAATTAAGTACTGTGTTCGCCCTCTTATGATAGGGCTGTGCTACTGCATGTAAACAAAGTATCCTTGGCATCTCTGGCCCCAATATTCCCCTCCGAACACCTCCCCTCTGCTGCCCAAGGCTTTTAAGTGCCTCATGAAATAAAGGGGATGATATAAAGGGGGCTGGCATCACCTTTTAACCCCGACTGTCTGAGACTTGTCATCCATCCAGGGGAAGGAAGGGCTCCCCTCCTCCCTGAAGAATTCGCCATTGGATGCCCAGGGCTTGGCTTCCAACCAGGCAGCCATACCTGCTTCAGCAGTCGCTGAAGACTGCTCAAACTCAAGGCAGGGCCTGCGTTCTGTGCAGTGTGGCGCATCCACCCACACCCTCTGCCTTTAGCAGGGCAGCTCAGCAGAAGGGCTGTTAACACTGTGGTATCATCAATCAGCTTTGGAACACCTAAGCAATCTCATTAAAAAAGAGCTAATTAGAACATCGTGGGAAACTCTTTTTCCACACCACTGGCTCTCTGTGCTTCTGAGAGAAGTGGAGCCTTTGATCCTGCCCTTCCTCCGTCGCCACCCAGGAGGCAACACACTAGGACCTTCTCACCCAGAGCAACTCAGCGGTAGGGAACGCAGAATGGCAGTCTCGGATGGATGGCCTCGCAAGGGAGCTCACGGATCTTTCTGAGTCTCCTGCCTTTGCCCCGTTAGGCACACAGCAGCCAGCTCATGGACTAAGACTTACTTGTATAATTCTGATAAAATTTATCACGTCTGAAACTTCTCTGCCAATCTGCTTCCCCCCCCCCCCCCCCAATTTTCATTTTCACAGAAATCCCTCTCGGCAAATCGATTGAGTCTTACTTCTCAGAGTATCTAAACGGCACAGGTCACATACATTATTAATAATAATATTAGTAATCTTTTCAACAAGTCTTTGTAGTTATGTTCCTTATGTCCTTTAGTTCCTAGTTTACACTTTGGACACTAGGAAGGAAAGCTAGAAATCAAAGTCAAGGAAGAGCGTGATGGCAGCCTGACTCTTGCCTCATACTGGTTGGCTAGTTTCTGACAAAAGCCTTGGCTCTCAGCATAGCTATGTCCTCATTTGCAAAATAAAGCATGGGAGATTATTGCTGTTAGGCTTTCTGTAAGGCAGTGAGTGGTTCCCATCTTTCCTGGTGCTGCAACCCTTTAATACCGTTCCTTATGTTGTGGTGACTCCCGCCCAGCCATATTTCATTGCTTCTTCAGAACTGTAATTTTGCTACTGTTACAAATCATACTGTAAATATTTACTATTTTCTTTTTTAAAGATTTATTTATTTATTATGTATACAGTATTCTGCCCAAATGTATGCCCGCATGCCAAAAGAGGGGACCAGATCTCATTATCGATGGCTGTGGGCCACCATGTGGTTGCTGGGAATTGAACTCAGGACCTTTGGAAGAACAGACAGTGTTCTTAATCTCAAAGCCATATGTACCACGATGGCAGCAATTTCTTTTTTTAATGTGGATTATGGTGGCGGGGAGAGAGGCTGGAGAGATGGTTCAGTAGGCTGTTCTTCCAGAGGATCTGGGTTCAACTCCCAGCACCCACATGGCAGCTCACAACTGTCTGTAACTCCAGTTCCAGGGGATCCAACACCCTCACAGACATACATGTAGGCAAAACATGACAGCATATAAAATAAAATAGATTATTTTTAAAAATATGGATTGTGAGAATAGAATGCAGGTCCTCAGGCTTGCAAAGCAATCTCCTCAGCTGCAACCTTTTTTAAAAATTATTGAAGTACAGAAAATTATTAAAGTACAGAATTTTTTTGGTTTTGTTTGTTTGTTTATTGAGACAGGGTTTCTCTGTGTAGCCTTGGCTGTCCTGGACTTGCTTTGTAGCCCAGGCTGACCTCAAACTCACAGCGATCCACCTGCCTCTGCCTCCCAAGTGCTGGGATTAAAGGTGTGCACCACCATGCCCAGCTCCAGAAATGTGTTTTACTCTTTGAATTTTCAAATGTAAAAACAATGAAAACAAAACTATTCAGTGTTTTTTTTAAATATTAAAAAACAAAGCCAGGCAGTGGTGGCACATGCCTTTAATCCCAGCACTTGGGAGGCAGAGGCAGGAGGATCACTGTGAGTTTGAGGCCAGCTTGGTCTACAAAGCAAATCCAGGACAGCCAAGGCTACACAGAGAAACCCTGTCTTGAAAAAACAAAACAACAACAAAAAACAAATAACGATATATTTTATTTTTTAAGGACCCAGCAATAATTTATAAGAAAAATAAATGAAAGAAAAATGTACAGATGGATTCACATTCAGCCTAGGACTGTAAGTCTGTTCTAAAATTATAGGTTTAACCCCATCACAAAGAGAACAGTAGTTCTCTTTTCTCCAGGAAGGAAAGAAATAGATGGGCTTCCAGGCAAAATTCATACAAATTTACAAAGTAGTGGGGAGAGGAAAAACAATTAAAAAAAAAAAAATGAAGCTTGTGTCCAGTGAAATGCTCAACAGGGAAGGTGCTTTTTGGCAAACCCCAAAATCCAAGTTTGATTCTGAAGTTAGCTTTAGAAAAGACTGAAGTTTCTTGCCCCCTCCACCAGCACCCCCCCACCCCCCCAGTTTTCATCTTATTTTCTCAAGCCTGTGAGTTTCTTGTTAAAACAGAGCAGGCACTCCCCCCAGTGGCTACTTTAACAGTTTCTGAGAACGGTGTATTTTTAAGCAGACCCGGCATTCCCTGAACAATCTCAATGTTGGTTTCTTTTCTTTCTTTTCTTTTTTTATGTGTATGGTGTTTGCATGCAGAGTATCTGCAAAAGGCAGAAGAGGGAGTCCAAAATCCTGGGACCAGAGTTACAGACAATTGTGAGCTGACACGTGGGTGCTGGGAATTGAACCTACGTCCTCTGCAACAGCGGCCCAGTGCTCTTTCACCTGTGAGCCATCATCTCTTCGGGCCCCTCAGTGTTGGTTTCAAATAAGAATACTGAAAATTCCTGTTGACCAGTTTTTGAGATAAGTTTAAAAAATTTTTTTGTTTTGTTTTGTTTTAGACTTTATTTATTCATTCATTTATTTGATGCATATGAACATTCTGCTTACAGGAATGTATGAGCACCATAAGCACGCGTGGTGCTCACGGAGGTCAGAAGAGGACATCAGATCCCCTGGAACTGGCGTCCCATATGGTTGTAAAAGCCACCATGTAGTTGTTAGGGCCTGAACCTTCTCTTCTGCAAGAGGAGCAAGTGCTCTTGGCTACGGAGCCATGTTCCCAGCCGCGCCTCCACTTTTAAGATATGTTTTATATGCATCTCAAGTATTTAAAACTGCTGATTTGGCCAAAGAGCTACTGGGAATTGATATCTGCCGGATGAGGAAGAGTTTTAAGAACAGAGCCAGACATGGTGGCACACGCCTTTAATCCCAGCACTCGGGGGAGGCAGAGGCAGGAGAATTCAGGTGAGTTCGAGGCCAGCCTGGTCAACAAAGCAAGTCTATGACAGCCAAGGCTACACAGAGAAACCCTGTCTCGAAAAAACCAAAAGGAAAAAAAAAAAAAGACTATAGTGCCTATAAAGTTCACCGTGTCCAGTGGAAGGCCATGCATCCAAAAACACATAAATAGCACAAATTGGACAAAGTGGAGGGGGTTGGAGGGGAGGGGTAAATATGATCAAAACATGTTGTAGGAAATTCTCGAGAAATTAATTAAAATGTTGCTTTAATCTTACAACTGGCCTTTTCTCCAAGATGGCGTCGAAAGCAAAGAAGGAAGTGCCCACCCCTCCCAAAGCCGAAGCCAAAGCGAAGGCCTTGAAAGCTAAGAAGGCAGTGCTGAAAGGCGTCCACAGCCACAAAAAAGAAGATGGTCTGCACATCACCCACCTTCCAGTGGCCCAAGACCCTGGGGCTCCCAAGGCAGCCCAAATACCCTTGAAAGAGCGCACCTAGGAGAAACAGGCTTGACCACTATGCCGTCATCAAGTTTCCCCTGAGCCATGAAGGAAACAGAGGATAACAACATACATGTGTTCCTTGTGGATATCAAGGCCAGCAAGCACCAGATGCATGAAGAAACTCTATGACAGTCATGTGACTAAAGTCAATACCCTGACAAGGCCTGATGGAGAGAAGGCGGCATTATCTTCAGCTGGCTCCTGTTTATGATGCTCGGGATGCTGCCTACAAGATCGGGATCACCTCAACTGAGTCCAGCTGGCTAATTCTAAATACACACTTTTTTCATCATTAAAAAAAAAAAATCTTACAACTGAAGGATTGGAAGAAATGTCAGAGCTTGGCCCTCTACCCACTCATCCTGGAGATATTAACCGACTTCACCTGGTCCCTGCGCTGTTCTAAGTGTCATGGGTTCAGAAATGAACAGACCCCCAAAGTCTCAGTTAACCTTCTAAATCCAGGGCAGAACCCCATACAGCCAACAGGCTGAACTGGCGGCTGTGTCCGCAGAGGCTGGTGGGAGGCCCTGAGGACTTGATACAGAGAAAGACAGTGCCCGCCAGCTGGAAGAGGACACGTGCGGAAGGCCAGAAAAAGGCATCTCAGACAGACTGCTATCAAGCAAAGGCCTGAAGTCTGGAAAACAAGACTTACCTGGCTTCCATGAAAGGAACTACCAAGTGCAAATCACACGTGATCAGGGCTTGAAAGGCCTTTCATCCATTTGGTCCTCTACAGCACCCCACGCCCGACCAGGAGACTTACCTACAAGCATTCGTTTTCTCCCAGTTTGGGAGGAGAGTGCCAGCAAACCCGGTATCCAGGGAAGGTCCTCTTCTCCGTTGCTAGGGCAGCTGTCCTCTTGTTTTCTCACACTGAAATGGTCAAGGAGCATGGAAAGGGTAGCCCTGACCCTGTTACTGCCAGGAGTGCTCTGTGTTTAACCTGTGTCTCAGTTCTTGTACTCAAACATCAAGCCTTGTCATAAAACACAGAAGGCCACAGGGCAGAACTTTTCACAGACTAGAAAAATCTCTTATGTCTAAACCCAGCAAAAGCTCGGGGGGAACAAGACTGATACACAGCGACAAAAACAAGGGAAATTATTACCAAGGGAAAACATCTTCCCATAAAATGCCCTGCCTGAGGCCCTAACACTTGTCAGACAATCTACAGGAAAATCGCAGTGTCTGCGAACAGGCTTAGGGAAATGTCCAAAGCCTTCCTGCCTGGTCTGAGTGCAAGCGTTGATAGTAGGGATTCACCTCACTTTCTCTCACCTACCTCACCACTGTACTTACTGCCCTAAGACTGCTCCCCTACAGAGACAACTCCTACAGAGACTAGCTAAACCTACCTTCTTTTTCTGCTGGGTGCAAAGGCATCTCCTCCCTGTTCAGCTGTGTATAACAAACAAACTGAACTCTCCCAGCTGTTGCAGCTTTCCCATCAGAAAGCCCAGCCCACCCCTCCACCGCTCTCTTGTGAGTCTATTTCTCTTTCCATCTTTCCTTCTCCTCACCAGTCAGGCTCACCCCCTGGAACCCTGCTGGATGCCACACTGTTAGCATATGCGCAGCTCCACTAGCCTGCCTCTAGGTTACTTAGCAACCTATGATGTCATTGCCTGCGGCCTCCAGGTGTATGCCAGACCACCAACCCCCTTCAGCTGCGCACCAGTTATAAAAAGGGCCAAAGATCTGACTACAGATGGTTGAGAGCCTCGTTGTGGTAGTTGGGATTGAACTCGGGACCCTTGGAAGAGAAGACCGACGCTCTCAACTTCTGAGCCAGCTGGTGCACAGCTGAAGGGGGCACCTGGCATAAACCTGGAAGCCACAGGTGATGACATCATAGGCTGCTAAACAACCTATAGGCAGGCACGCGGAGCTGCTTATATGTTAACCCACACTACCCTTGTATTTTCAGGCAGCTGGAGTACCCACGGTTCCTTAGACTCATGACAGGGCCCAGGACATTTGTTAAGAATGATAATTCGCTGACCTGGAAAGATCGATCAGTGGTTAAGAGCACTCGCTGCTCTTTCGGAGGAGTGCTGTTCAGTTCCCAATGCCCACACACTGGCTCGCAGACACCTGTAACTGTAGTCTATGGGATCTGAGATCCCTTTTCTGACCTCTGTGGGGCACCAGGCATGCACACGCTGCTAAGATCTACATGTGGAAAAAAATGAGTATAGGAAAACAAACAAATGTGATGTGTTGCTCCACTCCTGGGTCAAATCACCCCCCACTAGGCTGCAAACATCACAGTAGAATACTTGCACATAGAAGGAAATATCCTTTGAAACTGCAGCTTGCAAACTTTAGCCCATCCCCAGCAGTCAATAAAAGCCCTTTGCAAAGCTTGATCTAACCGTCCTCAGAACTTTGTCCAGATGTGACTATAGATTTCTTTCTTTCTTTTTTTTTAATTTATTTTTTGTGTATGTTATTTTTTTAAATTTTATTTTATTAATTTATTCATATTACATCTCAGTGGTTATCCCATCCCTTGTATCCTCGCATTTCTCCCTCCCTCCCATTTTCCCCTTACTCCCCTCCCCTATGACTGTGACTGAGGGGGACTTCCTCCCCCTGCATATGCTCATAGGGTATCAAGTCTCTTCTTGGTTAGATTTCTTTCAATCTGGACTCACTCTAAAACAGTGGCAGGTGACACTGGGTGAAGGCAGTCTGGGAAATGGTTTAGGTTAAGCAGAATAATAACACCTCGATTCAGTGACCATCCAACAGCTTTGCTTTTCCCCTCGCTGTGGTTAGAATTAAGGGTGGGGGTGGTGGCGGACATCTTTAATGCCAGTACTGGGGGGGCAGAGTCAGTCAGGTCTGGTACTGCTGTTACAGAGGACCCAGGTTCAGTTTGCAGCACTCAGGGCAGCCTGGTCTACCCAGCAAGTTCCAGGACAGCCAGGGGTACACAGAGAAACCCTGACTCAAAAAAACCAAACCAACCAACCAAAAACAACCGAAAAAAGACTCGCCTGGATTGAATCCCAGACTCCCTAAACTTGGGCAATCACCTTAGCCTGTTGCCTCATCTTCAGAGTAAAGATGATAGTGGCCATTTTTAGAGGGATGCTCTGGGAATTAAAGGAATTAATTTACGAGAAACACCTTGAACAGTATGGGCCCAGGGTGGGTGGTGGTGTGTTTCTGTATTAACACTGCCAGTATTTCATCCATTCATCTAGCCAACCAGTTCACATTCACCCACCCACACTGTGGGACTGTAGAAACGTCTCCGGGAAGTTCCAGGATCTGAGCTTAACCACCAGCTGAGGAGAATTCACAGACTCTCTAACAATGGTTGTTTTAAATACATATTAATCTGCATGATTTATCCAATCCACACGATCACTTACATTCTTTATCCAAACCGTGATGAATTGATAGGTGGGGGATCTGGGAAGATTTGGAGGGGGAAACATGATCAAATATATTGTAAAAAATATTTTCAATGAAAAAGAATGTTGAGATAATTAAACCTGCTCTTGTGCCACTGCTATACCAAATCGAGGGCGAGGGACTGCGGATTTAACTCACACACACATACACACACACAATAACACAGCGGGTCCTTTGTGCTAAGAGAGTAGCAGCCGCGGCAGCGGTTTATTATTCTCCCTCCCAGAGTTCCAAAGAGCCTTCTTATGGGCAGCAAAACAGGAATTCTCCTCCCAGGTGAAATCCCTCAAGAGGTGATTGCACACAGGAGGTCAAGTCTCAAGGAAGGGAGGGGCGCGTTCTCAGAGCAGTAAACATGACTAGCTAACCAAGATAAACACAGACATGGAAGCTGCTAAAAACAGGACATGAAACAGCAAGACAGGCAGGCAGCCCAGTTGGGCCTGGTTCCTACAGTATATGAAAGAAGAAAAAAAAACAACATAGCTTTAAAGTTCAGATGATGTTAAAAAAAAAAAAAAAAAAAAGTTTGGTGATAGTAGTAGCAGTTGCCCAACAGCAGGGGCCGATAGCGTGCAGACACTTACAAAGCATTCCAGCAGGGCGGATAAAGTTTGATCCTCTGCCACTCCCGTAGCTCGGTACGCCCTTGCCGAGGGTCCCCACGTGCTGCTTCCGGTTACACTAGGAAACACGAGTCTGAGCTGCCGCGGGGGGGACCCGGCCGTGAATGACGGAGGCCTACGTTTTCTAAGAACCGCTCGCCAGGGAACCCATCCGCAGCCACCATGTCCGGCAGGAACAACAACAAGCTGCCCAGCAACCTGCCGCAGTTACAGAACCTCATCAAGAGGGACCCGCCGGCCTACATCGAGGAGGTGGGACGGGGGCTGGGGGTGCTCCCTGGGGGCCTCCCGTAGGCTTCCGGGGACCCTCGGGAGGGGGCGGGGTATGGGGAGGGGACGGCACTAAGAATTCTCTCCGCACGGCTCGCAAACGTGCTGCCCCGCACACCCCACCATCACTTTAAGACCTGTTGCCCCCGGGTTTTATCCGCCCACCTCGCCGAGGTGGGGGGCTCCGGGCGAAGGGACTGCGCCCACCCGCCGGCCGGCTGCATCGTATCCAAAACTCGAATTACTCTCTATCGTGTGTGTTGGACGTGCTCGCCACAGACTGCCGCTCCCCAGTGCCCCGAGCTGGGCCGGGAAGAGCAAGTTCTCAAGTTCCCGGAGTTTAGAAGGTGTAGTTAAGCCAGGGTGCAAACTCATCTGGAGCCAGCCTCAGCCAGATTGGAGAAAATTGCTTTGGGAAAAGATGAAGTTGACATTAATTGTATTTGGCCCACTTGGTGAGGGACTTGGCACTTCAGCTGTGTGAACTAAGAGAGACGAAAAATGAAATCGGTGACTTTGTACTCTTAACCCCGATAGATATTTAATACAAGGGTTTTTCTCGGAAGCCCCATCGTCTCAGCCTGATGCCGTTAACTTCCTTCGACATTATGATCTTTTTTTTTTCTCCTGTGAATAACTAAGATCATTTATTTGACTGTCGTTCTCCCCCAAATTTATGGATTGTTGTTGTTTTGTTTTGTTTTTCGAGACAGGGTTTCTCAGTATAACAGCCCTGGCTGTCCAGGATTCACTTTGTGTGCCTGTGATGGCTTAGGATGTTGCACACTTTTTCTTTTCTTTTTTTTAAAATTTATTATGTATACAGCATCTTGTCTGAGGGCCTGCCCGCCAGGAGAGGGTACCAGATCTCATTATAGATGGTTGCGAGCCACCATGTGGTTGCTGGGAATTGAACTCAGGACCTTCGGAAGAGCAGGCAGTGATGACCTCTGAGCCATCTCTCCAGCCCCACACTTTTTCATAGTTATTGGCATTTGTTTTCTTTTGAGAGTTGTCTGTTCAGTTCATTGGTCTATTTATTGATTGGAAGATTTGTTTTGACGTTTAATTTATACAGTTTTTTGGGGGGGGTTGTTTTTGCGGGGGGATTGTTTGTTTGTTTGTTTCTTGTTTTTTTCCAAACAGGGTTTCTCAGTGTAACAGCTCTGGCTGTCCTGGACTCACTTTGTAGTCCAGGCTGGCCTCGAACTCACAGAGATCCTTCTGCCTCTGCCTCCCAAGTGCTGGCATTAGAGGCATGTGCCACCCACACCCACCTTATACAGTTTTTTTAATGTATTCTACCTGCTAATCTCCCGACTGGGGTGATCTTTTTATTATTATTATTATTATTTTATTTTTTTGACTCCCATTTCTCAGTTCTTTTTGAACCATTGGAGCCCTTTCAGCAGGTGGTTAAGACCATTTGTTTTATAGCTGGCCCACAGCTCTTGTTCTATTTTTGACCAGTTGTGCAATCAACAAAGGTTAAGTGGCAACCTTTCTATTTTAATAGTCAGGAAAGGTAATATCCACCTCCTCCATTCAGACCCGCGCACGCTCTGCATGGGTTGTATGTCAGTATATTTGTAGACACCGAGGCTATGAGGACAAGTAAGGCAGTCGAGCCTTGCCTTCCTTTGGACCTACGCGCTAAGGAGGACGGTGCATGTGTAAGGAAGGGTAAGGGCTGGAGAAGGTAAAACCGGATGGGACTGTTTGGCTGCAGACTCATGAGAACGGAAGCCTTTTCCTGCAGTGGTGGTATTGGGCCCCGCAGGTCGAAGCTTTCCACACGTGGGAAAGTGAGTTGCAGAGACGGTTGTGGAAATAGATGAGGGGCTGTTCTCAGTGGTAGTGTGGGGCATGCAGACGGGTCAGAGCCGTTAGGCGATGGAAGCAGTTTAGATTTTACTGGGCGCCACTGAGGAGTTTAAGTCAACTGGGTACCAAGTACGGAGAGTTCTTATGTTTTTCTGACAAGAAGAAAGGGAAATGGAGTCCAGTTTCTCCTCAGTGGTGGAAGTAATAGGGGACGGTAATAGAGACTGAGGCAAGGGGACCAGCAGCAGTAAGGAGCAAAGAGGGCACACGCTGACTGACTCGGCCACGGTGCAAGACAGCGATGTGGGCCCCGCTCGCAGTGGAGGCTCGGCGCGACTGGGCTGCTTAAAATGACATGGATGCCCTGGCTTCACCCACAGAGCTGTGGGGTGCTGAGGTGCAGGTTAGAACGGGAGGGAGAGGGTGAAGTTTGGGTATTTGTGGCGACAGGTGTACATCAAAGGCAGAGTGTGGTTGGTCCCACTCAGACAGTGGGCACTGCGCTGGGGTGGGGCGGTGGATGAATTGGGAAAAGCATTAGGTTAGGAACATGAAGAAAGTGGAGTCTTCTCACTCCTGTTCAGGGGAGTCAGGGAGAGATGGCATTATCTGACGTGTTGTTGGCCCTTTAACTCCTTAACTTGGAGAAACTAGAGACTAATGAAGGCTGAGGATTCAGAGGTGTATGTGTGTGCACACGCGCATATGTATGTGTCCTGTTATCTTTGACACACAATTTAAAAATACAAACTGTGGAAAGCTGGGATGTAGCTCTGCACCCTCGAGGCCTGAGGTCCATTCCCAGCACACAAGAGCAGCGCCATGCACGGAAAGACACTAGCTGTGGGGCATGACACTAGGGCTTGAGTCCAGGTACAGCAATGGTTGGGCTTGTTTAGGGGAGTAAAAAGTGCATATAATCAGCTCAGCCCATACCAAGTGCTTAGTAAGTGGACTCTTGTTCCCTGTGTCCTCTACCCTTGTGTGTGTCCATTATTCATGGTCTGTGTCCTCTACCCTGTGTGTGTCCATTATTCATGGTCTGTGTCCTCCACCCTTGTGTGTGTCCATTACCCTTGGGTTTGTTGTTTTGGTTTGTGGGGTGGGGGGTTGGGAGTGGGTAGTGGTTGGTGTATGCACACACATTTACTCATTGGAGGTCACAGGAGGATGTGAGGTACCCTGTCTCCTCCTTTCCCTGCTCCTGGAGGTAAGCCAGTATGCTGTAAGGCCCACAAATCCTCCTGTCTCCACCCCTGACACTGGCTTTATAAAATGGGTGCTGGCATCAGAGCTTAGAGCCTCTGACTTGCACTGTAAGCACTCTTGGTTTTTGAGACAGGGTCTCTCTGTATAGCCCTGGCTGTTCTGGAACTCTCTTTGTAGACTAGGTTGGCCTCGAACTTAACAGAGCTCTGCTTAGCTCTGCCTCCCGAGTGCTGGGATTCAAGGTGTGTGCCACCGCTGCCCGGGTCAGCAAGCACTTTTAGCACTGAGCCATCTCTCCAGCCCTGGCTTTGATTCTTCCTTTTCTTTCCCCTTTTCATTTAAAAACCATGTATGGACAGCTTGCCTACATGCAACTGCTCCTAACCACTGAGCTGTCTCTTGAACCCTGCCTTTGATTTTTAACATGTCTTGTCTACAACTCCAGCATAGAGCGTTACTGGGTGTTTAAAGGGGTGACTTTGACTAGATGGCCTTGTGTCCTTTGGATCTACTTCACATTGCCTGGCCTGGCATTTTTATGTGCCCTTTCTACACAGTCATGTGATGGTCAATGGTAGAACAAGGCCAGAATCTGAGTTTCTGACCATGCGACTTAAACCTCTGTTCTAAGTCATGGGTCTTCATGTGAGCCATGTGGTGCTTGAGATTTTCCAAAATTTATTTGGAAAAACGCAGAAAAGGAAAATGGAATGTTTTAAGAGCTGAGCATGTGAGTTGGTGGTAGAGGGCTTTGCTGGCATGCATGAAGCCTTGGTTTTACTTGCAGGACCACCAAAAAGGATCGATGTACTATACCTAGGTGTGTTCCTCTGTGCCACTGCAAAGGCGTGTGCCAGCCGGCTACTCCGTGTAAGAGTGTGACAAACGCCATTCTTTCCCCTACAGTTCCTGCAGCAGCATAATCACTATAAATCCAATATGGAGATTTTCAAGTTACAGCCAAATAAGCCCAGCAAAGACCTGGCAGAGCTGGTGATGTTCATGGCACAGGTAAGAAGGTAACCCCAGTGATTTGCACGGGTACCCTCACCCCGCTCTCTCCGGAGCTTTCCCTCTTGAGGATCTTATTTTCTTCCTAAGGTATGTTAGAGGACTTTGGTGAATATCAGCAGAGCCAAACAGAACAAAAATCATCAAAAAATTTTTGTTTAATTCATCATATAGGCAGGTTCTTAGTTGTGCCACATACATTTTACAAAAGCTACCAGAACAGTGAACGTAGCAGAAAACAGCCTGCAGGGAAAGCTAGTGATGGAGAGTCCCCTGCCTCTGTGAACCGACCGTTCCCTGACCTTGTGACTGTGCACCTGTGGTTAGAGGCACCAGGCTGCACCTGAGAATGACCCTGCTTTGTTCTAGATTGGCCACTGCTACCCAGAGCATCTCAGTAACTTCCCGCAGGAGCTGAAGGACCTGCTCTCGTACAATCACACTGTCTTGGATCCAGACCTCCGCATGGTAGGAGAGTCACACTGTGCGTGGGATGATGCTGGGGAGATGCAAGGGCACCTTCCAGCCCAACCTTCTGGTGCCGGGGTGAGGGCAGAGATGGGATGCACGTGCTGTGTTTTCTCTTCTGGTTAATTTCACCATCCTCTTCTGCTATGTTTTCCCTCCTAGACGTTTTGCAAAGCCTTGATCTTGCTGCGGAATAAGAATCTCATCAACCCGTCGAGTCTGCTAGAGCTCTTCTTCGAGCTCCTGCGCTGCCAGGACAAGCTCCTGCGGAAGGTGAGGAGCGAGGCTTGTCCACCACCCCTCTTCCCGGGCGGACACAGCGAGTGCTTTTGTTTTTGTTTTTGTTTTTGTTTTCAACACAGGGTTTCTCTGTGTACCATTGGCTATCGTAGACTCCCTTTGCAGACCAGGCTGGCCTTGAACTCATAGCAGTCTACCTGCCTTGCCTCCCAAGTGCTGGGATTACAGGCGTGCACCACCATGCCCAACCACGGCCAAATTCTTCACCTCTTTGTTTGATACAGTGAGAGATTTGGCTAGTCCTCTAACGGGAGGACACATTGTGCTGAGCAGTTAGCATTAATAACAACATTTGCTGGATGCTGCTCGGGACTAGACATCAGTCTCAGAGTGTGTTTATTTACAAATCTCCTGAGATGGAGATTGTTACAATCTTTGTTGTAAATGCTTTACAGACAGGTTGAGGCACAAGATGAGGACGTGTCTTAGGTCAGACAGTGCCCATGTAGTAGGGCTGTGCTATAATCCCAGGCAGCCTGGTTCCAAACCTGATCTCTTTACAACTGGGTGTATGGAACAGTTATTCGAGGCACAGACGCTCTTACCTGGGTCCAAACCCACACAGTATAACTTAATGTTCTGTTGCTGTTAGCTTATGAAGCAAATTTCAGAAAGAAAAATACCTTAAGTTTATATTCACTAAATTAATCCCTCATGCCATTTACTAAGGCTGCTACTATTTGATTTGAGCATTGAGTTCTTGTCTAAGTTGTGAACTGAAAATGATCCATGGGACCATGTTTTGTGTCATAGTGATGTTGACATGTCTTGCGTTCTGTTAGGTGTTGGCTTCCATTAAAAAGTGTTGGGGGTGTCAGGTGGTGGTGCACACATATTATCCCAGCACTCAGGAGGCAGAGGCAGGCGGATCTCTGTGAGTTCAAGGCCAGCCTGGTCTTGGGAACCGAACCCAGGCTCTCTGTAAGAGCAGCTAGTCCTGTTAACCACTGAGACACCTCTCTGACCCCCATGTTGTTGTTCTGGACTCGCTTTGTAGACCAGCCTGGCTTTGAACTCACAGAGATCTGCCTGCCCAGGCCTGTGCCAACACGCCTGGTGCCCTCTGTGCCTTTTGTTTCTTGGTTTCCGGCAGTGCTGGAGACTGAGTCCAGGGCTTTGTGGTTGCTCCAAGTGCTCTTTCACTGAGCAGCCTCCCAGCCCTGGAGTTTTTCAGACAGGATCTTGCTGTGTAGTCCAGCCTGACCTTGAGCTAGCTGTCCTTTATGCAGGCTCCCTTAAACATTCTTTCTGCCTCAGTCTTAAGAATGGCACACTTGGGCCGGGCGTGGTGGCGCATGCCTTTAATCCCAGCACTCGGGAGGCAGAGGCGGGCGGATCACTGTGAGTTCGAGGCCAGCCTGGTCGACAAAGTGAGTCCAGGACAGCCAAGGCTACAGAGAGACCCTGTCTCGAAAAACCAAAAAAAAAAAAAAAAAAAAAAAAAAAAAGAATGGCACACTTCCCGACGTTTCACTAAGTGCACTCACATGTTATAGGGTTTTGTGGCCAGCTTGTTGTACTTAACATACTATTTCAAGATGGATGTGTAACCCAGGTGGTGGTGGTGCAGCCCTTGAATCCCAGCACTTGGGGAGGCAGAGGCAGGCAGATCTGAATTTGAGGCCAGTTTGGTCTGCAGAGTAACCCTGTCTGGGGTCGGGGGTGGAGATCAATGTACATTACATGTAGTATATCTGATTGTGTCTTTTTGGTTGCCAAGTATTCCGTTGTATGACTCTGTCACGTCTTTGTCCATTTTTTTAGAGAATGGGAATTTGGCTTGCTTCTCCTTCTCGCCTGGTGTAACTAAAGGAGTTATGCATGTTTGCATAACAGGCATGGTACCGGGTTCCTTTCTCTAGGGTGGACTTGTTCATTGACAGTTCCATGTTTAACGCCTAGAGGGCAGACTTATCCTCTCAGTGGCTCTTGAGTGTGCTTACTTTGCATCTGGTCTATTGTGGAATGAAATAGGAAAAGCAAAGCTGTCCTGTGCATTTGTGCTTTCCTCCAAGGTGAGACGTGCTCATAGACTTAGCCATGTGCTTTATCCCCTCAGACTCTGTACACACACATTGTGACCGACATCAAGAACATCAACGCCAAACACAAGAACAATAAAGTCAACGTGGTAAGTGCCCTTCGCTTCCTGTGCCGAAGCCTGGTGCCCGCCGGGCATTGAGTCTCCCTCCTCTGGCTCTGCAGGTGCTGCAGAATTTCATGTACACCATGTTGAGAGACAGCAATGCGACTGCAGCCAAGATGTCTTTGGATGTGATGATCGAACTCTACAGAAGGAACATCTGGTAACACATGTGGGAATGCCTCTCATGAGAAGTAGACATATCCTCATGCATGATGATTGCAGAGCACATAGATAAATGTGGCTTTTGTTGGTGGTGGTGATTTTTTTTTTTTAAACTCTTACACTCTTTAATATCCTTCTGTCATACATTGAAGTTGGGCATAAAATGCAGAAGCAGTCTGATTGGTTGGTTCTTTTGTCTGCTCAGCACAAGCTAGCATCATCTGGGAAGAGCCGTCAGTTAAGAAAACGCCTGCATCAGATGGCCTGTAGGCAGCTCGTGGTGCACTTCCTTAATTGATAATGGGTGTGGGTGGGCACAGCCCGTGGTGGGCGGTGTCAGCCCTGGGCTGGTGGTCCTGAGTTGTTTAAGAAGACAGGTTGGAGCTGGGCACTGGAGGCAGAGGGAGGCGGATCTCTGTCAGTTCGAGGCCAACCTGGTCTACAAAGTCTAGGACAGCCAAGGCTATAAAAACCAAAAAAAAAAAAAGAAAAAAAGAAAAAAGAAAAAGAAAAGAAAAGAAGACAGGTTGAGCAAGCCATTAGGAGCAGAGCCAATAGGCAGCACTGTGCCACCACCTCTGCTTCCTCAGTGATGGAGTAGGAGCTGAAATGAGCTACTTTTTTTAGCTGTGATTGGGAATTTTCTAGATTTTTTTAAAAAATAATTTTTGATTTTTTTTTTCCTTGTGTGTATGCGGGTTGGCACACCATATTATACGTGGTGGAGCAGGGGTATAGGCCCAAACTTGCGATCGGCTGCCTTCCTCATTTGCTCTCTGCCTTATATATTGAGATAAGGTCTCTCACTTGAGCCTAGTTGAAGGCAGTTGAATTGGTTCAGCCAGTCTAGCTAGCTGTGGGGATCTGCCCCTGCACCGTGCCCCTGGCATGAGTGCTGGGATCGGAACTCAGTCCTCACACCACATAAGCGCTTTCCCCACTAGCCGTTTCTCCACTCTGGTTTTGCTATGTTGTAGTTTTCCCATCTGACTCTTTGGCATTTTAGTTTTTGTTTTCATACATGTACGCCTTCCTGGGCGCCACTTGTTCTTTATCCTGATGGCTTCAAGCTCTGTGGCCTCGCCCTAAGTTGGGGTTTGATGACGTACTCTACCTGTGCTGGCTCTTCCCTGTAGGTCCTAGAATTGACAGTCCTAATGTCCTGAGTGCTCACTGTTCCCTTTTGTGCCATTTTCTCTTCCAGGAATGATGCCAAAACTGTCAATGTTATCACAACTGCATGCTTCTCCAAGGTCACCAAGGTGGGCTGTAGGGCTGTGCAGAAGTGGAGATGGGTGTGCCAGCAGGAAATGCAATTATTTATGACATCATGCTTTAAAAATCCTGTAGTTCTGGTTGACACCTCTAGAGCTGGGGACAGGAAAGCAACTCTGTAAAGAGAAGCCCCATCAAGCCCAGCTTAGGATCTTGGCAAAATAATGGCAGCGGTTTGCCTGTGATGCCTGACTTTTCTTCTGTTGGGCTTGAGCGCAGCTGAAAGAAACTCAAGACAATGTCTGACTTCTGAGAAGGGCTGTGCTGGCTCTCCTCTTGGGGGCATGTAGACGTTCTCATCTGTCTACCCAAAGGGTGACTTGTTTGTTTAAATCACAGTGTTTTTCGAGAGACACAAGTATATAAAGATAACTATTAGATGCCCCAGCCTGGGAGCTGGTGCCTTAACTACATGCGTTGTTGTGAGGCTTGAGACCATTTCATCTTCGTCAGGGGGAGAGCTAACCTCTCCTTTCATATAACATGAGCCTGACTTTTTATTTAATAAATGTTGATTTTTGGGGTGCTGGGGATGGAACGGAGGGGTTGCCACAAGCCATATCCCTCTCCTTCATCCTAGGTAAACATGTTATTGCATATTTGTGAAACACTTTAAATCGTGACAAAGGAGTAGTTGGGCTCCCTCCCACCCTTGGAGGTGTTTTTTCCCCTCAGACACAGCAGTGCATGCGTGCAGGGTGGAATGTGAACGGGAGTCCACGTTTGCTGTGAGCTGGATGAGCTGATGCTCTTCTGGTTGGTCTTTAGATCCTGGTCGCCGCTTTGACGTTCTTTCTCGGGAAAGACGAGGAACAGAAGCAGGACAGTGACTCAGAATCCGAGGTGGGTTTAATGCAGGCTTGAGACATGTCACGGTTCCTCCTGTGTTGCTTCTCTGAGTTCAGACTGTAAGACCTTTAGAACAAGAAAAATTCTGGCAGTTTTTGAAGAAATGCTAACATCACAAAAGTAGGGAAGAGAGGGGAATGGTATTACAGTTTCTGTAAAATCAAGATTTGTGAATAAAATTTTTCTTAGAGAAGTAAAAAACGTGAAATAAACGTCCTAAAAATACATGACACATAGAAAAATGCATACATACAGATATCTGCACAAGCACTGCTGCATAATACAAACACACAAGACCACATTCACGGTAATGAAGTTATCTTACTAAACAACCAGACGTCTGTAACTCCAGTTCCCGGGCACTCAAGGCCTGTCGTCTAATGACCATCTGCCCGCGCATGTGAGTGCACACACATAATTAAAAATAAGATAAACCTTTAGAACGAAAAGGAATGTGGTTGAAAGGCTGGTACACTGCTTCTGTGCAGATTTTCTTGTGTCGAGTTTCCCAGTGTTGTTTGTTCATCAGGATGACGGACCCACAGCGAGAGACCTGCTAGTGCAGTACGCCACGGGGAAGAAGGGCTCCAAAAACAAGAAGAAGCTGGAAAAGGCGATGAAAGTGCTGAAGGTGAGGCTTGTGCCTGGGAAGTTCGTAGGAGCCTAGGAGTGTGGAACAGTGTGGGTTCTAGACAGCACTTTTCAGGCTGTGAGAACAAACCTAAGACATGTATGAAGAATTGTAAGCAGTGATATTTTATATAAATAGGTTATATTTAGCTTTGACAAAACTGATTTGAAAAAATTAATCTGATTAACTTTATTTTAACTAGACCTGAGTTCTTAGAACAACATGAAAAAATGTTTGGTATTTGGTGATGATTATTCCAGTAATCATTAGTTTGGATTCTCAGTATCTCTCTCTCTCTCTCTCTCTCTCTCTCTCTCTCTCTCTCTCTCTCTGTCCGTCTGTCTCTCTCTGTCTGACTGTCTCTCTCTGTCTCTCACGCTCTCTGTGGGTGTTAGAGTTGATGTATGTGGGTTTACTGTGTGTATGTGTTGGAGGCTTGCACAGGTGCATGTGAACACCAGGTAGGGTGCCCAAGGGCACTGTTGGGTGTCTGCCACTACTCTGCGCCTCACTCTTTGAGGAAGCATCTCTCACTGAACGAGGCCAGATTGGCTGGTCAGTAAACTCCAGGAATCCACCTTGTCTGCGTTCCCAGAGGAGGAGTTAGAGGGCGCGCCACCACACCTCACTTGGCCTCTGAGGATCCAAACTCACGTCCTCAAGCTCACATGACATCTCCTGGCCTTTATGTGCTGTTAGGGTTTCAATCTTTGAGTTTCTTTAAGTCCCATACATTTTAATGGCTGGATATATTTTCAAAGTTTGTTTTTTTTTTTTTTTAGTGTTGTTTTGAGACAGGGTCTTACTGTGTAACTCTGGCTGGCCTCAAACTCACAGAGATCCACCTGCCTCTGCCTCCCAAATGCTGGGATTAAAGGCATGTGCCACCATACATGGCTTCTCAAAGCTTGATTTTAAAAGGAAAAAACCAACTTTAGTTCTTAATGATGAAAAGAAATTTTTAGATCAAAGAGGTTTGACTTTTTCTTTTAAGCTAGTGTAATAAGGGCTGGGAAATGGCTCAGTGGCTAGGAATGCTGCTACGCAAGCATAGCAACCTGAGTTCAGGTATCCAGCACAAGCCAGATGTGACTGGACATCTGTAACCCCAGCTCATGGGAGAGGGGACAGGTGGGTCCCTGGAAACTGGTAACCAGCCAGTGTTCCTGGAAAACAGCAAGCTCCAGGTTGGGTAAGAAACGTCGTCTCAGCGAGACTCTGCAAAGAGTGTCAGAGTGGGACACTGGCATCTTCCCCTGTTGGGCACACAGCACACAGGCTGTGTGTCGTCAGGGCATACGGCTAATAGGCTGCCTAACTGTCTTCAGGGCACACAGCACACAGGCTGCCTAACTGTCTTCAGGGCACACAGCACACAGGCTGCCTAACTGTCTTCAGGGCACACAGCACACAGGCTGCCTAACTGTCTTCAGGGCACACAGCACACAGGCTGCCTAACTGTCTTCAGGGCACATGGCACACAGGCTGTCTAAAGAACTGGCTAATAGAAATTCAAAGGAATTCTGACCAAAGGGGTTTTTTAATGTTTTCTGTTTCAGAAACAAAAGAAGAAGAAGAAACCAGAAGTGTTTAACTTTTCAGCTATTCACTTGATTCATGATCCCCAAGGTACTACAATTACTACCTATAAGTTCCTTATTGGCCTTGTTACTTCCTGCTTTCTTACTCCTGTTTTAGATCAGTATTTCTTAGTTGAATCACCCAGGAAACTGATTCATTAGGGCATGGGTGTGACTTTGCAGTCTGCGCTTCCAAGAAAACCCAAGTAGATTGGCTGCTGGTGGTCTGCAGACCACACCCTCAGGTGCAGGCTGTATGCAGAGTCCCTGTAGAGGTTAATGCACACGTGTCTCAGGAATCTGTGTATTTGAGAATATGTATCTGTATACATACACATACGTGCATGGAACAGCAACTTATGAAAAAAAGGCAGGGCAAGGTCTATGGGAGGGTTTTCAAGGAGGAAAGGGAAGGGGACAGTATGAGTGTGTGGTTTTTAATGATTGTATTATAACCTCAAATTTAATTTTAAAAATAGATCTTAGGAATTCCAGGCTGAAGAGTTGCCCTAGTGGGTAAAAGCACAAGCTGTTCTTGCAGAGGACCAGGTCTGGTTCCTAGCATCCACAGCAGGTGGCTCACACTGCCAGCCCAGTTCTAAGGGGTCCAACACCCTCTTCTGGCCTCTGTGGGCACCTGCACACATGTGCACATACAAATATAAATAAAAGTTAGAAATATTCTCTGAAAAAAGGTTAAAGATCACCTCGAGTGGTGGTCTGTGCCTTGTCTCAGCACTCAGGAGGCAGAGGCATGCAGATCCCTGAGTTCCAGGTTGTCCTGATCTACAGGGTGAGTTCCAGGGCAACCATGCTTGCATAATAAGACATTATTTTTAAAGCCAAACAACACACACACACACACAAACTCGGGCTCTTGAGGATGAGCTCGGAGAACCGTATTTGGTCTTCTCACTGAGGTGACTTCACACTCCCTTTCCTGTTTCTACCAAGTACTGCTCTGCAGCCACGAGCCCACAGTTGCTTTCTGATTCTTTCCAGACTTTGCAGAAAAGCTTCTGAAGCAGCTAGAGAGCTGTAAGGAGAGGTTTGAAGTGAAGATGATGCTCATGAACCTCATCTCCAGATTGGTGGGAATTCACGAGGTGTGAACCATTGTTCTCCTGGTGGCTGTGAGGGGTGGGAATTCACGAGGTGTGAACCGCTGTTCTCTTGGTGGCTGTGAGGGGTGGGAATTCACAAGGTGTGAACCGCTGTTCTCTTGGTGGCTGTGAGGGGTGGGAATTCACGAGGTGTGAACCGCTGTTCTCTTGGTGGCTGTGAGGGGTGGGAATTCACGAGGTGTGAACCGCTGTTCTCTTGGTGGCTGTGAGGGGTGGGAATTCACGAGGTGTGAACCGCTGTTCTCTTGGTGGATGTGAGGGGTGGGAATTCACAAGGTGTGAACCGCTGTTCTCTTGGTGGATGTGAGGGGTGGGAATTCACGAGGTATGAAGCCCGCTATTCTCCATTTCTGTGAGGGGTGGGATGGCTTGGTGAAGGAAACAATGTCTCATTTTAAACCCCGCACCATTAGCAGTTAGGATCAGCAGGAGATCAGCTTTTCTGTCTGAAAGCAGCTGTTTTTATTCCCACTGTCTTCCCAGTGCAGATGAATACTGATCTGTGGACATTCAGTTCACATGTAACTGTTCTGTGCTCTGTCTGTACTTGTTAGTGTCACATGCATGTTCCTGAGCCAGGATAAATGGCATCCTTCTGTTGTTTCTTGCTACCCTTCATGGTGCCTAACCCTTTCTGTTGGCTTGTAGGTGTCTCTGGTAGGGAACTGTCTCCAATGCTGGGTCCACTGGGTATTTTGTATTGAGTTAGATTGCAAGAGCTACTTGTTGGAGTGTGTGTGTGTGTGTGTGTGTGTGTGTGTGTGTGTGTGTGTGTGTGTCTATACTTTTAGAATAGCTGCCTTTAGAAAAAGAGTGCCAAAAGTTGAGGCCACAAAAAACTGTGTAATGCATGTGTTCAGTGCCCACAAAAACCAGAAGAGAGCTCTAGATCCTCTGGGACTGGACTTGCAGATGGTTGTGAGTCACCATGATGGTGCTGGGAACAGAGCCCACGCAGGTCCTCAGGAAGAGCAGCCTCTTGCCTGCTGGGCCCACTCTCCAATCCAGTTTTCTGACATGGCTGTCCTGACTGGCTCTGCCTCGAGATGGTTGAACATGTCGCTTTCCTGGTTAAATGCAGAGCACAGAGTCCTGCCTTCAGTGCAGTTGAACTAGAGGACAGGGCGATCTAACAACCCGAGTGCCACTCAGCTCTGCCCTGTTCTGGGCCGGGGCTTCTGTGCCAGTGCTGGTCCTGGTCTTGCTTGTCTCTCCGTCGTGGTAAGATGCAGGGGAGTGCTGGGAGAGAAGCCTTCCCCTGGCTCCTGGGGCATTGAGTTAGCCTATGGCCAGACTGCTTATTGACACACAGTGAGCCCACGTGATGAAATACAAGATGAACTGTCATGCCGAATAGACAGTAAAGTCGGTACATTCTTCTCTCCACAGCTTTTCCTCTTCAACTTCTACCCTTTTGTGCAACGGTTTCTGCAGCCCCACCAGAGAGGTAATCTACCTGCCTGTGCGTCTGACCCTGAGTGTCTGCAGCCTAAGAGCAAGTGACTAGACAGATGGAGTGCTGAAGCAGGAGGATTAGGGTTTCAGGCCAGCCCCATCCACATCCTGGGTTGGAGGCCAGCCTGGGCTGCATGAGAATACTTCCCCCTACAAAAAGATGAAACAACCCCAACCTTCCCACAAAATGATCAAAGAGGACAGAGCCTGTGTTTCTTCCTTAAGTCAGCCATGGCTTTATTTTTCTATGCACTCCAAGTAGTGCTTATTTTTAAAAGCAACAACAAATTGGTTTCTCAAGCAAGTCTCTCAAGCAGTACCCACTTCAAGCAGCTCACTGTCAATGCTAACTGCAGCTCTGGATAGTCCAGTGCCCTCTTCTGGTATTCCTGGGCACTGCACATTAAAAAAAAATTATTCATTATGTATAGTGTTCTGCCTGCATGTACACCTGAAGGCCAGAAGAGGGCACTGGATCACATTATAGGTGGTTGTGAGCCACCATGTGGTTGCTGGGAATTGAACTCAGGACCTTTGGAAGAGTAGGTGGCACTCTTAACCTCTGAGTCATCTCTCCAGCCCTCTTAATAAATTTTTTAAAAAAGTAAGTTCTTGGTTGCTTTTTAGCAAGTCTCATTATAATATAAATTCTCCTGTCAAAAACTCTAGTTTTGGGCCTGGAGAGATGGCACACTGCTCTTGCAGAGGATCTGGGCTCGTTTTCCAACACCCACTTGGTGGTTCACAGCCATCCACAGGACTGTTCTCCATGGGCTTGTGTGTGTTCTCAGCAATGACACAGAAGCAGGGAAAGATGGTGGTTTGTTTTGCCTTTGGCACATAAACAGAAAGGAAGGGAGTGAACATTTGAGCATCTGACATGAACCTGGCCCTGTGCTAAGTGCTCTCTGTATATCATTGGGTCAAGTGTTAAGTGACCTCTTTGAAGTATAGGAAGAAAGTGTCCAAGATCATTTCAATAAGTGACAAGTCAGCATCTACCTCTCTTTCCCAAAGGCCTCCTCCCTTTAGTATTGTTTGTTGGCTGGTGGTGGCTTTTTGTTTGTTTTTGTATTTTTAGAAACTCTCACTGTGCATGCTTGGCTAGCCTGGAGCTTGCTGTGTAACCCAGGCTGGCCTTGAGTCTGCCTGCCTCTGGCATGCACCACTGCACGCAGGGTGATGCTTGTGTTTGGAGCAGGGTCTCTAGAGCCCAGGCCGGCTTGAAGTTGAGCAGGCCTCCTGCATTGGCCTCCTGTGTGCTGCACTTACAGGCATGAGTCACTGCCTGGCTCCAAGGCCTTGTTTTGCTATGTTGGGAGAGGGCATGTGCATATATGTATATTTTAGTTCACTGAACAGATGATTGTGTGTGACTTGTTGAGTTAATTTGGAGTTTGAGACAGGGTTTTGGTATGTAGCTCCAGCTGGCCCCGGTCTCAGGATCCTTCTGTCCCTGCTACCACTCTCAAGGGCTAGGATTGCGGCTGTGAGACACACACAGCCTTCTTTGTGGTTTCTGTGCATGAGTATACTATCCAGGTCAAGTATTGGAAGAGAAAAACAGAGTACGGACAACAGCAGGTATGGGGCAGATGCTATGTTAGACTGTGGGGATGGGGGGGGGGGCTTTCTGATAAGGTAGCAGCTGCGCAAAGGCCTGAAGGAGTCAAGGTAGGTAGGTTGGGATTCGAGTAGATAAGTTAAGTGGCAGCTACTTAATAGCTGAATTTGCTTGCTGTGTTGCTGGAGGCAGAGTGACAAAGGTGTGTCCTTTCTCGTCTTTTGTGCTTTCAGAAGTCACAAAGATCCTTCTGTTCGCTGCACAAGCCTCTCATCACCTGGTGCCTCCAGAGGTGAGAACGCTTCCACTGACCTCCAGACTGAATGTGCGCAGTGGTGCCACCATTAGGCATATTAGGTTTCTTTCCAGAGTTGCTGTCTTTCCTGTTTGCTTCTTAAATGAACAGAGGGGACCTAACTCCTAAGGAGGTATACACAGAAGCTATGTCTACAGTGCACAGAAAGGAACAAGCCTAGGGCTGTGACCTTGTTTATAACCAAATTCTGTGACTAGGACGGTCCAAGGCAGTTGTAATTCTTGATTTTGTTTAAACCTGGTCATTTCTTTGATTAAGAACGTTGAATTATCCTGTGTGAAAGCAAAGTTGGTTCTTTGTTTGTTTGTTTGTTTGTTTGTTTTGTCATTGTTGGAAACAATGTAATAGAAGCATGCACTACAAAAGCAGCAGTGGGGCCTAGAGAGGTGGGTCAGGAGGCCCAGGCTTGGCTCCTGGACCCAAGTTAGACAGCTCACACACTGCCTGTAACCTGCTCCAGGTGCTCTGGAGTGCTCGCCTAGCCACTGAGGCCACCAGTACACATGATACACACAGATACATACACACGTAAATTCAAAACAAAATTCTTTGAAAAGAAAGCAGAAGCAAGACCATTTGGGAGAAGGAAGGGAACAAGCGAAGGTGAGTAGGGAGTCCACTGTGGAAATGAAGGATAGCAAAGAAATGGCATGTGTGTGGAAAGGCCATAACGAAACCTGTTACTTTGTAAAGAAACCTAAAACATCAATTAAAAAAAACAAAACAGAAAATCACGTTGTAGGCCAGTCATAAAGCTCAGTGGGTAAAAGTACTAACCACAAAACAGTGAGAACGTGAGCTCAATACGCAGAACTCACTTAAAACTAGGTGCAGTTGTGTGTGTCTAATCCTGGCACTCCTACCAAGAGATGGGGAGAAGCAGGAAAATCTCCCCAAAGAGCAAAGGCCAACTAGCCTGGAGTGTGCAGCTCCAGAGAGATCGCTTCAGTGAGGATGAGAGCTGTCTCCTACAAGCTGCCCCTTGACCTCCACACATATGCCCTGCTGTGTATGCCATGCACACACACATGTACACCGCTGCTGCCGCCGCCACCACCAACACACACACACTAGAATATTGAAATTTTTTAAGGAAGCAGTGTTAAAGCACAGTAGAGTTTACCTTACGCATAGCCCAGATACTGGCAGGCCTTTCCCTGACTCACCTCTTTTGTTTCCAACTCAGATTATTCATTCAGTGCTCATGACGGTGGCCAACAACTTTGTTACTGACAAGAACTCTGGGGAAGTCATGACCGTAGGGTACGTAGACCATGCTAGGGGACAGCATTTTTAATGTGCCAAGATGACAGTTAAGCTGTGGGTGTGGCCTCTAGAAAGCGGTCTTCTCAGGAGGCTTTGGATTTCATTTATTGGTCAGAATTCTGACTGGGGGGCTGGAGAGATGGCTCAGAGGTTAAGAGCACTGACTGCTCTTCCAGAGGTCATGAGTTCAATTCCCAGCAACCACATGGTGGCTCACAACCATCTATAATGTGATCTGATGCCCTCTTCTGGCCTGCAGGTGTACATGCAGGCAGAGCACTGTATACATAATAATAAATAAATTAAAAAAAAAAAAAGAATTCTGACTGGGGAACCAGATAAAAAATACTTGTCCTATCAGCCATGTGATGTTTGTTTTGCAGTCTTTATTCTTATGAGGATGACTGTTTACCAACTGAAGGTGTTCTTTTCCTCTCGGTGTGGACTTGTCTTATGCTGGCACAGGTCACTTGTTAATGAATCTCTCTTGAATTCCTGAGACCTCCAGTAGCCCTTATGTAAATGATAGGCTAGCAGTTGCTTTGTGTCCCCCTGGCACACTGCTGCTGCGATACCAGCCCTCAAGACCTTTAACCCTTCCCGTCTGACTCACGCCTTCCCTCGCTGCCATGTTGTGGTGTGCCCAACACTGGTTGCTGTACGGGCAGAGGAAGAGTGCCTGTCACGGATGGAGTCTGCGGCTGATCGCCCTCACGTTCTCTGCCACACCAAGGGCTGGGGGTCTAGGACTGTACAGTCCAACCTAGTAGTCCTGCATTTTAAATTGATTTTTCCTTTTCTAGAATCAATGCTATAAAAGAAATCACGGCTCGATGTCCTCTGGCCATGACTGAAGACCTCCTCCAGGACCTGGCTCAGTACAAGACCCACAGAGATAAAAGTGAGTGGCATGGGTTCTCTGCAGGCCAGGGAGCAGCGGGACTCGCTTTACCTCGCTGTCTCTGCTTCAGATTTTCTAACCGAAGGTGGTGTTTTGTAGATGTGATGATGTCTGCCAGAACCTTGATACATCTCTTCCGGACACTGAACCCTCAGATGCTGCAGAAGAAGTTCCGGGTAGGTGAAGCATACTAGGTCGGTCTAAAGGCCGTGGTCCATGAGTTCCCGTGCTGGTACAGTGCTGCTTCCCTGGCTAGTGTGGTGCGTGTGTGTCTGTTCTTCAAGCTTAGGATGTACACGGTTGAATTCCCTGGTCCTCAGCCCTTGCAGCTGACGTGTGCTTTGTGATGACAGCCGAGTCCCAAAGACCTGCTTGGCTGTTTGTAGTTGACAGTGTTGGATGCTCTCAGCGGATTGGAGCCAGCAGCTGATGCACAACCCAGCCAGGTGCTGCCTCCCTCAGCAGAGGGAGGCGTAACGCAAAGCCACAGCTGGCGAGGCTTGACACATCAGAGCAGGTCATTATGCTTTACAAAAGCCCATTCCTCAGTTTCCATCAGAAGACAGAGTCGGGACTACACTCTGCCAGGGGTTATGTTATTTCCTGACATGTAAGCTGGTGGCTTCTATTATTTGGCTACTCAATTTTTAAATAGTGTTCTCATCCGAGAGGGCCTTTCATAATGAACTTTTAAAATCTAAGCACCATGTTTTTACACGATTTTCTCTTTTTTTAGGGCAAACCCACTGAGGCCTCCATCGAAGCAAGGATACAGGAGTATGGAGAGTTGGACGTGAAAGATTACATTCCAGGAGCGGAGGTTCTAGAAGTTGAGGATGAAGAGAACGCAGAAAGTGGTGAAGGTCCATTTTCATACCCTTTGTCGTGCCTTTCCTCTTGCTGGGCTCGAGCCCAGGCTCCACTCAGGCTAGGGGAGCTCTAGCCCCTGCAGCTGCCTGGCAGGACTGGGGAGCTTTTCATGTGTAGGTGTGTAAGAGCTGGGTCGCCCACACCTCCTGGGCCACACCAGGGAGTTTCATGTGTAGGTGTGTAAGAGCTGTGATGCCCGTACCTCCTGGGCCACACCAGGGAGTTGTCTGCAGGTTCCTTCCGACCCGAAGCTTTCTCTGTACTGTACATAACTGAACTTGTTTCTCCTCCATTGTGTAGACATTGGGTGAGTCAGTGCTGCAGGCTCGAGTTCAGTGTCTAGGCACAGCTTTGATGAACTCAGGTCACTGGACAGCAGGGGAATCCTGACAGATGGGCGCACCATGAATTCAGTACCAGCTAGCGTGTTTCTTTTCTTTCTTTCTTTCTTTTTTTTTTCTTTTTTTTCCTCTTTCGTTTTTTTTTTTCTTTTAAAACAGGTTTCTCAGTGTAGCCTTAACTATCCTGGACTCACTTTGTAGATCAGGCTGGCCTCAAAACTCAGAGTTCTTTTTACCTGCCTCTGCCTCCCCTAGTGCTGGGATTAAAGGCATGTGCTGCCACGCCCAGCTTTCTGGCATGTTTCTTAGTTGAGAGTCTGTTCTTTGAACTGTAAGGTTTTGGCTATTAATAGACACTTAGTCAATGCTAGTCCCCTTTCTTAAATTCACTAGGATGTGGCAAAGGACAGCAAATGTCCCCCAGGTGCCAGTCAGTGGGGTATGGGAGGTCGTCACCTTCCTTTTCAACATTGCGGATCTGTCTCGACTTGCTGTGACCACTCAGCATGAGGTGGCAGCACATCAGTGAGTGCTTTTTCCCACAGATGGGTGGGAAAGTGCCAGCCTCAGCGAGGAAGGGGAGGACGGTGAGTGGATCGATGTGCGCCACTCTTCTGATGAAGAACAGCAAGCAATCGTAAGTCCACACGTCCTCTCAAAGTGCGCCACTCTGGTGTTCACTGGGATGCCATTTCTGCTAACCCATGGTAGAATTTAAGTGCCTGAGCTGTCAGTTAAGCTGGTAACCATGTATCCTTTTGGCTGTGTGCTTTTCAAGGCCAAGAAACTGGACAGCATGCCCATGGAGGAGCGGAAAGCCAAAGCCACGGCCGTCAGCAGCAGTCGCGTTTTAACTCAGGACGACTTCCAGAAGATCCGCATGGCCCAGATGAAGAAGGAAATGCATGCTGCCCCTGGGAAAGCCCAGAAGAGGAAATACATCGAAATCGACAGTGAGGAGGAGTCCAGGTGAAGATGGCACATCCCAGACTGGCAATCAGCGTGCCTGGCAGTGAAAGTCAGGGAAAGGAATTCCACCCTCATCTTGTATTGTTTTCCCTCCCCACAGGGGTGAATTGCTGTCTCTTCGGGACATTGAACGCCTTCACAAAAAGCCCAAGTCTGACAAGGAGACAAGGCTAGCAACTGCAATGGTGAGTGGGGCACACCGTTCTTCCTTTTGCAAACAAATGACTTCCTTTTGCAAATAAAATGACTTATAATCGCCAGAGTGTATAGCCATAAACTTCCCGTCTCTCTCATCCTTTAAAGGTAATATAGAATAAAATGTACCATTATTGGGTGTTGAGCTAGGTACGTTTTTGTGTTTTGCTTTGAGACAGGCATGATCTTGTATAACCCACAATAAACCCAGGCTGGTCTAAAACTTCAGTTGAGGATGACCTTGAGTTCCTGCCTTCCTGCCTTCACTTGGGTGCTGCCATGTTTGGTTTATGCAATGCTGCACATAGGACCCAGGGCCTGTGCCAAGTGGACATCCAACCAACTGAGCCACATCCTAGCCATAATTAGATGAGAGATTGTTATACTTTGTTTTTTGGTATAGTTTTGTTAGTTTTCTTGTTTGGTGTGTTGGTGGTGGTGGTGGTGGTGGTTGGTTGGTTGGTTGGTTGGTTGGTTGATTTTTGTTGTTGGTGGTGGTTTTGAGACAGGATCTCTATGTGACTGTTGCTGTCCTGGAACTCACCATGTAGACCAGGCTGGCATTGAACTCAGGGATCAGCCAGTGTCTACCTCCCGAGAGTTGGGATTAAAGATGCGCACCACTCTGCCTGGCTGTAAGATAAGTTTTGGCAACTGTATAGCCAGCCTTGCAACTACCACCCAAAACAAAATACAGAGGGACGAAATGAGGTGTTAAGGCTTAGCACACTCAACTAAAGCAACAGGAAAGTATGCCATAGTTAGAGTCGGCCTCTGGCTTACGTGGTTGCTGCTCAGGTTTCAACTGCTTTCTGTACCTTAACTGCTGTGAGGGGCCGTCTGTTTGAGTGGACACCCATTCAGATAAGTTTAGAATGCAGTGTTCTTTCTCCTCTATGCTCGCCACACACTGATGTCTTTGGCCTTCCAGAAATCACGCTGAGTCAGGACGTTTCCTTTCACTGAGCTCCAGCCTTGTCTTAGTTGGACTGAGTCCTAGGTAGCAAGCGCTGTATTCGGTCCCGTTCTCATTCTTGGTGTCCAGTAGAGTGACTAGTAATGCCTGAGGTAAGTTATTATACACTAATCACTAATCTTTCTGTGCTAATAGGCTGGAAGGACAGACCGAAAGGAGTTTGTGAGGAAGAAAACCAAAATAAACCCCTTTTCCAGTACCACAAATAAAGAGAAGAAAAAACAGAAGAACTTTATGATGATGCGATACAGCCAGAATGTCCGGTCAAAAACAGCGCGCTCCTTCCGGGAGAAGCAGGTGGGTTCAGAGAAGCCTTATGTTTGGCTCGAGAGGGGTGCCTTTGAGGACTACATGCTAAGTGTGCTTTGGGATTCAAAGGAGTGCTCTGAGGCTGGGAGCAGTCAGGGTGGGAAAGACTCAAACCTGAGTTGATAGGGTCACCGTGTGACCTGTGGGTAACCCAGGATCTTCTCTGTAAGTCAGAGAAGCAAGCTGTATCCCCTTTGCGGACCAGTCCCATGCTAAAGAAGTCCTCAGACCTTGAAGTAGATTGAAATGTGAGGTTTTCCAGAAGGCACTACTTTGTAGGAATAGCTCAGGAAAGCTGTGCTCCAACACCGTTCTGGGTTGTGATATCTGTCTTTTCTCAGAAGGCATTTTCTGTTTACCGGCCTTTGAGATTTTGCTTTATCCATTATAGCCTGGCTGGTTTGCTCCTTTTGTTTTAAGGTGGGCTCTTCCTGTGTGACCTCACCCAGGCTGGCTTCACTTGGAGATGCACTTGCTTCAGCCACTTCGGTGCTGCTTTGCTTCATGATCGCAGGCTTGCACTCCCACGAGTGGCGCAGTCTCCTGCTGCTCAGGTGGCCTGCTTCTCTCAGTGATGAACCGTAGACAGATCGACGTTGTATAGCGTCCTCTCCTGGGAGCGTACCAGAGTTTATCACGGCCACGCTGAAGCAACTGTAGAAAACCAGTTCCAGGCTGTGTGGTCTCTGAACTCTTTCCTGGTAGCTAGCCAGCAGTGGCCTGCCAAGACTGTGCTGGGCAGCTCTGGGACTGCACGGGTGCCGCCACCTGAACTCTGTGTGTCTGTTCTTATCCTTGGCCATGTCCCCATGTTTAACATGTGTAGATAAAGAAGTGATGGCATTTCTAAATGAAGGCTCTACTTTTTGCCACATAGTTGAACTGACTTAAGTTCCTCCCTTCAGAGCCTTCCTAACATCTGAGGTTGAGGAAGTCGCAGCCACCCTGTTGGCAGCCTGGCTTCAAAGAAGTTCAATTTAGCTAGGGCATCCCTTCCCGCTTCCTGTTTTATGGAATGCCCTTTTTAGCATGATAGAGAAGCTGGCCTTTGATTCTTATCAGTGCCTTATAACCATTTCTCTCAAAGAGTAAACAGTTTTTAAGAGCTTTGAATTTATATCTGTCTCAATATTTCACGTCCAGTCAGGACTCTTGAGTCTCTGTGTGTGTAGTCAGAGTTGGGACATTTAAAGGAGAAAAGGAAATGAACCAACCAACCAACCACCTCGCTCAGTCTGGCTAAGGAGGGATTTCTATCTCTTCCCAGTGTCTTGCTGGCTACTGTGCTTACACTTCACTCCGCGACACGTGTACACACACACACACACACACACACACACACACAATTAAGAGCCTGGATTAACCAGGAAGAAATATTTGTCTTGAGCTTAGTTCCAAGAGTTTAGACTCCTAAGCTTCAAGTCTGAGCCGTTGAGAAGAAGTTAGAGGTGACGCATGGTAAGATGAGCTTACTTGGCAGCAGCCGCCCTCACCCGCTGAGCCACCTCGCTGACCGGGATTGGCTCCTTTAGGGAAGGTTTTTAGCTAGCTATGGGCCCAGCGGTTCTTGTCTGGTACCTTCATGACTGGTTAGTGTAACGGTTCTTTCTGTTGACATAGTCTCCCTCTTCTCTTGCAGCTAGCACTACGAGATGCACTTTTGAAAAAGAGGAAAAGAATGAAGTAACTTACCAGGAAGTTATCCATTCCTGCCCAATGCTGTGTCTGTCAACATGCCAACAATTAGTAAATATTCGCTTACATTAAATAGTCAAGAAACAATTATATATTTTGGAAACCACAGTAACATTTGTAGCAATTTAATATTTTTAATTTAGAGGTGGGGCTGGTGGGAATGTGAAATGTAAATAGCAGTGATGTTAAAAACTCATTTGTAACTTAAACAGAAATACTGTGTCCACTATTTGTCGCTGCATATGTAGCTGAGTGAGCCACAGCCCTTGCCTAAGGGCAGATGTATATATGGTGTTTATAGTTAGCTGTAAATAGTCCCCTCGTAGCAGTTAGTCCCCATTCCCGGGGCCGCTGGGCTCCTGGACTAACTGTGCTGGGATGGGAGTTACCCATGCTCTTCAATGAGGACAGTGTTACAAGAGTAAGAGGTTCTTACTTGTAAATAGGCTTTCCTGCTGAAGCAGGCTCCTGCTGTACAGATGTGGGTAGACAGCTGAGCTCTACTGTTTGTATTTTATTTTAATGTAAAAAGTTTTGGCTAAGACCTCATTTTTAAATTGCCTTAAGTCTAAATAGTGATTTTGAAGTGACGCTATAGCAGGGCGTGGTGGCACGCACCCCTAGTCCCAGCACTTGGGAAGCCAGGGCAGGGTGTGGTGGCACGCACCCCTGGTCCCAGCGCTTGGGAAGCCCGGGCAGGAGGCTCGTGGCTTAGAACCAGTTTTGGACGATGTACTGAGTGAGTTCAGGGGCAGCCTGGGCTACATCGTGAAACCCTAATTCAGAAACAGAACCATCTCTGAGCTTTCCATTTGAGTGGCCTGCCCTGCTGTCTGTTGGGGTTTTGGTTGCTGTGCTGGGGATGCACCCCAGGCCCCCGTGCTTACTGACAGTAAGCAATTCTCTGCCGCTGAACTGCACAGCCAGCCCTGAGTGTGAGTGCCTGCTCTTCCCGTGGGTTTGGCCAGTTCCCTTTCATTCTAAACTCAGCCCATTGTTTGCCTCTTCTCAACCAAAGCTTACAGGTTTTTAGTGCCAGATGGGCGTGTACAGTGATGTGTGCGGTGAGCAGTCATGAGTCCATTGCAAGACCCAGTCTGCATGCACGCTGCTGGGTTTAGAAATAGTGTGGTGCCTTTTGCCTCAGATTTCTGAGGAAATGTTCATGTTTGGATTAGAGGAAAGGGCAGTGTTCTGCCCCTCAGAATTGTTAAGCAGCTTCTGGTGTCTGCTTTCCCTTTCTCGTTGCTCTGTTCAGTTTCTGAGTTCAGCTTTGGTTTTCCTTTTCCTGTCACTTTCCCCCATGGTGCCCAGGTCACTGTTAGGGGCTTGCCCATCAGCTGTACCCCAGCGCAGCTGTGGACAGAGTGGCCCGTGCAGATGTGTGTGTCAGACCTGAAACGGTGCTTTGCTTTTCTTCGTGTTCTTCACAGGGTGTCTGCTTACGCCTTGTGCCTGGAAACCGCTGAAAGGCTCACAGCTACAGCTCTGCTGTGTGGCTTGTTGCTGTTTTAACTCCTCCTGCCCCGTCTCCCAGCTACTGGGATTTCAGGCACGCGCTTCCGTGTCTAGTTTCTTGGCTGCTAGGGGTCATGCTCAGGGCTTGGCATATAAATCAGAATACCAGTACATCACGGCCTGTGCGGCATTAGCAGCCTCCACTAGTTAAGAACCACAGAGGACAGAGCCTCACCTGCTCTCTGCTGTGTCCCTGGTGCTAGCTAGGTGTCTCCTATAGTGTAGAGGGCACAGCTACTGTTTGAACATGTTGTTTAACTCCTGCCTGCCTGCGTTGTGCCACCTACCTCTCTTTTAGTAAATTGTGTTTTGGTGGTTTTTTAGAGGAGGAGTATTTCTTTCTTTCCTCCTTTCTTTTAGTTATAGTTGCTATATTTATTTTAACCATCAAATACAGTGTTTAGGCAGCTAGTTTAAAATATGTATTGAAAACAATAAAATACATATTGAATGTCCACTGTGAATAAAGCACTACTAGGTGTTCATGGCTGCACACACAGTATTTGTGTCATGTTGAAACTTTTAGTCCGTGGCGTGTGAGGACATAGCTGAGCGTCATCATGCTCCATTCACTTCACAGTAGATGCACACTTGAGTCTCACACTGCACAATACACACGGCTTCTGTCACACAGACTCCTGGTGCACACGGTGGGCAACACAGCACTATAAAAACTTGTTCCTGGGTCCTATGGCTAAGTTGACATGGCGTTAAGTCTAATTTTTAGATCTTACAGTTAATACAAATTTTGTTTATGTTCATATTCTAATTAATTGAAAATTTATAATGTTCACATAGTATTACATTGAAATTCTAGTTTAAGATGTTTAATTGTTCTGAGTGTCCTGTTTAAGCTATTTTAAGTAACATACCTTTACACTGTTCATAATGTTATTCTCCCAAGTAGTGCCCTCTCGTTAGTTCCTTGCTGGTTTTGGAGTGTGTTTCTTGAGACTTAGGAAAGCTTTATTACCAACCCCGGCCGTGATGGTGCACACCTTTAATCCCAGCACCCAGGAGGCAGAGGCAGGTGGATCTCTGTGACTTTGAGGACAGCCTGGTCTACAGAGAGAGTTCCAGGAGAGCCAGGGCTATTACACAGAGAAGCCTTGTCTCAGAGGAAAAAAAGAAAAAGAAAGAAAGGAAAAGAGTGCAGTGACAAGCCACCCATAATCCAGCATTTGGGAGAATGGGGGAGGGGGGGCGACATGCTCTGAGTTGAGGCCAATCTGGACTACATAGCAAGATAGCAAAACCCTGTCTGAGGGGAGGGGAGGAGGGTGTGAAGTGGGGAAGAGTAGAGCGCCTGCTGTCAGCACCTGGAGCTCCAGGAATAACCCTTTCCTGTTTGTCTCTGGCTCCAGCCTACGTAAAGCCGCAAAGGAAAGAGAACACAGCTGTTTGAGAGCAGTTGCATAGCGTGCACGTCAGTCTGTGTGTGTAAGGTTCTCTCTGTGTCTCCTGCTTACACGGCTGTCTGTGTCTTTTCCTGCAGATTCTGCTGTGTGCTTTATCAGTCTCATCTCAGTGTGTAAGTGGTTAAAGTAGGAAAAGTGTTTATATTGTAATCCAGTACACATGTAGGCAGTTATAAAAACATACAGGAAATGTGCCAAATATTCAAGGGGGGTGGTGTTGGGATCGTGTATAAGTTGTATTTTCTTTCTACTTTCTAAGTCTTTCACAGTATTTGTTTTTACTTGTATCATTGTGTGAGAAACCAAAAGCAAATGAGATGAGGAATAAAGGTATGTGGCAAATTATTCTTGTGAAATTTCTCTGTAATTAGGAGCAGCTCTCCCTCCCTCTCATGGTGTCAGATGTGTGTGGAGCAACTGGTCTAGCACTGAGTTACACTTCAAGCTTGGTGTTCAGAGGTGTGTGTCTCCCCTTCCTCATTCTTTCCCCTGGCTTCCTGGTGTCTAGAAACTTCCTCTAAGACCCTGTCTGCGTCCTGCCAGCAGTACACAATGTTGTCAAAAGTGCCATTAGCAGGGCCTGGAGAACTGGCTCAGTGTGTGTTTGACTCCCAGCACCCACATGCTGGCCTACAGCTAGAGGGTCCAATGCCCTGTTCAAGAGCACCAGGTACACACGTAGTGGGCAGAGAAGCATGCTGGCAAAACACCCATACACATTAAAAAAAGCTCTTAATCTCCTTTTTAAAATACCGTTAGGATGGTTCTTAAGGAAAATACTGGTTTATAGTTTACACATCGTCCAAAAAAAATAAGGTTCAGGTCAAACCCACTAAAAGATTTTAGTCAAAGAAAGTGATCCAGAATATGGCAAGAGCTGACGTTAGCGGTTCCCGTGAACTTGTACAAGAAAGCATGAATTTGTGGTCCTTCCACTGAAAGTAACAGGAAGTGTATTTTAACTATTGTAGCCAAAGAAGAGTTTGTCTCCTCTAAGTCTAGATGTGGACAGAGGACACACAGGGCACAGCTGCTGATGGTGCACTCAGGATCATGGATCCCTTTTCTGCTTTGTCAGCCTCAGGATGCTGAGGTCGGTCTCGGATTTAGAATGCTGGGTCCCACACGCGTGGCTGTGCGGCCACACGCCCCTCATCTTTGCGCCTCCAGGTTTCATCTGAAGAGTGCAGCGTGCTCGGTCCTTAAGCCACAACTTTGATTCCTCTTCCTAGGCAAGCAAACAGTCCACAGAATTCCCAGCACCGTAACCAAGTACACAGCCACTCCACCAACAAGAGGAGGCAGGAAAAAGGGCTCTTGACCTCTGACCCCACAGTCACCCCAACAGAACAGGGCTGCTTTCTAGCTGGGAGGAGGGAAATGGAGCGTGAGTGGTGTCGCTTTCCATTTCCAGCTTTCTGGGACGTGGTCACTGCAACACAATGCTAAATGACAAGGGTAGATACGTCTCTAAAGTGTGGACAATATAATGCACTGCAGGTAGCTGGAATATTGATCACTTTCTCCTTGCTGTGACCGAATATCTGGCAAGAAGCAACTTAGGGAAGCCTTATTTTGACTCCCAGTGTGAAGGAATACAACCTTTGTGGAGGGAGTGACCTGGCAGTATTTATATTGTAATCCAGTACACATGTACTGGTGCCAGTGTGGGGCTCAAATTCTTACTTCCAAGGACCTGAAGGCAAGCCCAGACCCCCATTGCACCAGCCCACTCCTCTGGCCAGCCCCCAGCTCCTAAAGGTTCTCAACCCCAAAACCCACCACTAGCTAGTGAGCCTGTGGGGGCCATTTCACACCCAAGCCATCACAGTTCAACTGTTGGTGAGCACGGATGTGTGTGGTGTCCACCTATAATCCCAGTGCTCATGAGGCTGAGGTTGAAGGGATGGAGGCCAGCTTGGGCTACACAGAGCCTGTCTCAAAACATACACAAGGCCGGGCGTGGTGGTGCACACTTTTAGTCCCAGCACTGAGGAAGTAGAGGCAGGCAGATCGCTGTGAGTTCGAGGCCAGCCTGGTCTACAAATTGAGTCCAGGACAGCCAAGGCTACGCAGAGAAACCCTGTCTCAAAAAAACAAAACAAAAACCATACACAGGAGGTATAAACACTGGTAATGTGAGAAAAAAAAAGTTAAGCTGTGTTTAAAGCAGTATATGGGGTGTGTGTGTGTGTGTGTGTGTCTCCAGTGTTAGCTACTTTGTGGGTTCTTTCTTCCACTCTTCATCCCTTTTCTTCCATTCTGTCAACCCCTTATTAACATTAGAGGAAGAGAAAAAAGGATAGAGAAGAAAGGAAGGGGATCCCTGAAGTAAAGTCAGGGGTTGGGAAGGGGCAACATTATCATTAGACTACTGCCTGCTGATTAGGGGCTTTGAGTTCCTTGGGGCACATTTGATCTTTGCAATCGGGATATGCAATTTCTTCTTGTTTCTTCTTTGCCCACTACCACTTAACAAACCCAGGCCAACAACAACCAATCAGCAACCCCACCTCCCAATTCCCTCTCAGGACCCTAGCATTTATATACTCTATGAAAAGTCCCCAGAATTCCAAACCACACAATCGCAGAAACTATCTGCAGCTGGCAAAAATCATTGCCCCTGCCAGAGCACGGGGCAAATCATAGTCAGCTGCTGCAACGAACCTCATCCCCACACCTGGCATTAAAATGAAAACATAGTCTTATATTTCTTTGTTTTTTTAAAGAAACCAGTATTTCAGAATTCTCACTACACACACACACATACTGATATTAAGGCATTTGTATTAATCTCTGAAGTTGGAATGTGTTCAAATTTTTTACATTCGTATGGCAGTTTTAGCATATTTCTCTCTCTTGCATATTCACAAACTTGGTCTCAAATCCTCAGTTGTCACCTGTTAAGACCGCACAGGCCCCAGCATCCAACCATGGAGAATGAGGCTTAATAGCTGGTAAGAAAGTACGGGGGGGGGGGGGGGTGGCGGGGGATAAGATATTTTAAGCTGTTGTGATAACAGAGATAAAAGGGCAAGTACCAGGGAGTGGGTGTGTAATGTAGCTAAGTCAGCAGGGTACTTACGTAGCATATGCAAACCTCTGGTTTCAGTTCCCAGTACCACAAAAAGCCAGGCGTGGTTGTGCACACCTGTGATCCCAGTGCCCCACAGCAAGCCAGGGGGTACACAAGACTCCATCTCAAAAAGTGTCGCAGCTGAGGACACTTAGGCTTAGCGAACTTCACAAACGGCATCTCACCGTTCACCTAAGCAGGAAACATACAAAAGCTTAGAGCCCATAGTTTAGTGAACTCTCATGCTATAAGCTGCTGGGCACAGCCAAGTACACATGTGGCAACTTGCAATCCCAGTGATGGAAGGCAAAGGCTTTTTGCAGCATGCTGCTGAAAATGCAAAGCCTGCTTACTCTAGGAAGCAAGCTCCAGGTAGCCTGGCTCTGTAAAAGCAGGATCACCAAGGTCCTGTGTCTCTGTGCACTAGTGCACACCTGCAGTCTTTGAGAAAGTCTCTCCCTGAACCTGGAGCTCACTGCTTGGCGAGGCTGCCTAGCTTGTGGCCCCGTAGAATCCACCTGTCTCTCCCTCACCTGCCACCGCAGCTTTGGGAAGACAGGCATGAGCCACCTGTGTAAGGCAGAGGAAATTGCTAGAGATTTAAAGTCATGTTGTCATGCTTAAATGGCAGGTGCTTTGCCTACTGAGCCAGCCCACCCCCAGCCCATCCCCCGGGTGCTGAACACAGAGGGTGGTGTGGAGGGGAAAACGTTGGCCACTACATCAAATCAGATGGCAGTTTGGGAAAATTACCCAAGTGCAAAGAGGCATAAGCAGTATCTTAATTTCATTTTTGTTTTGTTTTCGAGACAAGGTTTCTCTGCATAGTCCTGGCTATCCTTGACTCACTTTGTAGACCAGGCTGGTCTTGAACTCACCGAAATCCACCTGCCTCTTCCTTTTTGTTTTGTTTCGTTTTTGTTTTTGTTTTTCGAGACAGGGTTTCTCTGTGTAACAGCTCTGGCTATCCTGGGCTTGCTGTGTAGATCAGGCTGGCCTTGAACTCACAGAGATCCATCTGCCTCTGCCTCCCAAGTGCTGGGATTAAAGGCGTGCGCCACCACCGCTAGACTCTCATTGATTTTTTAATGTACAAGAGTAAGTATGTGTTTTGTTGTTTTTTTTTTTAATACTACAGAGACTTAAGAGAGTTCTTGAATGCAAGCTGTCCTGATAAGAAAGCATGGCATACTTTAAACGACAGTTTCCCCTTGAGGCACAAACAGTATCAGTGTTTCTTTTTTTTGTTTTGTTTTTTTTTGTTTTTTGTTTTTTGTTTTTTGAGACAGGGTCTCTCTGTGTAGCCTTGGCTGTCCTGGACTCACTTTGTAGACCAGGCTGGCCTCGAACTCACAGTGATCCACCTGCCTCTGCCTCCCGAGTGCTGGGACTAAAGGTGTGCGCCACCACACCCGGCTCAGTGTTTCTTTTATAAATAAAATGGCCGTGTGAAAATGGCTGCTGGATCTGACTCTTCTGTTTTAAACACTTTGGTCATTTTGGCAAAATGTAAACATTTATTACAAAGCATCCTTTGCAACACTAGGACCAGCTCTAGTTCCATCTCAGCAAGAGGCAGTGGGGTGGCCCTGCTGTTCCTGAATCAGCGTTGAAGAGGGGGGGACCTTAAAAGGAAATGTTGTGGACGAAGAGCAAAACCAAAGGGCAGAATGGGAACTAACTGCCGTTCTGGGAGAGGTCGCAAAAGCGGAAGTTTAAAGGAATCACTCGGGAAGGAAATTAGGGGTAAAGCTACTCATTACAACTTCCTGTTTCAAGGATACTTGATATTTGACACAAATATAGAGCATGAGGAAACGTTTACCAATTCAGTGTTAATGTCTTGATTTTATTTATTGATTTATTTTTAAAGCATGAAGGCTTGGCTGGGCGGTGGTGGTGCGCACCTTTAATCCCAGCCCTTGGGAGCCAGAGGCTGGTGGATCGCTGTGAGTTCGAGGGAGGCCAGCCTGGTCTACAGAGAGAGTCCAGGACAGCCAAGGGTACACAGAGAAACCCCATCTCGGAAAAAACAAAAACAAAAAAGAACAAAGAACGAAGGCTTGAAAGGCTGGCATCATGGTTCATACCTGTAATCCCCATACACGGGGTTCAGGCAGGAGGAGCAGGAAGTCGGGGCTAGCCTGGGCTATGCTCTACCTAGTGAGCATACCTAGAGAAGAAATTAACTAAGGAAGAGAGCATTGGAGTGCAGCTGAGTCGCTCCCACTGCTCCTCCCCCAAGAGCCGCTAATCTCAGGGCCCAGGCCTGTCACTCCTGCAGCTGTTGCCTTCTTTGCTGTGTGTGCACATGTGGGCACGCAGCACGCTATTGTTTAGTGTCTTTAAAAATCTGCATAAAGAGTATCGGTTGATACTTTTGCTGACTGTAACTCAGCATTAGCCATATGTGTGGGGAGTGGTACACATGTGCGTGTGCGCATGGAGGCTAGAGGCTGACATTGGGTGACATCGGGTGTCTGGTACTTTTCCACTGTCTTTTTCTGAGATGGGGTTTCTCTGTCGCTGCATCTTATGCTCACTGGGTTGGATAAACGGGGTGTACCGTTTAGGTCCATCTCAGCAGGAAGCAATTGGGGTGCTGGACCGGCCTGGGATCCTTCACTCTCTACCTCCCTGGTGCTGGGATCACAGGCCTGGCATCTCACGTGGGTGCTGGGATCCGAACACGGGTCCTCATGGTTGTGCAGGGAGGTGCTTTTCCAAGGTCTTCCTAGCCCCAGCATTAGAATCTTCATAGATGAACTTTCCATTTGGCTAAATGTTGCATTCTTTATTCAACCATTCATACTTTACTCTTTTCCTGCTAAAAAGCTATTTAGAGATGTGTGGGGGTGGGGGGAGGGGGGAAGGGAGAGGGTTCCTGCAGGTAGTAGAGAAACAATCCACATGAGGCAAGAAGGAATCTGGTTCAGTTCCACGCAGAGCCAGTTATCTTAACATCATGACCAAAACGCAAAGTGCAGAGAAGAGAGTTTATTTGGCTTATACTTCCAGGTCACGGTCCATCACTGGGGGAAGTCAGGACAGGAACTCAAGCAGGGCAGGAACCTGAAGGCAGGAGCTGATGCAGAGGCCAGGGAGGGGGGCTGCTTACTGGCTTGCTCCTTATGCCTTGCTGGGTTTCCTATAGAACCTGGGACTGCCAGCCCAGGGGTGATACCACCCACATTGGGCCTCACTAAATGAGAAAATGCCTTACTGCTAGATCTCATGGAGGCATTTCCTCAACCGAGGCTCCTTCCTTCTGATGATTCTAGCTTGTGTGAAGTTGACACACAAAACCAGCCAGTACACTGGTGCCAGTTCAAACTTCCAGACCCTGAGACTCAGCAGTGTTTTCTTTTGTTGGTTTTTTGGTTGGTTGGTTGGTTGGTTGGTTTTTGGTTTTTCAAAACTGAGTTTCTCTGTGTAGCCTTGGCTGTCCTATACTTGCTTTGTAGATGAGGCGGGCCTAGAACTCACAGAGATCCTCCTGCCTCTGCCTCCCCTAGTGCTGGGATTAAAGGTGTGCACCACTGCCCAGCTGCAGGAGCCAGATCTCTTTTGAGGAGAACCTAGGCCTTGGGCTGTGCCTCTCAAAATGACAACTGAGGAGACTCAAGAGTGTTCTGAAGCACCTGGTGACCTTTGACCCCTTGTCCTTACAGAACACCAACCATCAGAGCCCTAAATGTGACCGGGCAAGCTCATGTCAGCCCTTTTCCCTATAACTCTCTGTGTTTACCTTGCCTGGGGTGTAAAACTTCTCTAAAAAATCAGAGGAAACATTGCAGTAAAAGTAAAGCACACAGGAAGACAAGTAAAGGAATTGGTTTCAGGTCTGGCATTTATACAGCTTTACACTGGACAGTTCCTCCACAGCTTGCGCTGGGGTACAGCTGATGGGCAAGCCCCTAACAGTGACCTGGGCACCATGGGGGAAAGTGACAGGATAAAGAAAAACAAAGCTGAACTCTGAACAGAGCAACGAAAAAGGGAAAGCAGCGGGCATGGTGGCACACTTCTGTAACCCACAGTGTCCGCCACAGAGCCCTTGGTAATGAAACGCGTTTAAATGTGTCTAGAGTGCATGTTCTTAGAGTTGGGGGGGAGGCGGTGTTTGCTTTTTTGTTTTGTTTTGCTTTGCTTTTTTGTTGTGGTTTGGGTTTTGTTGTTGTTGGTGGTGGTGGTGGTGGTGGTGGTGCTGGTGCTGGTGGTCTTTATCCAAACTCTAGAGAATGGACAACAGGTGTCTTTGCTAGAATTGGAATGGGTCTGGAAGGTCTGTGATTCCTGAATTGGGTAAAGCTAAATTACATTGTAGCCCCACCCGCAAGCCTGAGTTTCTATTTTACTACAGCCAAATCAACACAATGTTACTAGACTTCAAAACTGTAGACAGTCTTTTATTTGCAAAATGATACTGTTCTAATACGCAGTTCAGGGGCTGGAGCGATGGCTCAGTGGTTAAGAGCACTGACTACTGCTCTGACTGCTCTCCTAGAGGACCTGGGTTCAATTCCAAGCACCCCATGGCAGCTCGCAATGGCAACTCCAAGATCTGGCACCCACAGACATACATGCAGACAATGCACATAAAAATAAAAAGAAATAAATGGGGGCTGGAGAAATGGCTCAGAGGTTAAGAGGACTGTCAGTTTTTCCTTAGTTCAAGTCCCAGTAACCACATGGTGCCTCACAGGCGTCTCTACTGAGATCATGTGCCCTCTTCTGGCATGCAGGTAGAATACTAAATAAATAAATCGATCTCTAAAAAATAAAATAAATGACTTAAAAATATGCAGTTCGGTGGTTACTACTTTTTGCTTTTCTTTTTAGAGCTTGTAATGTTTTCCCTTTATTTCTAATTGCTTTATACACTCTTGTTAGAAGGCGTGTGTGTGTGTGTGTGTGTGTGTGTGTGTGTGTGTGTGTGTGTGTGTGTGTGTTCATGAATACGGATGTGCCCAGAGAGTCCAGAAGAAGGTGTCAGAGCCTTTGGTGGGGGGGGGGGCAGCTGCAGATACAGCAGCAAACACCCTAAGCCCCTGGATACTACTTTTTGTCTGTTACTTATGGTGTAAATATCTCCACATTGTATATCTGTAATAAATCAAGTTCCTATATAATGTTTGGACCTGGGGATTTTCAAAACCATTTCCAAATACACTCTTGCTGGAGTTTCTCTCTCCCCTTACATTTTACTGTGAGCAAGAAGAAACCAACTTCAGCCAGAGTCCCTAGTTCCTTGGTGTGCTAACTAGTTCCATGTCAACTTGACATAAATTAGTGTCACTGGAGAGGAGGGCACCTCAGCTGAGAAAATGCCTCCGTAAGATTGGGCTGGAGGCAAGCCTGCAGGGCATTTTCTTAGTGACTGATGGGGGAGGGCCCAGCTGTTTGTGGGTGGTGCCACTCCTGGGCTGGCAGTCCTTGGTTCTATAAGAAAGCAGACTGAGCCAGTAAGCAGCCCCTGACTCCCACCCCCACCCCGACTCCTGTCCCCCAAGCCCCGAACCCCAACCCCCGAACCCCATGGCTTCTGCATCAGCTCCTGCCTCCAGGTTCCTGCCCCGACTTCCTTCAGTGATGGACTGTGATATGGAAGCGTAAGCCAAATAAACCCTTTCTTCCTGAAATTGCTTTTGGTTCTGGTGTTCCATGGCAGCAATTGTAGTCCTAGCTAAACCACTCGGGTACAGTAGTCTCTGCAGTGCGACAGAGAACAGTGCGGTTCGGCAGCCCGGCCCTGCATGACATCACAGTACTCGAGGTTTCTAATAACATCCTCACTTCTCTTGGAAGTTGCTGCCCAGTCTCTCCTTCACGAACATGCTTCTGTTTCGTTGAGCGAGGTGTTTGGCTCCCACAAAGTGATTACTGGGGAGGAGGGGGGGGGGGTCCTGACATGGTTATGACGTGAGCCAGGCAGCTTCCTTCCAGAAACCTAAATTCCAGGTGCTTACCAGACCTGCGCTGCGCTTTGCTTACCTAAAGCAGAAGAAGGACAGCTTTCGTGTATAGCTGAGAAGTGGATCCTGGTGTGTGACTGCTTGCTGTTATGCTCTCGACGGGCCATTTGCTTTGGAGGTACATAAAAATACACAAGTCAGAGGCAGTGATGTTGTGTTCTACTGGAGGGGAGGGTAAGACAGGATGGTGGCTGGAGAGCCGGCTGGCGTCTCTTCCAAAGGACCGGGGTTTGATTCCCCAGCACCCACGTGGCAAATCACAACCATCTACACCAGCAGTTCCAGGGGATCTGAAGCCGCCTTCTGGCCTCAGACACTAGGCACACATGAAGTGCACGGGAATACGTGCAAGCAAAACACAAACATAAAACAAAAGTAAAGACTACATTTTTTCTTTTTTCTTTTTTTTTTAAGGATAGGAGGATGGGAACACTGGAGTCTGGGGAGAGAGAGAGAGATTCCCAAGTATCTTTTGCACATAGGTTATTTGATTATTGGCAGTTTTGGTATCTAATAGGAATGTTGGGGTCTTACCAAGATGATTTACAAATTCAGTCTCCCAGATACTGGCGTGTGGCTTTGGATTCAGACAGCCTGACAGAGCAAGGCAGAGGCTCCTCAGCCTATGGCTTCGGGCAGGTGACTTCTCTCCAAGCTCCCCCATCAGAAAAATGATGGTCAAGCCGGGTGTGGTGGCGCACGCATTTAATCCCAGCACTCGGGAGGCAGAGGCAGGCGGATCTCTGTGAGTTCGAGGCCAGCCTGGTCTACAAAGTGAGTCCAGGATAGACAAGGCTTACACAGAGACCCTGTCTTGAAAACCAAAAAGAAAAACAGATGATGGTCAGTTAGTAGGAGTTACCACTTGCTTTGTATTGAGAATCAGGCACACAAGTGTTAGTTAATCTTTAGCTTTTTCTTGGGAGCTTTAAACAGAAGTTCTGCCCTTCAAGGAGTTTTAAAATGAGCAAATGCAGGACAAGAAGACAAGGTGCCTTTCTGTTACCGTGGACCTGGACCACCACAGCTCCAAGCATCCTTGATATTGGACTCTAATTTTGAGTAAGAAGCAGGCTGGAGCCCGCTAGGGCCGGCCGGAGGCGGTGTCACTGCTTGGATTCCTGACACACAGGGTGGGGCGACCTAGCGCAGACCCCGCCTCCAGTGCTAGGACCGCCCCGTTGCCTCCCCCTCTGCGTCCCTAGTAGGCACAGTCTCACTGGTGAGGAGATGGCCTCAGAAGCCCAAGCCATGGGTATTCGAGCCGCCGGGGCCGCAGGCTATGGGGCACAGCCGGCGCTGGCTCTGCTGCTGCTGCTGCTGCTGGGGCCATGGCTGCCCGCAGTGGTCTCCAGGGCTCCGCCGCTCTTCAATATCAGTCTAGACGCGGCTCCGGAGCAGCGCTGGGTACCGATGCTGCAGCACTACGACCCGGACTTCTTGCGTGCCACAGTGGCGCAGATCATCGGGTGAGCCTCAGATCCGGTGAACTCGCAGCCGGGCTCCGCTTCTCCCCTGGGTACCACACCCTTGCCCTCTCACCCCCGCCCTCCATTCCTCTCCATTGCAGTGCCCAGCGGGTGGCTCTAACAGCGCGGCCCGCCCTGCGCTCAAGTTCGGAGGTCTCCGGTGGCACGTGCGTCTTCCGGACGTTTTCCGGGTCAGGGTGACGCACAAGGTGTCACCCAGTAGGCTAAACTGCGGAGTAGGGCATACAGTCCCCGAACTATCCTACTCTGGCCCAGTCTGGTTGGCCTTCCTCACCAGGATGCTTGGCACTGGAAGAATAGGAGAGTGCTCTACCATTGGGTGTATCTCAGCCCTTGTAATTTTCATTTTGAAAGTCTCACAGAGTGTTTGACCATGCTTCAATGAGTATATGGACAACACAAGTTGGACTTGGTAGTTTGTTGTTTGTGTGGGGGTGGGGTAAGGGTAGGGGCATGGACCCGGGAGGAATGGAAGGGTGGACCCGAAAGAAATGGGAAGCTAATGTGATCTGGCTACATTGTATGTAACAACCAAATAATTAATAAAAAATATTGTGTTGGAGGCTGGAGAGATAGCTCAGCCGTTAAAGGCCAGGCTCACAACTAAACATATATCATGTCGGGAGAAAGAAAAAACAAAGCAAAACAAAACAAAAAACAAGCCAGATGGTGGTTATGTATGCCTTTAATGCCAGCACTCAAAGGCAGAGGCAGGCGGATCTCTGTGGGTTCGAGGCCAGTCTGGTCTATAAAAGAGAGTCCAGGACAGCCAAGGCTACACAGAGAAACCCTGTCTCGAAAAACAAAACAACAGGGGGAAAATAAAAAAAAAAAAGAATCTCGCTACTTAGCTTCAGCTGGCCTTACTTAAAACTCTCCTGCGTTAGCCTCCTGAGTAGCTGGGAGTTTTGGGCCCTGCACTATGGGACCCGGGACCCGGCTTATTCTCTCGAGTTTGGACACTGGGAACAGAGCAGAACAGCAGGGTGCTTCCATTCTGGAAAAAAATCTAGACTCTTAACGTTCCTTTCCCCTAGTCTACGTGCATTTGTATCCTCCGTGCCCTGAGTGAAAGGAACAAGCTTCGTGCTTTGTCGTTTGTAGCGACAGGGTTCCCCAGTGGGTATTCGCGATGATCAGAGAGGTGGTGTCGAAGGTGGAGAGCTTCCTGCCCCAGCCCTTCACTGACGAGATCCACGGCATGTGCAACTTCCTCAACGTCAGCCTGGCCGAGGGTATCTTGGTCAACCTGGCCTATGAGGCCTCCGCGTAAGTGCCCCATGCTGGCCAGGGTGGATTAAAATGTATGAACCGTTGGAGACTCCTGTGACCCACGGTGACTGGCGGGAGGTATGTTTCTTGTGAGATAAAACAAGACAATGACTGCAGTTTGGAAACTCCCTGGAGGAATCAAAGCAGCGTGCATCTGGTGGGCTTCCAGAAGGAAGCAGCCGCTCTACTCGAAGCTTGCTTTTATCTTGTCACCAATCTAGGTGGCACCCCACTTTCCAAACTGCTCAAGAACTGGGGAGGTGACATGTGGGTAAGAGTGCCTGCTGCAGATAAGAGTGGACCTGAGTTCAGATCCCTGCCTGGGTATGGCTCAAAGTGCCTTAAACCAATCACTGGGGCGGGAGGAGAGAGGAGGATCATGGGAACTTGCTGTTTCAAGTTCATTGGGAGAGCCTCTCCAAAAAGTAAAGAGGAAGGCCCCCAGATAGCTTGGTGGGTAAAAGTGCTTATTCAGGGTGAGCACCTGAGCTCAGTACTTGAGACACGTGGTAGAAAGAGAGACTGGACTCCTCCTGTTTGTCCCCAGACCTGCAGAAGCACCCTGTGGCACATGCTCACTCCTGTGGTTTTAAATGAAAATCCCAAATGATTCTATTTTACCAATAAAGACTCAGGAGCCAGATGCTGGGGTGGAGACCTGCTAGCTCAGAGAAGCAGAGAAAGTACCCAGCTGACCTTCCTGCTTAGCTCATGTCCCAGAAGGAAAAAGGCCCAAAAGGCGCATTAGCTCAGCTGACAGCCCAGGAGGAAAAGGCCAAAAAGCCCAAGGCCAAAGGCTTGCTAGCTCAAAGCTCAAAAAGCCCAAGGCCAAAGGCCAAGGAACTGAAGAACTAAAGAGCTAAAAGTTCCTTCTACTTCTATGCGCTGTCTTTTTCTTTCTTTTTTTTTTTTTTTAAGATTTATTTGTTTATTATGTATGCAGTGTTTTTAACCTGCCTGTCCCCTGTACACCAGCAGAAGGCACCAGATTTCATTCGATATGGTTGTGAGCCATCATGTGGTTGCTGGGAATTGAACTCTGGACCTCTGGAGGAACAGACAGTGCTCTTAACCTCTGAGCCATCTCCCCAGACCCCTATGTGCTGTCTTAAACACCCTTCAACTCAAAGTCCCTCCTATTCTTTCACTTGTTTTTTGTTTTGTTTTGTTTTGTGGTTTTTAATTTTTTTTTTAATTTTAATTTTTTGTTTTTTTGAGACAGGGTTTCTCAGTATACCCTTTGCTGTCCTGGACTCGCTTTGTAGACCAGGCTGGCCTTGAACTCACAGCGATACACCTGCCTGTGCCTCCTGAGTGCTGGGGTTAAAGGCATGCACCACCACCACCCAGCTAACTTGTTTAACTAACACACACCTTTAATCCAAGATCTTTCTGAACACAGGATTTAATAAAGCTTAACCCTAGGCCAAGAGGTGGAGCAAGAAACTAGCTGACAGGGATTAAAGCCCTGTGGGGAAAGTGGTATTTTCAGTTTTGTGATGTGAAAGCCAAGCCTTAGAGGGGACACTTGCTGGCTGTCCTGTAACTAGTGAGTTCCAAGGCCACTCCTGAAGCCCAGAGTACCTCTCCCAAAGCAGAAGGCATGTCCTTGTCCCCTGTGCTCCTGCAGGAGAGGTCACATTGAAAGATGGAAATGTTGGTGCTTGCCTTTGACCCTGGCACTTGGGATGAAGAGGCAGGAGGCTCTCTGAGTTTAAGGCAAGTCTGGTCTGTGTGGTGAGTCCTAGGACATGCCCAAAACAGATCTGGCAACTGTGGTCACCTTGCCACAATTTAGAAAATATCAACTTTGACAGTGGTTCTGCAAAACTTTACCTGGGTCTCCAACCCTATGTGACCCTCTGAGGTCACAAAAAACCTTAGGAGTTGAAACCTCACCAAACTTCTTTAAACAAACCAGTGAGGTAAAATTTGTTTTTTCATTTTTTTCCTAATTATAAAGGCAATATTGAAGCATTACAGAAAATCAGTAGTATAGAAAGTTTGTTTAAAAGATTTATTTATTCATTTATTTGCTTAGTTTGTGACAGGGTTGCCTTGTCTGGTCTGGAACTGTCTATGCACACCAGGCTGGCCTCAACCTCATAGAGATCTACCTGCCTCTGCGGAGCTGAATTCTGAGTTTAAAGACTTCTGTCACTATGCCTAGTCTGGAGTCCTTTTTAATTTTAACTAGGTGTGTGTGTGTGTGTGTGTGTGTGTGTGTGTGTGTGTGTGTGTTTGTGTGTGTTTGCCCTAACAGTGCATAATGGGGAGAGGGCAGCTTGGACTATCTAATTGGGTTATCTAATGCCATGTTAATAGGTAACGTACCAACAGGCAGAGGGATGAGTAGAATTCCAGAAATCTAGCTGTGCTTGCATACACGCAGGTCATGGGGGAAGATGAAACTTTCTTTGGAACATCAGTAGCAGCATTGGGTGGGCCGACGGCGGGGTCTAGATGCAGTGTGTCCTGTTGTTATTTCCAGCTGGAATTGTAGTTCCGTATTGTTGTATGAGAGCATATTGACAGCATTTATGTCAGCATGAGCAAGAAAACCAGAGGCAGCCGGGCGTGGTGGCACAGGCCTTTAATCCCAGCACTCGGGAGGCAGAGGCAGGTGGATCACTGTGAGTTCGAGGCCAGCCTGGTCTACAAAGCAAGTCCAGGACGGCCAAGGCTACACAGAGAAACTCTGTCTCGAAAAACCAAAAAAAAAAAAAAGAAAGAAAGAAAGAAAACCAGAGGCTTTGTGGGTTGGCTTTAGACACAGAAACCTCGCTGTCTTCGTTTCTGCTGCCTTCATTCACGTTGGGCTTTTCCCTTTGCTCAGATTCTGCACGAGTATTGTGGCCCAAGACTCCCAAGGCCACATTTACCACGGCCGGAACCTAGACTACTCTTTTGGAAATGCCTTACGAAAGGTGACGGTGGACGTGCAGTTCATAAAGAATGGACAGGTACAGCCATGCGTGCAAGATGCAGACATCAGGGGGGCAGGTACAGCTGTACACGCAAGATGCAGACATCCGGGGGCAGGTATAGCCGTGCACGCAAGATGCAGACATCAGGGGGCGGGTACAGCCATGCGCACAAGATGCAGGGACCAGGAGGGCTTCTCATCTGGGATAGGAGCCATTTACATGGCCAGCTAACTTAGGCACTTCTCCCTGTAAGAACCAAACACCACAGTGCGTGCAAGCCCCCCCCTCCCCATTAAAAACAATCCCCTAAACCACGCCCTTCCTAGGAAAAACAAAACCAAGAGAGGTTTATTATCAATTATGGCCAAGGAAAAGAGTCAGTTGTTGTTGGGGGGTGGGGCACATGGACTTAAAGAGGACAGTTCCTTTAGGCACATGGCGAGGAGGTGCTTCTGAAGCAGAGAAGGCTGCACAGTGGCGAGGGACACCCAGCTTTAAGGGTGGGGTATTCCTGGGGTTACACTGTACCTCTCTCATTTGCATGGAGAATTACTCAGTCCTGTTCTTCAGGCCTAGCACAAAGACATTTGCTTCTCTGAAATGGCTGTCGTGATTAAATGAAGTCCTCTGCGTAAAGCACACCGTAGGTCTGGATAAACAGTGGCAAAACCCCAGAGCTGCCGTGATTAGGAACACAGGACCTGGGTTCAGTTCCCAGCACCTACATGGCACCTGGAAGCCATCCATAAGTCCAGTGTCAGGGGATTTGTCACCCTCTTTCGACCTCCACAGCATCAGGCAATCATGTGGTGCATATAAGCTAGTATTCCTATTGTCGCATGACTAGAAACGTCTAGAGAATAGCAGTAACCAATGCTGCTGGTATAATATACATAGTGTGGGGGCTGGAGAGATGGCTCAGAGGTTAAGAGCACTGGATGTTCTTCCAAAGGTTCTGAGTTCAACTCCCACATGGTGGCTCACAATTATCTATAATGAGATCTGGTGTCCTCTTCTGGCATGCAGGCACACATGCAGGCAGAATACTGTATAAACAATAAATAAATAAAATCTTAAAATATATATTTATGTACACACACATATATGTATATATACATACCATGTGCTATTGCTATGCAACAGAAAAGAGCATGGGAAATCAGGTTTTGACTTTAAGGACAAGGATTATACTCTCTTTGATCTTTGCATTTTTGTGGTTGATTCAGAAATAATAGAAACATGTTTACAGAGTATCAGATGTTGGCCATTTGATAGAGAAAACCTTTCTCTCATAAAAGATTCAAACAATGCAGGAATATTTAATGACAGTTTCTCCTTTCTCAATTTTGTTCACTTACTTTGACATCAACAGCTTTTTTGTTTACTTCAAAAGCACAATTTTAAGTGGCCGCAGTGATAAATATGAATACACAATCAATGGTTTTTGGGGGTTTTGTTTTGTTTTGTTTCTCATTCGTTTTGTCTGGTTTGCTTTGGTTTTTTGGGATAAGGTTTTACTCACAGGGAGGTACCTGCTTCTGCCTCCCAAGTGCTGGGAGTATGGGCGAGCACCACTGCTGCCAGGCTTCCTAATCAATTCATAGAGGAAATCTGCTAAACTACATTACCAAGTGATGGGGGGGGGGGTGCGCAGTATTTTAATTCTTTACTTGGTGCTTCCCTATGGCCTATAACCTTCTCAGAGTCCAGGAACTAAGTGCCGTGTACATGAGGTGTGCGGTGGCTTTGCCTCACTAGCTCCGGCTTCTGCTGGGGCTCCCACAGGAGTCGTCTGAGTGGTGGCAGTCCCCAAAGCAGCCAGCTCTCACCTGCCTGTTGTTTTTCTACACCCGGATAAGGAAGTGCTTTTGCTAAATTCAGAGCAGGCTCTACAGGGCTGGGGCCATGGCTTGGCAGTTACATGCCAGGCCTATGAGAGAGACCTGTGTGCCCCAAATCACATAGGTGGTAGAGATAGTACAGCCTCCATGTACTCAAATGTGGCTTTGCGCTCCTAACTTTGTTTCTGTCTCCTTGGGAATGAGGCTGTGTCCCCTCAGGACTGAAGGCGTACCGTGTGGGTCTGGTGGCAGGAGAATCGCAGGCTTTTTGTTTTTGTTTTGTTTTATTATTTTGTTTTTCCTCCCGTATGATTGTATTTTAAAGAAGCTTTATTTATTTATTTATTTATTTTTATTTCTTTAGGGTTGGTTTTTTTTTTTTCTTTTTCAGTTGTTTCTTTGTAACTCAAGTACCAGGTAATGACCTTCAGTACCAGGCTCTGTTTATTCAAGGAAGAATTTAGAAGAGTGCACCGTTTGTACTGTTCATAAAGGCTAGCAAATATTTTTATATTCTAGAAGTTAAATAAACCTAGGTTAGTATTTTTATTTTCAAAACAATATTAAAGTTAGGTGCAGTGGCACACGCCTTTAATCCCAGCACACAGGAGGCAGAGGCAGGTCGATCTCTGTGAGATCCAGGACTGTCTGGTCTACATAGTGATTTTCTGGTACTGAAGGTCATTGTCAGTATTGAAGGTCATTGCCGGTACTGGAGGTCATTGCCAGTGGTACCGTCCAACCACTGTGGCTTGTGACTTGGTTTACAGAGATGAGTGTAGGGTTACATGGAAGCTGGATGTAAGATGAGTTTTAAAGCATTTAAACTTTAAAGTGGCATTTCACCTATTGCCCTTAATTCCACAGAGCTTATTTGCAGAGAATTTGTCTCTTGTCATGAGTGGGAAACAAGTTTCCAATCAGACTACATTTGCTACCTTCAGGATGGAAGTCTTTTGGGGGAATAGCATTCCATAGACACATAGGATGCAAAGGGTTAGAAATAAGCAGTTAGGCTGAAATACAACCTACTCATAGTTCAATCTCACACCTTTAAATTTTTTTAGTAGTCAGACTTAGCAGCAAGTTTGGTAACCCCCATGACTCCTCCTGCAGAGTGACACCATGGGTGGTGTTGTAAGGCATCTGTAACCATCGGCACTCGTGTGCAAGGACCAGCACGTCCTCTGATAAAGTCACAGACACTGCCATTACTTCTTGTCTTACCAAGCACCTTTACTAAAAAGCAGTTTGGAGAGCTGGGCGTGGTGGCACACGCCTTTAATCCCTGCACTCGGAAGCCAGAGGCAGGCGGAGCTCTGATTTTTGAAGCCAGCATGGTCTACAGTGTGAGTTCCAGCCAGGGCTATAGAGAAACCCTGCCTCAAAACAACAACAACAACAACAACAACAACACATACACACACACACACACACACACACACACACACACACACCAAAAACAAAACAACCAAAAAGCAGTTTGGTTCTAGTTAGAGGTTAGGAAGAGGAAGGCTGTATTCCACCCCCCCAACCCCACCCATCCATTCCATTTGCTAAATTCTATTCATGGACCCCTCCCCCACCAAAGCTGAGCTCTTGTTCTAGAATATTGTTCCAGGGTTTTATTCTCTTATGTTGAAACCTCTAAGGGAAAAAAAAAAAAATTCAGGAAGCTGGGTATGGATGTTGGCGTACACTATTAATCCCAGGCAGAGGCAAGCAGATCTCTGTGAGTTCGAGGCCAGCCAGGTCTACATAGTGAGGCCCTGACTCAACAAGCAAACTAACAAAAAATGCAGGAATGTGTAGGGCAATTAAGTGATTTCAGTGTGTATTCTGTTGGATGGTAAAGTGAAATTTTTTCTTTTTTCTTTTTTTTTTTTTTGTTTCAGATTGCATTCACAGGCACTACTTTTGTTGGCTATGTAGGACTGTGGACAGGTCAGAGTCCTCACAAGTTTACAATTTCTGGTGATGAACGAGGTAATTCAAACTCCTGAGCATTCTAAAATGCAGCCCTTGTTGGGGTCTTCTATGTGTTTCCTTCACTCACTCAACCAGTATGTGGAAGGAACCTTCCAGCACCAGGGACTCCAGTCATCCTGGGGAGACAGAGCATAGCCCTGTGAGCAGTGAGGGTGGCCTCAGGCGGGGATCAGAACTCCAAAGGGAGGCGTGAAGGAAGATCTGGTGGGAGGTTCAGAGGCATGGGGGCAGGCGGGGAGATGGTGGGGGGAGGGGGGCGTTGTCTTCCTGACCCTTGTGACCCCAGTCTGGGTCTGCATAAACAAGGGAAGATCATCTCAGTGGTCTGACAGCACAGGCAAAGACTGTAGCTATCACTATTGCTACCTCCCAGAAATGAGACAAAGTCTGTGTAGTTATCGCAGGGAGAAAGGACAAGGGGGGATGTGGATGAGGCTGTGGCCATGCACAGAGCCAAGTGCAGGCTCATGTTGAACGGCTGGATTTTCTAAAAACAAATTATTTATTTAACATAAATGAGTGATGTATCTCCATGTATGCCTGAGTGCCAGAAGAGGACATCGGATCCCAGTAGAGCTGGTTGTGAGCCGCCATGTGGTTGCTGGGAATCGAGCTCACAACCTCTGGAAGAGCAGAGGGTGCCCTTAACCGCTGAGCCATCTCTCCAGGCTGAATGGTTGGATTTTTAAGCCATAAGAGAGTTTTAGGCTGGGGCTGGAGAGATGGCTTAGTGTTGAAGAGCACTGACTGCTCTTCCAGAGGTCCTGAGTTCAATTCCCAGCAACCACATGGTGGCTCACAACCATCTATAATGTGATCTGATCATACTGTATACATAATAAATAAAAGCTTAAAGAAAAAGAGAGAGAGGGAGTTTTAGGCTAAAGAATGAACAGATATCACCCTCCCTCCCTCCCTCCCCCTCTCTGTCTCTGTCTCTGTCTTCATATGTGTGTGCATGTGTGTATGTGTATCTCTGTGTGTGTGTGTGTGTGTGTGTGTGTGTGTGTGTGTGTGTGTGTCTTCCTCCCCCTCCTCCCTCCCTTCCTCTCCCTCTTCTTTCTCCCTTCTCTCTCTCTTTCATGCACGCACATATTTGAAGCAGTAGATTCCTCCCGTGTCAGCATCCTACAAGCTGGGATTGCAGAAGCACCGCCATGCCTAGCTTGATTTGTAGTTTTGACCACTACTTTGAATGCTCAATAGAGACTGGCCTATGTTGGGTGAAAATAGATTCAGAAGAGCACTAATGAGCCATCGCGTTCATCCTGAGGTTCACGACCCTGTCCACGGTTGTGAGCCTCTTGGCTTTAACGCGCACACGCTCAAACATTTTCTCACCGGAACGGCAGGCCCTGATCCTAGGGACCATACGTTGATTCAGGCTTGGAAACTGAGGCTACAAGAAGAAGTGACAGCTCATGGATGGAAGAGGCAGTTCTCAGGCTGATCTCCTGGGACCTGCGCCACTTGTTCCGTTTGCTGACAGCTCCTCCATGTCACTGCCCAAACCTCAGGGGGACATTGTCCAGTTCTATATTATGTGGGAATCCCAGAGAGAGAGAGGACATTTCTCAGCTGATGAGCCTGATTGCAGTATGCTGTTATCGCTTCATTTAGATAGGTTTATTCATTCATTCATATATGGATTTCGCATTTTCTCAAACATCAGTCACGAATGAATCGCCATCTCAGCTGGTCTTAGCTAGCATACCCAGCTACCTGAGGTGTTTTTGGTTTTTTTGTTTTGGGGGGTGTGTGTGAGAGAAAGCGGGGGATGAGGGAGAGAGAGGGGTCTGCAGATGTATAAAACAGATCTTGATTCCATCATCTTGAGAATTAAGATGTTTGCTAAAGTGATTATTGGAACATGGACTTAAAGGAACATGACTTAAAGGAACTGAGTTATTATGTAACATACACATTTGATGAAATGCTGCCATATTTAAACTTGCTAAAGATAGGTCCGAAAGGGCTGGAGAGATGGCTCAGCTGATAAAGGCTAGGCTCAAAACCAAAACCCTAAGATAGGTCACAAAGAGTTCACTGTGTTCTTTCTAATCTTTGCTGTGCTGCTTCCCTTGAAAGGAGCAGGATTTAATCTTGCCTGAGAAAACTATCAGTAGGATAGTTATATCTAATATAACCACTATTGCATCAGGTATAAGAGATTCTGTTTTCAAAACCAGAGGGAAGCTAGGCACGGTGGCACACATCTGTACCTGACACCCTGAAGGCTGAGGCAGGAGAGTATCCAGTTGGAAGTCCATCTTGGACCACATAGGAAGATCCTGCCTCAAGAAAATAAAAATAAAAAGAAGCCGGGCATGGTGGCACACGCCTTTAATCCCAGCACTTGGGAGGCAGAGGCAAGCAGATCACCGTGAGTTGAAGGCCAGCCTGGTCTACAAGTGAGTCCAGGACAGCCAAGGCTACACAGAGAAACCTTGTCTCGAAAAACCAAAAAATAATAATATTAATAGTAATAATAAATAATAAAATAAAAATAAAGAAATAAAGAGGAAAAAAAGAAAAATCAGTGAATATCCGCATGATTTTATTTATTAGCTATCTGTAGTCACCATATGTATGTATACATTCACTTGTGTATCTGCTGTTTTTATGATTGGTTCACTCTCAGGCTTAGGGCCAGCAAGATGGCACAGCCAGCAAAGGCACTTCTTGTCAAGCCTAATGACCTGGCTAGAGCTTTAGGACCCAGACAGTGGAAGGAGAGAGAACAACCTCCCTCAAGTTGTGATTTCACCTCTATACACCCCCACGTACACCCACAGTAAATACATATATACATTTTAAAGAAGAAATCCAGGCCTTTGAAAGCTGGATATTAGTAAAAATTACCCTTAGTTAACTAAAAATTCCCCTGCATTAGCTTATAATATGGGAAAGAAAACAAATTTTTATGTGAATGGGGGCCAGTGAGATGACTCAGCAGGTAAAGTAGCCAAGTCTGAGGATCTGAGTTCGATCCCCGGGACCCATAGAGTGGAAGAAGAGAACTGAGTCCTGTAGGTTGTTCTGACTCCCATGTGTATGCCGTGACACGGAGTGCCGCCACTCCTAAACACACAACAAAAATAAGTATGGAGGTAAATGTAATAAAAAAAAAAACTGTACTAATTAAAGTTGTTGTTCACTGTGAATGGTGTCTGGACCATGAGCTGACTGATGCCTCTTTGTGCATGCAGATAAAGGCTCGTGGTGGGAGAATATGATCTCCGCGCTCTCTCTGGGACACTCCCCCATCAGCTGGCTCATCCGCAGAGTGAGTAGACTAATGCTGAGCCCGCGTCGCACCCAAGCTCATCTGAACAGAGCGACCATGATGCAGGCCATCGTGCCCTTTAACAAGACTGATTTTTTTCTTCCCCCCTAAGAAGAACAAACATTTTTAGTGTTTTCAAATGCATCTGTCTTTCCACAGTAAACATTAATGATAAGGCTGGACGCTGGTAAACATTTATTAGAAGATTTTAATCAGTACTGTGCTATCGGGATAGGGACAAGAGTCCCGTGTAAACTGGGATAAAAATATCTCCCTTTTCAGCAATATGTACAAGGCTGGGGAAGTCACAATGCCTCGTCAGGGCCTTGTGGCTTCTGTGCCATTGATAGTTCCTTTAGTGACACGAGCTTTTGAATTGTCCTTTCATTTGACCCATTTCCTATGCCCATACTTCTGTGTGTCTTAATAGGACGATGACTGTAGATGTCTTTTCTCTCAGAAAGTGGCTGAGAGTGATGGTGCTTGTGGAGGGGACAGGAGATTCATGCTGCAGGGTGTTCTTGGCAGGTCAGTTTAGCGAGGGAACACAAACGGAAGTGGGGAGTTGGAGACACCCCCTTCATCGCGTGCCTCGGGCCTTTGCGTGTCTTCACAGACTTAGTGTGGCTCTTTGTTCCAATGTTACCATGCCACGGTCCTAAGCCGTTGCCAGTGGAGTCTGTTAACCTGGAACTCAGCTCCACCATCACAGTGTGGCTCCTTTTGTCTCTTGGTCCTTGAGCTCTTGTATTCTTTTTTTTTTTTTTTAGAGATTTATTTATTACATACACAGTGTTCTGCTTGCATGTACACCTGCAGGCCAGAAGAGGGCATCAGATCTCATTACAGATGGTTGTGAGCCACTATGTGGGTTGCTGGGAATTGAACTCAGGACCTCTGGAAGAGCAGACAGTGCTCTTAACAACTGAGCCATCTCTCCAGCCTGAGCTCTTGTACTCTTAAGAAGATGGATTCCTTGTTGGTGGCTTCCATCATTTTTTCACTGTGTCGCCATCACCTGGTGATGTCCTCGTGGTTTTGGGGAAGTTTATTGAGAGCAAGAATGAGGTCCTGGCTCCCCTCCAGCATGTTACTTAGTACAGAGAAGTGTTCCAGAAGTGGCTTTAGGGAGAACAAGTGATTGGGCAGATGCATTCTGTCAGATACCAAGTCTAGGTGAGCCAAGTTGTAGGACTGGCTGACACTTCTGTCCCAGAGAAATCCCTGCTGCTGTCTGCTCTTCTGCTAAAGCCGAGGAGTCTGTCCTCATCATTGTTGTGTTTTCCTCTCAGGAGTCCCCATGACAACAGGATAGAATCAGAGGGATTACAGGTTACAGCCATGGTTTGCTTAGCATAAAGAGACCATGTTGGAAAGCTGCGATATGAGCCTCCTTTCCCTGGATGCTGTGGCCAATACTGGTTTGTCTTTTTGTTCAGACCCTGAGCGAGTCAGAGAACTTTGAAGCAGCTGTTTACACTCTGGCCAAGACTCCCCTCATAGCAGATGTTTATTACATCGTTGGGGGCACATCGCCCCGGGAGGGAGTAGTCATCACCAGGGACCGAGGTGGCCCAGCAGACATTTGGCCTCTTGACCCTTTGAATGGCGCGTGAGTAGAAGTGCCTTCTAGTCATCAAATCATTTTTATTTGCTGAGACAGGAGTCGTTTTTTTACATCTTAATATTTCGTCTAAACATCTCTGGATAAGACAAGTTAATGTACTCTGCTGCAGGTGGTTCCGAGTTGAGACAAATTACGACCATTGGAAGCCTGTACCCAAGAGCGATGACCGAAGGTAGACGCTTTCATTTCATGCCTTGTTTTCACTGTGCTAGCATGGGACTCACTTTAAAGCCTAGGCTGGCCTCAAATTCAGAGTAATCCTCTTGCCTCAGCCTCCTCATACTAGCATTAGAGGCATGAGCCACCACACCAAGCCCTGCAGGTCGACTCGCAATGTTCTTTCATGGTCAGGAGACTGTCCTCTTCCTATAGCAGGAAAAGGAGACACCTACAGGTGCCACCTCCTTCCTCGCCTCTTACCAGGGCCTGGACAAAGTAGAGAGTACAGTGTGTGGAGGAGAGCAGTGGGGGGGACGTCATGGCAGTTGGTGAGAGCTGGATCAGGTTAACCCTGGCCTCAGGGCCAAGGAGCACTGGATTCTATTATGAGCCCCATCAATGACTCTAAGGGTCCACTGGGGCCTTTGCTCGCCTACCTGTCAGGGACAGGGCTAGTGGGCTACTGTTGTAAATCAATTAGTCAATTAATCTGCTGATACAAGGGCTTGCATCTAGTGTGGAACTGCAATGAGTCATTTGGTTACAGGAAAAAGATACAGCTCACCAATCCCTATTGTCCCACACGTTTGGCAATAGTTGATTTTTATAGCAATTGCCCCAGTTCTCTTTAGCACACAGAATGAGAGGGTCTAGCTGAACAAACCCCAATACAGTGGGACCAAGCTGACACAGGAAGCAAGCTTGGGAGCCGGATCTGTTTTGAGGAGAACCTGGATCTTGCGCTGGGCCTCTCAAAACGGCACCTGAGGAGGGAGACACAGAATGTCCTGAAGCACCTGGTGACCTTTGACCCTTGTCCTTTACAGAACACCAGCCATCAAAGCCCTAAATGAGACCGGGCAAGCTCATATCAGCCTGGAGGCCCTTTTCCAGGTAACTCTCTGTGTTTACCTTGCCTGGGGTGTAAAATTTCTTTAAAGATTAAGGAAAATGTAGCAGTAAAAGATTCATAAAAGTTCTATACTATTGGAACCGTTTTTTAAAGCCACATGATGTTTTCCAAATTTGGTTCTATATAGAGGTTAGAGCATCTGTCTTCACCTAAGCCTCTCTTCACTTTAAAAGAAAAAAAAAGCATAGCTATAATCTGTGTTCATTATTTTAAAAGAGACAGTACAAGGACAAAAATAATCTATAACAATTATCCTGAGAGCCGGGCGTGGTGGTGCACACTTTTAATCCCAGCACTTGGGAGGCAGAGGCAGGTGGATCGCTGTGAGTTTGAGGCCAGCCTGGTCTACAAAGCGAGTCCAGGACAGCCAAGGCTACACAGAGAAACCTTGTCTCAAAAAACCAAAAACCAACCAAACAAACAATTATCCTAAGACAACTAAAGCGTTAAGTGGCTATATTCTTTATACATATTTTATATACATGCCACACCATACACTAGGAGGTCAGAAGACAGTTTGTGGGGGTTGGTTTTCTCCTTCTGCCATGAGGGTTCAGGGACTGAACTCAGGTCATCAGACCTGTCAGACTTGGCAGCAAGTTCCTTTACCTGCTGAGCCATCTTGCAGGGCCGATGGTTATATATTTTTTTTTCTTATGGTTTTTGGAGACAGAGTTTCTCTGTAGGCTTAGATTTTTTAAAACCTATTTTATTTGGGGCTCCTTAATGCCTCCACCTCCCTTCCAACCTACCAGCCCTGGATAGGAGAGAAAGAAGGGGATGTAGACCCTTTTAGACTCAGTTCCTTGGGATGATTCTACTTTTCGTCATCAGGATTCCCCAAGTCCAGTTAGACAGCAAAGAGCAGAATGTAGCAGCAGCAGCCTCATCAAAGCATTCTCCAGAGCGTTTCTCTCTAGGAGCATCTTAGAGTGATCTCTCCCCCTCTCTCCCTCTCCCCTCCTCTCTCTCTCTCTCTCTCTCTCTCTCTCTCTCTCTCCCTCCCTCTCTCTCTCTCTCTCTCTCTCCCTCCCTCCCCCCCCTCTCTCTTCCTCCCTCCATCCTCCCACCCCCACCCCTGCCTCTCTCTCAGCGTCTGTTTCTATCTTCTCAGAGTCCGCACATGGATGTTTTCCAGCTGGTAAAGACCACCCCCCCCCACGAGGCAGCTCCCAGCTGACAAAGATCGCAGGCCCTCTCACTAGGCTGTTATCGGCTGTGGATAAACTAAAGGCAGTTTCACATCCCACACCTGAGATCGAAATAAAAAACATGTTTACATAAAATAACTAAAACTTCCACTGCATTTCTCTGTGTAGCCCTGGCTGTCCTGGACTGACTTTGTAGACCAGGCTGGCCTCGAACTCATTGAGATCCACCTGCCTCTGCCTCCTACATGCTGGGAATACAGGCGTGCGCCACTGCGCCCAGCTCAGTGGTTATATTCTTATATGTACTCTACATGTATTTCTTCTATCTTCTAGTATTTTCAGAATATGATTTTTTTTTCCTTTGCAGGTTTTATCCGTGTTTCCTGTTTATAGCAAGTAAGTCACATACATGCTCAGCACATCTCTTCATTTTTCCCTAGGAAAAGATGTTACTGTGGCTAGGTAACCTGAGTTTCTGGGCAAAAGCCCTGACACTAGCAGCCTCCAAAAGCTATCCCAGCTCCCCTTCATCCATTCTATGTGCCAGTTAAAGAGATGCATGCTGGGTGGGGGAAGTAGGGTTGGGGCATGGGGCGGGGCCAGTGCCCGAGGAGCAGTCAGGAGGGTTTCAACCAGCATGCTGGGAAGAGAAACAAATAAAGGGTTCAGTGAGTCTGAGCTGGTCTTCAGGGTGCTGGAGGGTGGTTAGGCTTAAGTGGAGGAAGAATTGTTAGGTCCTCCTGGTAAGGGCATGGTCTAGATGCTCGCTGTGCCTAGTCTGGTTCTGCAGGAGGCTCTGAAGATGCCCTTACCTCTTGAGGGGACAGGCAGGTCCTTGGGAGATGATCCCCTGCCAGGTGTAGCCCAGCTATGTCAGACTTTGACTTGGGGGTGGGGATGGTCCATCCTGCCAGGCCACCTTGTTCCTGGAACCCAAGTTGACCGGGAGGTTTAGGATGATGACTGGGCAGGTTTAGGCGCGTTTGTGGGGGAACTGGAACAGGGCAGTGTGAAAACTGATCTGAGCTCCAACCGCTCATATCTTAAGCCTTGCAGCAGGTTGGTGTAGTTTTGGTAAGCACCAGTCTCTAGGTAGGCACTCCCTGTCAGGTTAACATGCCTGTGTGCAGAGGGGAGCAGGGATCCAAAGCAAGGGTGACCAATGCAAAAGGAAGGCTGGCTGGGTGCCAGGCTCTAGCCTGTTTCTGGTTACCTTGTTCCAACCTCACACACACACACCCTGGCTTGCCCGGGATCCTGGCTGGAGGCAGCAGTGAGCAAAGCAAAGACCCAGGGGATAGATAGTCTAGTTTGAGGGCAGGGGCCAGTAAACATATCACAACCGGGTGAGAAATTCAAGAAAATCAAGAGGATGGGGTGACCTGGGCAGCGGGAGGAGGAAGGTGATGACATGTGTGCCCCTCAGTCTGCACCAGGACAGTCTTCAAGTGTTCATGAGCTCCCTATTAGAACTAAGCGCTTGCCACCCACTCCCATGGTCCTTCTCTTCCTGCTGACAACTCAATGCTGGTCTTTCTCCTTTTGTGTATTTTTTTAAAATATTATTTTTATTTTTAAAAATATTGTTAGTGAGCCGGGTGGTGGCGATGCATGCCTTTAATTCCAGCACTTGGGAGGCAGAGGCAGGCAGATCACTGTGAGTTCAAGGCCAGCCTGGTCTACAAAGCGAGTGCAGGACAGTCAAGGCTACACAGAGAAACTCTGTCTCAGAAAAAAAAAATATTGTTAGTGGGGAGGTGGTGGCACAGGCCTTGGGAGGCATAGTCAGGTGGGTCTCTGTGACTTCAAGGCCAGCCTGGTCTTGAGAGTGAGTTCCAAGACAGCCAGAACTATACATAGAAACCCTGTCTCAAAGCAATACAAAAAATTTAAAATATTACTTTTATATTGTTATTGATATTATTTATTCATCCCTCTTTCAGCCTGTGGTCTTGATTGTGGCAGTCGGTGAGCTAGGGTTTCTCTAGCCTGGAGCCTGAGATCCCTTTCTCGGGTCCCTTTCACCGTGACAGCAAATAATAGGCAGTGGTCCTGCTAGAGGCAGCCCCACAGATGGGCCGACTGCCGCTCACTACCACGGCATGAAACTGTGAGAAATCAGAATTTCAAAGTCCGACGTGGCTTTCAGTGGTGTTTCGAAAGAGGAGGAAAGCCCACGTGGATCTCTTGCTTTCTGTTTTAAGCACCCTTCCTCTTTGCATACTTATCCTGCATCCCAAGAGATGTGGAAGGGGATCCTCTTAGGGGAGGTGACGCACATGTAAGAATCTGTCTTGTTGTTTCAGCTACACAATTTATACGACTGTGATGAGTGCTGCCGAGCCTGACAGGTACATGACTAGGATCAGAAACCCAAGCTGAAGGTAAGCAGAATAATGAGGCCACCCACGCTGTGAAGAGCTTGACAGTTGGTTGCTGCTTGGGTGGGGCAGCAAGTGCTTCTCACAGACGATGGTGACCTCCCTAAGACGGAAAAGTACATTGTGCTTTCTGACAAGCATTTAGCGTATAATGATCTATCTTTGGGCATCTTGTTTGTTTGTTTGTTTGTTTGTTTTTTGAGTGAGGGTTTCTCTCTGTAGCCTTGGCTGTCCTGGAACTCACTTCGTAGACCAGGCTGGCCTCAAACTCATAGAGATCTGCCTGCCTCTGCCTTCCAGAGTACTGGGATTACAGGCGTGCACCACCATACCCGGCTTCAGCATCTTATTTTATGTATGTATTTACTTATTTATTTATTTATTTATTTATTTTTGGTTTTTTGAGACAGGGTTTCTCTCTGTAGCCTTGGCTGTCCTGGACTCACTTTGTAGACCAGGCTGGCCTCGAACTCACAGTGATCCACCTGCCTCTGCCTCCCAAGTGCTGGGATTAAAGGTGTGCGGCCACCACCACTCAGCAGTATCTCATTTTAAAGAGTTTATATGACACTGAAGTCTCTCAGCGTCTCTGCCCATTGCCCCTTAACAAGCCCTGCTCTCAAGGCTGAGTGTTACCTCCTCTCGTAGGAGAGGCAGATTTAGGAAGACTGGTGTGTCTCCAGAGAAATAGTGAGACCCAGTGTCTTTGATCATCAGAAGGCAGACCCCGAAGGCAAAAGACCCCTACAGAATTTACCTGAAGGCGCCAGCGAGCCCACAGGGAAGGGGAAAGACAGTTCCTTCCTGCGGTCCCTGAACTCCGCCTTTAGGGCAGCACCTGCTACTAGGTCCTAGGTTATGGCTCAGGTCTCTGAATTGTTAAGCCTGGTCTGAAAGTTTGGCCAATCTTTTATCATGGGAATGTAAAAAATAAAAATAAAAAAAAAATGAAATGCATGTACTTTTTCTTCCCTACCAGGTGGCCTATTATCAAGGCGCTGCGTTGAAAAGACTAAGACAGAATATTGTACTGTTTTGTGAGCACTGCGGGCTCTTGCCTCCCTCAGCTCTTCTGCCCTGTGGATGTGGAGGGATCTCTTGGCATGTGTCCGGAGGAAGCGGAGAGTAGTGTTGCATCCTTCCCACTTCCTGATCTTCCTGGATCTTCATTAACAACCCACCCTGGCTTGAACATCCCAGACAACTGGTTTCAGGCTGTATCTGACTAGTCATAAGGTTCCCCCGATTCTGTGTTTATCTTTCCACTTTTCTGCTGAAGACTTGCCTGGGCCTGATGGCTGTCATGTGGACGGCTGTGGACAAGCCCAATAGGAAAGTTTCCCTAAGGCCGGGTGCGGCTCCGTGGCAGCCTGCCTAACAAGTATGAAGCTCTGGATTCCATCTGTAGCACCACTAACTAACTAACCAACTAAGTAAGTAACAAACAATCTCAGTTTTCTCTGAAGAGTGGATATCTCTAGCTTGGCTAGAATTCGCTCAAAGGTATATGTGTCTCACCTTTGATTTTGTGTTTCTGTACAGTGGAAACTCACGTTTTTGTAAGCTTCTAATGTATTTTTATAATGTGGACATTATTTTTTTTTTAAATACTATGTTCTTACTGCTTTTGAAAGTCATATGTCAACCAAATAATTTTCTGTCATTGTTTTATCTTTTGTTAATAAAATGTCAAAAGACGCAATCAGGGAGAATAAAATATTTGCAAGACATTGAGTGTTGTGTTCTACCTGCTTACCCCGAATCTGTTAGCTTCTGATTTTAAATATGGTTTATTGTTTTATATTTCCTACCGGATGCAGGAAAGGGAACTAATGATAGGTTTCTTTACAAATATTCACGGGAGATTTAATACGTATTTAATACACTCTAGCATTTTAAGTTCACTGAAGAGTGATCTGGGGATGTGGACCACCATTACCTCAGCTACATCCTAAGGTGATCCCGCCCATGGGAAAGGAAGGAGGATATTTCAATCGGGTGGGTTTTGCAAACAGAAGAGGCTCAGTGGGGCAGCAGGAGGCCCGTTGGGCAGCTCCCTCCCATGGAGCAGCTTGAGCGGCTGGCAGCCTGCAGCTGGCCCCTGTGGGGTCAGCACTCTCTGTTTCTGGGTTAAGGAGCTCAGGCTTCCAGGGCTGGCTTGGGGAATGTAGCTTCTAATCCTGAAGAGTAAGAAGATTTAGGACCAGGGTGCGGGGTATCCCCATACTGCCACCGGAGTGACATGTCACACTCTGCAGACTTTCCTCCAGTCCCCCCCCCCCCAGGTCTCATTTGACCCAGGTTGCTGCCCAGGGCTTGAAGGTGGACATTGTGAGTGTCACGTGGCGCTTGAAATGCACTGCCAGGGGTGTGGCTATCATCCTGCTCTCTGAGTCCACAGCATCAGACAACGAAGGGGAGGGGGAGGGGTTGCCATTTGTTTGGACCCGAAGCCCATTCAGCCAATTCCATCCATCAACCCTGATGACAAGGTGATGGCCATGGGTTAGGTGCCTGCCTCCTCCTGCCTTTGAGTCAGCAAAGCTTCAAGAAGGTATGCCAGAGATTCCTGGCCTTTGGCACATACGTAGATGAGACCATGAAGTGAACAAATGAACTAAATGTGGGAGGAAAAAGGTTTCATCATGGACAATAGAGACAGAAGTAGAGCTCCTTCCATCTCCCACAGAGCCCCAAGAGTTCCCTGGCCCCTAGGGACCTCCATCCAGGCCAAAGCAGGATGTGTGGCCTCCATGAAGGGAAGCCAGGCTACCCAGAGTTGGATACTGAGTAAAGTACATTTCTAACATAGATATCAAAGGGTTAATAGAGGCGCTTGGGGAAACAGCAAGGCACACCCAAGCAAGGCTGTGGCATTCTGGATGCCAGTCAAACTTAAGTGTCTTTTTACAGTGGGTTTATATAGGATTTTAGTTGTTTTCCTGTGGCATCTCTAAGGGTTGCTAAGAATACCCCCTAGGAGCCAGGCGTGGTAGTGCATGCCTTTAATCCCAGCACTCGGGAGGCAGAGACAGGTGGATCGCTGTGAGTTCGAGGCCAGCCTGGTCTACAAAGCGAGTCCAGGACAGCCAAGGCTACATAGAGAAACACTGTCTCAAAAAAACAAACAAACAAAAAGAATCCCCCCTAGGAGATGGGCAGACATTAAAGAACACTTTAGATTTATTTATTTTACTTTACATTTATAGGTGTTTTGCCTATGTGCATGTGTATATCCCCTGTGCATGCCTGGTGCCTGTGAAGGTTAGGGAAAGGTGTTGAATTCCCTAAAACTGGAGTTATGAATGGTCATGAGCTGCCATGGAGGTGCCTGGAATCGAACCCTGGTCCACTAAAAGAACAAGCAGCCAGGCACGGTGGGCCACGCCTTTAATCCCAGCACTTGAAAGTCAGAGACAGGTAGATCTCTGTGAGTTTGAGGCCACTCTCGTCTACAAAGTGAGTCCAGGAGACCCAGAGCTACAGAGAGAAACCATCTCTTGGAGAAGAAGAAGAAGAAGAAGAAGAAGAAGAAGAAGAAGAAGGAGAAGGAGAAGGAGAAGGAGAAGGAGAAGGAGAAGGAGAAGGAGAAGGAGAAGGAGAAGGAAGTGCTCTTAACCACTGAGCTGTCTCTCCAGCCTCCAACACACACACACACACACACACACACACACACACACACACACACACACACACACTTTTCAACACTACCCAGAGTATAGCTGGTAACAAGACCAAAAATTGAAGAATTTTTCCTTAGTAAAGTAAGTTGAAAGGTGAGTTTGTAAGTGGCACTGTTCAGGAAAGAGCAGACCATGTTCAAGGTTATGTCACTTTGTCTTTACATCAGCAGCTTATTTACCCTTGACCTCTGTGGCCTGAGGACCACAGTGCCTTGTCTTTGTCACCTGCCTAGTCCTTGCACATCATGTCATTTTCTCTGTCTTTCTCCCCTGCTTCCATTTGGTTTGGGGATGAAGGTCAATCAGAAAAAGCCGGTTGCCTCATCAACTCCAAGTCCTATTAAACAACTTCTCTTCCACTCATTAGACAACTCAGTTAGTGAGCAGAGAAAAGTGTAAGGCCTGCCTGCCTTGACTTGTTAAGTCAAGTTCCAGAGACATGGGGAACCTCCCTCACAGAGTGCAACAGTGTGGAAATCACAGGGACGTGCAAAGTTGGATCACAGCAAACCTCAGGTACACAGCTGTCAGTCACTGGTGAAGGGAGGCAGCTCTGTGTGTACGGCAACAGTTTCGCTTTTTTACCTAGCACTGCCTGTTTCAGCTACAAGCACCACCCATCTGTCTCCGCTCTCCGAACTTGAGTAACAGGTAGACACCAGCCACACCTGGCTTTCACCTGGATGCTGATGATCCATGCCCACACCTGGTTTTTAGACCCATGCCCACACCTGGTTTTTAGACCCATGCCCACACCTGGTTTTTAGACCCATGCCCACACCTGGTTTTTAGACCCATGCCCACACCTGGTTTTTAGATCCATGCCCACACCTGGTTTTTAGATCCATGCCCACACCTGGCTTTCACCTGGGTGCTGGTGACCCATGCCCACACCTGGCTTTCACATGGGTGCTGGTGACCCATGCCCACACCTGGCTTTCACCTGGGTGCTGGTGACCCATGCCCACACCTGGCTTTCACCTGGGTGCTGGTGACCCATGCCCACACCTGGCTTTCACCTGGGTGCTGGTGACCCATGCCCACACCTGGCTTTCACCTGGGTGCTGGTGACCCATGCCCACACCTGGCTTTCACCTGGTGCTGGTGACCCTCACTGAAATCTCTCATGCTTCTGCAACAAGCACTTTACCCATGGAGCTATCTCCACAGCCTGTAGTTTTTCTTGAAAATTATTTTATTTTCCGTTTCTGGTGTGTGTGTGTGTGTGTGTATGTGTGTCTATGTGTGTGAATTCTAGAACATTCTCTGCTAGTCTAGATGACTTCACTTTCTGTTGAGGAATCATATATAATAACTAATTTAGTTACAGTTCCCTTTTTTATTTTTTCTTTCCATGTAAAAATTGTGAAACCATATCATATATTCATCATAGTAATAAAGGTTATTAAAAATCTATAAGTTAAAATTTTAAATTCTCCCATTTAATTAGTAACCAGGCTCAATTTTGCTTAGCTTTGGAGGTCAAAACCAACCAGGTGCATTTAAGATGGCCCATATATAGACTAACCCGAGGCTCAAATTGTGTGCGGTAGGGGCTGGAGAGAAGGCTCAGTGGTCAAGGCAGCTCACAACTGTCTGTAACTCCAAGACAGACACCCTCACACAGACATACATTCAGGCAAAAACACCAATGCACATAAAGTTAAAATAAATAAATTATAAAAAAACAAAAACAAAACTCATGTGTGGCAGTACATACCTGTAATCCCTGCGCTCAGGAGGTCAGGGAAGGAGGAGTGTATTCCAGGCTAGGCTGAAACACAGAGATCAAGATCTTCTCAGATCAAAGAAGCAGTCCAGGCGTGGTGGCGCATGCCTTTAATGCCAGCATTTGGGAGGCAGAGGCAGGCAGATTGCTGTGAGTTCGAGGCCAGCCTGGTCTACAAAGTGAGTCCAGGACAGCCAAGGCTACACAGAGAAACCCTGTCTCGGTGGGTGGGGATGGGAAGAAAGGGAGAAGGGAGATGGGATGGGGGAGGGTGGGAAGGCAAGAAGAGGAGAGAGTTGGGGGTTAGAGGCAGGGGAATTCTCTCATTGAGATTCATTTTTCAGTTTAAGAGTGGGATGTACAGCCTGGTCTTCACACACTTGGACTGTTTTATGCAGATGAGCGCAAACTGGGCATGCAGCCCCGCAGCTGGCTTCTCTCGTGTAATGCCTCTTGGGGTCATTTTCAGAGCATCGCACATGGACGTGCCTGGCCCTTTGTCATGTCGCATGGTGCGCCACTGTTTTCATTATGGCATAACATATTCTGTTGGCTCTGCACAGAACTTACTTACAGAACTTTTTGCTGTGTGGGGAGAGGTGTCTGTTGGCTCTGTTTATTAACAATTAAACTTTATTATACAACCCAACTAGCATACACAAGAAGGAAAAAAGGTTAAAGGGACAGAAGAATGAACCTTCCAGTCTCCGTTCCAGGGATAGGTCTTTAGGTGTCTCTCTGACCCACGAGCTGGTCCGGTCCGTTCCTCTCTCTCTGTGCTCTCTCTGCTCGCCTTCTCTCAACCTCTTGTTTTTCTTCTCACCACCTTCCCAGTCACATGCAAAGGGAGGTCTCCTTCTCCCTTCAAGGGTCAATTAGGAAAACAATCGCCACGGTGGGGTTCCCAGGTAGACTTCCTGAATTCCAAGCCCAGGAAGGCTCCAAACAGTCTCTCACAAGGTATTTATGGTGTGCCCCAAGGGTAAAGCCCGCCAAGACTGCTTCCACCTGTGACAAAGCTTAATCTTTCTCACAGGTGTCCTATTAGATTCCCCCCCCCCCGCCCCCCAAGACAGAGTTCCATTACCTAAGTCAGGCTAGCCTCAAACTTGTAGTCCTCCTGAGTGCTGGCATTACAGGCATACACCACCGTGCCCAGCTCTAAACAGCTGAGGTTTGTCATCTGAGGGAACTCTAGTCTGTGCCTTTCGTGACAATGGTAAACCTTTGCAAAGTGTTCTTCGTGTGCATAACCTTGCTCGCCTGATGGCACCCTTGTAATGGCGTTACCAACACAGGGGAGGTCGCGGAGCCCCAAGTGGGGATGTATGCCCTCTGTAGCTCTGGTGATAGCTGGCACCCCTCATCCATCCCTTGTATCCATGGTGACATGATTGGTTACAATTAGATGCGCCACCTGATGGAAGATGCCATTGCCTTCGCCCCCATTCAGCTCAGGAGTGTTATTACTAATCATTCTGGAGTGCTGTTGTATGCCGATCTCCATTGGCTTTTTTTTTTTAATAGCATAGGTTATTTAAGGTCATCACATTCCACCACCCTTTGGGGTTTATTCATTTATAGGTGATAAACTGCTGGAGCACAAAAAGAGAATTTAACCAATTATAATCCTAGAGCAGCAGCCATCCGTGTGTCCTGTTGGTTCACGCTTCTGTGACATAGCATAGATTTGAAAGTAAAAGTTTAAGCTTCCTAGGGGACAAAGGGGACCAATTGAGGGAGAGGAGAGAAATGAAAGAGTAATGGACTGGGAGGTGGCGTGGGATGTGCTCAGTGTGCAGTGTGCAGTGTGTGTTTGTGTGACTGTGCCCTATGTGCCACAGTGCTGTGCTCAGTGTGCAGTGTGTGACAGTGCCCTATGTGGCACAGCGCTGTGCTCAGTGTGCAGTGTGTGTTCGTGTGACAGTGCCCTATGTGGCACAGCGCTGTGCTCAGTGTGCAGTGTGTGTTTGTGTGACAGTGCCCTATGTGTCACAGCGCTGTGCTCAGTGTGCAGTGTGTGTTTGTGTGACAGTGCCCTATGTGGCACAGCGCTGTGCTCAGTGTGCAGTGTGTGTTTGTGTGACAGTGCCCTATGTGGCACAGCGCTGTGCTCAGTGTGCAGTGTGTGTTTGTGTGACTGTGCCCTATGTGGCACAGCGCTGTGCTCAGTGTGCAGTGTGTGACAGTGCCCTATGTGGCACAGCGCTGTGCTCAGTGTGCAGTGTGTGTTCGTGTGACAGTGCCCTATGTGTCACAGCGCTGTGCTCAGTGTGCAGTGTGTGTTCGTGTGACTGTGCCCTATGTGGCACAGCGCTGTGCTCAGTGTACAGTGTGTGTTCGTGTGACAGTGCCCTATGTGGCACAGCGCTGTGCTCAGTGTGCAGTGTGTGTTCGTGTGACTGTGCCCTATGTGGCACAGCGCTGTGCTCAGTGTGCAGTGTGTGTTCGTGTGACTGTGCCCTATGTGGCACAGCGCTGTGCTCAGTGTGCAGTGTGTGTTCGTGTGACTGTGCCCTATGTGGCACAGCGCTGTGCTCAGTGTGCAGTGTGTGTTCGTGTGACAGTGCCCTATGTGGCACAGCGCTGTGCTCAGTGTGCAGTGTGTGTTCCTGTGACTGTGCCCTATGTGGCACAGCGCTGTGCTCAGTGTGCAGTGTGTGTTCGTGTGACTGTGCCCTATGTGGCACAGCGCTGTGCTCAGTGTGCAGTGTGTGTTCGTGTGACAGTGCCCTATGTGTCACAGCGCTGTGCTCAGTGTGCAGTGTGTGTTCGTGTGACTGTGCCCTATGTGGCACAGCGCTGTGCTCAGTGTGCAGTGTGTGTTCGTGTGACTGTGCCCTATGTGGCACAGCGCTGTGCTCAGTGTGCAGTGTGTGTTCGTGTGACTGTGCCCTATGTGGCACAGCGCTGTGCTCAGTGTGCAGTGTGTGTTCGTGTGACTGTGCCCTATGTGTCACAGCGCTGTGCTCAGTGTGCAGTGTGTGTTCGTGTGACTGTGCCCTATGTGGCACAGCGCTGTGCTCAATGAATGTACACAGGGAAAAGCTAGCGAACCTCACAGTGTTTCCAGGAGATGATCTGAGGTCCTTTTGGTTGTATAAAAATGCATATGGTACAAGTTTATTCAATTACTGTGTATTAAATCTGTGCTATGTTTCAAGCACTGTGCTAAACCCTGGGGATGAATTCTTAATCAGCCTTGCTCCGCAGGAGCCCACAGCATGATGGTAGAGAGATAAAATATCAAACAATAGTGTGAGCTTGAGGTAGTTCAAGACTGACTACTTCACTTGAGGTGTATCATGTCTTTGCACATGTAGCACCCTGGGCCCAATCCCTAGCAAAACATACACACACACACACACACACACACACACACACAATTGTAAAAAGTATTATAGAGCCAGGTGTGGTGATGCACGCTTTTAGTCCCAACACTTGGGAGGCAGAGGCAGGTGGATCTCTGATGTCAAGACCAGCCTGGTCTACAAAGCAACTTCCAGGACAGCCAGGGTTTTGGAGAGAAACACTGTCTCAAAAACAACAAGAACAAAAACAAGATGACACTTTGGTGGTGGTATTGTTGTTTGTTTGTTTTTCAAGACAGGGTCTCTCTGTGTAGCCTTGGCTGTCCTGGACTCGCTTTGTAGACCAGGCTGGCCTCGAACTCACAGCGATCCGCTTGCCTCTGCCTCCCGAGTGCTGGGATTAAAGGCATACCACTACTGCCTGGCTCACTTTGGTGTTGTTTAAGCGACTAAACTTGTGGTTTCCTCTGGCAACCTTAAGAAATGAATATGCAGCTAGGCGGTTGGCACTAGCCTCTTATCCCAGCACTCAGGGAGGCAGAGGCAGGCAGATCTCTGTGAGTTCGAGGCACCCCAGTGAAGATGCTAGCACAAAGCCTGGTGTATCGACTGGGGTTTAGGGATAATCTAGAACAGAGGTGTAGACTTGGGAGGTGGCAATGATAGTTGGGCATGTAAGAGCCAATGAAACCACGAAATAGAAGAGGAATGGTTTGAGACTACACCCGTGCATGCACGAATGCACTTATTCACATGCATGCATACACACATGCATGCGTGTACTCATGCATGCACACATGCATGCACTCATCGGCACTTGAGAGATAGAAAGAAACACGCTCCAGAGAGACTGGAGAGGTGAGGGCAAATACAAGAGAGTCCAGCATCTGACACCCCAAGGCACAGAACTGTAACTCAGGTGGGATCTCCAAAGACAGATGGCTTCGCTGTTCTGGCAAGATACTAACTGAAAAGGTGAAAATATTGGAGACACGAGCAGGAAATGTTTTGTTCAGTAATGAGAATGACACAGTTCTGGAAACATCTAAGATGTCAGATACCGGTGGCACAGACCTGTAATCCAAGCTAGTTCAGAGACTAAGACACAGGGTCACAAGATTGAGGCCATCTTGGGATATTTAGCACCTCAAAACAGCCTAAAAGGGGGGTTAGGATGTAGCCCAATTGGTAGAGCATCAGACTAGCATGCATGAGGCCCCAGCACCACGTACAGGCATCGTGGTGCCTGCCTGTCACCCAGCACTCAGATGGCTAGACCAGACGGTCAGAAATTCAAGGCTATCCTCAGTTACACAGTGAGTTTGAGATTAGCCTGGACTACACGAGACCTGTCTAGGAACAAAGCAAAAAGGACCTGTGAATGCGGTTCAGTAGGAGAGCATTTGTCTAGGATATCCCAGGCTCCGCGTTTGTTTAATCCCACTGCTGTAAAACAAATAGTGTCTAGAAGAAAACATGCCATCTGCTCTTGTGAGAAGTCTGCATGAGAGGAGAGCAGCGGTTTGGGAGCAGCTTAAGGATGCTGGAGATTATGGAAAGCAGCTTTGAAACCGTGAAAGCTCCAGCGTGTTTCTAGGCCACGCTGGAAAAGACGAGAGAGTGAAAACGGGAGGGAGAAGGGATGGCAAGTGGAGGGAATTCTCAGGGGATGAACAAACGCCCCGTGCGCCGAGACTACAGAGGAGGGCATGCTCTCCTGGGGCTCACAGACAGTCAGTTCCACCTGAACTGATGCTGTGTACGAATCTCCCTCTGGCCACGCCCCTTCCTTTTGTCAGCCAACCTCCGATCCGCAGGAGCTCTGCACCCCAACCATGGGAAGCAGCTCGTCCACCCAGCACCATTTCGCTTTTCAGAATGCTGAGAAAGGTACGTGCTCTCCTCCGCCAGAGCCAGCGTTGGGACCCCAAAGCCCATGTGCCTCGTAGGGCGGAACTCTCAGGATGAAGCCGAAAGCCATCAATGTGTCCTAAAGCTCTTAGAACTCGGTGGCTCCTTGGCGGTGGCTAGCAGAGAAAGCTCAGCCGACCTCCTGAGTTGATAGAGTTAAAACTGTCGCCAGCAGTTGCTGTTGCCTCAAGGTTTATGCAATCTGCACACAAATCAGTGAGGTGATGTTGGGCAAAGAGGGACGTGAAAAAATCTGGGTAAGGGGAGTCCACCGTATGCCAGGGGCAGCAGGGAGGAAAAACTCATGGGACCGAGTGGTCTAAAGCAGTGGTTCTTGATCTTTCTAATGCTGTTCTTCTTGTGCTGACCCCCAACTGTGAAAAACAATCTCACTGCTTTCATAACTATAGTTTTTGCCACTGTTAGGAATCATAATGTAAACATCTGTGCTTTCTGATGGTCTTGGGTGACCCCTGAGAAAAGGTCTTTTAACCCCCGCCCCCAAAGAGGTGGTGGCCCACAGGTTGAGAACCACTGGTTTAAAGTGACTGTGGAAGAGCTGGGTGGTGGTGGCACACGCCTTTAGTCCCAGGACTGGGGAGGCAGAGGCAAGTGGATCGCTGTGAGTTCAGGGCCAGCCTGGTCTGCAAAGCGAGGCCAGGACAGCCAAGGCTACACAGAGAGACCCTGTCACAAAAAACCAAAACATAATAAATAAATAAATAAATAAATAAATAAATAAATAAATAAATAAATGAAGTATTTATTTCTCAAGTGGAGAATTGAAGGAAGTGGAGCTGTTGAGGTCAGAAAAAGCCAAACCTTGCAGGATTGTGTTTGTTTGTTTGGGGTCTTTTAAACCAGAGGCTCACTGTGGAATGCTGGCGGCCAGCAACGCGGTATGGACCAAACTGGTCTCAAATCTGCCACAACTCTCTTGCCTCTGCCCCCTGGCTCTGGTGCTCTAGGCATGTACCACCACACCCAGCCTTCATTGTAATTATAAACTTTGCTCCGAAGGCATAAAGGGTGAAATAATTCAAAATAAGGAACTTCATAATAATATTTTTATAACTTTGGAACACCCTCCTGGCTTCTGTCAAGAAAGAATTGAAAAGGAGAATAGAAAGAAATCAATTTTTAAAGCTACTAACATCATCGGCGTTAGCTGCTTTTGCGTAGATGTGACCACATACCTGAGAGGACAAATTTAGTATTAGCATTAATATTAGTATTGACAGGGTCTCACTATGTGACCCTGGCTGTCTTGGAACTAGGCTGTCCTCAAACTCACAGAGATCTCCGTGCTTTTGCCTCCCAAGTGCTGGGATTAGAAACATGCGCTACCACACCCCTCAATGTATTTTTTTAAAATGAGAATGTTAAGTGTCTTAGGGTTACTGTTGCTGGGATGAAACACCACGATCAAAGAAACTTGTGGAGGAAAGGGTTCACTCACTCAGATCACACTTCATATCACAGTTTATCATCAAAGGAAGTCAGGACAGGAACTCAAGCCGGGCAAGGACCTGGAGGCGGGAGCTGAAGCCAAGGCCATGGAGGGATGCTGCTCACTGGCTTGCTTCCATGGCTTGCTCGGCCTGCTTTCATTTAGAACACAGGACCACCAGGCCAGGGGTGGTACCACCCACAATAGGCCTAGCCCTTCCCCAGCAATTACTAATTAAGAAAATTAAGCCTGATCTTACAGAGGAATTTTTTTTTTCAACTTGAGGCTCCTTTCTCTGAGGAAGCTAGCTTGTGTCAAGTTGACACAAAGCTGGCCAGGGCAGTAACATATACAAGCTTGGGACGTAAGAAACACTTGTCACCTGTTGTGTGACATAGAGAGAGCACCTGTCCTCCACTGAGTCTAATTCCTTGTCCAGGTGAAGATGCTAAGGTGTAAGACAACGTGCCAAGGCTACATAGTTTGGCAGGACCACTCAAAGGAACCCACTGCCACGGTGTGTAACTCTCTCTCTCTCTCTCTCTCTCTCTCTCTCTCTCTCTCTCTCTCTCTCTCTCTCTCACACACACACACACACACACACACACACACACGCACACACACACGCACATGCACACACACATGCACATGCACACAGGCACTCTTCTTTCCAATTTGCATCTCCTTCCCAGAATCCTCAGACCCAAATTCTACAATGCATATTGTAGACTTTCATTACCCGTGCTTTTGTTTCCAACTATATTGCATAGCCACAATCAACTATGACTTGAAAGTATTGAATGAACAAAAGACAAAAAAACAAAACAACGCCCTCCAAAAAAAAAAAAAAAAAAAACTAGAGGTTTTTTGCAGGGCATGATGGGCTGAGCTCTGTGAGTTTGAGGCCAGTCCAGTCTACAAATCAAGTCCAAGACAGCTAAGGCTACACAGAGACACCCTGTCTCAAAAAACAAAGCAAACAAACAAACCAAAAAGAAGGAAAGCCAGACAGTGGTGAGCAGTTATGTATTTCTGGGAACTGGACCTGGCTCCTCTGCAAAAGCAGCAAGTGCTCTTAACTACTGAGCGTTTCTCAGCCCCACAGTGCTTCATTCCAAGTAATCAATGTTTGTTTAGCAATGGACCAGAACACTAGCACACTGGGGCAGCTACTCAGATATGCCAAAGAGGAACGGGATGGTGTTTCTTTAGGTGAAAAGGTGAATTTTCTTGACCTAATAATGAAAAGAAAAGGCATATATAGTATTCATTACTAGTCCACAGGCAACTGCAAATGTCTCCATTCAGACAGGGCTCAGTGAGATGAAAATATCCATAAATGGAAATCCAATAAACCGCCAGTGGTATAAGTACCATCCGTCATGACAGGAATTTGGAGGTATGGTGGGAAGGCAGTGGAGAAGAAACTTCTGTGACCAGCAGTAAGCTACATGCTTCCTCCTGGCATTCCTGGGTAGTGCTGTCCGCATCATCTTTTCCCCACCTGTACAGTAGGGTGGGGTCTGCATACCGTGTTCCCAGACACCCGCCCCTCATCCCGGGGAGTCCCTTGCTCACAGGCTAGCATCTTCATCCGTGTTACAGCCTTCAAGGCAGCAGCCTTGATCCAGAGATGGTACCGGCGCTACATGGCCCGCCTGGAGATGAGGCGTCGATGTACCTGGAATATCTTCCAGTCTATAGAGTACGCTGGACAGCAGGACCAGGTCAAGGTATGTGGGGACGCCAGCAGGGAAGGGAAGCTACCTGCCAGCCCTGGCAGCGGACCCCGAGCTTGAAGGAACAGCTGACCGCATCGCTCCTGGATTTTCTTTCCCTCGGGTTTGTTTGTTTGTTTGTTTTTGTTTTTTCGAGACAGGGTTTCTTTGTGTAGCCTTGACTGTCCTGGACTCGCTTTGTAGACTGGCCTGGAACTCATAGCAATCCGCCTGCCTCTGCCTTCCGGGTGCTGGGATTAAAGGCATGCGCCACCACGCCGGGCCTTGCCCTCGTTTTTTAAAGCTAGCCTCCGTCTGGTTCTTTCACAGCTCCACGATTTCTTCAGCTACCTCGTGGATCACTTCACTCCCAGCAGCCACCACGAGAGTGAGTATGAGTTGCTATGTGACGGGCTCTCCTGGCTGAATAGCGTAGTGCGGATGTGGGTGGGGCTACCGGAGCGAGTGCTCCTGGGAATCTGGTGAGAGTTCAGGCACTGAGTAGAAAGGCTGGCCAATGGAATGGCAGAGTAACTTTTAGCTGGGTCACCTATAAACATGGACGCAGATGAGAGTTTAAGTGCAAGGAGTTGGTTTACTAAGTGCAGGAAACACTGGAGGTGGGAGGGAAGTGGAGAGGGATGGGGGGAGGGGTGGAGAGAGATGCAGGAAATGGGAGAATAGGTTACTAGCTGCAACCCAGGAAGCCTGGGGAATTATAAACAAGGAACCTCCAGCCACCAGGACCTTAGGGCAACGTGAGCTTGGGAGTCCCTCCCTAGTTGATGGCCTTCTAGAAAGAACCATGAGAGAGTGGCTGGCTCCATAGCTTTCTGGCCTGCCACCCGTAAGTCCCGCGCAGTCCAGGAGGGAAACACTTTGGCCTGGACCTTCAAAGACTAACAGGTGGGGGAGGCTGCAGTGCTGGGAGTGGTCTGAGCTGCTGCGGTGAGCACTGAACAGGGCGGATGGTCTAAAGTCCTTTCCTCCATGGCTTTGCCCCCCCCCCCCCCCCCCCGCTCTTCCTCCTGCCCTCACGGACCTCTGCTGTTTCTGGACTTTTCTCTGAGCAAATCCTTTTGATTTCTAAAACAATATTTATTTTAAATCATGGGTTAAAGTGTGTGTGCACATGTGAGTGCACGTGTCTGAGGAGGCCAGAAGAGGGCGTCAGATCCCCCTGGAGCAGGAGCTAGAGGTCATTGTGAGACACCAGATGTGGGTGTTGGGAATCTAACTCTGCTCCTCTGGAAGAGCAGCAAGCACTCCTAACAACGGAGCAGTTATATCCTCATCACCTAGTCCTGGTGATTTTTTTTTAAATTAAATGTAGACTTATCTAAAGATTGTGCTGACAGAGAAATATAACCTTCTCAGCTCAGTTTCCCTGTCATAGCCTGGGTTGGAGCCAGTGTCTGCCCCAGACTGGCAGGGTCTCACAGCATTAACAGTCCCTCGAGGTCTGTTCCTAAGCTGGCCTGTTTTCGGCCTCTCTGTCTGAACTAGGAGACTTCCTGAACCGCATGTTCACTGAGGAGAGATTCACCCAGGACGTGGAGGCAGAGGAGGGCGGCGACTATGAATCCATAGAGGTGCCGCACAGCTACACGGGGCCACACCTCTCCTTCCCCCTTCTTCCTGACCACGCCACTGCCCTAGTGGAAGCTTTCAGGCTGAGACAAGTAAGCTTACGTGGGAACGTGGGGGCCCTAACCAACTTGGATTCATGAGTAAAGGCAGCCCAAACCAGTCCCGGAAGTGTAGCCAGGCTCCTGTGGTCCGTCAGCCGGCCTCTAAGATGGAAACCTTCCCTGTTTGGGTCATTCATCCTGCAGGCAGCTAGTGAGGAATTCTGGGAGGCTCACACTGGGGGATTCAGCTACCCTCGCTCAGCTGACGTATTAGCGGTGTAGGAAGTAATGAGCTAAGGAGTCCATATGTGGTAGCACGGAAAGTGTTGAGAGCTACGGAAGAGTGGGCAGGAGGGAAGGCAGTTTTACAGTCTTGGAAGGACATGTCTGAGCCAAGGTTCGGGTGCTGAGGGATGCGCCAGAGATATCTGGGAGTAGAGGGTTCTAGATAAAGGAGAAAGTGCAAAGATCCTGAGGCAGGGACTTCATTAACTGTTCAGGGACCTCAGGAAGGCCACCCTGCGTGCTTAGCAAGGAAGGATCTGGGGGACAAGATGCAGCGGCAGAAATACAGAAATGATATCCCCACTTGCTCTTTAAAACAGTCCCTGAGAATCAGAGCCTGGTCACATGGTACTCACCTTTACTCTCAGTATTGGGAGGCAGAGGCAGAGGCAGGCAGATCTCTGTGAGCTCATGGCTAGCTGGGTCTAGATAGTGAGTTCCAGGACAGTCAGGGGTTCATAGCGAGAACCTGTCTGGGGTAATAATAAAATTATAGTATAGTGCTTGCCAAGTTGAGACTGGTGTGCATGGTGAGGGCAGTAGACCATGGTCCAAGCAGCACACTGTCTTAGCCTGAAAAGCCCTCAAAGGCCAGCGCAGAGCTGGTGGGAAGTGGTCCCCAGTCTGAGAGGTGCAGAGCTCACAGCCTTTCCACTCTTGGACAAGACAAAAGCAGACTAGGAGCTTACTGGGTTCCTTTTGGGGTCTGGGTTGGCTGGGCACTCACCAGCAAAAGTGGAGCCATCAGTGCTGTGTCACTGCACCCCCCCCCCCCCACCTTCCTCCTGGTAGCAACTCCACGCTCGCTACGTCTTGAATCTTTTGTATGAGACCAGACGACACCTGGCCCAGCTGCCCAACATCAGCCGGGTCTCAACCTGCTACAGCGAGGAGATCACAGTGTGTGGTAAGTGCTGGTGGGAGCTGCCTTCCCTGCTAGACACAGGTCGGAAAGCCCTGCTTTACAAAGGGGACAGGAGAAGGAGCTGTGCCAAAGGGAGGCAAGACGGTAGGTGGACAAGTCAAAGTGTCTCTTCTCCAGCTGAACGCTCACATATTTATTTGTCCCATGTTTACTTAAAGGAGAAATGGCTCAGAGAGGCAATTCACAGTGACTCCAAGTTCACGTTCCGAGACCAAACCAACCACAAGACAAACAAACAGAGAAACCCCACCCAGCCTTTTGTATGAGCAGACATTATTTTATTTTATTTTTGGTTTTGGTTTTTGAGACAGGGTTTCTCTGTGTAGCCTTGGCTGTCCTAGACTCACTTTGTAGACCAGGATGGCCTCGAACTCACATCGATCCGTCTGCCTCTGCCTCCTGAGTGCTGGGACCACCATGCCCATCCCCAGACATTTTATTTCTTGGTACTTGAAGAAATTTCAACGCTTGTAGAGTTATTATTTCTGTCTATACACATGTCTATCACGCAGAGAACCATCATGGCCAGGCTTCTTCATTTGCTCAGTAGCGTTCCTGTGGGCTTCCGGAAGCCCACTCCCCAGCTGAGGGAGCTGAGGGAGACGCCCACTCCCCAGCTGAGGAGGATGCACACGATGAGGTGTGAACCCATCCAGGGGATACGTCTTGCTCAACCTGTAAGCATTTGAAACTCAAAAATCATCGTTTCAACACGTGAAAAGAAAAATTTTTATTAAAGTCTAGATTTTGTAAATTCTATTGAACAAGGCTCCAGCACTGGTCCACAGGTGATGACAGCTTCTAATTTAAGTGCGCGGAGTTCCCATAATGGCCTGGCATTACTCTGCCCCCTCTTTGCTGCAGTAACAACATGGGTATTTACTGTTTGTTTTCTGCTTATCAGTAACAACTACATTTTCCGTGGGGTGAAGTGAAAGCGATTCTCCCTAAGTTAGCAACTGTTGTTTTCTAACTTTGCCTGATTCTTTCAGGCACAGTGTTTTTCTTGTTAAAGTAAGGGTCAGTATGAGCTAAAATTCTTTTTCTCTATTAGGAGATCTACATGGCCAGTTGGATGACTTAATAGTTATATTTTATAAGGTATGACTATTCAAATTAAGTTACTTTCTTGCTCTGAGGATTAATTTAAAAGTTCAGATATACCCTCTATTACACAAATGTTTAACTATTGCTTGTATTAAAATAAAAGGCATTTTTATCTGTGGTGGATTTTTTGTTTTTGTTTTTGTTTGTTTTTTTGTGGGGTTTTTTTTTTTTTTTTTGTCTTTTTGTTTTGCCTGCATGTATTGCTGTATCACATGCATGCAGTGTCCATGGAGGCCAGGAGAGGGCGCTGGATTCCTTGGAACTAAAGTTACCAAACGGTTGTGAGCCTCCCTGTGGGTGCTGAGAATCAAACCTAAGCTGTCTGCAGGAGAGCAGTCAGTGCTTTTAACCGTTGAGCCATCTTTCCAGCCTCAATTGCTTGTATTTCTATAATATTATTTTAAATGATATGTATGTCGCCTGGCGGTGGTGGCACACGCCTCTAATCCCAGCACTTGGGAGGCAGAGGCAGGTGGACCCCCGTGAGTTTGAGGCCTGCCTGCTCTACAGTGCGAGTCCAGGACAGCCAAGGCTACACAGAGAGACCCTGTCTTGAAAAACCAAAAAAAAAAAAAAAAAAAAAAAAAAAGATATGTATCCCTAAACAACAGTACAGCATACAATAGTCAACTTTGCTTTCTATTTTGCTCTACTTTTGTAAATTTTAGGAAAAATCCAAATGTTAGCTTGATAAGCAGGTGGAACCATTATTCAGCAATTGATTTTCTATTTTCTATTTTTCTATAAAAAAGATTATTGTGAAGGCATCCAAAGTTTGTTTTTATATCCATTTTAGCTATAAGAAAAACATATAACAAAGTACATGCAATATTTTACTACTGCAATGTATAATGTATAATTAGTACAATGTACTATACAATATGTAAGCTGTTTTTCCAAATCATTTTATAAATATATATGAATTCTTTTTTTGTTTGTTTGTTTTGTTTTGTTTTTTGAGACAGGGTTTCTCTATGTTATCTTGGCCATGCTGGACTCGCTTTGTAGACCAGGCTGGCCTCAAACTCACAGCGATCTGCCTGCCTCTGCCTCCCGAGTGCTTGGATTAAAGGCACGCGCCACTATGCCTAGCTTCTTCTTCTTCTTCTTTTTTTTTTTTTTAAGTCTTTTTGAAATAAGGTCTCACGTAGACCAGAATAGCCTCCTTCTAAGTCACTACGTAGCCCAGACTGGCCTCGAACTCCTGATCCTTCTTGCTTCTACCTTCCAAGTACTGGGATTACAGTGTGAGCCACCAGGCTCAGCCTGGCATTGCCTTATCTAATCCCCGAGTCCACGTCAGTTGCCAAGACTATTATCGTTATTGTCATTATGAACCTAGAACTTAAAGATGGCTTCCATGTCCCAGGCTCAGCATCCTGTAGCCCATACCACAGCTGCAAGGCAGTGCCGTGTCAGCGTCAAGCATCAACTCTGACGTGCATCTCCTAATCTCAGCCTCTTTGGAAGGGGCTCTAATTTAGCATGCGCATACTGCCTGCCGCTTTTAACCTAGTGTTTTCCCTCCCTCTCCCTCCCTCCCTCCCCCTTCCGCCGTGTCCTGTCCCTCCCACCCCACTCCCACCCCGGCCACTGCTTCTTCATGGACTCTTCTCTAGAACGGTCTACCATCGCCGGAGAGGGCGTACGTGTTCAACGGTGACTTCGTGGATCGAGGCCAGGACTCCGTGGAGGTCCTGATGGTTCTCTTTGCCTTCATGTTGGTTTACCCCAAAGAGTTCCATCTTAACCGAGGAAACCATGAGGACCACCTAGTGAATCTACGGTACAAGGCCGGACGTGCCGGGGTCTGGGGTGCTTCCTTCCCGATATAAATGCCAGCTCTCTAGAGTTCCTTACTTTAGACGCTCTTTAAACATAGTTTTCTAGGGGTAGGGCTGCAGCTCAGTGATGGAGCACTTGGACAGCACACGCATGACCCAAGCTTCAATTATGAGCTTAAAAGAGGTTTTCTCATTTCTGAAAGAACATACAGTATATAATGTTTTAAAAGTTTTAAAAAATTCCATGTTATTTTACTACTGTAGCAAAAACATTATTTAGATTTTGTTTTTGTTTTTTGTTTTTCAAGACAGGGTTTCCCTGTGTAGCCTTGGCTGTCCTGGACTCGCTTTGTAGACCAGGCTGGCCTCGAACTCACAGAGATCTGCCTGCCTCTGCCTCCCTGAGTACTGAGATTAAAGGTATGCACCACCACACTTGGCTAAGGACATTATATTTTTATGTATTAATTTTTTTAGCTTGTATACAAAGTAGTAAATCTAGATAAACAAAAAGAATAGAAATTTAATGTCTCACAATATCTCTACCTAGAAACAATGGTAAAATTGTAAACATCTTGATGACTATTTCTACACCCTTTCTGCATATCCTAAGGGCACAAACTTAGAATAAACATTTTTATAAAATGTGATCTTGCCATGACTTCTGTCACTAAATTCATCTTCATGTGTCCTTTGCCTCTGTGTCCAGATACGGCTTCACCAAAGAAGTGATGCATAAATACAAGGTGTGCCCCTTTCAAAGTCAAACTTGCGGTCCCTTAGGCTGAGCTCCACGAAACCTGAATATCCTGTTGGTGTCGGCTTTCAGATACATGGGAAGAAAATCCTAAGGACACTTCAAGATGTCTTTTGCTGGCTTCCGCTGGCCACTCTGGTTGATGAGAAAGTCCTTATTCTTCATGGTGGGGTCTCTGACAAGACTGACCTGGAACTTCTGGCTAAACTAGACAGGCACAAGGTAATGAGTCATGAGCTACTACGAATCTCTAGTATTAGAGGTTCTGTCTCGTTTCACTGTCAGTGTGAGATAAATGTCACTGTGCATGCTGGCTGGTGTGAATGTGGAGAAAGGGATGAGGGCTCACAGCTGGCCCCAGGAAGCAAGTGTGCTGCAATCCATTAGTAATGTCTGTCATGGCCACACAAGAGGGGAGTGGCAGCTAGTACTGTGTTGTTGCCATCCTTGATCTAGATCATTCTAATCACTGTCTCTTATCATCATTACCTAAAGAGCCTCCAGTTCCCACATAATTCAATGTCCGAATCATCTTTAATGAAATTCAACCCACGCCTATTCGTATTCGGTACAGAGAACATTCAGGGAGGGTGCTTGTTTACCACAGGCAAAGTGATTATTAAGGAGAGATGGAAATGATCCAGAGACTGTGTCTGCCCTTCAGGTGCCTTCCACAGGTGTGTGTGTGTGTGTGTGTGTGTGTGTGTGTGTGTGTGCGTGTGTGTGTGCTGGCAGAAGGGCAGAGAGTGTGACATGGAGTGGAGTGTAAACCAATGAAGAATAACTCTCTATCATCCATTTGACTTTAGACAAAGAGACCTGGAAAACAAAAGTTTTACATTCTTTTCATAATAGACTTTTGATCTTTTTGTGGTCCCTCATGCATCTACCCTCCAACTGTCCCATGCATTCTCTGCACCACTTTCCCGAAGCTCCAACAACACCAAACTTGTTCTTATCAGCCAAGCTGCCCTGACTCCCAGCGACTCCAATAACTATGGACATACACGACAGTGTGCAGTGTTGGCTCTGTTTCTTAACAATTAAACTTTATTATACAACCCAACTAGCTTACACAAGAGGGAAAAAAGGTTATGTGGTTTTAGAGACAGGACCCACTTTGAGTCTTGGGCTTTTCAGTTATCGGGTGACATGGCAACTTTGTGCTGTGACATTGCCTAGGGACTCGCCTTAGGGTGTCACCTCCAAGCCTTGATCTGTATTGCTAAGAAAATGTGCTGGGGTACTTTGTGGTTGGCTGTCTGCCCAGAAAGAAAGTTGCTATTTCCCTCCTGTGAGAAAGCCCAGGGAGAGAGGTCTAGTGGAGAACCACAGTGTTTGCCACAAAGGTATTCAAGTAAGAAAGTGTTACCTGAGTTGCCAAAGCCTGGCCCAAGAAGTGGGGCCAAACGGGATAAAATCCTGGTTCTGCTGCTAAGAATTTGTGACCTTGGACAAGCTAACTTAATATGACCATGTATTGGGAGCATGAATAAGCTATATTGTTGGCATTGTGAAGATTAAATGCAAACACGTCAAATATGTTACACATGCCTTATAAAATCGAGCTTGCATTTGGCTGAGGTGACAGAAAGGCCCAAACATCTGTGCTTCACGTTTATCTCTTCCTTGTGTAAACGAAGTTTGATAGCAACCCAACAAAGTCTTAGGAACTTGGAATTCTGTCTTGCTGCCACCTCGCGCCCTGATCCAAGATGGCCACCTGAGTCCCAAGCCTCATGACCACATTCTAGTCAATGAAAACGATCAGAAGACCCTCTTTTGTGTTATGGACATCTAGTGGCACCCAATGTTTCTTTCCCTATCTAGCTGACAAGAACTTATTCAAATGGCTACATTCACCTTAAAGTTTGCAGACACAGTCTCTATCCCAGGGTGCCCATTACTAAAGGAGAGAGAGAGATGAGGACAGGAGTAAACGGGCTAGCAACGCTGACTTCCTTTGTAATGTTGGCTCCCCGAATTTCCGTGCCCGCTCTTCCTCCAACACACAGAACCAGGCTCCCAGCACTGGATTACACGTTGCCTCAGAGTCTAAGGGTTCTGTACTCAGGTTTAGCTTATCAGCGTCGGGTGTGGCTTCTTGTGATTCGGTGACCAGGAGACAAGTAATACACCCCTGCCAGTCCAAACTCAATGTTCGAAGAGGAAAAAGATAAAAATTTTGGCAGATGCTTCTGAGAGAGCTCTGTAGCATTTCCTGGCTCACTTTCTGCTTCTGGGCGTCTCAGCCTTTCACGTTTGTTCGGTTGGTTTGTTGGTAGGGGTTTTGTTGTTGTTTGGGTTTTTTGTTTGCTTGTTTTTTCTAAGACAGGGTTTCTCTGTGTAGCCCAGGCTGTCCTGGAACTCTCTCTGTGTAGACCAGGCTAGCCTCTAACTTAGAGATCCATCTGACTCTCCCTCCCAAGTGCTGGGATTAAAGATATACACCACCACTGCTGGGCCACATTGGTTTTGAGTTTGTTTTGTTTGTTTGGTTGGTTGCTTTTTCTTTTTTTAATTTAAGGCTGCTCTAGAACTTTCTGTGTAGTCAAGGCTGGCCTCCAATTTGTAGTTCCTTTCCATTGTGCCCCCCAAGTGCTAGGATGACAAGTGTGCGCCACCACGCCCAGCTTCGGCCTGGTTGAAGTTGGAAGTTTCCTTACAGCATCTGCGCACATACTTAGGCGTGGTTGATGTTTAAAGACCTTTATAGGGATACGGGTGCCTGTGCAGGCCAAAAGACGACAGGTGTTGGAGCCCCTGGAGTTGGAGTTGCAGGTGGTTGTGAGCTGCCATGTGGAGGCTTCCAAGTGCTGCTAAGCTGTCTACTCAGCCTCCACTCTTTATTGTTGAAATAAAAAATGTTTTTGTTGTCTTTTTCTAAAATCTGTTTTGGAACGTTTTGCCTACATGTATGTATGTGTAGTGTGTGTGTGTGTGTGTGTGTGTGTGTGTGTGTGTGTGTGTGTAGGCAGAAGCCTAATGAGGACGTTGGACTGGAACTGGAGTTTCACATGGCTGTGAGCCGACATGTGAGTGCTGGGAACTGAACCTGGGTCCACTGCAAGAACTGCAAAGGCTCTTACCTGCTGATCCATCTCTCCAGCCCCCGGGCTTGATTTTAGTCTGCCCTCTCACCCATCTCCTCCGTTCTCCATCTTCCTACCCCACCCCCACTTATATTTGTGAGAGCGGAGAGCCCTGAAACCTTAAAGCCGGTCAGTGGTGTTCCCCAGCCTGCGTGCTGCCTGGCACCTGACTGTTTTAAGCTTGATATTTCCACCAACTTTGAGCTCAAACCTTCTGTTCGGCTGCGTTTCCATCTGGAAGCAGAGACAGCAAGCTACAGGACAGCCAATTCTCTCACAGGGAGAACTGTCTGTAATTGTGAAAACATAAGTGGGAGGAACTTTGGAAAGGGTGGAAGGAACGGTTTATTTTCATAGCTTCGGCACATGCTAACTTCCTGTCGTTTGGTTGGCAAAGCTCTGGGGCTGTCCTGGCACCGCAGTTTGTATAACCTGGGGGACCCTTGTGGGGTGGCTTACAGATATCGTGCAGAAAAGCACCTCACGGGAGGGGCTCAATAAGAAGTCTCCAGAAAAATCAGAATTAGAGACACTTCTAGGAGCAGGTGATAGAATCCTTAAAGTTTCCTGGGGGGTGACAAGGGTGTCACTGGTGACTGGCTTTTGCTGTGAGTCTGCAGTGAGTAGGGACTGGCTAGGAACCAGCTCGTCTCAGCTTTTCTCTTTCCCAACTGCTAGGAAATGATCTGGTATCACCTGTCCCATGTGAGTACAAGTTTCATTGTCCCTACACAGTGTGGACTCTTTCTAAGTCACATTTGTCCTTTCCAGAACCATCTTTCTTGTCCTAAGCCAGTCCACCCTGAGGTGGCTCTTTTGTACCTTGGTTCCTGGATCTATTTGGGGTATGGGGTGTGTGTGTGTGTATGAGCAGAATTCGGTGAGTGAGTGCATGCCACCACAGAGGTTTTTTTGTTTTGTTTTGTTTTGGTTTTGGTTTTTCGACACAGGGTTTCTCTGTTTAGCCATGACTGTCCTGGACTCACTTTGTAGACCAGGCTGGCCTCGAACTCACATGGATCCGCCTGCCTCTGCCTCCCAAGAACTGAGATTAAAGGCGAGCGCCACCACGCCTGGCACCCACAGAGTTCTTAGTAGTTTGTGGCCTCCTGGGCCTTCTAGGTAGCCTTGGCCCCAGGCCTGATTGCTATCTTTGTGTTCACTGCCGCGCAGTTCCGCGCCAGACTCCTGTTTTTCCTAAGAAGCACATTCTTTCAACTTATTTTTCAACTCGGTACCCGGCACCATGATGATTTAGCTGGCCACGGCCCAAGATGAAAAGGACTCTCGCTTCCTCCTCCTTTCCTCCCACCCCCGGCCCCCCCCCCCCCCCCCCCCCCGTCTCTCTGCCGCAGGTAGGGTCTCAGCTATCAAAGCATTTCCCGTTACCTGTCCTCACCAGTTTACCCAGCCATGCAATCCAGTGCTTCCAGCAGATGGCGCCAAACCACGCATAGAGTAGGGTTTTGTTTTGTTTTGTTTTGTTTTGTTTTGTTTTGTTTTGTTTTTTTCCCCTGCGGGCCCTTTGTCAGAGCCGTGATCTGCCCGTTCATGTCTTATCCGCCCCCCTGGTCCGGACTCTGCACTGCTACTGCTCCATTTGTGAATATTATTAAGCAAAAGAAGGATTCCTTTAAAAAAAAACGGCATGATAACGCAGCGGCCATCCATCAGAAAACCTAGACTACACGACTGACGCCAGGACAGTGTTACACAGAGCGGTGACTCAGATAGCACATGATTTTCCGCTGGAGATACAAAAATGTCATTCTGTGCCTTGCATATATATATATATGACACAAAATGCGACAAATTGGTGGCTATGTGGAATTGCTTGGCAAAGTTCTAACTGTTGCTGTCAGAAGCTGTGCTTGCCTTAGGCCCAGGAAAACTGCGCAGAGCAGCACTGTGGGTGTGGAATCCAAGGTTTTAGGACTGACCTGGATGCCAGATGGGCAGTCTGAAAGGACTTACCTGCCATTTCATTCCTGCAACTGTGTGTGCACGTGTTTACTTGTTTGTTTGTTTATTTATTTATTTGACACACTTAGATTGTTTCTACCATGAGGTGTAAAACGAGAAAGGAGAGTGAGAGTCGGGAGGAGCAGAAGAGAAAAGTCAACCAGACAAGCTCTGGACCGACCCCTACTCCATGGTTTCTTCCTCAAAGCCGCTCTCTCCCCTCCTCGCCTTCGCATCCGGGCTCTGACTTTAAGGCCCACAAAGCCTGCCGGTCCTGCAGCATCCCCTGTGGCTCCGTGGGCCCCAAAGAGCTATCGCAGCAGGTGCGGCGCTCCGTGGACCTGGAACTGGAGCGGTGCCGGCAGCAAGCAGGCTTCCCAGGGAGCAGAGGAAACGGGGAGCCCTTGCCCTTGGCCCCACATGCCGACTGTGACACGGATGCAGGAGGGGAGCCCGAGCCCACTCCTGAGGAGTGGAAGCAGGTGAGAACGTGCCTATCATAGGAGGGACAAACAAATCAAAACTCTAGTAGAGGCCGGGCGCAGTTAATGGATGTGCTGAGGTTTATGTCAACCTAACACAAGCTATAGTTGTCGGAGAAGAGGGAACCACAGCTGAGGAAATGCCTCAGTAAGACGCGCTTGGCGGTCTTGGGCAGTTATAGAATTATGAAAACTTGATGCGGTAGCCATCTGTCATCTATTTAAAAAGAATTTACACTGTTGTGAGAGCTGAAACAGGCAGAAGTAGCCACTGACTGGACAAAGGAGGGTAAGAAATAGGAGTCACATTGTCCCAGAGTTATTGATCCGGCCTTCAAGACCAATTTATACTTGAAATTTAAAATGGAGGTCTCTCTTTTTGCAACACGTGGCCCGATAATACAGATACCTATAAACCAAATGCATTTTGCCTTAAAAACGTACATTCAGAAAGTATTATATACCATCACTCCAACTCTGTAGTTAGGGCATCTGCATGTGTAAGACTGGCAATGGTGTTTTTCAGAGGATGAACATGAGTATGAACCTCAGCGGCTGAAGGCTTCTCAGATCTGCAGCTTTGTGTTAAATCCTGAAATTACTTTTAAACACAAAATGTTGTTTTAGCTTTTCCAGGATCACAGCCGGGGGCTGTGAAACCACCTCGCACCCCACGTGTGTGTGTGTGTGTGTGTGTGTGTGTGTGTGTGTGTGTGTGTGTACTGTGTTGCTATCTCCAGGGTTTCTACCTTCTTCACTTTGGAGCCAGGATGCTGGGGGCAGGGGGAGGGAGGGCTAGGATGCAGGTTGTGGGGGGGGGGGGGCACCTAGGATGCAGGCTCTGGCTGAGGGTATTGGCTCTAAGCACAGCTGTTACTGAGGAATACCACCTCATTTCCAATGTTGACTTTTCACATAAAATTTATATCCAAAAAAATGAGTATGTGCTTGCCAGCCAATAGGCATGTACACCCATTTATGAAATAAAACACTCCATGCTGCATGCCTTTCCCAGAGTCATTATCAGCCAGCCTGGGTTACACAAGACCCTGTCTCAAAACAAACAAGAAATCTGCAACACTTGCTGAGGTCGGAGGGTCACTGTGAGTTCAAGGACAGGCTGCTTAGCAAGACCCTGCCTCAAAACGAACAAACAAACTTTCAACTAATCAAAACAAACAACAACAAAAAATGTGACGATTCTTTTTAAACGCAGCCCTAAGCATCCAAAATATAAACATAGGGCCTGGAGAGATGACTTAACGGCTAGGAGCACTGGTCACTCTTCCACAGGGCCCTGGGTTCGAGTCCCAGCACCCATATGCTTCTCACAACCACCTGTAATTCCAGTCTTAGGGGTGAACCACCCTTTCTGGGTGTGCACAGACCCACATTCAAGCAAAACAACCGAACATGTTTTAAAATATATAAAGAGAAATAAACTTCAAAATAGAAACGTGTCAAATATCGATTACATAGAAACTCATTCACTTCGTCTTATTTTTTCCCTCCTCTGATTACTCTTCCCCACGCCTTCCTCCACTCTCCTGCTCACCCTGTGAATGCCTGCGTGGCTGTGAACCATCTGGTCTTCCTAGGTGGTAGATATTCTGTGGAGTGACCCCATGGCTCAGGAAGGCTGCAAGGCCAACGCCATCCGAGGAGGGGGTTGTTACTTTGGGCCAGATGTGACAGAACAGTTACTGCAGAGATACAAGCTACAATTCCTGATCCGTTCACACGAATGCAAACCTGAGGGCTACGAGTTCTGCCACAACCGCAAGGTGGGTTGAGCCTCTGAATCTGGGTCACAAGAGTTCTTGCGAAAAGCTCCTTCCAGGAGCGGACAACCAAATGTGCCTGGGATTTGGTTAGCCACGTACTCAACGCAGCTAGGGACTTTGTGTGTGCATGGTTGATGTGTACCATGTGGAAATAGGAAGCCAATATTGGGTATCTTTAGTTATTCTCCACTTATTTGTTCAGGCAGATCTCTCCCTGGGTCTGGATCTTTTGTCTTTGACTTCGCCCCATCCTCCACCCCCCCTCCAAGACAGGGTTTCTCTGTGTAGCCTTGGCTGTCCTGGACTCGCTTTGTAGACCAGGCTGGCCTCGAACTCACAGAGATCTGCCTGCCTCTGCCTCCCGAGTGCTGGGATTAAAGGCGTGTGCCACCACTCTAGGCTTGTCTTTGGCTTTTTTAGTTTTATTTATTTAAATTTATACAGTATTCTACCTGCATGAGTTGCCTGCACGCCAGAAGAGGGCACCAGATCTCATTATAGATGGTTGTGAGCCACCATGTGGTTGCTAGGAATTGAACTCAGGACCTCTGTAAGAGCAGCCAGTGTTCTTAACCACAGAGCCATCTCTCCAGCCCCCTTGTCTTTGGCTTTTATGACTCTTGTGTTTTACTTTTTGAGACAAGGTCTCTCTGGCTAGCCTAAAAATCACTATGTAAAACAGTGGCTGGCTTCAAACTGACCGAGATTTGCATGCCTCTGCTTTCTGATTAGAAATGTCACTGAACGCAGCCTTTTTCGACCTTTTAAAACAAAAATTGCTGCTATTGTTTCCCAAAAGCCTTAGAGCAAGGGACAGATAAGACACTTTTCCATTGATGCATGTAGGAGACCAATGTTTCCCCAGCCACACTTGTACCTCTCTAAGTCACATGGTTTGTTGTCACTTGCCTCAAACATATCTACAAGGCACTGGACTTTGCACTGTCCTGGCAGATATTTCTGGGTTACGTGTATTTGGATACCTCCAAATGACAAAGGGTAGGGTTCTCTGTTCCCAGAATCCTCTTTCTTTGGGAAAACAATGGATTTGCAGACAATTAATAGAAGAAATGTTTGACTGAATTTGTGTTTCCTCGTTGCAAGGCTCTAAGAACCTTTTCTGTCTTGTGCTCACTGTAAATCTTAAGGAAGAGATGGTGTGTTCTGTTGTGGAATGATTAATATTTAATATTGATTCATGATTATTAATACAATGATTATTTCTTAACCACTATTATAGAAATACACGACGCAGAACCCTGTTAGATTTTTAATAAGCCTTAAACATTAGGGCTGGGCAGATATTAATCCTCTAAGCTTTCTTGTCTGCTCCCCAGGTGAAATCTCAAATACTTGCACATGTTTCCGTTTGGGCTGCTGCTCTCCAGCATGCCAATCCTCAGAGCAAGTTCCTCCCAGCCACTCATGTAGCCCATGTCAACCTGCTCCTTTATCCTCTTCCTCTCTCTCTCTCCCCCGGCCCTTCTCCCACCCTGCAAAGCCCTCAAACCTAGGCTCCACCTACCTCTTCCCTGCCCAGCCCAGGTGTAGGCAACTTTATCTCCCAATCAGGGACAATTTGGGAGGTAAAGTTTACACCATGTTTTGGAGCATTTGCTTGTAAGGATCATGGGGAGTTACAAGCAGTTAACATTTGGATACATAGTAGCTCCAGGTCACCACAAAAGTGCTCAGCATCTCCCAGTGTATCAACAGTATCCCAAATGTATCCCAGCCTCACAGAGCATCTCTGAGGTACATAAGATGGAGAAACCCCAACCCTGGAAGCTGGAGACAGTTCAGCACTTAAGAATGCTTACTGCTCTTGCAGAGGACCTGTGTTCGGTTACGAGCATCCACTTAGGACTCAAAACCATCTGATATTCCAGTGCTGAGGAATCTGACACTGACTTCCTTGTGTGCATGTGTGTGTGCAGGTGCACATGTGTGCACCCTGCCTCCTCCCACATAAACTCATAAAGGACCACACATACTCAAAGAAGAAGAAGAAAAGAGGAGGAGGAGGAAGAAGAGGAAGAAGAGGAAGAAGAAGAAGAAAAAGAAGAAGAAGAAGAAGAAGAAGAAGAAGAAGAAGAAGAAGAAGAAGAAGAAGAAGACAAGCCTGGTGGTGGTGCATACCTGTATTCTCAGCACTTGGAGAGGCAGAGATGATGGGATCTCTATGCGTTTGAGGCCAGCCTGGTTTATAAAATGAGTCCAGGACAGCCAAGGCTAAACAGAGAAAAACAAAAACAAAAACAAAAAACCAAATCTCCTCACACAAAAACAAAACAAGAAACAAACAAAAACAAGGAAACAAAAAAGCTTGCATTGATTCAGCTCACCAGCTTTAGAACTAATTTGCCTGCCACAAATAATGACTGTCCCAGTTCATAAGACCCAGCCTGCTTCTAAGCTGAACCAAAGGAGGTGTAGTACCCCTTTGTTTATAACAACTCCTGCTAATCTTACCTCGGATAAAGATGTGAAATCATGTTACTGATCTCCAATCAATTTGCGTGTCTACAGCTTAAGCCATCATTCCCTAAGAGAGAGGGCTGTACGAGGAGGAAGAGGGGGAGGGGAGGAAGGGAGCAATGAAGGGAGGAGAAAGAGGAAGGAAGGGAGGAAGATGCATAGATGAATGTGAGAAGCCGCCTGGATGTGGGGTTGGCCCGTGGGGCTGAGGACGGAGGCTCTTCAGTATGCATTAACTCTGTGTCTCTTCCGTTTTGACTCAGGTGTTAACCATTTTTTCTGCCTCCAATTATTATGAAGTTGGCAGCAACAGAGGAGCTTACGTCAAATTGGGACCGTCCCTGACCCCACACATCGTGCAGTACCAAGCCAACAAGGCGACTCACAGGCTAACCATGAGGCAAAGGCAAGGCTTTTCTTCCTTCCTTCCTTCCTTCCTCCCTTCCTCTCTTTCTTTTTTGGTTTGTTTGTTGTTTTTGTCTTTTTGAGACAGGGTTTCTCTGTGTAGCCTTGGGTCCTGGGATTTTTTTTACATAGATCACGCTGGCCTTGAACTCACAGAGAACTTCCTGCCTCTGCTGGGACTAAAGGCATGTACCACCATTGCCTAGCAAAGGCAAGACTTTTCCTTCCTTTTTTCTTTTCTTTCTTTCTTTTTTTTTTTTTCCTTTTTTCTCATGTAGTCCAGGATGGCCTCAACCTCACATATAGGTAAGGATGACCTCTGACCTCCCTTCTCCTGCTCCCTTTGCCTCTGCCTCTCAAGAGCTGAAAACACAGGCAGGCACTACGATACCTGCCTAATCCTGTTTGCAGTTGTTATAACGAAATACCTGATGCAAGGTATTGCTAAAGAAAATGAGCTTACTTAGCATATAATTTTGGATGCTAGACATGTAAGATTGGGCAGCCCCTAGGTCTGTCCCTAGCTGCAGATGGCATCTCATCAGGGATGAGGAGTCTGGGAAAGGTCACACCTTGAGGTAGAAAGCAGACAAAGGGGCAGCATTAGGTTCTACCTATTTTAATAGTTCACAGAACTATCTCTTGTGCGGTGGCCAGGGGTGTTGGGGGATGGTCATGACCTAAGGACCTTCTTCTTGACCTCATCCTCCAAAACTTCCATCACTGCACTGAGCGCCAAGTTCCCAACATACATGTATGCAGAGGAGCTGGCAAGATGGCTTGACATGCTAGGACACTTGCAACCAAGCCAGACAGCTTGAGTTCCATCCCTGGGGTCCACGTCTCTCTCTCTCTCTCTCTCTCTCTCTCTCTCTCTCTCTCTCTCTCTCTCTCTCACACACACACACACACACACACACACACACACACACCAAATTCTAGACAAAGCTCATGTGCTTGTACACCCATGTACTTTGGACCAAGTTTTAGATAGCTCACACAATTTTTAAAGGGTTAATGGAGCCCTTGTCTGGGTTATTAGTTAAATAACTAAAAATGCAACAAACTTTTTCCTTCTTTAAAACAAAACTTTTTCGTTTTGTTTTGTTTTGTTTTGTTTTCACAAGTGTCTCACGTAATCCAGGCTAGCCTTGAACTCTCGACTGTAGCCAAGACTAACCTTGAACTCCTGAACCTCTGCCTGAAGGATGCTGGGACTATAAGGCATGGGACACTACACCTGGCCTGCAATGAATATCTTTTTTATCAAACGTGACAAAATGCTTTAAAAAATAAAGTCACTTGGAAAGACAGGTTAGCTGCTCATCATCATCATCATTGTCATCGTCGTCGTCATCATCATCATCATCGTCATCGTTATCATCATCATTTTGTTTTTGTTTTCGAGACAGGATTTCTCTGTGTAGCCTTGGCTGTCTTGGACTCACTTTGTAGACCAGGCTGGCCTTGAACTCACAGAGATCCGCCTGCCTCTGTCTCCCTGAGTGCTGGGACTGCAGGTGTTCACCACTGCTCTCGGCTAGCTGTTCATTATTTATAGAATGGCTGGCCTTCAATAAAATATTACGAATTTAGATTTTTTTAAATCTCATTTTTATCTCTTGTCCCTTCAATTGTAAGTGTTTATTGCACATCTATTTTAGGTCAAGTGTTGTGGCCAGAATGACTTGATTGACCCACCCCTAAAACATGAGAAAATTGGGCTAGGACTGTAGTTTATAACTGTCACACTCATAAATCTCATTTTCCGCTTAACATACTTATACAATATGAGGAAAACATGATGACTTAGTATGCTTCAAATGGCGCATAGTGGATGCCAGACTTTCTGCTAAATGCTCACTATGAATTTATTTATTTAATCTCCACTTTCACCTTTTGGGGCCAGTGGCCTTTTTTATATACATGTTTTTGATGGAACAGGGGAGGCACAGTCTGCTTAGAGCACATGACCACCACAGAGGTGATCTTTCTCCAGACTAGAGCCTCCCGCCGCCCTGGAGTAGGAAGGAACAGTGTCCCCCAGACTAGTCCTGTTCACACACAGCTGGGGAAAGTGAGGGACAGAGGGGGGAAACGTGATGGAACACCTCTCTCCAAAGTTGAGCTCTTGGGACCTTGAGCTACTGAGGGGGTGGGGCGGTTGGGGGGCTGGAGGGGGGCGCGCCGTGCTAGAAGCCCAGGACTCAGATTGAGCTTTTCACAAACTCCCTTTTCTCCTGTTCCAGGATCAGCAGGGTGGAGGAGTCAGCCCTGAGAGCCCTGAGGCAAAAATTATTTGCCCACTCTTCGGACCTGCTGGCTGAGTTTAGGAAGCATGACGTTAGTGAGACCGGTAAGGACAGAGTAAACACACCTAGGCAGTCTCTGCAAGCCAGCAGGGTGAAAACGACTTCCGGTCTTCAGTTTAACGTTGATTTTGTAAATTTTTTAAAAATGCTAAGCTTATAGCAGAGCAGGAACTTGGCCAGATGCCGATGGTGAGAGCAATGAATCATGGGAAGAGTCAGGCCCAGAACCAAGCAGGAAGTGAGGAGAGGTGGACCGCCGTGACCGCTTGTTTCTGAGCTTAACAGTCCCATGTTCTGTTGTCAAAGCTAAACATTTTGTTTTTACTCAGTTTGATGGAATGGCTAACCAAACTTTGAATAATTGCAGCTCGATCAGAAATGGAGAAAACACTTATATGCATATATTATAGGCTCTTAAGGGTTACAGTGAATAATATATTCCAAGGAAAGTAAAACATAGATTCTTTCTTCAATACTGAGAATTGTGGCCGGGCATGGTGGCGCATGCCTTTAATCCCAGCACTCGGGAGGCAGAGGGAGGAGGATCGCTGTGAGTTCGAGGCCAGCCTGGTCTACAAAGTGAGTCCAGGACAGCCAAGGCTACACAGAGAAACCCTGTCTCAAAAAAAAACAAAAACAAAAAAACTGGGAATTGAACCCAAAACCTTGTAAATGCCAGGCAAGTGCTCTGTACTGAGCTACACTAACACCTACCTTTTAAAACAACCACACATACATACATACACATACATAATACACACTCATATATACACATGCATGCATGTACACACATATACATATATACACATTTATACACACACATATACATATATGTGTACATATATACATATACACACATACATAAGCACATATATACACGCTCATACATATACACATATACATATATGTGAATTCATGTACACATACATACACCCATTTTGAAAACATGTACATACATATACATATATATGAATTCATATACACATACATACCCATGCATACACACATATACATATATACATATCTGTACACACATTCATACACTCACAAATACACATACACATATACACTCATACATGCGTACATATATATACATACCCACATGTCAGCTCACACATACACATATATGTACACACTCATACATACATATACACACATACAACCATACACATACATATATATACTCATACATACACATAGACATAGATACACATACACACATACATACAATGTTTTATTAAATTTTTTACAGGAATCTTCATGTCCCCAAACTTAATAAATAAAAAAACAATAATTTTATTATTTAATGATTAAGTTTTAATTTAGGCAAACACAGAGTTTCACATTACATTTGACACACTCTTCTGCTTTGCGGTCTATCTGAAATTCCATTTTAATTGGCCATCTTGTGTATTACCTGGCAAGCATGGTTTCCAGTCAACTCTGCCACGACCAACAAAAGTTGTGGCAATGCCCATTTTTCCTGTTACCCACCAACAATTCAAGGATCAAGGCTCAAACTATGTGCACTGCGTGGACACCCTGCTGCAGGTGGAGGGTCAACAGGCCAGGTCTTTTCTGCAGGTGTCATCGCCCTGAGTGACTGGGCAGTGGCCGTGGAGTCTGTGCTGCACCTGGGACTGCCGTGGCGGATGCTGCGGCCACAACTGGTGAACACCTCAGCAGACAGTGCGTTGGAATACCGGTCCTGGTTGGAGAGTCTGGCCAAAGAACAGCTGAGCCGGGAGGTGAGGGTGTGATGACAGTGCTTGAGGGCACACTGCAGCCTCCGAACCCCACCAGGGAGCCCCTCAATCCTGACATAGCTATTTAGGGCCCCAAAGGCAGGGTGGGGAAAACAGGAGCAACTATTTGTGTCATTCCTGTGTGCTGGCCTGTGTATTAAGGGGTTTAGGAAGCTGCCTCAGTTAATTGCCAAACACCATAGAGGAAGATGTCATCCTCCTGGTAGACCTGAGAATGTACTAGCTTGGGGTTATAGAATTTCTCAGCCATGACTCAGGCCTGAGCTAAGGGTGTAGTTTGTGGGAAAGCATGTACTTAGCATGCCAACGCCCTGGATCAACCCCCAGTACCAACACAAAGCTGCCACAAACTCAAGTCTACTGACCTTAAATCCCATTGGGTTCTCCCAGAACCCTGACACTTCCTCCATTTTAAAACATGAATCAATAGGTAGTTGCTGACAATTCCAGTTAAGTGAGACTTTTTATGTGCTTTTGAAAACCATTTTTATTGTAACATAATTCACACATTATGCAATCGACCCACTTGAAAGGGCACAGTGTGGTGATGTTTAGGCTGCATTCACCCCTTGGTATCTGCATGAGGACAGTACTCAGAGCCTGTGGATGCTCAGATCTCTTATGTAAAACATCATGGTTCTGCATATCCTGCAGGAGACTTTAGTCTCTAGGTTTCTTATAATACCTAATGGAATGCAAATGCTATGTAAAAGTCTGCAATAGTGAGGAGGAAGTCTGTATGTGTTCAGGACTGACACAGTTTTCATCCACATTAAACCCACGGAGGCTGGACCTGGGCGTGGGAGGGGATGACTACATTTGCAAATCTGTACAACATCCACCAGTCTATTTCTGAAAAAAAATTTTATTTTATTTTTTACCATGGGTGACATTCCTACCTACTTCACTCTAGTGAGGCGGAAGAGTAATAAAATAACTTCATTCTTGAAAACTTGTCAGAGTTCATTGTGAGTTAATTAATACATTAGGGCAAAAGAAAAAAGATTTTGTTTTGTTTTGTTTTTCTTTTTCCTTTTTCTTACAGAACATTCAGTCGAGTCTGTTGGAAAAACTCTATCGAAACCGATCCAACTTGGAGACCATTTTTAGGATCATAGACAGTGATCATTCAGGTAAAATCACGCATTGCCCTGTCACCATGTCACCTTCCGGGCACAGGAATGATTTTGCCTCAGACCCTTTAATTTCCTTCACAAGTCCTCTCAAGTTGCATGCCAATGTTATCCCCAGCAGTGTTGGAAATTTAACTCTTTTTTTTTTTTTTTTTAAGACAGAGTCTTTCTGTGTGTCCTTGGCTGTCCTGGACTCAAACTCACGTCAATCCACCTGCCTCTGCCTCTCGAGTGCTGGGATTAAAGATGTGCACCACCACATCCAGTGTAGTACTCCACTCTTTTTTTTCTTTTTGTTTTGTTTTGTTTTGTTTTGTTTTGTTGGTTTTTTTTTTCTTTTGGTTTTTCGAGACAGGGTTTCTCTATGTATCCTAGGCTGTCCTGGACTCACTTTTGTAGACCAGGCTGGCCTCGAACTCACAGTGATCCGCCTGCCTCTGCTTTCTTTGTAAAGATTTATTGACTTATTATTATGTATACAGTGTTCTAGCTGCATGTACAACTGCAGGCCAGAAGAGGGCATCAGATCACATTTCAGATGGTTGTGGGCCACCATGTGGTTGCTGGGATCTGAACTCAGGACCTTTGTGAGAGCAGATGGCGCTCTTAACCACTGAGCCATCTCTCCAGCCCTAGCACCCCTCTCTTACAACTGTAAAAATGCCTCAGACATTTCCAAAATGCCTCTCCCGCCCAGGGAGCACAGTTGCTCCCAGCTGAAGAGCGCTGGACAGTCATGCTTTTCTGCGGTCCCTTGGGAGCTTTATATGTCACCCTGAGCCTTGGGTTCTGTATCTGCTTACTAATTGGGAAACAGGTGCAAGTCAGATGATGCTAGCACTGAAAACTACGTGTGCTCACTGCCTTCTCCCCTCTGATAAGGATTCATCTCCCTGGACGAGTTCAGACAGACGTGGAAGCTCTTCAGCTCTCACATGAACATCGACATCACAGATGACGGCATCTGTGACCTTGCCAGAAGCATCGACTTCAACAAGGACGGCCACATCGACATCAATGAGTTCCTGGAGGCCTTCCGCCTCGTGGAGCAGTCCTGCTCTGATGGCCACGCCTCTGCTTGCCTACAGTCCACTGACACTGCCGAGAGTGGCTGGGGCAGTGCAGGCCCACCCTGAGGCCAGCCTGGTCCTTATCAGCCACTGTGCCTATAGGTGATGCCAAGCTTATGACTCCACACAGACCTGGGGGACTTTATGCTAAGGATTTGCCACCACTAGGCACTGGAATCAAGAATCACCTGTGAATTTGCTGGTGGGTGGGCTGGGCATGATGTGCGTGCCTCTGTGTGTGTGTGTGTGTGTGTGTGTGTGTCTGTGTGTGTGTGTGTGTGTTTGTGAATAGATAGTGGTCCCAACCTCATTTCTGAATCTTTACAAAATAGAACTAGGCTGTAGATACGTTTAAATTCTCAAATCTACACTAGTTATCACTGATAACTCAACACCCTCATAATTTTTATTTCATATGTTTTATTTATTGTTTTAAAATATCATTGGTAAAAAGAAAGCTTTTTAGTTGTATATAAACTTTTGACCCAAATGCACATCTTTTTCATTAGGTACTTTTTCTCCTTGTAGGCTTACAGCTACTCTGATGTTCTCGTTTTTTAAGTAAATTTGCATTTAATTGTATGTACTTTTCCATGTAATCTTCACAGCTATCATTAAATGGCTGCATAATTTTCTTTCAAATTAATGTGCTATAATCATTTGGTTCCCAGTTAGTAAACAGATATATCGCTTAGTTCTTTGTAAATAACACCATGGCTGCTCTGTTTTGTACTAATATTTTTGAATGATATGTTTTCTTAGGACACAAATCTTAGGATGGGGGCTGCTTTGGCAAAGGATATTGTATTAGCTTGAGGTTTGGAGAGGAAACAAGATCAATAGGCTATAGATATGATTTACTCTAAAGAATTGGCAAGGAGCTTCGGTAAAGGCTCAGTTGGTAAAGTACAAGTCTTGCAAGCCTGACAACCTGAGTTTGAATTTCCAGCACTCATGAGAAGTTGGACATAGTGCTAAAAAGTGAAGAACAGGCTGGCCAGCCTAGCCAATCATGGATTTCTGGCCTGTGAGAGACGTTGTCTCAAAAACTATGAAGAGGCAGAGATGGAGGCATTACACAGCAACTTCTGGCATACACACACACACAAACTGTTAGAGGTTGGTCTCATGTATTTTGATGCTAATTACTGCTTGCTGTCTCTGTGACCCATCTTGCCTAAGAGCCTAACCTATTTGACCAATAAAAGGCCATCACACCTGGGCAGGACAAATGGAATAGGCGTGGCTAGGAGAGACAAAGAGGATCTTGGGAGGAAGGAGACCGGAGGAGAAGGGAGAAGAAGGAGGTTGTGCCATCATGGGTTGGGTGGAAGGGAAGCACATGGCTGGCGTGGATGGAGATTTGGCTCAGATGAAGGGTATTAGCAAGTATATGGGATTGTGGATGGGAGGTAGCTTGATAGAAATTATTAGAATCAGATGGCATGGGATTGGGACAGGTGTCCCATACCTGCCCCACTAGGGGAAGTAGTTTAGGGGATTAATATCTGCCCTGCCCCAGGTTAACTAAGGCTATTTTAAAATATAACAGGTGTCTGTGTCTTGATTGATTGCTAGCCCGTTAGAAAATACTGCCGTAATAATAATTTGAGGCCTGATAATAAACATTATTAGGTCATATTGGTAATTTGACAGCTACAATACACCACACACATACTTGCAAACCATACATGCATGCACACACACATGCATGCACACCACACACACATATACCATCCACTTGCATACACCACAAACACACAATACACACATCCCACATGTACATGCAAACCACACACACACACACACACACACACACACCATACACATCACATGTGCATACAAACTACACACACATGCACACCACACTCACGCATACCATACACATGCATACACCACACACACACACACACACCCTCTTAACCTGAGCTAGGGCTGCCTTTGAACTCAGTCTATGGTTGAAGATGGCCTTGAATTCCCAATCCTTTGGTCTCCACTTCCCAGGTGCTGAAAGACTCTAGTTTAACCCATCACGTGAATGACCCATTCAAATCGACACTTACAATCACCCATCAGGCTGGGGTGTGGTGGCACATGCCTGTAATCCCAGCACATGGGGAGGCAGAGGCAGGCGGATCACTGTGAGTTTAAGGCCAGCCTGATCTACAAACTGAGTCCAAGACAGTCAGGGCTACACAAAGAAACCCTGTCTCAAAAAACAAATAAATAAACAAACAAACAAACAAAGACACACCCATCAAAACTGTGACTGTTCTGTGGTTTGATATGTATTCCAAATAGCTCTCAAGCCCCAGGATGTGAGTTTTACCACGACTCACAGCTTTGAGAGGGGTCCTTTCAAAGGTTTGTTAGAGGTGAATGAATGGAGTTCTTTTAGTAATTTACTGTCTCTTTCGTTGCTTAATGAAAAACTGTCTCATTTCCCTCGCTTTATTTTACTTGTGAATGAGGGAGAACTTTAGAGGGCTTTCTGAGTGTGTGACTCAATAAAACGGACAGAAGTAGGCTACATAACCTCCACCCCCACCCAAGATGCTGTCTAGTTTTACCTGAGGCATCTAGGGAAAAAAAATTACCTTCTCTACTCTATCGAATGCAACACAGCCATTAAAAAGAGTGGTCTGCTGTTGGCTGTGGTTTTGCTTGGCTGGGTGGGACTTTCACTTTTTATATAAATGGCAGACTAGTAAAGATTGAGGTGAAAATTTGAAAACAAATACAATCTCTTAAAGGCATGCAGACTGTGAGGATGCCTAGACAAATGAGTGGGCTTTTTCAGCAAATAAACTACACGGAGGGGAATAGAAAGAACAAGGAGAAAACCACAGACTTAAAAATGTTTATGACAGGGGGATGGTCCTGTGCGCTGTGTATTCAGATTCTGATCTCTGGGCCCCAAGGTCTGGCTGCAGTGGGGACGTGGCACTGTCTTGTCTGTGAAGAACTTCCTTTAAAGCTTATTAATGAGTCTAATTGGCCTCTGTGGCATTACTTGGGAGCTAGAACAGGTAGTAGAAAAAATGATTATATTATTTCTACAGTTTATGAGCTGTAGTGCAGTAGGTCTTTAGTTCTGGCACTGGAAACACAGAGGTAGGTGGACTTCTGTGAGTTGGAGACCAGCATGGTCTACATAATAACACCCTGTCTCAAATTGTTACAGAATATAACAATCATATACAGACCTTAATTTGAGCTGAGTGTGGTGGCGCACGCCTTTAATCCCAGCACTTGGGAGGCAGAGGCAGGTGGATCTTTGTGAGTTCGAGACCAGCCTGATCTACAAGTGAGTCCAGAACAGCCAAGGCTACACATAGAAACCCTGTCTCGAAAAGCAAAAACAAAACAAAAATATATGAAAATTAGACTTCAGTGTAGGATGAGAGAAAAATATAGCAGATTTGCTAAATCAGACATGGTCAGACATCCTCAGGGCATAGCTGCAACCATGTGAGATCCAGCATAGTCACTAAACTTCTGTGTGGACAAAAGTTGAACAGAGTTCTTTTATATTGTTGTTCAGTTTGGTTGGGTTTCAACAGAAAACTTGCCTAATTTCATTTAGCATCAGTTTCCTCATCTAGAAAGAGAGTATCATATGATATTTTCCAGGGAAGTCACATGGCTTGTTAAAGTAAATTAATATGCAAACAAAGACCAGGAAAGGATCCCTGAGCAGAGCTCTGGCTAGGACCGTGAGTGCCCTTAACCTTTAGCTTTGCAAACATAAGCAAAACAACTCTCCTTCTATTTTGCATCTGTCTATTGTAAAGAAAATCAGAGCTTTAGCCAATCAGAATCAGCCAAGGAAGGCAAGCATGCTAACTAGAGACATTCATGGGGATAGGCAAAAAAAAAAAAAAAAAAAAAAAAAAAGCATCCTTATTACCAAATATTTATTTATTTATGTGGGGTGTATATATCATACCTTAAACACAGGTGGAGATCAGAGGACAGCTTGCAGGAGTTAATTCCCCCCTTCCACCAGGTGGGTCCCTGGAATTGAACTCATGACCTCAGACTTGGCAGTAGGTGCCCTTACCCACTAAGCTAATTCACTGACCATTGTAACCCAAATATTTTTCTATAAAAACCTATTCTTTATTCAGGAGGGTCCTTGAACCCTCCTGATTTGGAACTGCTCAATTCACGAGTTCCTGTTTTCTGTAAAAAAAAAAAAAAAAAAAAAAAAAAAAGAAAGCATACCCTGCCTCAGTTTACCTTTTTAACGGGCAAATAAAAGAAACACAATCAGAAGTGTCTGGAAGCCCAGGAAGAGCTGCCCAGGTGTCTGTGGTTGTCTGTACTCTGTAGTTAGTGATGGAGGGCTTCTGTGATGGGTGATGGGTCAGACTCTGCAAACAGAACAAGAGCAAGAGGTGGTGGCACACACACACATATCATCACAGCTTCTGTGGAGGTGGCCGAGGCAAGAGGAATCATCTGAGGCCATGAGCCAAAGGCCAGCCTTGTCAACAAGATGTGGTCTAAAAAAAATTGGGGCTGGAGAGATGGCCGAGCAGTTAAGAGCTTGCACTGCTCTTGCAGAGCGCCCGGGTTAGGATCTTAGTACTCACATTGGGCAGATCACAACCACCAGTAACAGATCTAGGGGGTCCAATACCCAATTCTAGACTTCAAGGGCATCTGTACTCATACACACATACACACATAGAGACACACACACACACACATACACACGTGCATACCCCACCCCACATGCACATATATGCCCTACATTATTTATTTTAAAAAGTTTTTAAAGATGATTACATTTGCCCCACTTTGTCTGATTCAGTGGTTCTCAATCACACAAGACATTTACAAGCACCAGGGCTTGTCTAATTGCTTCTTGGTCAATGTACTTCTGAGGCAATCATTAAGACCAGGCTTGGTTAAATCTGTTCTTTTTCTTTTCAGACATGATCTTATATGTATAGACTAAGCTGATCCTAGACTCCCCCTACCTTTACCTTCCATGTATTGGGATTCAGGCATGAGAAACACACACACACACACACACACATACACACACACACACACACACAGATACACACACAGAGACATACACACACACAGAGATACACACATACACACACAAAGACATACACACAGAGATACACACACACATACACACACAGAGACATACACACACACAGACATACACACACAAAGACATACACACAGACACACACACACACACACACACACACACACACACACACTTACTTTATTGCATTATTAAGCAGCTTTTCAGTGGCTAGATGTGTCCTCAGGGCAGGCTCTGGCCAGTTGTGCGTCTTTGTATCCATCCGGTCATGGCTGACCAGCCAGTTGCTGACTCAAGTGTCAGCTCATTTCAGATGTCACTGGTGGGGATTTTCCAGTGTGTTTCTGCACCTTCTGCGGGATGTATCCCTTCTGGTCGCGCAAGGCTATGGGTTTTGTAACGCTCTTAGCTTCCCTTGCATTGAAGGTAGCCCAGGACTCCTGAGTCACACTCCAGGCCAGGCCTTTTGGAATCTGCACACTTGAGTCATGCTGAGATCTTGACCCTGGGAGGCAGCAGGGAGCCTGGTCATATCACCATACCTTGCGGGGGACCCTGCAGCTTCAGCTTCCTGTTTGGTCACCCTGTCAGCTCCAGGGTGCTCGGAATGAGAAATGTGCTGAGCTGGACTACACAAAAGCCTTGTGCAAGAGAATAGAGTTACTAGAGAGACAAACACTGTGAACACAGAGGCAGATTCGCCAAGTTTCTTTTTTCTTTTTCTTTTTTTAAAAAGATTTATTTATTATTATGTATACAGTGCTCTGCCTGCCCGTACACCTGCAGGCCAGAAGAGGGCACCAGATCACATTATAGATGGTTGTGAGCCACTATGTGGTTGCTGGGAATTGAACTCAGGACCTCTGGAAGAGCAGCCAGTGCCCTTAACCTCTGAACCATCTCTCTAGCCCTCGGCAATTTTCTTTACCAGATACACAAGCCGTGGGAAGCTACAGAGAATAGCTCTCTCATCCGGGTCACTCTCCTTCAAGGCACATCCTCAAATGCAAGACACCGGGGTGAGAAGTCTTTACCCAGATGACAGTTCAAATAGTCCCTTCTCAACTGTGCAACCTGAGCGAGACGCCTGGCCGTTCCCTTGACTGCATCCTGGAATTTGTGATATAAGCCACTTCCTCAGGCCGTGGGAGGCTTGGATGAGTTAGGGCATGAAGTCATTGGGTAAGCTAAGCGATGCAGTGAGCCATGGGTGCATTAATCCCGCTCAGAAGTCCCCTAGCCTGGAACTTACCTGTGACTCACCCGGAGGACTTGTTTCCAGGTCTGTGTAGGGGGTCAGAGTTTCAGTTTTGGAAATGAAAAGTTCCCAAGATGGGTTGATAAGGTGGCACAAAAAATAAATAAATTAAATAAATAAATAAATAAAAAGTGAGTACATTTAATATGACTATAGAGCAAACTTGAAAGTTATAGACTTTTTGTTACATCTATTTTATGGGCCTAAAGACATTTTAACACATTCATTAGTATTTCTAGCAAGAGCCTTGGCGAAACTGCTGGTGCTGCCTCAAAGGTCATTTTCTGGTTAGCAGGCCTTGGCTGCCAGTAACGAACCTCCACCATCAGAACTGGATAAAGGGGGCATATTTTTGGGATCCAGAGTCCTCTGTGGAACATGAGCAACAGAATATTCTAGATCTTTACTCTAAAGCTGTCTGTTTTGTAATAAAATTCAGTAAAGGTATGGAGACATAGCTCAGTTGACCCTCTGCCTTGTATGTACAAAAATGCCAGACTTTGTCCCCAATTCCACATAAACTGGGTGTGTTGGTGTATACCTGCCATCCAGTCTCAGGAGGTGGGGGCAGCAGGATCAGAAAGTCAAAGCTACATAATGAGTTTGAGGACAGCCTGATAAGAAACCCTGTCTCTAAAACAAAACAAAATAGGCCTCTGAGATGGCTCAGCAGGCAGAGGGCTTACCACCAAGCCTGACGACCTGAGTTCAAGTCCCAGAACCCGCATCATGGAAGGAGAGAGCGAGTCCCATAGGCTGACCTCTGACCTCTCTACACATGTTCAGTGGCATGCACATGAGACAGAAGGTTGTTGCTGTTACAGAGGACCCAGGTTCAATTCCCAGCTTCCACTTGGTGGCTCACAAACATCTGTAACTCTAGCTCTAATGAGTGGTGCTCTATCTTGACCTTTGGGGGCACAGCAGACATGTAGTACACATACATAAATGCATGCAAAAAGAAATCTTTTCTTTTTCTTTTCTTTTCTTTTTTTTTTTTTTTTTTTTTTTTGGTTTTTGGAGACAGGGTTTCTCTGTGTAGCCCTGGCTGTCCTGGACTAGCTTTGTAGACCAGGCTGGCCTCGAACTCACAGCGATCCGCCTGCCTCTGCCTCCCAAGTGCTGGGATTAAAGGCATGTGCCACCATGTCCAGCTCTCGTCCGACATATTTATTAAGATGGTTCACACTCTGACAGTTTGGTTTTTATTAATTACCGATGTCGTCTCAACTGGAATAGAGAAGTAACATTTGCCTTTTGTAGAGTCACCCAACTTGTCCTAGGACCTGGCAGCTTGTACAGCTGAGGCCTAGACTTGGGAGAGCTCTGCAGATCTTTGTAGGGATGAGGCGCCACCAATACCTGGAGGCCACATGGCCACGATGAGATCGTACTGGGCCGAGGAGCCTTTGTGCAATGTGTATGTCATGTGTCTAATGCCAACCTTCTGTCTCCCTCCTAGTGAGATCCAGGGCAGGTCCCCCTGCCCATGCAGTCTGTACACATTTCAGGATATTCATTTTATAATTTTTTGGTTGAAATTCTCAAGGTATAACCCCTACCTAAACTTCTCAAGCATTAGAATAATTTTTCTAGTTGTTGCAATTCTTGTCATTCTTTGGCAAAACCCTGGTGTACCAAAACAATTATTTCATGTGTCACGAATAGCCACAAAATTGTGTTAAGCAAACAGGAAGCCGCGTCTTAACTCCTTAAAGAACAAAGTGAGGAAGCCATCTCATCATATGTAAATAAGGGTCATCAGCACTGGTTTTAATCACATATAAGTACCTGTTCATATCCAGAGTGCCTGAAAACGAGGCATCAAAGGACTCAGGATTATCAGACTCTACACGTCCTTCCCGGCCATACTGGTAACAGTTTTTTGTTTTTTGTTTTTTTCCAATCATAAATAACTTTGTCTTTTACAACAAATGGCTTGAAATTTAAGAATTCATCCAGTAAAATTTAGGTCATTTTAGCAGTCTTAGCATTTTATTTGGTTCTTTAAATATTGTCCTATATGTTCTCATGTATTTATGTACAGTTTAAAATTTTTACTTATTTTGCTATGTATTTTAATATGCTACTCTGATAATTACTCTAGGCTATAGTAGAATTTTCAAGCAATTAATGACTAAAAACAAATTGTAGAGTGGTCACAAAAAACGCTATAGACAACATGGAGGTTTGGAAAAAAAGATGTATTGATTTTTAGTACTTATGCGAGAGTGATCTGTTTTCATGTACATCTGTGTACTACATTGCATGCCTGATGTCCAGCGGGAGCGGAAGAGGGTACCAGACCCCCGGAACTGGATTTATAGATTGTTGTGAACCATTATGTGGGTCCTGAGAGCTGAGCCTGGGTCAGAGGCTCGTAGCCCCTGAACCATATCATCAGCCTCTACTTTGGCTTTTTCTTTTCTTTTTTTCTTTATCCTTCTCTCATGTATTGTGTCCCAGCCACTGTTTTTTCCCTCCTTCCTCTCTTCCCAGCCCTCTCCTCCCCCTCCCTCCCCCAGGTCCACCCCTCCTCTTTTCCCTCCCGAAAAGGGCAGCCCTCCCAGGGACATCCACCAAACGTGGCATGCCAAGTTATAAGGAGACCAGGCACTGGCATTTTAAATTTGCATAAAAATTAAAACATCGGGACAATATGTGTCATAATACAGTAGGAAACAGAAAACTTTGACCCCATTTTTTTTTCATGAATTTACTAATTTATGAGACCAAGAGTCAACGTCATCACATAGAGGGGCAGAAAGGTCAAATCCCTCCCCGCGTGGGCATTATCTAACAATGCCTTCATACCAAGGTCATTGTAAAAGCTGAATGAAGTTAACAAAAATTACAAATCTGTGATTTCAAGACTAACGGAAGTGGTTGGTAGTGTTCTTCTAAATTCACTGGGGCAAATACTCCTGACAAACATTAAATGTTTACAGTGCACTTGAAAGATGCAGGACCTGACCTAGAAATATACACTACTCTTTTCTCCTTACATGTACTTATTGTGTGTGTGTGCACGTGCCTGTGCCACGCTGCACGTATGGAGGTCGGAGGACAACATGGAGGAGTTGGTTGTCCCCTTCTGCTGAATGGGTTCTGTGGACTGAAGTCAGGCCTATAGGCTTGAGACATCTCCCCAGCACAGGAACATAGATTAGTCTTAAGGCATTTGAGTCAGAGCTATGTTTTTTTAGTTTGTTTGTTTGCTTTTGGCTTCCTGAGCTCTGAGATCAAAGGCATGTGCCACCTTTACCCAGCTTATTTTATTTTTTAAATTATCTATGTGTTTGGGTGTTTTCCTGCATGCATTCTTTGTGTCACATGCATGCCTGCTGCCTGATGAAGCCAAAGAGAGCATTAGATTCTCTGGAGATGGGTTACAGTTTTTTGTTTGTTTGTTTGTTTAATGAGACAGGGTCTCTCTGTGTAGCCTTGGCTGTCTTGAACTTGCTTTGTAGATCAGGCTGGCTTCGAACTCAGGTGGATCCACCTGCCTCTGCCTCCTGAATGCTGGGATTAAAGGCGTGCGCCTCAGCCGTCCGGCTCAGATCTATGTTTTCAAGTGTGTAAATCCTGGAGAATGTCCAAATCTTTTCCCTTTATATTCTGTGGTTCCCAATAGCATGATCTTCTGCACACTCCTGACCTGGCATTGTGCTCTATACACGGGAAAAGCCTCAACACCTCTTTCCTTTTATATTCATTCATTTTGGTTCTTCAAAACAGGGTTTCTCTGTGTAGCCCTGGCTGTCCTGGAACTCACTGCATAGATCGGGCTGGCCTCGAACTCAGAGATCTATCTGTCTCTGCGTTGGGAATCGAACCTGGGTCCTTGGCAAGAGATGCTCTTAACCACAGAACCGTCTTTCCATCTTTGCTGGGAATTGAACTCAGGACCTTTGGAAGAACAGCCAGTGTTCTTAACCTCTGAGGCGTCTCTGCAGCCCTACATTTCATGAGTTAAACAATACTCTTGAGTTGGGCACACACACCTGGGGTCAGGAGGCAGACGCAGGAGGGAGGCTCATGACTTCTAGCTAGCCCGAGCTACACAGTGTGACTTAAGCTCAACTAACAACAGAAACACATTTGCTTTACTTGTAGATAAAGAGTCGAAAAATGAAAGTGGCAATTCTGATGGCTTGCCTTGTGCTCACAGCTCACTGTGTACCAGTAAGTAACCTCTTAATGTCTGTCTGCCAACGAGCTTTAGTGTATATGCTCTGAACTTTTAGTAATGCTCAGTCCTGAAAAAGGGACAATGGATCACCCTGAGGGCACTGCCACACCTCTTTTTTTTTTTTTAAGAGTTATTTATTTGGTATTCTGCCTGCATGTGAGCCAGCAGGCCAGAAGAGGGCACCAGATCTCATGATAGATGGTTATGAGGCACTGTGTAGTTGCTGAGAGTTGAACTCAGGACCTTTGGAAGAACAGCCAGTGCTCTTAACCTCTGAGACATCTCTCCAGCCCTGCACCTCCATTTTGGGAGTTTCTTTCAATCTACTTTGGAAGCCCTTGTCAGAAACACAAGAGATGTAGCCCGTGGAAAAGGGTAGCTCTCCTGGCCTCAGAGCTCAGTGGTGGTTCAAAATCTTGGCTGCCCTTCAGACGCCTTTGGGAAACTTCAAAAAGTCCTGGCATGTGGATGCCACTCCCCCAAATCTGGCTTGACTGGTCTGAGGTTTGTGTCAAGTGTCAGCAGGTTCACAAGCTCCTGGGTGACTCTTTCACTGGCCGCTGGGCTGAGGACCATCGGTGAAGGAAGAGGCACACTTAGAGACTGAGCTGCTGTGGAGACAGCCTGAGGCAGGCCAGTCAAGACCGTTCAGCCCAGGTTGTTACTGCAGATAGAGAGTGGCCCCAGAGTTTGTATGAAAGTCAGACCTCACTCACCACTCAACTGTGGAGAATGTCTTGTCCATCGGCTAGGTCTGGGTAGGGGTTTGAAGTTTACTGCCTAAATTTTCTTTGGCTGGTGCCATAGTTTAGCAGGAAGGACCCAGGACCCAGGACCCAGATCTGCCTGTCATAATGTTCTTCTTGTAGGTTTCCAGGACCCTTTGGATCCTTCTATTTCCCCATTCTCCCATGCTTTCATACAAACTCTGGGGCCCCATTTCTGACCATGTCCCCTTGATGGGGAGGCCTGGTGGCACTCGGAGGAAGGATAACAGGCTACCAAGAAGAGACTTGATACCCTATGAGTATATACAGGGGGAAGAGATACCCCTCAGTCACAGACATAGAGAAGGGGAGTAGGGGGGAAGCGGGAGGGAGGGAGGAATGGGAGGATACAAAAGATGGACTAAAAATTTAAATGTAATATGAATAAATTAATAAAAAAAAGAAAGATAAAGAAGAAAAAAAAAAAGAAGAGAGTGGCTGAGGCCTACAGACCGCATGCATCTCAGGGCAGCTCTGGGTACAGCCCAGCACATTTGCAGAGGATGTTAAAGGCCTGGCCATCTTGAGAGGATTGTTTCTTATTCTTCTTGATAAGACCCTGTGGTCTTAGGAAGACCTGTGACTGAAACTAAGATGTAAGATCCAGTCCCTCACTCTGTGAGCAGGTGTCTCTGGAATATAAAAAGGAGAAAGGTTGAATTTGCCCAGTGCCAACATTGCTCTCCTAACAAAAGACAGACCAGGATCTTGCCTCAAGGGATTCAAATCTCATTCCCCGGTACTTTACTATGATGATCGCTGCTGTGGCTGTCCTTGTCACCATGCTTTCTGCTTCTCCATTTTCACAGGTATCAAGATTCCCTGGCAGGGTTATCCTTTGCTATCCAAATTGGAAGGTAATCCTCTTACCCTCCACTTCCTCCCTTCCTCTTTAGAAAGATATGATATAGGGAGAAAATAGTCAGCATTTAAAAAAAATGTTGTATTAAATATTATATAGATGTAAATCAGGCAAGTGCTGGGGCGGGGTAGCTAGGGACACTCTGAGAACCCACAGGCAGATCTCCTCAGTGCTGCAGAGTTCACAGCTCAGGCCCGGGCAGCTCCTCTAGATGAGCAGCCAACCCCTCTCAGTAGACAGCCTGTTTCCTCACCTCCCTCTCCAATAAGGAGATAACAACAGAAGCTGTGAAATTCCATTTATTCACAAATTTAGTGACGGAACTCAAGGCACTGAAGGGCCTTAAAGAAGAGAGTAGTTTAAGGCGATGGAAATGTTATATTAATCATTACACATTGTGTGTATGTATCCAGCTGTTACACTCCACTCCATTAACAAGTATAATTATCATGTGTCAGTAATAAATGAGTAGGGGCTGCAGAGTGATGGCTCAGTCAACAAAGTGTTTGTCCTGTGAGGGCCTGAGCTCAATCCCCAGAAAAAAATATATAAAGGACTGGTGTGGTATCACACACTTGGTACCCTAGTGCTGGGTAAACAGAGACATGAGGGTCCCTAGGGCTGCTGTGTGAGTCAGTCTTGCTGCTTAGAGAGTGAACTTCAAGTCAAGGAGAGAGTCTGTCTCAAAATGAGGGAGATAGCATATTTGAGGAATGACCACTGACATTGTGCTGCTGCCTCCACACAAATGTGCACCCACTGTACACACACACAGACACATACACAGACACACACAAACACTGTCTCACACACACAGTCACACAAACACTCGTTCTCTCTCTCTCTTTCTCTCTCTCTCTCTCTCTCTCTCTCTCTCTCTCTCTCTCTTTCTCTCTTTCTCTCACACACACACACACATACACACACACAGAGTCACACACTGTCTCACACACAGAGAAGTTACTAGCTAAGTTACTAATTAGTTTCTAATTCAGTTACTAATAAGTAACTAAGTTACTAAGTTACTACAACAAAGTTACTAATTAGTCAGAAAGTAATAAAATGTTTTCTTTCGCCTTTTTACTTTCTACCATAGGGTTCTCCTCTCAGCTATTTGTTGCCCCTTTTAAACTATTTTAATTGTGTTTCTTATGCCTCTTCTTTATTTCCCTCTCAACCCCAAACCCTTCCAACACCCCAATACCATGGAGGAGGAAAAGGTTAGTGGGGAGAGGGAGCATGGTTCTCTGAGACTACTTCCTGCTGGTTAGGGTCATTGGGTTCCTGGGGCAAGTCCGATCTTCCTTTCAGGATCTCTCCAACTTCTTCTCATCAAACTGCCTCAACAGCGACCAGGAGCTGCAGAAGGGAACAGCAGCAGCCTTCCTTCTCAGAGCTCCTGCCTCTCTCCTGGTTCGGGCATTTCTTCCCTCTCCAGAGTTCTCAGAAATAAACCATCTGCAGCTGGCAAAGAGCCTCTCTCAGAGGCCGCACAAGGCAAACAGTTTGCTGCCGTGGACAGTCTGCATCAGCCCCATCTCTCACACCTGGGATTAAAACAAAAACACGTTTACATAACATAATGGAGTTTTTAAAGACACCCAGACTTCCACTACAGCAATTCATGTCTCACACTCCAGTGTTGTTAGACACGGCTATTGTGACAGTTATCTGCAATATGTTCCCTTTAGAGGACTTTCTGTCAGTTGGTAAAGCTCTTCCCCCCCCCCCCCTTTTGGTCAAAAAAGCTGACAGGTAACTTTGTATTTATTGTTAGCCTTGTCTTTGACTCAGATTTTACTCTATAGATTGTGGCCTCTTGGCATTCTCCTGTTGCTTTGAATATTCCTCAAGATGCTTAGAGTATCTTGGCAAACTTAGGCTTCTCCTTGGAGACAGCTGCCAAATGGCTTCTTCTTTTATAGTTTGAGTAGAAGAGCAGAGATAAGCAAGGCCCACAAGGCCACAATTCCAGCACTCCGGGAGCAGGAGACAGGAAGATAGCAAGTTCTAGGTCAGCCCGGGCTACAACGGGAACCCTAGGTGAGTTTGACAAGGTGACCTAGGTTGGGGATGGGGTAAGCCTTGGTGGTGGAGGACGGTCTTGAAGTACCCAAGGCCTTAGTCCCACAGAGAGCAGGGATGCAGGGCTATGTTCCCAGGTCCCCTACCACTTGTCACTAGAGCTAATATTAGGAGAATTGTTTGCATCACTACCCAGCTAACTCCTAACTCCCTTCTCTTCTATACTATGTCCCTGAAGCAATTTGTGTAATTGCTTTCTTAAAAGTCCTTTCTTCCGAACACTGAAAAATACACTTAGCCAGGCATGTAGTGTACCCCTTTAATCCCAGCACTTGGGAGGCGGAGGCCCTGAATTCAGGGCCAACCTGGTCTATAGAGTGAGTTCCAAGGCAGCCAAAGCTACACAGAGAAACCCTGCCTCAAAAAACAAAACAAAACCCAACAACAACAACAACAAAGAAAAATAGCAACTGAGCTGTAACTGTTCTCTTTCCTTTCCTTGCAGCCATGCCAGAGGTTGTATGAATTCTTAAAAATCTGTGTAAGTTTTTATTCTTGATTTTTCACCATTATAATGCTCAGAGTGGGTGACGACTTGGGAAAATAAAATAAAAGGTGGGGCATAAAAGTGTTTGATGGCTTCAGATATGCTCCCAATTTATACCTTCTTTTTAATGAAACCCTAAATCATCGTTTAGGGACTGAAATACCCAGTCCCTAAGAAAAGAAAAGAATTACTGGGCCAGTCTTTGAAGATGCTAAGGGCAGTTTTCAATCATGCTATCTATCAAAATATCTGAGGAGACTTTTTTTAAAAGAAGGGGAACACTTATTTAAAATCGCATAATTATAATTTTAAAATCTCTATAAAACTGTTTTTTAAAAGTTCTTGTTTGTGACCTGGAGGATTGGCTCAGTGGCTAAGAACGTTTGCTGCCCTTCCTGAGTGAGGATCCAAGTTCAGTTCCCAGCACCCAGAGTGGCTCATGAACACCCTCTAACTCCAGTTCCAGGGATCAGATGCCTTCTTCTGACCACAACCATGGGGACCAGACTTTGGACCCCAGCATCTACATAACAATCAGGGTGTGCCCACAGACCTGTAGCCTCGGCTATATATGGTGACAGGAGGATGGCTTGCTAGCTTCCAGCCTACCCAAGAAAACACAATCCTCGGGTTCAGGAAAGATCCCTGTCTGAAAAGGAGAAGAGCGGAGAGGGAGGACACCGAGTGGCCTCTTCTCACGGCATGCGTGCACACAAATAAAGAGATAAAAATTTAGATTACATTACCACACACATTCGAAGAAGGGAACAAATCATTCCTGGGATGGAGAGATGGCTCAGCAGTTAAGAGGTCTTGAGTTCACTTCCCAGCAACCACATGGTGGCTCACGAGCATCTATATAATGTGATTAGATGCCCTCTTCTGGCATGTAGGTGTCCATGCAGATAGAGCACTCACACACATAAATATGTATGTATGTGTGTGTGTGTGTGTGTGTGTGTGTATCAGTCCCACCCTATCTATACATCACTTAAAAACATTATTACACACAATAGCTATTGTGACTTTTATTTCTATATATCAGCAATGTGTCAATTTTGTGTAACTGCATTTCTGTCTTGAATTTTCGTTTTATTAGAGGAGACCACCAATCAACAGAAGAACTACCACGGCCCCACCATTTCCACTCACAACAGAAACTGGCTTTTCTCTGACTGGGGGTCCCCCTGCTCCTGTTACCCCCAGTAGGCGGGGGGATTCACGATAGCACAGTTCCTCGCAGCCCAGACAGACTTCTTTTCCTCTCGCAGTGTCTTCACCACAGTCAGACTATACTCCCAGCTTACAGCTCCTGCCCCACAATGCCTCCTTCCTGTACATGCTCCAATAAAAAGCTTACATCACACTGTTTATTATATAATTGTGCTGGGCAGTCTTTGCCACCGACTTGACACAAACCTACACATACATAGGAAAAGGGAATGTCTCTTTTTACATTTATTTACTTTGTGTGCATTGGTGTTTTGCCTGCACGTATGTCTGTATGAGAGTATCAGATTATGGAGTTACAGACAGTTGTGAGCTGTCATGTGGGTGCTAGAATTTGAACCCGGGTCCTCTGGAAGAGCGGTCAGTGCCCTTAACTGCTGAGCCATCTCTTCAGCCCCAGGAAGAAGGAATCGCAACTGAGGAATTACCTCCATCAGATTGGCCTTTGGCCGTGTCTGTAAGGGTGGTTTCCTGTTTCTAAGTGATGTAGGAGGGACCAGGCATTGTGGGTGGGTGAGGCACTGTGAGTAGTGCTACAGGATGTAGGCCTAGCTGAGCAAGGCAAGGAGCGAGCCAGGAAGATGCTCTCCTCCATGGTCTCTGCCTCAGTTCCTGCCTTGAGATTCCTGCTTTGACGTCCCACACTGATGGGCTGTGATCTGTAAGCTAAATACAGATGCTTCCCCCAAGTTGTTTTTACCACAGCACAAAAAGCAAATTAGAACGATAATATATATTCGTGATCTCTCCCACGTCACGAGCTCTTCGGAGAGGAATCAGGAAAATATCAAAAGTCTAGCTAGGAATCAGGGATTCCATCATACAGAAGAAAAAAAAATGTTAATAATAACATGGGGAGGGCAACCTGCTTCTTCACGGTGGGATGATGGTGGGTGAAGGAAGGGTCTATCCTGTCCCATCTCTTCCATCCAAGTCCTCGAGCAGACCACATGGCATGTGCCTAGCAAACAGAGAGGGCATTCTGACTCCTTGGATTGTGGTTCAAACCTACACAGCCACAGGGCTATGTATGCATTTACATTGGCCTCAGTTGGGAGGGAAGGTTGTAAGTCTCTTCGTATCTGCCCACAGAAGCAGAAAAGCAAACACCGGCGATTTCACGCTTCCATCTCGAAACACGGAAGCCTGTCTTTCAGGAAGGGGACAGTAGCAGCAGCCTTGGCTCATCATCAACTGTGAATGGTGGTCACAGTCTACTCGACCGTCTGTCCCTCTGGGATGGAAAGTCACTGCATGCTGTCCGTAAGGGAACGCCCAGATGGCAGGGAGAACGGAGTCAGGGTAGGAGACAGAGCTTACATACTACCGACTCCAGCATGCCACGGAGCTTGTTGGAAACGCGGAGGACTCTATGCTCGGCTGCAGACCTGTGCAAAGATGCAGTGTTTGAGCCAGAACCCTATGCTCCTTGGCACATACTGACATCTGCCAGAACTGCTCTGACTACAGGGAGCTCAGGCCAGATGTAGCCGCCCATTCCATAAATTCGAGGGTCGCTTTCACACTGAAAAGGTTATTTCTATTAAGCATGTTTGGTCTTGGTTTTGGTTTTAGAGACAAGAGTTTCTCTGTGTAGCCTTGGCTGTCCTGGAACTCACTCTGTAGACCCGGCTGGCCTCAAATTCGTAGAGATCCGCCTGCTTCTGCCTCCCCAAGTGCTGGGATCAAAGGCGTGCAGCACCACCGCCTGGCATGAAGCATGGTTTTTAATTAATCATTTTTGAAACAGGGTCTTATTTTGTAGCTTTCACTTACCTGGGCCTCATTTTAAAGTCCAAAGTGGCCTCCAGTGCACGCAGATGCTCCTGCCTCTGCCTCCCGAGTACTGGGATTACAGGCCTGAGTCACCAGAGCCAGCTGCAAGGCGATACAAGTCCGGATCTCTGGTCACACTGAGCAACCCTGGTCTTCTTATCTCCTCAATGATCCTTCAGCCAAACACACCCTTCCCAGCTAAAACTCCCATCCCTGCAGCCGTTCTCTTTGTGGTATGTTTGTTTCTCCTAATACTGGAGTCTTCTCAACATCCCCCCAATGACAGCTCCAGAATGGCACATAAAACCACAGATAGGGTTAGGGAAGTGACGAAAACAAAATGGGACAGTTGTGGTCTATATCCCAGGTTCTCGCTTCTGTCATTTAGGATTGTGACTGTTCTTAGGTTAACTGCCAAGTCCCCTTTGTGTCCTGTGGAAAATGTATCTGATCTCTCCTCTGTCTGTACCCTTGGACTTCAGGAAAGGTCATGACCTCTGTTATGTGTTACATGAGTAGACTCAGCTCAGCATCCCCACATGTGAGTTTTATTTGGTTTGGTTTGAGGGTAATTTGTACTATGTAGCCCAGGCTAGCTTCTAGTACACGTTCCTCTGACATCCCAGGTGCTAAGATTACAGATTTGCACTTTCACAGGAGATATTTCTGTTTGTTCTGTTTTAAAACAGGGTCTCACTATGTGGCTCTAGCTGACCTGAAACTGGCTAGTAGACCAGGCTGGCCTTGAACTCACAGATACACCTGCTCTGCTTCCTGAGCCCTGGGATTAAAGGCATTTACTATCATGCCCAGAACAAGAGATTTTTTTTTAAAATCTGGGGTTTATTATTCAATGAATTTTGGCTCAGTATTCCAACATGTAGTCTCAACCTTGTTCGTGCATCTACTTTTTTTTTTTAAAGATGTACTTATTTATTATGTATACAGTGCTCTGCTTCCATGACAGAAGAGGGCATTAGATCACATTATAGATGGTCACCAGCCACCATGTTGGAGGAGATGTCTCTCTGGGGTTGAGCTTTGAGGTTTCAAAGGCCCATGCCATTCCCAGTTAGCTTTCTGTCTCTGTCTTGGGGGTGTTGTCTCAACACGTGAGCTCTCAGCTGCAGCACTATGCCTGCTACCAAGCTCCCCACCATGGTGGTCTTGGGCTAACCCTCTGAAACTATAAGCAAGCCCCCAAGTTAATGCTTTTTTTTAAAAAAAAAAAAAACAAGTTGCCTTGGTCATGTGTTTCACCACTCGATAGGAAAGTGACTAAATGCATCATTCGTTGCACACATCTTGAAACTGGAAGAAAGGTCTAATGGCATTTGCACAGCGAGAGTGAGGCTGTAGTTACCAAGCATGGTAGTGGGTGTGCTGGCCAGTGGTTAACAATGGGCTCTGTGCTCAGTTGCAGTTTTACTGTGATATTGCTCCTCATGGAATTGGAGACCCGTGAAGGGATGCACCACTGGACAGTATTTCCCTTATATTAGGTAGAAATGGTGAACAGAAATGCCCTCACCAATGTAGATAGTAAAATAACAAGAATTCAATGACTTTTGGGTACTTACATTTTTTGTTTGTGCTTTTTAAAAAATTCTCCACTCTGCCTTGTCTATTGCTGGTGCCAGCACCTACTCTTTAAACACACACACAGGCACACACACACACACACACTTTTAATTTAATTCGGTCTTAATAGGCTGTCTTTAAACAACCAGCTTACAAAATTTATAAAAAGATGGGGGCTAGAAAGAGGGTTCAGTGGCTCAGAGCACATGCTGCTCTTGCAGAGGACCCAGATTTAATCCCCAGCACCCTCATGGTAGTTCATAGCTATTTGTAATTCCGGTACCAGGGGATCTGATGGCCTCCTCTGACACCTGTGACTACCAGGCACACATGTGGCACACACATATCAATGCAGACAAAACATTCACACACACACATAAAATTTAAAAATCTTTTAAAAAGCTAACTATTCTGGCATAGTGTTAGGCAAAAAGGTTGAAGGTGATGGATGCTGGGACCGGGTCATCAAGACCATTGAGGCAGAATCTTTTGGGAAGTGTTTCCTTGTGGGCCAACACATTGAGGCTCTGGTCCAGAGGGGCTCAAAGTTACATCTCATGCTGGCAGCCACACTTGGTAGTGGAAGGGTCTCCCAGGTGGTACTGATTGTGAAGGAATGAAGGGTTGTGGAAAGCATTGAGGTTTGTCACAGTGGACAAGCCACTGGTGAAGCCTCAGAAGCAGCAAAAACGCTAGGACTGAAGGAGCCGTGGAGGGAGGCCACGGCCTGGAGCACCACGTGGCAGGGTTAGAGTCCCTGAAGAGGGCCCAGGAGAGGCTATTGATGAAGGTGCAAGCCCAGTTGTTACAGAGACCCAAGAATTTTGGAGATGCCAGTTCCTTTGTGTGACTGGCAGGGACAGCAGCAGTGGTGGGGCGGAGCCAGCCTGCATCTAGGAGACAAGCTGTGTGTGTGTGCTGTGGATGACTTCCAAGCTTTTTGGAGGAGCCCAGATGACAATGAGTGAATGCCAGATATTAGACCCTGAGTTATTTGTACTGTTGGGGTTTGGTTTTTGCTTTGTTCACATTGTGATTATGCCCTGGTTCTTCCCTCTTGAGGTACAAAAATAACTGAGGTACTGGCTGGTTCTATGTCAACTTAACCCAAGCTAGAGTCATTAGGAAGGAAGGAGCCTCAGTTGAGCAAATGCCTCCATGAGATCCAGGTGTAAGGTATTTTCTCAATCAGTGATCAATGGGGGAGGGACCAGCCCATTGTGGGTTGTTGTAGAAAGACGAATTATTCTTTCTATAGTAAATAATGCAGTAGGAGATGAATTATTCTTTCTACATTAAATAATGCAGTAGAAAGACAAATTATTCTTTCTATATTAAATAATGCAGTAAATTATTATAGCAGTAGTTTTCTTTAACCAGCTAGTTCCCCAATGACTGACAGAGACTATGACTTATTATTAAGCTGTAAGCACTATGCTGGGCAGATTCTAGGCTACTCTAATCCTAGTACCTTAAAAACCCACATAAAAGCTAATCCCTTGCCAATCTGATGACTCCAGGGATGGCTTCTGCTCCATCAGGCTGGTTACAGCAGTACCAACACCTGCCAGCTTGCCTCATAAGCCACTCCTCTCTCTCTGGCTTCCTCCCCTCCTGCTGCTCTGCTGCTTTCTCCATCCCCAGCCCACATCTCTTGAACCCAAGCACCTAAAACTCTGACTACTTCTCTTCTACCCAGTCACAGGCTTCAGCATCTTTATTTAGGCAATCAGGGATAACTGGGGAACATTCCTTATCATGACACGGTTACAGGACATAGTTCAGGATTCCTAATAATGCCCATGGCTGGGAGGCAACCAGATCTCAAGGCATTTTAAAACACAGTTGGACCTTCCTCCAGCAGTGGGTGGTATCATCCCTGGGCTGGTGGTCCTGGGTTCTTTAAGAAAGCAGGCTGAGCAAGGCAGGGGAAGCAAGCCAGTGAGCAGCACTCCTCCTTGGCCTCTGCATCAGCTCCTGCCTCTAGGTTCCTGCTCTGCTTGAGCTCCTGTTGTGGCTTCCTTTGGTGATCAACAGCAATGTGGAAGTGTGAGGTACCTGTCTGGCCTGCGAGAGAATTCTCTAACACGGAGGTCACCTAATAAGTGAGACTTTCTGGTGCTGATCCATTTCCATCTAGGCAAAGAGATGGAAGTGGAGCTTTTGATAGTGTTACCCTGTTCACATGCCTTCTATACATGGGATGGACACACATGCCTGCCATACACAGAATGGCACACATGACTTCTTTCTTCCTCCTCTTTTTTTTTTTTTTTTTTTTTTTTTTTTTTTGGTTTTTCGAGACAGGGTTTCCTTATTTTGTAGAACCAGGCTGGCATCGAACTTACAGAAATCCACTTGCCTCTACCTCCTGAGTGCTGGGATTAAAGGACTGCGTCACCACACCCGACACACATGGCTTCTTATCCAGTGTCCTTCTACCGACCGACCAGGACCCTCTGTTTCCATCTCACACTTAAACATTTGGCTTACAAATCCCTTATCCCCATAAAAGTATGCACTTCAGGAGGAGCTCCTCCTCGCTTGCTGCAGGACACAGGTGAATGTAAGCTGCAATCAGGCAGTGGTCTCACTTCCTTTAACAGTGTTTAGGCCAGCACGTGGGTCTGTGAGTCAGTTCTGGCCATGAGGCAGGAAGAGACAAGTTGAGCTATCTGAATACCAACCCTTCAAGCATGATTCTTCTATTACTATGGTCAGCGGGTTTGACTTCCAATTAAACTTTTATGGCCCAACAGATTTCATTCTACCACCTAACTTTATAGAGCGGTGGTTCTCCAACCTCCGTAATGCTGTGACCCTGTGGTTCCTCATGTTATGGTGACCCCGAACCATAACATTATTTTCATTGCTACTTCGTATCTGTAATATTGCTACTGTTATGAACTGTAATGTAGACATCTGATATGCAGGATATCTGACTGACCCATGACCTCTGTGAAAGAGTCGTTCCACCTCCAAAGGGGTCTCCATCCACAGCTTGAGAACTGCTGTTACAGCTGCTGCATATGGCACTCTATCCTCCATTACAGCAAACAAGGCAAAGGTGTTCCCAGTACTATCCCGAATGGCTTGTTTTGTTTTGAGGTGGGCTTTTGTTACTTGTAACTATATTACCTTGAACATTATGGCTTCATGAAAGCAAGCATTTTTACTGAATATGCATTACTGTGACCTAAGATTATTACAATGGGAAAATGATGCATGGTCCATCACCACCATCAGACATGGCAGTGTAGTGTAACACCTTGCACATGTGGCCAAATGAGACAAAGCATATGCTAAACTTGCACAAAAATTACTCTGGTATCTATTTTTAAAAATGGTTACTTAACTTGTCTTAATGTGGAAAATCTTGAGACATTATGTTTCAAGACAAAACATCTTTGCAACCAGATGTATATTGTTATTACTTAATCTTAAAAAAAAAAAACCCAAATCAAACAAAACAACAACAAAAACAGGGTTTTGACCTCCTAATCGCTCTCGAGTAGTGCCACTCCCTAAGACCAAGCATTCAAACCTATGGAAGCTGTGCCTACTCAAACCACCACAAGGCCCTAACCTAGTGCAACAAAGTGAGGAAACTTACATATTTGATTCCTAGCAGCATAATTCCAGATAAGTAACAACCTGTTAACTTGTGGGCTGGGACTCTGGACAGCACATACTTTGAGAATAAAGACAGTTCTCAGCAATTAGATTGTTGGCACTGCAGAGTGTGAGCATCACTCTGAAAGGTCAGTTATTGGAAAGGGCTTGGCAGGCTCCCTCTTGAGGGGCTTTCGTCACGTTAATCTAGAACTCATTCTCAGGAAGAACAAGGCTCTGCGTTGGCAGGTGATGAAGACAGTGAAGAACCGGCTGCTTTGTACTATCTGTGTCATGCATAGAGCTGGATCAAGGGGTAAAGCTGGCCTGGGGATATAATGGCAGCAGTAAGACAGTGCTAGGTAGGAGCACGGTGAACTCTTCAGGGATGCTCTGCTACGTACAGCCATCTTTCTTTTTTTAAAGACAAACAACTACTTGTTGCAGGATATTTGATCCCATTGGGAGGCCTGAGACTGTGAACTGTAAAACTTGTTTCTTGTTTGGTGTGGCTCAGCCCTAACACACACCTTTAGTCCAAGAGCTTTCTGTATACAGGATTAAATAAAGTTAATCCTAGGTTGAGGTGACAGGGATTAAAAGAGTAGGAGGGACTTTATGTTGAGGGGTATTTAAGACAGCGTGAAGAAGGGCTTCTCCTTCTGGGAGGCAGGCTGAGGAGGAAGGTCAGCTGGGCGCTTTCTCTGCCTCTCTGAGCTAGCAGGTTGTCGCTCTGGCATCTGGCTTGAGTCTTTATTAGTAAAATAAAATGTTTGGGATTTTCTTTAATTATGACAACACTTCTTTCTCTTTCAAAAGTGTATGCCCACAAGTGAACTGCACGAGCCATCCCTGCACACCAGACAAACGACGGAAATTAGCTTCTGCCTTTGGTATATTGGCTTTACGTAAATTCCTCAAGCACCCTCTACCTATTTTGTGTACGGGTATTTTGTCAGCATTCACATCTGTGCACCCCATGCATGCCTGGTGTCCACAAAGGCCAGAGAAGGACGTTGGATACTCTGGAACTAGAATTAGACAGATGTGAGCTGCCATGTGTGTCCTATGAACTGAACCTGAGTCCTCTGTAAGAGCAGCATGTGCTCTTAACCACTGCACTAACACTCCTGCTGCCCCTGCCCAGCTCCCTTTCTTGAGATAGTCTTAGTCATGTAGTCCTAGAATTCACCCTGTAGCACAGCTGGCTTAGAACTTGTGGCTATGGGACTGGAGAGATGGCTCAGCGGTTAAGAGCACTGTCTGCTCTTCCAGAGGTCCTGAGTTCAACTCCCAGTAACCACATGGTGGCTCACAACCATCTATAATGTGGTCTGGTGCCCTCTTCTGGCCTGCAGGTGTATGTACAGGCAGAGTACTGTATACATGCTAATAAATAAATATATGAAAAGAAAAAAAGAACTTGTGACTATAAGCTACCACATCTTACAAGTACTTTTTAAAAATATTGCCAAAAATTCCAATCTGAATGTAAAAATATCAAAAACCACCTTCTGGAACTTGGCAGTAAAACCCTGTTGCTGAGGACACCATGTACTCAGACTGTGGAGAAATGAAGCTGGTGCTCAGCTGGAAGCTGCATCTTTACTGGCTAGCTGTAAAAGTGCTGGAATGTCTTGCACACATTACAGGAGAAGTCTAAGCACCAATTTTACCCAGCTGTGAACTCTGCAAGCTATAATAAAAACATGCCCACGGGTACAGAAGTGACACAAATATTATAAGAGTAGCCAAACCTTTTTTGTTTGTTTTGGTTTTAGAGACAGCATTTTTTCTGTGTAGCCCTGGCTTTCCTGTACTCACTCGTAGATCAGCTGACTTCAAACTCATAGAGATCTGCCTGCCTCTGCCTTCCTGCGTGCTGGAATTACAGGCATGCACCATGAGGCCTGGCTCCAAACACTGTAATTGGACTTGAGGCTCCAGAAGATGAAACCTTTACCTAGCAGTGCTATCGGGCCAAGAACCTGTGGCCAGATGGGTCCCAGGCCTTAAGAGAAGACCTGCTCCTCTTACCTTGCTAAATGGACATATTATTAAACTGACTCCTAGTGACTTATCAGTATACCCCCAGACCAGTGCATCTCTCAGCCCTCGGCAGAAAAGCTTCTATTTACAATGATAGAAATCGATACAGAGACGCACAATTGGTCAAGGCTCAGCCCTAAGTGGGGCATCTGTATCACCCCCGAGTCCCCAAGGCTCAGGGAACATTGCATAGGAGGAAGTGGAAAGATGTGAAAGCCAGAAGTGTCAAGCAAACAGTGTCTTCCACACACAGTTGTGCCCTGAACAGAGGAACTCACGGCAATTTTAGAACATACACAAGATGACTCATGCCAGAGCCAATCCCAGCATGGCGGAGAGAGGTGAGCACCAAGTGCCACCCCAGGGGAGCAGCTATTGGCAGCTGAGCTCCCAAGAGAGGGAGAGTCACTATCCTTCAAGGGTATACTCTGGAAGGGGACTTACGGGGATCTAGTGAAAGGCCACATATACTGGACTTGGTGGGGGGTTGAGGGGGGGAAGTTGGGTGGGTAGGGAAGGGACAATGGATCTGGGAGGAGGAGGTAGGTAAATGTGACCAAAACACACTGAACAGAATTCTCAAAGAACTATTAAAAAATGAGGGGAAAACCAAAAAACTCATTTCAAATAATCTCTTCCACTCCAGCAGCTGCTCCAATTAGTCCCTTCGGCCCTACAGAATCTTGCCCAGTGGTTTTAGTGGCAAGCTCTCTCCTGACATCCAGTTTAGTACCAAGAAAAAGCAGCCTGCTGGTTTGGATAAGAGTGGCTCCCATAGGCTCCCATTTGAATGCTTAGTCACCAGGGAATGACTTTAATGGGATTAGAAGGATTAGGAGACATGGTCTGGTTGGAGGAAGTATGTTTTTGAAGTTTCAAAAGCCCAGGGTCTCTCTCTTGGCCTGCAGCTTATGATGTAGCTCTCATGTATGTTCCAGTTCCACGTGTGCTGACCATGCTCCCCACCATAATGACAGTGGACGAAACCCCTGCGACGGTTACCAAGTCCCCAGCTGGATGTCTTGTGTTATGAGGGTTGCCCTGCTCATGGTGGCTCTTTGCAGCAATAGAACATGACTGAGACAGGACGTCTCCTTGGTTTCTACTTGCCTTACTTCCTATGGACTAAATACTCTGTTAAAATCTAAACAAAGGTCACTATGACAGAGAGTAAGTGAACATAATATCTATTTTTATTATGAAAACATTAGACTTTGACACATTGCTTCATTTGCTTTTTAAAAATCTATTATCTGACTTACACCTATTCAACAAAAATGCCAATAAATTATATAAATCATAGTTTGGGTCTTTTTAAAACTAAGAACATGTGTCATGATAATCAAACAATACTAAATCCCAGCTGTATGAACTCCTGACTATAATTTGTTTTCCATCTTTAGCTTAAACAGAGAGAAAACCAGCCACATTAATACACTGCTGCAGTTTCTCAGACTGCCCTCCATGCTCCTGCCCTACACGCTCCTGCAGCCTTTCCTCTCAGAAGGCAGACAGTGGCCTGTTGGATGGCTGGCGCTCACTCTAAACTGTCCCGTCCTGTTCTTTTGGGTGGGGACCCCTGAGCCCAGGCTATCCTGTCTTTAAGTAGAGTCCTTTCTTTACAAAGAGATAATCAGCTGAGAACTCAAACGCTGATTTAGAAATAATGATTCCCACTCAGTACACACTAAATCAAATGTGTTGGTACTGAAGTCACAGGTTCAGAAAAGCAAACAGCCAGTGAAGCAACAAGGCAAACTGCACTGCACCACAGCCTTCAGAGCCCGCTGCCCTTTGCAAATTGTATTTCGGGAGAGTTCAGATGAACATAAACAAAACTTCCACATGAAGTTAGAGTTTTCCACATAAGTGGCAATATTAAAGAACATATATCAATAATTTTATTAGTGAATGCTTTCCACCTGGTTCCGTTTTTATTTTCTGTGGAGGCAAACCGAAGCACTGTCTTAAGACTTCTTCAACATAATGACATAATCGCTATCACTCCTAGGGTTTAAAGCTAGATATCCTGGTCCTTGTCACCTTAGTCAGTTTCATCATCATCATCTTCTTGGTCTCCAGATTCATCTTCTTCTTCAACCTAAGGGGAAAATACAGATTTGTTCATACACATACAGAATAATACATATGACAAACATATACATGTTAATATAATGTGCTTGTGGACTGTATAGAGTTTACCCTGGTTCATTCAAATGCTGATTTCTCTACCCAACCTGGACACTGCATCGTGATGTTTATTCTAAGTATCTCCTGTCTCAAGTTTGTGTAAACATGTCACCATTTGTTCTTTGCATTGCCAATAAAAGCCAACTAACCAATGCTGAGCAAGACAGAGAATAGGGTGGGACATCCTGGTCAGTGAGGGGAGGAAAAAGAGCAGGAAGGACAGGAGGGTTGCACATGGAAAGGACTGGGAAACACCAGGAGGAATGAGCTGGACCTAGGATACGAGTAAAAAGCAAGTATAATGTGGGGAATCTGAATGGGAGGAAGCTATACTAGCTTGGAGGATTAGGATGGAGTAATTATTACAGAGCATTGTGCTCTAGGCTAATTAAATATATCCTGGTCCCTCTGTGTGGTTATTTGGGTATGTAGCTGGTTAAAGAGTAACAGCTGATTAAAATAATAAGTCAATATTAAATATTAATAATCATTCACAAAATACATTTAAAACAATACTAATAATAGTGTCTGTCATTATAGTACAATTAGATTCCTTGACTGCCTATGTTCAGGGCTCCCTGTCATTTTTAGCATGAATGGGTTATATTAACCAGTTAACTTTAGTGATAAAGGGCCATACTTTCTATCCAGGAACCTGAACCCACTGTGGTTAAAAACAAATGAGTTCTAGGCTCCAGGTCTTCAAATATTGCAAAGAGAATTTGATTTAGCTAAGATGAGCTCACCCAACAGTGAGAAGTACAAGTATGGACCCGCATTGCTACTGCCAACATAGGAGCAGCTTTTCCATGCAAATATCCCGTTCTTACCGGATGACCAAGATCCTTGAGTTTACTCTTCAGTGACAGGATTTTCTGATCTTGATCGGCCAACAGCACCAAAAGATCATCTTGTTCTTTCTTAGAATCCATAATTTCCACGTCTAACTTGTCTTTCTCAGTTTGCAGGATGGCAATGGTGCTGTTTGAGGAGTCCAGCTGCTTCTTAATGGCCGTTCTCTCCTCAGACAGTGCTTTAACTTCATTCTAGAGGAAAGGTGACAACCAGTGATCTAAAACCAGTGCTCATAGCAGTTTCTGCTGATGGCAAATCACTCTATGTCATGGATTAGGTGTGAAATGTGCTCCACTGGCTCCTTGGGTGCCAGATGTAGGTCACTAGCAGTGGGTCTTGAAGGTGATACGTGTTTCTGGCTGGCTGGAGCTGTCTTTTCCTTATCTGCTAACGTTTGGCCACCATACATTCCTGCCACCACAGCTGAGAGCTTCCAGCCTGGGCTGTGATATACATCTCTACTCCTTAAGTTATCTCTGTCAGGGTTTTTGGTCACAGGAATGTGAAAGTAACTAACGTACGAAAACTGTTCAATCTGAGGTGCATGGTGTGGGAACTGGCTATGCAAGTCTCGGAACATAAGCATCTGTCAGCCTACTTAGCAAAGAAAGCCACAGTGAAGAACAAAGTAGAATGCAGAAACCTTAGTTTCACTTAGCCACCCTGCCCAAACCCTGAGAGATAACACTGTACAGAACACAGGAAGCTTCAGAATTAGAACTCAAAACTCAAAGGAAAAAATTCCATTTCAGAGAATTAAATGAAAGAAATTTCAAATAAAACCATTAATTTAATTTAACATTAATTTAAACATAATCCAAAAAGAATAACTATATACCATCTCCTGTTTTCAAACTTTCCTTCATGATTTATTAATAAATATCACCTGGTCCTTTTCTTCCTGTACTTATTCTGACATGTCTGTTACAGTATTCCTCAGCCCTATGGAGTCTATGTGCTATTTTGTTTTGGAGATAGTCTCCTGGCTGGCCTGGAACTCATGGCCACCTGTCTCCCCTCTGCCTCAGTGCCCGCAATGCCTGGCTATATGGGGTTTTTGTATTAGCCAAAACTGTTGCCCTTATTTTGTTATGATTAAATACTGATGCTGATAAAACTTGCTGGGTGTGGTGGTATGCACATCTTTAATCCCAGCACTCAGGAGGTAGAGGCAGGAGGATCTCTGTGAGTTCGAGGCCAGCCTGGTCTACAGAGTGAGTTCAAGGACAGCCAGGGCTACACAGAGAAACCCTATCTCATAAAAAGAGAAAAAACCCCTCACTTCCAGTTTTTTGGTTTTTTTTTTAATACAACTAAGGGGCTCAGAGTTTAAGTGAAACAAAGTCAGGTTCTCTGGAATTTATCTCATATTATGTATAATGAATGGCAGTTTTACCAAAACCAACCTTTAACTCTTTCGTCTCCTGCAGCAAGGCGGACAGCCTTCCTTCCACATCAGTAGTTTTAGCAGCTGCTGCATTCTCACACTCTCCTTGTACAGGAACTGATTTTGTCTGAAATTTGAGGGGAAAAAAACCAACAACCAAACTTTTTAAAGTTACAAATGATTCTGGGTGTTTGTGTGTATGTGTGTGTGTGTGTATGTATGTGTATATACATATATATATATGTATGTATGTATGTGTATATACATATATATGTATGTATGTGTGTGTGTATATATATATATATATTTTTTTTTTTTTTTTGAGACAGGGCTTCTCTGTGTAGCCTTGGTTGGTCTGGACTCGCTTTGTAGACCAGGCTGGCCTTGAACTCACAGAGATCTGCCTGCCTCTGCCTCCTGAGTGCTGGGATTACAGCTATGTGCCACCACACCTGGCCTTTCTTACTGTTTTGAAATTTTATTTCAAATGACAGAATATAAGACTCATGGATTTATGTGAAAACAACAAAATGCTCTGACAGATGAGCTGCCCACTGTGAAGTGGCATTAAATCTCATCAGCGTACAAGGAAGGCAAGGCTCAGGACTCAGGACTCAGGACTCAAGACTCAAGATCAGTCCAGAAAAACATGCATCAGTACAAAACAGTAACCTGAATCACGTATATAGCTGACATTCCTAAACAAACAACTACAGTGCAGTCTCATTTCTCTCGGCTGTTTACAGAAAATGTAAGGGAATAGAGAGAAACTTACAAATGAGTAAGTAAAAATAAAGGTTTTGAAATTTTCAGCCTATCCAGATTTTAAATCATGAGAAAGTGTGTTCTGGGAAAACCAGGAAGGGCCTGCATCCCTTTAGTAAGTGAGCACTTGTGTGGAAGCAGCCAGCCCGCTCGGCAGAGGCAGACAGAGGTGCATGTGCAGGGCTTTTTTGTTCGATGGTTTGGACGTGCACAGGATTTGGATAATTTTATAGCAGCAGGGAAGCTGTCAGCTTAGACACAAAGGGATGGAAATGGGACATTACACCAGTGAAGTAAACTGTTCGGTAACTAAATAAGCAAATCCATACAGTAATACAAAAGAAAGGCAGAACAAAAGGCTACCAGGAAGCCTGTCCTGGAGCTCTGGCTAATGAGTAATAAAGGCTGCAGCGGAGGAACAGATGCAAGAAGACAAGGATGACTCACCAGGACTTCGGCTCTCTGCAGCAGCTCGTGGTTTTCTGCCTGGAGTCTGGTGATCTCAAGAGACTGTGAGCTCAAGTGGGACTTTAATGTTGTCAGTTCCTGAAGACAAGAACAGGAGAGCTGAGGCGTGAGCAGCAGTGGATTCACTAGGGAAATGTCCATTGCCTGACTTTATCCTCAAAAATCACAACTTGCAGGTTTTAAAATGTAATTATTGAGACTTACTCTTGCTGTTAGGCTAAGATGGAGAATTAAACAGTTATTTACTCTGTTGCTCGTGAGCCCCCGTGTGTTCTTCCCCTCCCACTCAAGGGAAGAAAGGCAGCCAGCCAAGCACGCAGGTATAGGGGCAAGAAAGCAGGGGGAATGAGTGTGAGGACCTTGAGAAGGACGGGTGCAGGACATGGAAAACACATGTGGGAGCCCGAAGGCTAGGCTGACCACAGAGAAAGCAGAGCTGCCACCTGACGCACAAGCAATCTGATTTCCTAGTGCCATTAGCTACCCACAGAAGAACAGGTAAAAATGGGATTTCAACACCAAGGGCTGGCTCCAAGTCTGTCTATGAGATAGCCATCAGATCTCTGCCATATCTCAGGCCTCGTGACTCCTGGCTGAAGCCACAGGCTTAGTGGCTGCAACTCAAAGCAGGATAGCTCTAGGTCAGAGGCCACTAAACATGGCAGGGCAGTGCTACTGCAAAGATGAAATTGCTAGTTTATACTGTTAAACTTTCTGGTGTCTACTGACCCCTGAAACTAGGAAAGCCATGGAAATGGTAGCGCCCACTCAGTGATGTTCCCTGACCCTTAGGACTTATGGCAGTGGTCGGAGGCATGACTGGTGGTGAGGTACAGGCAAGTGAACAATGCTTTATATGTCTATTGTGTACACATATGCCTTTTCTTTAATTACTTTCTATTGCCAATTATAAAAAAAAAGTGTGGGCAATATTATTATGGATTATTTTTGTTCTTGTACTTTTTTCATTTCTGTGTGTATATATATGGTGATACGTCTGTGTGTGATGATGTTGCCTTAGGGCCTGTGTGAAGGACAGAAGTTGGCACTGGCCTCTTTTCTTCACTTCATTTGTGAGGCAGTTTTTCACTGAGCCTGGAGCTCACTGTTCTGGCTAGACTAGCTGGGAAGCCATCTGTAGGACCCAACTGTGACACATGACAACGTGGATGCTGGGGATCCAACTCAAGTTCTCATGCTTCTGTAGCAAGTTCTCTACCTACTGAGCCACCTCCCTGTCTCTATATAGCATTTTGTATAGTGTACACCTTTAATGCCAGCACTTGGGAGGCAAAGGCAAGAGGATCTCTGAGTTTGAGGCCAGCCTCGTGTACAGAACAAGTTATAGGGCAGCCAGGGATACATAGAGAGACCCTATCTCAAACAACAACAAAACCAACCCCCACTGGGCCCCCCAACTCATGCACTCAACCCCCTGCCCCCCCCCAACTCCCACAGACGCATGCACTCAACCCCCATTTGCACTCATGCAGGCAAAACATTCAAGCACATAAGAGTAGAGAAATCTCCAACAAGTTTAAGATGTACAGACACTGGTGACATAGGCTCAGTGTGGACACGTCTCTCAGTCTGTGAGTGAGGCCGCTAAGTACTGGAGGAGACAGTAGCTAGCACAGTTGCACAGCTTGGTTTCTGATAATTTCTCTTGTCAAATAACCATACACTGATTTATAACACAGAAAGGAGGAAGGATGGACAGAGAAGAGAGAGAAGGAAGGAAACTTAGAAACTAGCAGCCAGGCTAGCAAGATGGCTCAGTGGGTGACTACCTGAACGCAATCCTAGGACCCACATGGCAGAGGGAGAGCCAACTCCCTGAGCTGCCCTCTGATTTCCAGCTGTGTGCTTTCCAACGTAAGCTGTGTCCACACACACAGATATAGCACAAAATAAATAGTGAATAAACGTAAAACATTTAAAACAAACCAACACTAGACAAAACAACATCAGTGTCAAGGCAAGCACAGCGTCTGGATGTTCAAAGCTTGTCTTCCTTACTGCACTCTGTTGTTCCGGACACGGAGCTCTAGAGCAATCAACTGCAGGGTCACTCTACAGGGGCAGAGACAAGACCAGACAGAACAGGCTCACGTTGGACATTACCTGCTTTAACTCTGCAACCTGCTCGGGATCCGTGGGTGAAGCTGTTGCTGAAGCCTGTTGGTTCATGCCAGATACTTGTGAAGATTTCTACAATTAGCATAGAAATAAACTATGAAATAAACTAGCCGTAGGAAGAAAAGGAGTCAAAGCAGAGGTGCATTTGCAGCAGGATGCTACAGGAGCTCCCCAGGGACTTCACACGCTAATGTTTATAGTAAGATTTTATTCTACAGAGTGCTGACTACCCACAGCTTTAGAAGCTGCACTCATACCAAGTGATTCATCAAATCTAAGCATGAACCTGAACTTGTAAGGATCAAGAACATAAAAACAGATATTTACTGAACTACTTCCACATTAAAAAAACGATCTCATCTTAAGTGTGAGAAACCAGGGAGATGGCTCAGTGTGTGATATGATTTGTATGTATGTAATATGATTCCAGTATGTATGAAACATGGTTGAAGCCTGGCAGTATGATTTTGATTCCTGAGATCCACACAGTCACAGGAAACAATCAACTCCTGAAAACTGTCCTTTGACCTCCACTCTGTGGTTTAAGTGCCCATGTCTACATAACACACGCACTCTCACACTCTCTCTCTCTCTCTCTCTCTCTCTCTCCCCTCTCTCTCTCTCTCTCTCTGCAACAGAAATAAAACAATCTCTAAACCACATCATCATTATTTTTTAAAGAAATAATCCCCCTCATTTAAGAAAAAAAAAAAAGCCAGGTGTGGTGGTGCACGCCTTTAATCCCAGAACTTGAGAAGCAGAGGCAAATGGATCACTATGAGTTCGAGGCCAGCCTGGCCTATAAAGCAAGTCCAGGACAGCCAAGGCAACACAGAGAAACCCTGTCTCAAAAAACAAAACAAAACAAAAAAAGAAAAATAGATAAAAAGCAAGCTGAATGTGGTGGCTCAAGCCTTTAATCCGTGCAGAAGTAGCAGGTCCATCTTGGTCTATACAGCAAATTCCAGAAGCAGGGATCCATAAAGAGACCCTCTCTCAAGAGGAAAAAATGAGCAAATGAGCTGGTGCAATCGCACTGGTTTTTAATCCAAGCACTCAGGAGGCAGAGGCAGGAGATCTCTGTGAGCTCAGGACTAGCATGATCTACATGGTGAGTTTAGAGGCATCAGGCCACGCATGGGCGCGCACACCTGTGATTCCCCCACTTGAAGGTGAAGGCAGGAGAATCAGGAACTCAAGATCACAGAGATGGCTGAGACTGTCAAACAAACAAACAAAAACAGAAACAAAACAACAACAACCAAAAACAAAACAAAACAAAACAAAACAAAACCACAGCTGGCTATGGTGGTACAAAGCTTTCATCCAGCTCTCAGAATCTGTGAGTTTGAGACCAGACTGGTCTACATAATGAGTTGCAGACCAGCCAGAGCTACATAGTGAAACCCTGTCTTAAAACAAAACAAACAAACCCAGAAAAACAAGCAAGCAATATAATGAGAATTTCTCTTGATCACTTATTTACATTTCTTTTTTAACATTTCCTTACCAAGTTTTCGATCAAAGAGTCCTTTTCGGCTAGCTGGCTTTGCAAGAGCTCCTGATGACTTTTTAACTCTTCAATCTCTTCTCTCAGCCTACTGATTTCTTCTGGCTGAATGCCGTTCACCTGAGCCCCATCACCATGAGAACCTTGATGGTGACTGTCTTTTCCTAGCAAACATGTACAACATTGGGAAAGCTGGCATGAGTCAAGCTCTCCATCTTCCGGATCACATGAGATGCCATGAATGCCCCCTTAGCCCGAGAAACTGGCAAAGCCCTGGCAGAGGGCGCTATCTGTCCCAGGAAGCTCTTGGTTTGGTGATCCTTGACTAAGAATTACAGTAGCTTTAATTCCAGTTCTGACAATAAACATTAAGTCAAATCCATTTAAATATAGAAAATTTTGTTTCTAAAAATGTTATTCACCCTCACAGAAATAAACTTACTCATCACAAGGCCCTGCAAGAGGACGCTCTCTGTGAACATGTGAGGGCTGCTAGTGTGGCTGACTGTGAACACCACCTTCACACAGAGTCCAGGGGTGGAGCCCCAGCACCACCAAGAAATTAAGTGACAGGAATTTGAATTCTTTTTTCTCCCTCCTGGTGTCCAGCGTATGAGGGTATAACCCCAGGCAGAAGGCTGCAGGCACCAAACACACGATGGCTAGAGGGCGGAGCCCTTTTCTTCTGCCTCTGTACATAAGAGAGAACAGGACTGCATGCCTGGTCTGTGCCAAGAAAAGGGGGGTTTACAAGGCCAGGCCCAGACCCCAACAGCACCTAAATGCCCACACACAACACAGGCAATTATGACTTCTGAGAAAACCACTCCTATCTGCCTGGGACTGAACTAGAATTTTATATATCTGTTATCTCATTTAATTTTCAGATGACATGAATGCTATTACTTCAGTTTTGGAATTGAAGCAACTGAAATACTGTATCAGTCAATCTCAAATGGCCTGTGGGATGGATCACCTGGGGAGCTCGTAATAATGTTAGAGAGTGTGTCACCAAGGTCAACACTCCCTGGATCAGGCAATCAAGCAGGAAGCATGGACACTGGCTTTCATATTGGGAAGATCTGGTCTTAGCTACTCTTAATTACAAACTATCCTGCATTAAGTTCTAACTTAAAGTGTGTCACAGTGATCATGGTTGGAGAACACACAGTTCCCAGAGACTCTGTCTGTGCAGCTCCTGGGGACAGAGTGACCTAGACACTCACCCAGCTGAACTTTGAGAAGATTGTACTGATCCTTGTGCTGCTGAATCTGCGATGCCTGCTGGGTGACTGCTGTCTGCAGCTGCTCGTTCTGACATTTCAATGTGGAAACTTGCTGTTTCAGCTCCTCCAGCTGCAGGTCCTGTGAAACAGACATCACTCAGATACTCCTATTTCACACACTACGCAATTAACATACACAGGCCTTTTCCAAGACCAGTTTGTTAAAACACTCAACATTTCCAAAGTCAACACTAGGCACCAGGACCTGAATGTAGTGCTTCAAGCACACGCTGCTCAATACCTCGGCACAGCCTGCCATCTTACTCATTTGGGGGCCATGAAACCAGGTAGGAAATGTATACCAAGGCTGGGTGTGGTGGCGCATGCCTTTAATCTAATCCCAGCACTCGGGAAGCAGAGGCAGGCAGATCGCTGTGAGTTCAAGGTCAGTCTGGTCTACAAAGTGAGTCCAGGGCAGCCAGGGCTACACAGAGAAACGCTGTCTCAAACAAAAATAAAAATAAAATGTATACGAAACTACCTAAGAAACTTAGTAAATGAAGACACACATAGGCATCTATGTTATTTAAACTTATTATTTACTCTTTATATGTGTGGGTACACATACGGGAGTGGGAGGAGGAGTGGCAGGAGGTGGTTCTGTCTTTCCAGCTTCAGAAGGACCGGGCACCCCGGCCCCCATGGGCATCTGCACTCATGCACACGTAACCATACACAGATACAGTCACATAATTAAAAGTAATAGAAATACATTTTAAAAAATTGGGGCCACAAGCAAGCTTCTATGCTTGTCATAGTCAGTTCATATATACATTTAGAACACTTAGATACCTTACTAATTGTCCATACTACTATATAGCTTTCACAACCATAATTTTAAAAATGATTTGTGGATGTGCGTGCGTGCGTGCGTGTGTGTTGTGTGTGTGTGTGTGCGTGTGTTGTGTGTGTTGTGTGTGTGTGCGTGCGTGCGTGCGTGCGTGCGTGTGTGTGTGTGTGTGTGTGTGTGTGTGTGTTGTATGCGTGGAGGCCAAAAGAAGGCCCTGAGTGTTCCTCTGTCACATTTCGCCTATTTCTTTGAGGCAGAGTCTTCCCCTGAACCTATATGGCTTATGTTTTCTTGGCTAGGCTGAAAGGCAGCAGCAAGTCCCAGTAATCCCCCTGTCTCTGTTCTGCTCAAAGCTGTGGTTACAGGAGCACTGGGCACCGAGTCTGCTGTGTGCGTGCTGAGATCCCAACTCAGGTATTTATGAGTTATCTTTTCAGCCATTTAGCCATAATTCTTAATGCTCACTTAGTACCTGATCAAGTAGATATAATATAAATTATATTAAATGTTTTCAACACTGAAGTGAATTTCTACTTTTCAATGATAAATGTTATTACATAAACATATTTGTTCATTAAATGGTTTTTCTTGAACTTTGGAGAATTTCTTAGCATGAATTCTCAAATGTCATTCAAAGGATATAAACATGTTAATAGATGTTTATTGCTGACAAGATTTAACTGGTTAGGATGTAAAAATTAACATTTTATAAATAAGCCAGTAATTAGGTCAGAACACTTTCCTTTTTCTAAATCAACTGTATTTATCAGACCCAAATGTAAGCTACATACCACATTGCCAAAATACCACATTCATAAACTAAAAATGATTATTTGAACCAAGACATAGATTAAAAATCCGTAATGGGGCCAGGCATGGTGGTGCACATCTTTGATCCCAGAATTTGGGAGGCAGAGGCAGGCGGATCCTGTGAGTTTTGAGGCCAGCCTGGTCTACAAAGTGAGTCTGTCTCGAAAAAACAAAACAAAACAAACAAACAAACAAACAAATGAAAATTCGTAATGGGCAGTTTGATGACTCTAATTTTGAGCAAAGATTTATTTTAATTTACGGATTTGGCTGAACACTGAAGCTAAGAGCAAACATTAAGAATACAATTATATTCTAAAAAATTTCCATACAGTTAAGAAGATAAACCTACCCCACATGGGCTGTTTACATTTCTTTTATGACATCAGCAATCTAATTTTTCAGATAATACTATAATCCTCTGCAAAACTCTATCATGGTATATCCCATGGTGAGCAATACAATGTAAGTAAAGGACAGTGACGAGCATCATGAAAGGAAAACAGAGTTCTGATCTAACTCAGCCCCCATGCTATGGAACTGCCTGTTAACATGGTCATACTCAGGTGCCCACGACAGAGATTAGGGGACCACACTTGATCCTTTCTGCACCTAACACCTGCACAGAAACATTACCAAATCCTGCTGAGTTTTATTTTCAGTTTCTACATGTCTCAAATCAGTATGATCTTTATGCTGTCTCTAATGCACACACAATTGAATTCTGTTCCAGCAATTACTGAGAGATGCTGGGAGAACTCATTAAGTCACAGATTCCCCGTTTATTCTAAACTGAATATAGTTACAACTTGTAGGGATGCTGTGAAGAAATAAAATAGTATTTAAAAGATACTGAGTTCAGAGAACCCAACAAACACCTAAGGTGGTCACTCTCATCAGCACTGTCACCAACATCCTCCCCAGCTGACCCACCACAACAACCTCTTTCCTGGCCTCCCTCCCCATCAAATGTCTTCTTCACACAGCCAGGAGCTGCTCTGGCACAGGCCAGCCATGGCAGACTTCCTGTGCTCTGTGTCATCTCCTGCCACTAGCTCTCTTTCTTTTTTTTGGGGGGGGGGGAGGGTTGAGACAGGGTCTCTCTGTGTAGCCTTGACTGTCCTGGACTAACTTTGTAGACCAGGCTGGCCTCGAACTCACAGCGATCCGCCTGCCTCTGCCTCCCAAGTGCTGGGATTAAAGGCGTGCGCCACCATGCCCGGCCCACCACTAGCTCTCTTATGGAGAGTTTGGCCCTAGGTTCTCTCAGAGCTCAGAGTGTTGCTACACCTTAGATTAGCTCTAGCACTAGGCTTGATACACTATAACATATCTATTTGTCTCACCCTGAAACCAACAGGAGACTCTGTTTGATCCATGTTTTAATCTATAACATCCCACACAGTGCCTAGCACCCAGTAAACAATTTAATAAACAGAAGCTTTTGGAAATAATGAAGTTTTCCTTCTTTATCCCTCTCCCATTTGAAATGCCAAGAAGCAGCCCTCCGTCAAGCAGGGTTGCTGCCAGTCAGCAGAGGACACCTGGCTGGTACTTACTTGCTCACGGATCATATTCTTATAGTGAGTCACAATGTTATCATGCTGTTCTAAGGTTTTCTTTACCTCTTCCTCTTTCTTATCTTCTTCACTGGACTTATAAATAGCCTTGGTAATAACACCTGAAAAAGAAAAGGTACTTAAATTCTAGAATGAATGGTTTTCATGAGGTTCAACAGACTGAATACAGGGTATAAATGTTCTTTTTTCCTCAGATGAAGGCATGAGATGAGAGCAGCACCTAAGCTGTGTGAACACATGGCTGGGGCTGAGCTCAGAGTGCTTCTGTCTAACCATCGCTACAAGCCTGGACCTTGAAGGCTTCAGCTTCCAGCCTCTATCTGCTAACCTAGGCCTACGATGTTTTTAGCTTCCTGAGACTCACTGCTGGACAAGCTTACCCTTTCTAGTTCTTTCTGAACTCTGGATGGCTGGTTTAACTCAGCTGCTCTGGCTCAAAACTATTCTCCAACTGACTTATTCAAACTGGCTTCTCACTGAACTGCTCTGCTTGCAAAAACTGCCTCTGAACAGCACTGACTGCACTAACTGACTGGAACTGAACGGAACTGCACAAATGCAACTGCACTCAGCTGAACTGAACTCTTTCTCCCTGCATTATTCCTAAGTGGCTTTTACTTCCTGTCTGTCCTTGTGAGAGTTGAGTGCATCCTGTCTGTGACTCATTCTGCAAATCTTTTTCTGATCCGCCAATTTGTCTGTCCCCCGATTAGATGTCATTATTTGGAATTAAAAGTGTGTACTCAAGGCTGTACTCCAGCAGGATCACACATCTTTGGATGTGATCCTTGTCAGAGTAGCCATGTTGCTAGATTAAAATTCCTCTACAACACGGCCTCACATGTGTGAAGTACATGCTCTGCCACCCACCTGTTATATCCCTAGCTTGATTTTAAGCATTGTGAACATGACTTCATTTTTAAGTAAGTCACGAGTAAAAATAACCTAACTCCTGACAGTCATGCAATACTCTTTCTAATCTTAGAGAATCCAAAGTCTTTCCATGTGCTGCAGATGAACTTCCTGGCTTATCACTCATCTGCATAAAGAAATACACACACACACACACACACACACACACCATGGGCCATGCACAATGACTTTGGATCAGTACAAACCTTCACATCTTACCTTCAAGCTCTTTCACCAGCTTGGTAAACTCATGATCGAATATCATGTACTCTGGACTCGGGAAGTTTGGCTGGGGTTTCTGAGATGCTCTGGAATATAACTCATGTTTGCTAATAAATCCTAGTTTCTCTATGAAATTCTCTTTGCCAATCCTCTTCTCTATTAGTTGCTTTAATTTCTCTCTACATAGATAAACATATGAGATGCTTTAAAAAATTGCAAAGTCATAAACTTGTTTTATTTATACTTTAGCAAAACATTGTCTCTGGATGACTGGAGAGCTGTTCTGCCCTTACTTACTTCGTGTAGTTTTCCAGTGAGTTATCATTGAAGTAAATTGAAATGCCCAAAAGAAGGGCACATAAGCCTTGGACCAACTGCTCTTCCTCTCCAAGATTCTCTGCAATTTGTCCTGTAAGCTGACATCTTTGTTAAGGAGTTAAATGATTTATAGTATATAGAATATTTTATTTTTTAATCTGAATTTAACATAAATCTTATGTAAGATTTTCTATAAGAAATTCTATATCTATTTGAAGCCAGCATAGCATAATCCGCCCTGCCCCACACACAGTTTAAGCATGCAGAATTACATATTCACAGTATTTTCAACCAAAGTTGAAAAACATGTTACATGTATGATACCCAAACATAAAGGATACGAATGGAACGTTGGCTGAGTTGTGAAGAAAATGTGTCACTGCTATGGGACAATTGCTTAGCCAGGTACAAAGCAACATTAACAACCCGACTCTTGTCTGTATTTTGCTTCCCTGCAATAGACAAGTTGGCAAAAAGCACTTGTATTTACTGTTTTTCAAACTCAAAGGTAGCCTAAGATCCGTTCTCTTTTGTGTTAAGATTTAAGCATCATGAAATATATAAGCAAGCCAGACTTTAAAAACTGAACTAAAAAATACATTTTATGTCTACCACAAGCTGCACTTTCCCAAATGAGTACAGTGCAGAAATAGAATTGGTTCCTGTGCACCAACACAAGTGCTTACTCAAAATACCAGTGGTGGCTGGGCTGGGCAAAGAGGCCAGCTGAAACAGTGCTTGTCTAACATGCACGAAGCCCTGGGCTCCATCCTAGCACTGAACAAAACCAGTGAGGTGGTGCACGCCTGGAGCCATAGCACTTGGGAGACGGAGACAGGGGAGTCAGAACTATAAAGTCATCCTTCAGAGGGGTCAAGCCAGCTTGAGCTATACGACAACCTGTATAAATAAATAAATAGTGGTAGAAAAAGATACTAAGAACAAAACTGTAGTGTGGGAGCTTTAAAAGCCTAAGTCCAAGACACATTAAAAATAAATGACACATAAAGCTGAGTGGGTAGGGAGGTCGAAGGATCTGGAAGAAGTTGGGGTAGGAAAAACATGATCAAAATATACTGTATAAAAAATTTAATTTAAGGGATTATCCAGAAACAGATTTGTACAAAGGAGAAGTTTAGTGTGTGGAAAAGGTACCAAACAACCACCAGTGTGCTGCAGATAGACTTCACACTGGGGCAGCTAGATAGCTGCCTAGAAAAAAATTAAGCGGGGCGGCCAAGATGGTGCAGCAGGTAAAAATGCATGCTGCCATGCCCGGTAACTTAAAGTTCACACCCCAGAATCCACAGTAGAAAGAGAGAATCGATTCTCAAAAGTTGTCCTCTGACCTCCACACCCAAACTATGTCATGTGTGCTAAAGTAGGAAGGCAGACATGCATGCGCACACAGACGACAACGAGCATGAAGATAAAATAAAACTTTAAAAGATCAATGGATCTGCTTCACATACAATTCGTTAAACAAGTGGGATAGTGAAAACACTCATAGAAATGATGCCTGGAGCTTAGGGCTAAGGGCCCTGGAGCCCTGAAAGGTGGCCTTTCCAAGAATGACTTCCTTATAGAGCACAAACATCAAAGACTGATTTAAAAAAAATCCAGAACAAGGGCTGGAGAAATGGCTCAAGGTTAAGAGTACTTGTCAAAAACAAAAATGACATGTAAGCCATAACAAAGGACAAGTTAAGCTCCTTGATGTGAGCAGAGATTAGAAAATGCAAAGCAAGCACACACCTCTTGACAAAGCCTACAACCATGTGAAACGTGGCGGGGATTTAAAGACAAGAGGAGGCTTGGAGACATCACTTGGGGCATTCTGAGGGTTCTGTCTGTAGAAACCACAGGTTGAAAGGATGAAAGAAAAGCCATAAATACAGATACACATTTAATTTTTTTGCTTCTTATGAGAAAGAGGGCGGAAAGGGAGAGAGGGATGGGGGAGAGCCCAAGCGAACACACATGTACACACGTGGTATATGTGTATACAGGATGTTAGGTATCTCCCTCTTTCTCCACTTTATTTATTTATTTATTTATGTACGTATGTATGTCAGTCAAGGAAACCTCTTACTGTAGCTGGAGCTCACCTTTTTGGCTAGACTGGTTGGCTAGCAAGTCCCTAAGTGTTGGCTCACAGGCGCACACCACATACCTAGCTTTTATGTGGGTACTAGGGAGCAAAGCATAGGCCCCATGCTTGTGAGGCAGGCACTTTACTCACTGAGCCACCTCAGCAGCCCTTTTTGTTTTTCCTCCAGTCTGTCTGTCTGCTGAGACAGGGTCTTGATGTGCATCTCTGGCTGGCCTGGACTCACTATTTACACCAGGCTGGCCTCACACGCAGCCATCCTCCTGAGTCTGCCTCCAAAGTGCAGGGATTACAGGTGTGTAATCACGCTCAAGTACCAATAAAACATCTGAAGTTAACACACATGAGCTTTAATATCAGCTATTATGCTCTCTCGAGCACATTTTCTAAACAGAAGTCCTTCTCACTCCTACTATGCTAATTCAGGTTGAGTATCTTTGTATGTTTATATAAACTAAAAGGTAGCATTTAAAACCTTTAAGGTTTTTGCATGGAAATAAGGTTACAGAAATTGGACATAGTAGGTCTTCATATAATCCTAGCACTGGGGAGGTAGAGGCAAGAAAGTCAGGCATTCAAGGCCAACCTCAGCCACGAAGTGAGTTCAAGGCCAGCTTGGCTTACATGAGACTCTGTCTCAAAACCACTGAAAACAAACACTTCTCTGTCTTATGATCAGACTCACTTTAGCAGTGGCTTCTAAGAACAAAGAATAAGAGTACTGATGAAATTCTTGAAATTATAAAAATTTTTACAATTTGTTATGAGTGGTTAAAAGAGAAGCCAATCAATTGAAACCATACTGTCTGTCTTATAAGTGAATGATATTTATACTTAAAAACACATCCTAATATAAAAAATTCTGGGGCTGGAGGTTGTGGCTCACTGAGAGAGCACTTGCCTAGCACACATAGAGCCCTGAATTTGATCCCCAGAACCATATAGGAAAACAAACAAACAAACAAACACTGTTGGCAGAAGTTGCCAAGTATGTGTGTGTGTGAATTATAAGTGTATGCCAAGTCACAGTCATACATGAACGTGTAATTACTGACTGGACCTCACTTACTACTACCCACATGCACTGTACAACTGAAACGTATGACTAGACAAGGACAGTAAGACTGGATTTTTTGTTAAACACTTTGTCAAAAGAAAAACTAAACCAAAATGAGCCTAAATAACAGCCTCCCCAACATAATAAAACCAATATGGTAGTTGTAGCATACAGATTACACTCTGAATAATCCATAATACTTCATTTAAAATCATTACAATTACAAAATTTTTACTATAGTACATTTAAAATAATGTAAGTAATAGAAAGTCACACCTTCCTCCTTCACATACTGATTAAAAGACAGACTTTTATCACTAAACTTGGCTTTAAGTTGTTTTTAAGGGAAATGGAGAAACAAGCTTGGGGGGGAAACAACACAAAGAACCAAAACTGAGGCGTCTGAGGACAGTGCAAGCACCCCGGAGGAGCCCAGGCCCACAGGGTTAGTTGTTCCCAGAGTCCTTAGCAACCAGTCTAAGAGTGAATGAGGACACTGGAGAGCCACCTGTGACAGACACACTTGCCAACATATGTGAGTAGAACAGAACTTCAAACAAGCTGTTAAAAACCAATTGCAAAACCCAAAACAAGGAAGAAGCCTGTCAGAAGAAACGGCCTCAACTTATCAGCGTACATACCCGTCTGTCGATCTTATCACCCTGCAAATTATACATCAAACATTATTCATAAACATGGCTTTAAACCATCTAAGTCCAGAAAAAACAACAAATCCTCAAATATGCTCTTAGTCTTTGCAAATCTAAGCCAACATTTAGTGAGTGTGAAGTTCTACTTATCTATTTAAAATGGCCCATGAAGGCTAATTGCATAGCCTGTGATTAGTTCCAGCGGCTTAGGCACTGCTACCTTAGGCTTTCACATTACATCATCATCACAGGTACAAACCTAAGGTGTAGATGTGGCAATGGTGGGCAGGGAGTTTTCACAGCAGACAGGAACAGGAGACCATCGAGCATTAAGTAAATATTTGAACCATTTAGTATAATTTTTTTTAATCATTAAGAGACAAGTAGTAAATTGGCAACTGAAGTAAACCAATTTAAACATCATTCAATCTTCTTCCTATTATAGTTACTTTTAAAGATTTCACTTATAACTTCTATGAACAATAGAAGTTATTAATTTATAACTTTAATTAAAAGGCTCAAAAAAGGCCTGGGAACTAGGGGTACAGCTCAGTGGTGGAAGGTGTTTAGTAAGCGCAAAGAGTCCAATGCCCAGCAGCAACGCCGACAATAGTAAGTTCACAACAGAGAAGATGCAATGGTGTGGTGAATAAACAGTAAAGGCCACAACACAGTGCTGGGGGCTCAGGCAGGCAGGCCTTCCTCTGCTCAAGAAGGACAACAGAGGGTTTACCCGTGGTTCAGTCTCCTTCAGGACTCTGGCTCTAAAGGGTGCTAAAGCATGGCTTTCGGTGTTGAGAAGAAGGGCTAAGTGCAGGTGGGCAGACCGTGGCGTAGGAGATGTGCCCAGCGCCTTGGCAGCTGTTCTTTACTTGCTCTCAGGAAGGAGCTGAAGGAACACACATTCCTAGTTACTTCCGTCCTGGTCCTGGGGGCACGTGAGGACTCAGGCACTGAAGTGTATGCCACACATGCTGTATATTTACTAGACGGCTAGCGTTTGTTTCGGGATGACCAAGAGCTTCAGGAGAAAAGAGGGAGGCAATATCTATGAATTGCATCATTTTACTTTTTCTCCTCAAATGACCCAAATCCAGTTACTGGGAACGACAAGGAAGAGCCCTGGATAATTTTAGAAGAAGGTAAGACTTGAAATATGCCTGTGCGAAGAACTTGTGTTTTATCGTAATAAGGTCCTTATAACCATTTGGCAGAATGACTCCTATAAAAATAGTTACTGCTTCCTCTCCACTGAAACCGTTGACTTTAGTGAAGCAGTAAGGCAGCATGTGCTTCCTTTCCCTCTTTGCCTGACTTCCGGCCTGTGTCACCGACGCTTACCCTTGAGGAGCCTCGGTGGCCCTTACCTGGGAAAGGATGTTGGTGCACTGCTGCAGCAGGGACACAGGCGGGTTGCCGATGCTTGTGGCCAGCTGGACCCTGAGCAGCTGCTCCTTCTGGGCGGCATTCCCTTGCAGAGCGTAGGCAAGGGCCACAGCAGCACACCAGTTTGAAAGGGAGTCCGTAGAAAACAAACCTCCACAGAGCAGCTGCCCCGCTGACATTGAGTTACCTGTTGCTGCAAGCAGATGGAAAAGTGAGATGCTGACTGTGTGGAATAGCCCAAACTCAGGACGGTTGAAAGAACCATTTTCTAAATGTGAACAGTATGAAACACTATTACATATTAAGACTTTGAAACACAAAGGGAAAACAGATGACAGAAAGGCATCTCCTAAGAAGGGTAGCTATATAAAGGAATATGTAAACACTGTAGGCATCAAACTGATGGTAACAATACAGAAAACGTCTTCATGGAAAGTGACATTTCTAAAACAATCGGCACATTATTTCAGAACTTCCATCGTCTTATTTTCATTTACAAAAAATCCATCTTCATGATAATCTTTTACAAAAATAATTTTAGTGAAATGCAATTATGTAATTAAAATGAACTTGTTGCTGTTTCTAATGACTTTTGTCAAATTGCTTTTAAAGTTATGAAGATAGTCTTCTAAACACACCTCATGTGAACCGATCTAGAGAAGCCGTGAGTAACGGCTGAGCATACTACATGGCAGGGTTATCTTCCCAGTCTTAACCACTGTCAGCAGCAGCCGTGTTCACTGTGTGTATCATACACCAGCACCAGAGTCACGGCTCTAACCATGTAAGTGCATATGTGTACTCTTCACAAGGTTTCTAATGGCATCATGCCATGTATGGAGCAACACCAGCCCCTCACACCTTAATAAAGCCAGACCAAGTAGAAAATGCAGACACATGTGTGGTCTGGCTTGCCTCTTCTGCAGCCCAAGGAAGGCTTTCCCCTGAGTTACAGACTACCTTAGGCTAAAGGTAAGAGACGATTCACATACAAGCTTGGAAAAAAAAACTTTTACTTTCTAAATATTAGAACTAAATTACTTGCCATCAATAGTGGAAGGCAGAAGTGTTGCCACAATCTCTCCTTGTCCTTTTTGGTTTTTATACAAGAAGCACTGGAAACAGTAGAGAACGGCGCAGCGCAGTACAAATGGCTGCCTCTCGTTAACCATGGACATGAGCAGGACGACAATCGCTGGTCTGTTGGAGTAGGGAGAGGAGAAGGAAATGAAGCACAACCCAAACACATCGAGGAACTGCCAGTCGTTCTGTTGTCTGACCCCAGCAACAAGTGTTCCCATCTCCATTTCACAGAAAAGAGAGTTGTGGCTAGGAGTACCGTGTGACTTGGGTGTTAACGGAAAGGCTGGTGGGTGAAGCAGGTGCTAAGTTCCAGAAGCACACAGCCCTTTACCATCAAATCACTCAGCACACACTGAACTTCAGGAAGAGGGATCTGCATATAAGATTCACTACACCCGAAACTAAGTGCCTACTTCCTCACAGGGACCCGGCACTTCCTGGTTCCTACCTTGGGGGATTTGAAGGTGCATTCACAGAAGCAAAGTAGTCTTGGTTTACTTGGCAGCCTCGGATAACTTCTGATACAGTATTTATGGTCTGTCAAGAAAGAGAATCAAAGGAATACCATAGAAAGCTAAGAGGGAGAATCTGTTTTCCAAAGAAGAAAACGGTACATCTTGCTTCTTGTTCTTATTCGTTCATTTGTTGTTTTTGGAGACACAGGGTTCCTCTGTGTAGCCCTAGTTATCCTGTAGACCGGACTGGCCTTGAACTCAAAGATCCACCTCCCTCTGCCTCCCAAATGCTGGGATTAAAGGTGTGGGCCACCACCGCCTGGTACTTCTTTGTTTTTAAGTATCAAAATTCAGACATGAGAAGATCAGTTAGAGCACTGTCATACTGAAATATTCTCTGGAGACACTTTCTTTTTTTTTTTTTTTTTTTTTTTTTTGGTTTTTCGAGACAGGGTTTCTCTGTGTAGCCTTGACTGTCCTGGACTCACTTTGTAGACCAGGTTGGCCTCGAACTCACAGCAATCCGCCTGCCTCTGCCTCCCGAGTGCTGGGATTAAAGGCGTGCGCCACCACGCCCGGCCCTGGAGACACTTTCAAGATGTTCAGTCAGGGCCTCACATTAAAACCAGCATTTGATGGACACAGTGACACGCAGCTGTAATCTCAGCACTAGAGTGAGAGGCAGGAAGAACACAATTTTAAGGCCAGCCTTATTTATGTCTGAGGCAACCTGGGTTCCATGAGACCCTGTCTCATGACCAAAACCAAACAAAAGATTTGCCCACATGCAGTTAGAAGTCTCATGAAACCAATAATAATGTACTGTTAGAAGTTACACTCAGGCCAGGCATGGTGGCGCACTCCTTTAATGCCAGCACTTGGGAGGCAAAGAGTTCGAGGCCATCCTGATCTACAAAGTTAGTCCAGGACAGCCAAGGCTACACAGAGAATCCCTGTCTCAAAAAACAAAACAAAACAAACACACAAACATACAAACAGAATGCAGTCATTGCTCAGGGAAGAGCTGCTGGCTAAGCAATCACACTGCTAGTGTACACAGAGATGCAGAAGTTGTAACAGGTACAGCGGCTTGTACCTGTGACCTCAGTACTTGGAAGATGAGCCAAGAGCAATATCTAGAGTTCAAGCCTAACCCGGGCTACAGTGATGGCCTGCCTCACAAATGTATCTCTATATAAGTCCTATTAATTTAAACATACATTCCACAAACTAATCCTGGCATTCCAGGAAGAAGGGAAGTAAAAGAGTTGTGTGTTGGAGTGGGTGGGGGCTGATTTAAAGTAGAGACAAATGAGACCAAAGATGGATAGTTCTATTCTAAAACTTTTGTTATTATTTATACTTTTAATGTACATATATTAACTTGACAAAATACAATTTACTTTAAAAATGTTAGCTCTAGCATCCATCTATCTATCTATCTATCTATCTATCTATCTATCTATCTATCTATCTATCTATCTTTGTGTGCATGTGCCGTGATGCTTATCTGGAGGTCACAGGACCACTTGTAGGAGTTGGTTCTCTCCTCCTACCATGTGGGTCTCTGGGATCCAATTCATCCCAACAGGTCGTGCAATAAGCATCTTTACTGAGCCATCTTGCCAGCCCAGCAAAAATAATTCAAGCAATGTATATTTCTGTGAACTAACTTTATTCTTATAGATAAGAAACAAAAAAATCACAAATCAAGGCAAAAATTTACAATTCTGTGAGTCTTCCTGTTGAAGGAGACTAAATAATTTTGTACTTAAAATCAAAATTATTAAGGTGATCTTAAATGGCCCAAGGATGGTGGCTCACTACTCTCTTGATACAGAAAATGTCATAAGATCATGCAAATCAAGTTGTTCAAATCTTTGTGTTCACTTTTAAGAGCACCAATGAAGCTGGCCAGGCATGGAAGGTATGCTTTACTGAAAAGCCACTGAGTACCTGAAAGATGTCGCTTTAAAGAAGCCATCTTTGGAGGGAGGAAAGCAAAGGGGGAAAGGATATAATTTCCAAAAAATATAAACATTTCTGTTCATGTTCAATAAAATTAATGAAGAGCACCATTTCTAGCTGATCAGCTCAGTTTAGCACTGCATCATGAAGCTTGAGGGAAGAGTGTGCCGCTTGGACTTAGCCTGTAGCAATTATTGTATTATCATGTAGGAATGAGGAAGCTACCATAAAAATGGTTAGCTATTGCTACTTCTCCTTCAGCTAATGTCTAATTACGGAGTGGCCTCTGTCTTCTCTTCATTTACCTCAGTCAGGATATCAGCAGGGATCCCAGTCGCCATCAGGATAGTGCCAAGCTGCTGCAGTAGCCCACACTGGAACATGGCCTTCTGGCAGCTACTCGTAGCACCGGGAGGGTTGGTGGGAGATACCAGTACCCGCACCAGCTGTGAAAGAGAATACGGTTTGTCTTTTAAAGACTTGTAGCAGGGCATGGCAGTGCACACCTGCAATCCTAGCATGTGGGAGGTGGAGGTAGGAGGACCAGAATTCCAAGACTAGCCTACTTGGATGAGGCCCTGTCTCAAAATCAACTGTAAAGGTTTGAGACAAAGCTGCTCTACCCAGAACAAGATGGTGTGTGCGGCGCGTGCCCGTATGTGCTCGCCGAGCAGAGTGCTGTGCCCTTCTTCCTTCTGCTGCAGCAGGGCTAGCGCACAACACACTTCCCTTTGCTTAATGCTGTCCCTGTCCGGTGAGCTTGACAGACAGAGCAGCATCTGCCTCAGCTGTTTCTGTACTCAAATAACACACACAGCACTTACAAAATAAGGAGACTCATGCACTGGGCGGAAGCTAGTCTCATTCATTAAATCCCTAGGATTCTGAACCTAAACATGAAATTTCAGAAACAAACAACTATTTAGGCCCAGTTACATCTTCAAAATAATGTAACATATGGCTTATATTTTATAAACTAGTCATGTTTTATGTGTAAAAATTGTGTATACCTAACATAGTATTTATCACAATACGTAGTTAATGGACGTGCCAGACAGTAGAGATGCCGAAGTAATCAACTAAAACAACTGCATCACCACAGATGGGATGTATCACAGACTCTGCCTTACTGATAAAGAGGACTTTTTGGATATGGGCAGAAAAATAAATAAAAAAATAAAAATAAAAATAAAAGAGGCTTGAAAGTGATGTTCTGTTAGGTATGGTGGCCCACCTTTAACCCTAGCACCTAGTCAGGCCAGGGGACATTGTGAGATACTAGCTCCAAAGAATGAAAAAGTGTGACCCAACTAAGAGGAAAAGCTCTAACCTTCTCCTCCTAAGTATATTAACTTCAGTTTTCACTGGCTTATGAGTGATTATAACTGTAACAACAAATCTAGTGTAACGATTTCATTAGAGTACATCTATTCAAACAGGGAAACAAAGAAACACTTTCATTCAGTATTTAATGGAGAAAGATAAACAAACCTAAACAAAACTGGAAAGACAGACACCCTGCAGGTATTCTACCAAGACCAGCATGGCTTCAAAGTCAGAAACTCAAGGACTTCATCTCTTTCATGGAGAAAACACTAAGATGAAGGAATCTTAGTTGCTTTAGTATGGACTTCATGGTCTTCACTAAGCATAAGAAAGGGACTTCTCAGCCGGGCGTGGTGGCGCACGCCTTTAATCCTAGTGTTCAGGAGGCAGAGGCAGGTGGATCACTGTGAGTTTGAGGCCAACCTGGTCTACAAAGTGAGTCCAGAGCAGTCAAGGCTACACAAAGAAATCCAGTCTCGGAGGGCGGGGGTGGGGTGGGGGACTTCTCAGTGAGGGAGGCAAGGCAAGGTGAGCCACTGCTTTAAAGTAAAACAAACACCTGTAGCACTTACATACATGTGTATATATAATATATAGTACATATATGCAGATACATACAATACAATGTTGCATTTCTCTGTGTCCATGATGGACTGTATTAGCTATTTGGACAGTAATATACTTTTTTTTTAATTAATTTATTCTTGTTACATCTCAATGGTTATCCCATCCCTTGTATCCTCCCATTCTTCCCTCCCTCCTCTTTTCCCCTTATTCCCCTGAGGGGGACTTCCTCCTCCTGTATATGCTCATAGGGTATCAAGTCTCTTCTTGGTAACCTGCTATCCTTCCTCTTAGTGCCACCAGGTCTCCCCCTCCAGGGGACATGGTCAAATATGAGGCACCAGAGTACGTGAGAAAGTCATATCCCACTCTCCACTCAACTGTGGAGAATGTTCTGCCCATTGGCTAGATCTGGGTAGGGGTTTAAAGTTTACCGCCTGTATTGTCCTTGGCTGGTGCCTTAGTTTGAGCGGGACCCCTGGGCCCAAATCTGCCTCAGTAATATACTTTTATTATTTACTTTCTTTTGTTTGTTTTTCAAGACACGGTTTCTCAGTGTAGCCCTGGCTGTCTTAGAATTCACTCACTCTGTAGACCAGGCTGGTCTTGAACTCAGAGATCTGCTTGCCTCTGCCTCCCGAGTGCACACACCACCACCACCCAGCTAGTAATACACGTTTTAAGCAGACACTTTCTTCAAAATCATTCTAAAATTTTCTTTTTTCCTTTTATTTGTCTGTCTGTCTGTCTATCTGTCTGTCTGTCTATCTATCTATCTTTCTATCTATCTTGGTGTTAAATAAATTGGGAAGAATAGGACTGAGGGTCAGAGACAGAGGGTACTAAGATGAAATGTCCTTCAAGGGAGAGCTAGAGTTATTTATTTTTTAATTAAAAAAAAAACTGTTGAATGCACATTGGTGTTTTGTCTACATGGATGTCTGTGTAAGGGTGTTGGATCTTGGAGTTACAGACAGTTGTGAGCTGCTATGTGGTTGCTGAAAATTGAACCTGGGTACTCTGGAAGAGTAGTCAGCGCTCTTAACTGATGAGCCATCTCTCCAGCCTTAAAAAAAAAAAGCACCTATTTTTTTTAAATAGGTGCTGAGGATCCAAATCAGAACCCTGTGCTTCCCAGTCAAGTTCTCTACCTCTGAGCTAAATCCCCAAACCTTCTTTCTGAATTCTTATTATGTGGGTAGAGAGGGAGGGGGAGAAGGGAGAGGGTGTATTAATGAATAGGCCATGTGTGTGTTACTGTGTGAAGACGGTGTCAGATCTCTTGAAACTGGAGTTACAAGCACATGTAGTCTCTTAACATTAGTACTGGAACCAAGCCTGGCTCCTCTGGAAGAGCAGCAAATGTTTTTAACTGCTGAGCCATCTTTCCAGCCTCTCAAAAAATTCTTTCTATGGTACTCTAAGTCATAACACAGCTACACTGCTCCAGGTCTAAAGGACTCCAAGTAGACCTATCAGAGACACGTGCACATCAGTGTTTACTGCAGCACCAGTCACAAAAGCTAAGTTATGGAACTGGCGTAGGTGTCCAACAACAAAGGAAATGAATAAAAATTTGGTATATATACAAAACAGATCTTTTTTCGAACTGTAAAGAATGAAGTTATGGGGGTCAAGAATGGCTCCTTGGTTAAGAGCACTTCCTGCTCTTGCAGAGGACACAGCCTGGTTCTAGACTGGGTGAGTCTGTGGTGGGTTACAACTACCTATACCTCCAGCTCCAGGGTCTCCAACACTCTAGTCTAGCCTGCATGGGCACCCACACATAAGTGCCACACATTCACTCAGACACTCACAGATATAACACAAATAAAATAAGCCTTAACAAATAACAAAGTTAGCTGGGCAGTGGCCTTTAACCCCAGCATTTAGGAGGCAAAGAGATGTAGATCTCTAAGTTCTGAGTTCAAGGCCAGCCTGGTCTGAGGAGTGAGTTCCAGGATAGCTAAGGCTACATAGAGAAACCCTGTCTTGAAAAACCAAACCAAACCAACCAACCAAAAATGTTATTTCTTTGCAGCAAAGTGAACGCTACTAGAGATAATCATACTAAATGAATAGGCCAAGCACAAAAGACAAATGTCATACTCTTTTGCCATTTGTGGTTTCTAGGTTTTTCATAAACACAGAGAACAGTGTAAGTATGAATGACACAGAAGTAGAAGTGAGAGCATCTACAGAACTGAGGGGAATAAGGGTGGGTGGGTGGGAGGGAGGGGGAAGAGAGCAGAGGAGTATAGGGTGAGCATGCAATCAATATGTAATATATACTTTCCCAAATGTCCCAATGGCAGCCAGCAGGAAATAGTACCTGATAACCTGAGTTTGATGAAACTTAAATAAAACTACACTACATGGGACCCACATGGTGGAAAAAGACGGACTCCCTCAAGTTGTCCTCTGAGCTCCATATACATGATGTAATACGCATGCTCAAGCCTAGTACACTAACAACAATAATAAAATAACTAAAATGCCCTTGTATAGCACAGTGCTATACACAATGAGTATATATATTAAAGGTTTTATATTTCCTCTAAAATCAACTAAAAATGCTGGATTTTCAAAATCAAATGGAAGCACTTTTCTCTTCATTGAAAGAATCCCTGACCACATGCTGGCGAGGATGTGGGGAGAGAGGAACACTCCTTCATTGCTGGTGGGAATGAAACTAGTACAGCCACTTTGGAAATCTATCTGGTGCTTTCTCAGAAAAAATGGGCACAGGGCTTCCTCAAGACCCAGCTATTCCACTCCTTGGAATATACCCAGAAAATGTTCTACCACACAACAGGGACATATACTCAACCATGTTCATAGCTGCCTTATTCATAATAGCCAGACCATGGAAACAGCCTAAGTGTCCCTCAGTAGAAGAATGGATAAAGAAACTGTGGTACATTTACACTATGGAATACTATTCAGCTATTAAAAACAAGGAATTCCCAAAATTTGTGGACAAATGGATTGAACAAGAAATTATCATAATGAGTGAGTTCATCCAGAAGCAAAAGAGACAAATGGTATATACTCACTTATATGGAGACACTAGCCCAAGGGGCAAGTCCCATGAAAGACTTTACTTACCAGGAAAGTGGGTCAGAGGGGAGGACATCCTATTGGGACTTTAGGTGAGAGAAGCATGGGAGAATGGGAAATAGAAGGATCCAGAGGGTCCTGGAAACCTACAAGAAGAACATTAGGACAGGCGGATCTGGGTCTTTGGGTCCTGCTCAAACTATGGCACCAGCCAAGGAAAATATAGGCACTAAACTTCGAACCCCTACCCAGATCTAGCCGATGGACAGGACATTCTCCACCGTTGAGTAGAGAGTGAGGTCTGACTTTCATACAAACTCTGGTGCCCCATTTCTGACCACGTCCCTTTGATGGGGAGGCCTGGTGGTACTCAGAGGAAAGATAACAGGTCACCAAGAAGAGACTCGATACCCTATGAGCATATACAGGGGGAGGAGGTCCCCCTCAGTCACAGACATAGAGGAGGGGAGTAGGGGGGAGGCGGGAGGGAGGGAGGAATGGGAAGATACAAGGGATGGGCTAACAATTGAGATGTAATATGAATAAATTAGTAAAATAATTAATAAAAAGGAAAAAAAAAAAAAAGAAAGAAAGAATCCCTGACAAAATTCTATCCCTGTGTTGTCTAAGGGCCACATACCTGTAGCATTAAGTGTAGATTGGTCACTTTTTGTGCTGACCAGCCAGAATTTTCATCTCCAACTTCAAACCAAGGTTTCATACGTTGAATATATGAGCCTTCTTTAAAAAAGTTTTGATTGGAATTGTTGTTTTTTAACAAGTTTTGGAGCAAAATCAAGCAGTCTTCCACTACTATACCTGGGTAAAGAATGTGAAATGGCAGCATTAAGGCTGGTGACATCTGAAAGTATACATCTGAAGGCTGGTGACATCTGAAAGTATACAGCTACACGGTCAACGTGGCACGGCGGGTAGCCTAGTCTGACCCCTGACACCAAGTGCCTCTGTCTGTGTGCTCTTAGTCCCCCACCAACTTCTTGATTTCTGTGTCCAACTCATTACAACAAGCTATCTCTCATATTCCCCACACAAGCTTAAATCTACAGTTTTCAGTACTGATGGTCAAGACACAGTGATGAGGCTAAAGTGCTCCTATTTAGCTCTTAACTCTGCATTCCTGGCTAGGACAAGAAGCAAGACGTCCACTATATACAAAATAGTGAACTAGTAAGTCTTTATTGGCTGAGTCCATCACACCTTACGCGATCTCAGACCTATCTGATGCTTGTCTCTGCCTCCTCTTCGAAACCCCTCTCTTTCTTGGCTTCTTGATCTAGCCACTCTCGGGCTATTTTTCATACCCTCCACTGTTTCACTCTTCTCAATCGTCTTTGCTTACAGATCTCTGTCCTGGGCATTTTCATCTGCACTACAGCTTCTGTTATTATCACAACAAAAACTTTCCCACTGACCTCTACTGTGTGCTAGACTAGCCAACGGTTCCTGCTTCCTCTGTGAGTAGCGTGTTCAAGCGCTCACAGCTCTGGCCCACCTAGTACACACAAACCTTTGGTCCTACTAGATGCATGTTCAGTGGGGTTAATGCACTTGCCAACAAGCCTGATGACCTGCGTTCAGTCCCAGAACCCACACGGTGGAAGGAGAGAGACAACCCCTGCAAACTCTCCTCTGGTCCCACACATGCTCTGTGGCACACAACACACTAGATAAATAACTGTGTAAAACAATCTAAAGAACTGCTTCTTAGAGCAGGCTTATATCACAGAACACCAGGACAACGAGCAGCTTCCACCTGCCCCCCTCCTCCCCTCATTATCATCATGCATCATGTGGTGCAGTTGGTACAAGGGATAATCAAACACTGAGGATCACAGTTCACTCTTCCTGCTGCAGCAGGATCTGAGTACTCAGCATTACAGTTCCAAGCAGAATTGTCTCACCACTCCAAAACTATCCTGTTTATCCCTGTTTCCTCAATCCAAATCCCCACAACTGTGAGTACTTTGTACTTACTGCCTCTACAGTCTTTCCCCGGAAGCTGCATAATGGAGTCACTCAGCAGCGTGCACTTACGGTCCCGTTGCCTTTCTGCAGCCTGGCAACTGCTTTCATGAGCCCATTAGCATTTATCCATTTACCTACTCAAGGACATCCTGCCTGCTGCCAAGTTCTAGCAACATGAACAAAGCATCTGTGAATATTCACGTGTAAGTGCTTGTATGGATAAGTTTTAATGTAATTTGGATAAATACGCAGCAAGATTGTGCTTAGCTTTGTAAGAAACAGCCAGTGTCTTGCACACGGGTTGCATCCTTTTTTTGTGGGGCAGGGCGGGGATTTTCAAGACAGGGTTTCTCCGTGTAGCCCTGGTTGTCCTAGACTGGCCTTAAACTCACAGTATCTGTCTGCCTCTGCCTCCCCAGTGCTGTGCACCACCACGCCGGATCCCTTTGCATTCTTACGAGCAATGTGTTTCTGTTTTTCCATATCCTCACCAACATCTAGCAAAGTGAGTGCGTGGAGGTTCGCCACTGCAAAGGTATGGGGTATCTCGCTGCTTCTTTCAATTGTCACTGCAATTGCCTAATGATGAGATACTGAGAATTTATTTGGATGTTTACTTGCAAACTGTAGTATCTTCTTTTATGAAGAGTCTATTCAGACCTTTTGCCTATTTTTTAATTTGCTTTTTTTCTTCACTATTAAGTTTTCAAGTCCTTTTTCAGATATAACTTTTACTAATATTTTCTCTTGGTTCATGCCCTGTTACCATATTCTCTTAATAGTGTCTTTTGTAGAACACAACTTTTCAGTTTTAATAAGTCCCATTTGTCAGTTTTTTTAATGACCATGTTTGTTTGTTTGTTTGTCTGTTTTAAGGGCAGGGGGCTGGAGAGATGGCTCAGAGGTTAGGAGCACTGACTGCTCTTCCACAGGTCCTGAGTTCGATTGCCAGCAACCACATGGTGACTCACAACCATCTATGAGATCTGATATCCTCTCTGGTATACATGCAGGCATAACATTGTATAATTAATAAATAAATCTTTTTTAAAAACCATGCTTTTGGTACCATTTCTAAGAACCTGTTGCTTTGCTTGCAAACTTAAGATGCATGCTATTTGCAATAGTTATTTACTAAGTATGTAAACTGACAAAATAAAAATATGAAAACCAGCCAGGTGTGGTGGCGCATGCCTGTAATCCCAGCACTTGGGAGGCAGAGGCAGGTGGATTGCTGTGAGTTCGAAGCCAGTCTGGTCTATAAAGTGAGTCCAGGACAGCCAAAGCTACACAGAGAAACCTGTCTCAAAAAACAAACAAACAAAAAGAACCAAAAAAAAAAAAAAAAAAAGGAAAGAAAGAAAAATATGAAAACCTAAGTATTTTTATGAAAATAAGGTTTTTTGTTTGCTTTGAGACAGTAAACACATAGCTGTCCTATAACTCACTATTTAGCCCAGGCTGGCCTCCAACTCAGAGATACCACAGCTCAGGGCAAGCTGAGCTGCGAATAAGGCACTGCTTGTTCAGACATGCTTGAGGTAAGTCTGCTCCTGCCTTCCATTCCTCCGTGCTATAGAGAACAGTGCTGGGCCTTGCCCTCAGACTTCATCTTAAGGCAGTGTAACTCAGTTTTGAGGCTGGAAGGGAACTTTGCACCCAAGAGGACAAGTTTGAACAACACCATCTTTCTAGCTCTACTCATGAGGCACAGACTTGCTCCTGGGAATAGGAAGGCGCTCCATACACTTACTGAGGTGAACTGAGATGTTTAGGGGCGCACGGGCACATTAAGACCATATCAGGAAAACAAAGTGCAAGAATACCAGTGCTTGCTGTGCAGGCCTGAGGCCTGAGGCCTGAGTTGATTTCTGGAACCCATCTAAAGAGAACCCCACTCCACAAGCTCTCTTTTGACCTTCATGCACCAATGCAGCTCAATCCACCACTACTACTCCCTGTTTAAAAAAAATAAAGACTTTTCTTTTTTCTTTTTATAAAGAACTAATTGACATACCAGACCAAGAAGAGGATGTAACTCCCTCACTTGATCCCCATACAGCAGTGGATACGCAGCACAGAGATGGTGACAAGCCCACTCATCTGTCATCTGATCGCTTACTATGTGCCTCAAGGATGAACAGAGAACTTCCAAGTGTCCCAAGTTTACTTGGTCCCTGCTGTGGACATGGTCTACTGTACCTGTCCCTGGTGTGAGACTGCTGTCCCCTCTCCTGCCCTCCCACACCCCCAGAGCCGAGCCTATCCTTCCCTTCACCTCGCGCCTGCAGCTCAACCCTGACTCTGTAGCTTGACTCTAAAGCCAGCACCAGCAACTGCAACCTCCCCAGTTTTCTGAGAGCCTCATATTCATACCCTCTGTGTTCTATTAGCTTCCCTGGCTCCTGAAGCCTCTTAACTCTGCTGTACCCCTTAGTTCTGGGTAGTCCACATCTACAGACACAGAGGTGTATTTAGTCTGTGATGTATGCTGTATGATGTTGAATTAATATTAGTAACTGTGACTTCAATAAGAGAACCCGTATTGGGAAAGTGGGAGTATCCGCAAGTTGCTGCCTCTGAAATCACAGTGCCTTGGGAACTTTTATTCAATCAATTCTGACACTGAAGGAAGCATAGTGTGCTCGTCTAAGTCTCTGACATGTGTACTCAAAGCAGATCGGCTCCCTCCTGTCCTCCCTCCCTACCTCTGATGTCCACAGATCTTCACTCCCTCGATTCAAGAGATAATGTGCTAAGGATTCCCGTGGCACTGACTTTCAGGTCCCCTCCCTGGAAAAGGCTGAAATCTGTGAAAACCTGATGTTTTACAGTGACATGTGACTGATTCTGGGAGTTGATAAGGCTGGGGAAGAAGGGAAAATCATATATACTTCGGTAAAACCATGGTGCCTGCCCTCAAGGTGAATGAACACAAAGCAGTCTCCAGTCTCTCACTCTTACCTCCATCACTGTTTCCCTCCTCTGTAATGATGTCCAGTAGTCTCTCAAAAGCATTTTCAAAAGCAACAATTTTCTGGATTGCTCCATTGCTCCTTGTGAGTGCCTGCAGTAGTAAGACGCCCTTATAGAGAAGAAAGGTGGCGTCAGCTGAGGAAAAAGCTTATTGGACACCTAAAAATTACTGTAGAGTCACAGAATCCTACAATGAACAGGATTTTACAAATCCAACTGCTTCACTCTCTATATACAGAGGGACATAGAGGGCGGAGACAGTACAACAGTGTGCACTCCTGAAGGTCATAGATAACAGGAATGGGGCCTTGGCAAGAGCTCACATCTAACAGGGTTCTTTTTACTGTAAACTGTAAAAACAAAATTACTTCATACTTATCCATCACAGTGTAGTTTCTGTGAGCTGAGGCTGGTTAGCCCTCTCTCAGATTCGCTTTTCTCAAAAATGATAATACTACAAATCATCACATTCTTATAGAACTCCTGTAAAGGCCTGGCCCTCAAATCCCTCCCATTTGATTTTAAACCAACAGGAGAGAGAGAGAGAGAGAGAGAGAGAGAGAGAGAGAGAGAGAGAGAGAGAGAGAGAGAGAATGTGAGCGCGCGTGTGTGTGTAGGAAGTTTACAGGAGGTACTGTGGCACAGCTTCCCCTCCCACACTCCTTCCTGCCTGTCCTTTCTGACTCGGCGATGGCAGAAAGGCTCCCACAAAGAGTGGTGAGAAGATCAGCTATCTTGGTACAGACAAGATCTGATCCAGGAATGCACAATCACCAGTCACAAGCACAGTCATGGAGGGGGCTTCAAGAAGCGTGCTCCTGGGCACTTGAAATCTGGAATTTGTCATGGAGGAGATGGGGCTCCAGGTATACGTAATGGGGTCCAGGTGCACAAGGGGACTCCAGAAGTGTGTACTGATAAGAGCTCCACAAAGCTGTCTGGGCCACAGGGACTAGAGAAATGGCATAGTGGTTAAGAGCACTGGGTACACTTCCACAGGTCCTGAGTTCAATTCCTAGCAACCACATGGTGGTTCAAAACCATCTGTAGTAGAGTCCGATTCCCTCTTCTGTGTGCACAAAAACAAAGCACTTATATACATAAAATAAATAAATCTTTCAAAAAAGAAAAATAAAATTCCACTAAAAAAATTTTTTTAAGTCTAAATAGGGGGCTGGGCGTGGTGATGCACACCTTTAATCCCGGCACTCCAGAGGAAGAGGCAGGCTGATCTCTGTGAGTTCGAGGCCAGCCTTGTCTACAAAGTGAATCCAGAACAGCCAGGAATATATTACACAGAGAAACTCTGTCTCAAGGGGAAAAAAAATACAGGTCTTTGCCATTTTAGTTTTTTTCAGCTTATTAAGATGCATAAGTTTATATATTTTGTCAATTATCATAAAAAAAACTTACGTTACTGCTTATTACTTATTTCTTTTTACATGTATGGTGCTTTGCCTGCATGTATGCCTGTATCCCACTTGCACACCAATGCCTCCACAGCCCATAAGAAGGCATAGGATGCTGGGCATGGTGCCACACACCTTTAATCCCAGCACTCAGGAGGCAGAGGCAGGTGGACCACTGTAAGTTCGAGGCCAGCCTGGTCTACAAGGTGAGTCTAGGACAGCCAGAGCTACACAGAGAAACCCTGTCGAAAAAAGAAAAAGAAAAGAAGGAGGAGGAGGAGGAGGAGGAGGAGGAGGCGGCGGCGGCACAGGATCCCCTGGATCTGGAATTACACACAGTTAGGAGCTGCCATGTGTGTGAATTGAATCCAGGTCCTCTAGAAGAGCAGCAGTGTTCTAAACTGCTGAGGAGCCATCTCTCTAGCCCCATTTCAGAATCGCAGAGTAAGTACTTATGAGCCCCTAGGTGACCACATGGTGAAAGAGACAACGAATACAGTAAGCGGAAAGCACAGCTACTACTTCAGAAGGAGAGGGTTAGCAAACAGGGAGCTTGAGGGATATGCATCCCTTGGTGTCAGGTGACAACTGGCTGTACTAGTGGCACCTGAGCTTCTGCACAAGCCTTTCAACTCACTGGCTCACTCTACACCTTCCCCTGATTTTCAATTTTTAACACGAACATGAGAAAGGTAAAATAGAATTTAGATGTTAAATTCTCCTGCCAACTTGAATTTAACTGTACACAAGAAGAAAGACAGAGGCTGGAGAGATGGCTCAGTGGTTAAGAGCACTGATTGCTCTTCCAGAGGTCATGAGTTCAATCCCCAGCAACCACATGGAGGCTCACAACCATCTATAATGTGGTCTGATGCCCTCTTCTGTACATGCAGGCAGAGCGCTGTATACATAATAAAAATTAAAAAAACTAAAAAAGAAGAAAAACAGTACATGCAAGACACACACACACGCTGAGACTGATAAAGTGGACAGAACCAGAAGCCCTACTTCCTGGATACATAACTTTAAGTTCACAATCCCATGTCACAGAGCACTTATGTGCAAAATAGGTTAATATCATCTTGAATACCTCTGCAACACTTAAAAAAAAATCCCAAACGGAACAGAGTCTAACTATGTAGCTGTGGCTTCAATGGAACCCTCTATATACACTACACTGGCCTCAAACTCATGGAGATCCTCCTGCCTCTGTCTCTATAGTGAGGCTGTCGCTAGCTGGAGGCTAAAGGGATGTTCTACTACACCAGAATGTCACAGAATTTTAAAGGTGGGAAAACAGCATCTACAGAGTTTAGCATTTTTATGAGCCACCATGCGGTTGCTGAGAATTGAACTCAGGACCTCTGGAAGAACAGCCTGTGCTCTTAACCTTTGAGCCATCTCTCCAGCCTGTTTAACATTTTAAAATCAATACTTATTAGTAGATTCTTTTTCTCTTATCATGCTGAATAGATCAATTGAAACCAAGAAAATACAGCTATAAAACTAAGATGTGAGATGTTACAATAAAAATAAAACTTAATCTCTATTCATAAAATTAACAAAAGCCAAAACAGATAATTTACTGTCTCAAATAAAAACTGAAGCAAAGGCCAAGCATGTAATCCCAACATTTGGGAGGCAGAGGCAGAGGCAGGTGAATTGCTGTGAGTTCAAGGCCAGCTTGGTCTACAGAACGAGTCCAGGATAGCCAGCGCTATTACACAGGCAAACCCTGTCTTGAAAAACCAAACCAAACCAAACCAAACCATAAAACTGAGGCAAAAAGTTGGAAAAAAGGGCCAAGAGTTAAAAGACAACAGACCTAAACCATGACGTGGGTGGGGAAACAGAGGACACTGGGTGGGGCAGATCAAAGCACCCGATGAGGTGCATGAAAATGTCATCATTTTATTGTGTACAATGAATCAATATATGCTCTAAGAAGGAATTAAAGAGTCAAAGTAGGCATCTGTACAAAAGGACAATTGTCTATCTGAAAATTAAAATAAATTCTGATGACATGAACAAAGAATTAGAGAAAGAACGTCCTCATTTCATAGTTTAACAGCCTCTTATTTAAACTGAGGGCCAAACAAAAACCTTGAGTTTAAGGTGCATAGTCATATTTTATTTAATTAGGAATGTGGGGCTGGAGTGATGGCTCAGCGGTTTAGAGCACTGACTACTCTTCCAGAGGTCATGAATTCAATTCCCAGCAACCACATGGTGGCTCACAACCATCTACAATGTGATCTGATGCCCTCCTCTGGCCTGCAGATATACATGCAGGCAGAGCACTGTATGCATAATAAATAATACTTAAAAAAAAAAAAAGGAAATGTGTGTTACAGGTATTGTGAGCCTCCTGATGTGGGGACTAGAAACCAACCCTGGTACTCTATAAGGAATACTTTTAATTGTTGAGCCTTATCTTTATCCCCCATAGTCATATTTTCATTATAGAAAAACATCCCAAATTATTTCTACTACATGGATGTTCATTTAAATAAGACAGTTCTAAGAAAATAACATGTAAAGCAGGTGCAAAGATGCATGTCTGCAATGCTGACACTCAGATGGGAGGCTCAAGTTCAGGCCAGCCTGGGCTGCAGAGTGAGATTCTGCCTCAAAACACACAAACAAGCACTGTAAGAGTATTTGAATATTGAACGAAGATTTATTTCTTGTGAGGTTACATTTTACTATCTATAATACTGCTTTGCCATATAACTGCAGAATTTTAAAGTTTTGGCTTTATTTTTATCTGTGTGCAATGAGTGCCTGTCTGATTCTAGGTTTGTGTACATGGCTGGTGACTACAGAGATCAAAATAGGCGTCGAATGCCCTGAAGCTGGAGCTGCGGACGGTGTGAGCTGCCATGGTGCTGGGCACTGGACCTGAGTCCTATCCAAAAGCAGCAAGCGCTAGCTGCAGAGCCATCTCTCTAGCCCCACCACAACAAAATTTTAAAATATGTATCACACAGATGAGAAGTCAAGGGTTTGGTGTAGCCCTGTTTCTGCTTTGCATTAACATGTTACAAAGTTCAAAATCATATGCAAATATCAAAGTGAATATCAGAATGGAAAATGAGTACAGGACAGTCACACTCTGCAGGTAAAGAGATTGTCAATGAAAATCCTCTGGACACATATTCAGTGAAAACTGAATGAGGAAGCCAAGCGCAACGTATGGTAAACTTACACCACTTAATGTCTCAGACAATTTCTGAGGTGGAATTCTATGTCAGCGTTTCAGAAGACTAGTGGAAAAGTCTAAACCTATGAAACTAGTGAATTTGAATAGCAAAATGGTTTGTCTGACTCTAAATACTTGCTAGGCAGAAGACAACGAAAAAATAAGCCTTGCATGTAAGTTTAAAAGGTCTAAATGATTGGTCATCGCCCCAACTTTCCAAAACTAACTTTTCTTAACTCATAAAAGGAAAAAAAAGGGTTTTATTTGCAAAGAGAGAAAACAAGCATCATGTTTTCTTTCCAAATTAAACTTACATCATTCCGTATAATTTCTCTGGAATCTGCTAGTAGGTCCATTAATCTTGAAACACCTACAACATACAACCATAAGAAAAATACAAGCTGACTAAAAATTCAAACAGTGAGTTAAGCTACAATTTATTAAGGCACTGCTTTAGTCACTTCCAGGGAAGAACCCTTATTTTGTACTCAGATTACACAGGAGGCGTCACTTACCCATGGGGCTGACTAAGATGATTTGCTGCACTGGGGGCCCTAGCTGTTTCAAAAGAGAAGTCAGGAGTCTCACGCCAGGCCAGCGGACATGGAAATCAAACTCCTGCAATGGAAGAATTTCAACTGTTTAGCAGCTATATTTGCTATTTTCAAGGAAGACATTGTTTTCAACTAATAGTGCAATTTAAAAAAACTACAAGTGAAAAATAGAATTTTGGTGACCTTTAAAAAATTAATTTTAAGAAGTAAAAAGCAATAAACAGTGAATGTTAATTGATTAAACTGACTAAAGTGTTAATAATGATAAATAGCACTCTGTAAAACTAGAAATAAGATGCCTTTATTATTTTACTAGCTCACATATTTTCTACAGCACGTGTGGATCTCTCACAATGCATTCAAAAGCAGGATACAGCCAACTTCACTGCCTTCTACAGCAGGGACGTACTGCTTCATCATCAGCACCCACAGAGACAGCAAAAGTAGCTTATTATCACAACAGAACAGCAAGGTTCCCTGTTTACCTCCAACAAAGATAACAGGAGAGTGACATTTTCTGGCTGCTTAATGAAAATTTCTGTAAACTGGCTTCCCAAATCCTCACTCTGTCTTGTAGAATTTTCTTCTGTAATACGCAAAGAACAAAGTACTTCAACATGATGCTATGTTAAAGTATCCTTTCACCGAAGAGTTAAACAGAAATGTAAACAATTCAACAGTATTAGTAATACAATTAAGATTCAAAACTATTTGTAAACTCATTTTCAAGGTCAGGTATACACCACATTTCCTCAAAGACATCAGGTTAACTTCTATTAGGATAAGGGAATTATCTAGGGTAACAGAAATGCTCTGCCTTGAATGTGGCAGTGGTTATACTATTTCTTTTTTCAGAGCTGGGGCTTGGACCCAGGGCTTTGTTTATGGCAGGCAAGCACTTAACCACAGTGTCACATTCCATCAGTCACTCCTGAATTCTTCTATCTAAACTTGTAAGACTGTACAACTTCTATGAGCAAGTTTTATTTTATATTAATTGTATCCCCAAAGCAGAACACCTCAAAATGGTGTTCCTTGTTAATTTTTACTTGTTAGTGTATTTAATTATAAAATTAAACCATCTTCAGATCATCCAGTATTATTTTCATATAGAACCTAGAGAAGTATTTGGCAATAAAAGCAGATTTAGACATTGAATTAACGTCCTTCCTTCCTTGGCTGTCCTGGACTCACTTTGTAGATGAGGCTGACTCACAATGATCCGCCTGCCTCTGCCTCCTGAGTGCTAGGATTAACGGCGTGCTCTACCATGCCCAACCTAACATTGAATTTCTTTACAATATTTAGTAGTAAAATGATTACAGTTTTATAGCCCTGCATGTCTGTGCTCCCAGCATTCATGAGGGTGAGGCAAGATGATGGCTTTGAGTTTGTCACAGCAACTCAATGAAATTAGAAAAAAAAAAATTAGTACTAGGAATGGGGTGCTGAGCCGGGCGGTAGTGGCGCACGCCTGTAATCCCAGCACTCGGGAGGCAGAGGCAGGCAGATCACTGTGAGTTTGAGGCCAGCCTGGGCTACAAAGTGAGTCTAGGACAGCCTAGGCTACATAGAGAAGCCCTGTCTTAAAAAACAAAACAAAACAAAACAAAACAAAAAAAAGGAATGGGGTGCTGCTGTTGTAATAAATTTAAGCACAGGGCTTTTACGCCTTGGACTTGTTTTGTTAGGATTATGGACGACTTTGGAACTCTAGGTTGGAAAAGTCACCCAGCACTTAACAAGCCTCTCATTCTTTTATCTTTTTTTTAAAAAATAATTTATTTATTTTTATTGTGTGTGCATTGGTGTTTTGCCTGCATGTACGTCTGTGTGAGGGTGTCAGATCTTGGAGTTTCAGACAGTTGTGAGCTGCCATGTGGGTGCTGGGAATTGAACCTGGGTCCTTTAGAAGAGCAGTCAGTGCTCTTAACCACTGAGCCATCTCTCCAGCCCAAGCCACTCATTCTTGTGGAAGCCTGAAAGATAAGAATGCTGAAAGAAGTGCTGGGCACTGTGGAGGCAGAGCAGGTGGCTTTCTGTGAGTTCGAGGCCAGCCTGGTCTACAAATCAAGTCAAGGACAGCCAAGGCTACACAGAGAAACTCTGATTAAAAAAGCAAAAAAACAAAACAAAACAAAAAAAACCCCAAAAACATGTTTAGAGCCAGGTGTGGTGGCGCACAGCTTTAATCCCAGTAGAGACAGAGACAGGCAGACTGCTGTGAGTTCAAGGCCAGCCTGGTCTACAAAGTGAGGCCTGGACAGCCAGGGCTATACAGAGAAACAGACAAAACAAAACAAAAAACCAAACAAGCAGAATGCTGAAAAAAAAAAAAAAACACCACAGATAATGGAGGCTTGGCTTGTAGGGTTTTAGAGGGAGCAGACTCTATTAAGGCAGTATATGACATTTTGGATGAAGACTCTATATGGGAAAAGAGATGCTCGCCAGTTAAGAGCACTTGCTGCCGTTGCTGAGGACCTGGGTTCAGTTAGTTCCTTGCACTCACATGGTGGCTTACAACTACCCTTAACTCCAGATCCCAAGTTTGAAGGATCTGGTATCCTCTTCTCACCTCTGTGAGCACCAGGCACAACACAGTGGACGTACAAACATGCAGGCAGATATATCCATTCAGATATAATAAAAATACCCCACCGAAGATAAAGGAATCTGTGTGTAGCAATCTGCTGGGGCTGAGGAGTTAGCTAGGATTAACGAGATCAGGACCACCATGGTTTTCTGGGGCCATGGGGCAATGATCTGCTGGGGCTGAGAAGTCAGCTGTGACTGGGAAGAGACAAGTGAAGCCTCTGTACTTCACTAGGAAATATTCCCCTAGGATCAGTACACAGAAGCTGTGGTCCAAGGGGGCCAAGCCCGTATCTCAAGCTGACACTAGAACTCAGCAAGGTGTAAGAGTCTCTTCATGGTACTGCTTTTGAAGGCAGGAGAGGTGAAAGCTCAGAGTGGGGATGGAGGCAGGGCCACAGAGAGCAGCTGAGGCTTGGCACACTCAGGGATGCAGGCCAAATACAAGGGTTAACTCAATGCTTGCACCAAACATGAGAATAACTTATCAAGTAGTTTATATCATCGATTTATTCTATGACTACAGCATAGAAAATACGGCAGCTTATTATTACTATGGTTCTACATCTTGAAATGAACTGGTGTGATATAATCTGATATACCTTAGCTAGGGTTTCTACTGTCACGATAAAACTGTATGACCAAAAGTAATGTGAAGATGAAGGGATTTACTTCAACTTAAAATTGTAGTCCAGCATGAACGGACACCGAGGCAGGAAGCCAAGGCAGGACTGAAACAGAGTCCATGGAAGAACACTGTCACTGGCTTGCTCAGCCCGCTTTCTTATTCCCCCAGAATATCTGCCCAGGTGGCACCACCCACAATGGCTGGGCTGTCCCATACCAATCACCAACCGAGAATCATGCCAGGCACCTGCATTCTTGCCTACAGGCAAGCTTAAGAAGCCATGTTCTCAACTCAGCTCACTCTTCCTAGCTATGTGTAGGATTGCATCAGCTTGATAAAACCAACCAGGACAAGCATCATTTTAAGAAGTCACAGCCCTAAGGCAGTATTTCCAAACTTTAAAGCTCTATTTATATGCTAGGGTGTTTTCCCTGCATGTATGCCTGAGCACCACATTGTGCAATGCCTAAAGTGGCCAGAAGAGGGTGTAAGATTCCCCGGGACTGGAGTTACATAAGGTTGTGAGCCAGCATTTGAGGGCTGAAAATGGAGCCTGGGGTCCTTTGGGAAAGCAGCCAGGGTCCTTAACCACTAAGCAATCTCTCTAGCCCCAGCACTTCTAAACTTTAATGCAGTGTCCTCAACTGGCTAAGCAATAGTACACAAAGCATCTAGTGGTATAGTAAGATAAAATTGCTAAAACTATTCATTAACTATATCTAAAAAGTCATAAATCAAAACTATAGCAATAAGAAATTTTATCTAGCTGGGCATGTTGGCTCATGCTTTAATCCCAGCACTCTGGGAGGCAGATCTCTGTGAATTCTAGGAGAGCCTGACCTATATAGTAAGTTTCAGAATAGCCAGCTATGTAGACTCTGTCTCACTAAAACAAAACAAAATTATATCTACTACACATATAGGCAAAAATATTAAGACAACCATCCCATTACATTGGTATACATATATCATAGCTGAGTTTATCTCTTTAATCTTAGTTTTTAAAAAAGATTTATTCATTTTTTATTATGTATACATTGCTCTGCCTGCACATACACCTGCACACCAGAAGAGGGCATCAGATCTCATTATAGATGGTTGTGACCCACCATGTGGTTGCTGGGAATTGAACTCATGACCTTTGGAAGAGCAGACCGTGCTCTTAACCGCTGAGCCATCTCCCCAGCCCTAATCTTAGTTTTTATATATTATGTGGAACCTTCTCTAACCTGAAAAATAATTGGTTCCTTAATAATTGAGAACAAAACAACAAACAACAGAACAGAAAGAAAAACAAAAACATCCTGATTTATTGTTGTAACAGAAATAAACCTAAAACAGAAAAGTAAAATCAAAGACTAATTCTTTAGGATTGTGTGTGTGTGTGTGTGTGTGTGTGTGTGTATAAATTTATATTTGAATATATACATACCCCATATATATTTATATAACATGCATATCTATCTATCTATCTATCTATCTATCTATCTATCTACCATCTATCTACCTATATCACACATGTACACAACACAGACACATACACACACACATCCCACCACGTTCGAGATTTATTTAAAGCACTAGCTTTTAATTAAATACATACAAATACGTATTTGTTCTTAAAATGTATTTATAGATGTATGTCTTCCAGAGGTATAAACTGTTTAAAACACACAATGGGACCTTTGAACAGAACTCCATATTGAGCTCGCAATCCATACTCTGGAGAACAAAACTGTTGTATAAAAAGAGGCAATCTAAAGCAAGCAAGGTGGCATATGCCTGTGATCCTAGCACTCAGAGGCAGAGACAGGAGGATCACTGCAAGTTCTAGGCCAGGCTGATCTACAAAATGGGTTCCAGGCCAGCCAAGACCACATCATGAGACCCTATCTCAAAAAACCAAGTTCCGTACCCTGAAAAAGAGCCGAGAATGAGGCGTTCTAACTAAAGTAGTCTAACCAACACAGTTAGAAGACTATCAAGTAATCTTTACAATTGTGGCCCAGCAGCTAAGCAGGTCTGTCTATTTTAAATGCTTATCTGAGCTTTCTATCAACCAGTTATGTATATTACATAATTCATAAATTCTCATTAGAAAGTAAACTGGCCATATTTATTCAGCTGAAAAATTATGGAGTTTTTACAAACAAAAAAAGGGCAGCAAGAGAGGAGATACTGTTCTGTGTCATAGTGTATGAGTGACAATGCCCAGCCTTTTGTTTTTTTAATCTGAGGATGGAGAAGCAACATTTATCTGCCAGGCTGCTAGAGGACTAAGTAAGATATGGGACATGAAAGGACTCTGAACCCTTTAAGGCTCTACACAAACATGAGAAAACAGTACTAGAAACAACAGCTCCTGATCATAGCATCCCAAAGAAACAGCAACAAACGTGAAGGCATTTTCTGAATTCAAGCTAGGGACTCAAATGCCACAAAAGGTAGTAATAGTAGTTTAGCAAGTTAGTTTTCTTTTAGTGTTGGCAACTGTTATTTTAAATTTACTTTAGATAACATTTCATTCATTTAAAAAATATTTAGGAATATTAGTTAAACAAAGATAGAAACCTGATTATTTCTATTATGAAGAAAAGAAATACTGTTAAAAGTTACTGGAAGTCAAACAGATCACCAGACAGTAAATATCAGTGAATTTCAGAAATTAAGGTAAAAGGTCAGTAACTCTGGCACTTTAAAGGGACAACATCAATATACATGTGTTTCCAGCTTACTCATAGTAGATATGTATGCGTACATGTGTACCCATATTCAAATATTGCTTATAAATAAACAATTTGTTTTCCAGGAATTATATCCAGAACAAATTTGAATAAATGGAGCAACCAGGAGAAAATCTGATTTTATTAAAAGGTAAACTAGAATTGTTTCATGGTATGGACAGCAGATTGTTAAATATTTCTCTTTAATTACAGATTCTGACACACTGAAACCAATGTCAGAGTGTTTAGCAGCCAGAAGAAACAGCATTTGACAGTGTCCTTTTATATTACCAGGTCTTAGGTCTAAAGCGTCATGCGTATGAAAACACAAACCTTTACCTTCAACATCACCTGAAAAGGCAGACAAAAATAAATGAATAAATGAAAAGCCAGTGGCAAAGAAGATGCTCTCTATCAGTGTAAGCACAGAAGCAGGCCAAGTAAGGAGCATGATCTCGGACGACAAGAGTCCCTCATCTAAGTCACACCACTCAGGCTATTCAACACACGAGCATGCTAGATATTTAAGACTAGGGGACAGATTTGTCACTAAAGGGCTATAAAATAGTTCCAAGGTTAAAAAAAAAAAAGTCTAAACAGTCTAAGTAATCCTCATGAAGGATTAAACAGAAGGCACTGGTAATACAACAAGAACACATTCCTTAATATCTATTTTAAAACATTTACTCATATAACTGAAGTTTCAGAAGAAAAAGTCCCTAGAAAAATTATTCTGCTACCTTTTATTCAAAAGTTGTTTTTCCTATGTTATCAAGAAGACTTTTGAAAGATGAATTAAAACCAAGAGCACAGAAGCAGGCACCATGGCACCTGCGTGGGACCCTAGCGCCCAGGAAGCTGAGGGGCAGGCAGGGCTGCAAGGCCAACTTGGGCTGTGTGCTGAGTTCACGCCTAACTCCACAGTGAACGCCTGTCTCAAAAAAACCAAGTACATAAAACATAAAAATCCTAATACATACAAGAACTACATCCCAATGCCCAGGATCTAAGAAATAAAAGTTTTAAAACCATTTTTTATATAAGTGTGTTGTGTGGCTGGGCATGGTTTGACACAGCTTAAATTCCAACAGCTGGGAGGCAGAGGCAGGCAGATTGCTGAGTGTGAAGTCAATTTGGTCTACAAAGCAAGTTCCAGGATAGATAGGACTACATAGAGAGACCTTTGCTCACACAACAACAAAAAGGTGTGTTGTATTTAATTTTCTCATTTGAAAAACAACTAAAAGTACCTATCTTTCTCTTCAAAGCATAGTCTCCTGTAATATACTTAAGTGGCTACATGTTCAACTTCTTTTTCCATGGATATGCTTACTAAATATGTTTATACCTCTTAGGAAATTAACAAACTTCTAAGTGAGATATCACAGAGAAATAAAATCTTAAGAAAAAATGTATTTAATTACACTCACACTGCCAGTATAGGGGGTTAGCATGCACATGCGCATCTCCTTAACTGTTAATAAGTATGTGCATGTACTTACTGATATTTGGGTCAGGTCTTGATAAAAATTAGAATTACAGAACACAGGAATGAGTCTGCCCTCTCTCTAAGACAGTGAGAATCCATTGTAACTAGCAGTTGGGGAATGTGCTCAAGAGCAGCGAGCATCTTTTTATAGGACACGTGAGACGCAGACAGTCAGCCCAGCCTTTCGCCAAGTAACAGAGCAAAGGACATGCTCTTACTTTAAGTATCCAATTATGTTGAAACAAAAAGGAAAAGGAGGACATACCAAGAAAAGGGTGGATTTCAAACATGTCCGTATTATTTCATACTAAATAGACAACCCAAAAATTTTTTTAAAACTCCCCAAATTTAATACACTGTTGCTCTTTATATACGAACGAAGTCTAAAAAAGAAAAAAAGCTTCGGTATTAGGAAAACCAGCCCCTAACTTTGTGCTCAGGCACAAGTGTAATGACATATACAGAGACCAAACAACAACTAGAGGAGATTTTTTTAACTACGCACTGGCTAATATGCATACTGCCCAACTACAGCTCTAAGAGGGAAAAACTTAAGAAAGAACGGTCTGGGGCTGGGGAGATGGCTCAGTGGTTAAGGGCACCACCTGCTCTTCCAATTCCCAGCACCACATGGCTTACAACCATCTATAATGTGCTCTGATGCCCTCTTCTGCAGACAGAGCACTCACAGACAATAAATAAAATAAAATAAAGAAAGAAGGATCTGCTGGGTCACACTTTAGTCAAAGCACAAGGGAGGTAGAGGTGGTGGCTCTCTATGAGGCCAGCCTGGTCTACATAGTGAGTTTTAGGACAGCCAGAGCTACATAGCAAAAGCAAAAAACAAAGGGAAGAATGGAGGGAGGAAGAAAGGGAGGAAGAGAGAAAGGGGGGAAAGGACCTGGGGTTGGTAAGCGAGAGTGGAGGAGATTCTACTAAGACACACTTCATTTGAAAATGTCAGAATATCTAATACCTTGTATGCTCACTAAAAAATAAAAATGTAAAAGAACCAATGTAGGTGAGGCGTGGTGGTGTATGTCTGTGATCTTATGTTCTGGAAGCTGAGGGAGGAGACTGAGCTTAGATTAGACTGAGTCCCCAATTTAAAGACAGAAACTTCACTCTACCCCATCATAACAGCTTAGAATACACACTGAGCAATCATCCTAGAGACACCATTCAGGCCCAAGGTTAGATCTTTACTGTGTTGATTCAAAGAGCAACTTAAGAACAAAACAGCATGGGCTGGAGAGATGGCTCAGAGGTTAAGAGCACTGGCTGCTCTTCCAGAGGTCCTGAGTTCAATTCCCAGCAACCACATGGTGGCTCACAACCATCTATAATGAGATCTGGTGCCCTCTTCTGGAGTTTAGGCACATGTGCACAGCAGAACATTGTATACATAATAAATAAATAAATCATAAAAAAAGAAAGAAAACAGCCTGCAATGAACAAGTTTAGACAATAAATTCAACTTGAAAGTCAAACTGGCATAACCTAGTTAATTTATATATAGAAACACAGTAAAATAACCGGAAACTTACCTACTTCTTCCTCTTCATCATTAGATATTATATTATAGAGTGTGTCCAAAGCATAAGCTATTATTTCAGAATCGGAACTGGAAAAGAGAAATTATTATACTTACACACTGCTAGCTGGAGTTTAAGCTGTTATGGCCATTTTTAGGTAGTTCTTTCATAAGACCAATAAAGTACTCATTTCTTTCCTATAAACCTAATCTAGGAAAGTATTAGAAAAAGGAGTGTGTAAGGCCAGGCAGCGGCTCACTCCTGTAATTTCAGTTCTCAGGAGGCAGAGGAAGGAGAGTGGATGTAAGTTCTAGACTAGCCTGAGCTACACAATGAGTTCCAGACTAGTGGGCTACAGAGTGAGGCCTATCATCATCATCATCATCATCATCATCATCATCATCATCATCAACATCATCATCATCATCCACCATCATTACCCTAACAACAATAACAATAAATTAAAATAATAACAGATATGTAAAGATTATCTAGAATTGTAAACTGAGCATAAACTTGATTGTCTAAAAAATGCACACGTAAGACAGCAATGAAAATATATCTTAAAAGAATATGCAATAGCATAGTAAACAAATCCAAATACAGTATCAAGTAGGAAAACAGTAAATTTAAAAATGGATAAGCAAATGGCTGAAGATGGCTCAGCAGTTACGATCACTGCTTGTTTTTCAATTCCCAGCACTCATATGGCAGCTCTCAACCATCTGTAACTCTAGACCCAGGGACCTGATGCCCTCTTCTGACCATGGGCACCAGGCATGCGCATGGTGCACAGACACGCATGCAGGCAAAACACCCATATTTATAAATACAATAATTTTAAAAAGACAGAATAATTCTATATAGCAAAACATATGCATGTATATATTTGTGTGTGCATGTATATTTATTAAAACATATTTATAAAATAAACCAAACTTTAACACTAGCAAACAGAAGAGCCAGTTAATTTTATGTTCACCTACACTCATACATATGTGAAACAGCATTGTCTGTAGGTCGTCTACCTGCTATACGTCATCTCCTTATGTATACATATGTGAAACAGCATTGTCTGTAGGTCGTCTACCTGCTATACGTCATCTCCTTATGTATACATATGTGAAACAGCATTGTCTGTAGGTCGTCTACCTGCTATACGTCATCTCCTTATATACATATGTGAAACAGCATTGTCTGTAGGTCGTCTACCTGCTATACGTCATCTCCTTATGTATACATATGTGAAACAGCATTGTCTGTAGGTCGTCTACCTGCTATACGTCATCTCCTTATATATACATATGTGAAACAGCATTGTCTGTAGGTCGTCTACCTGCTATACGTCATCTCCTTATGTATACATATGTGAAACAGCATTGTCTGTAGGTCGTCTACCTGCTATATGTCATCTCCTTATATACATATGTGAAACAGCATTGTCTGTAGGTCGTCTGCTTGCTATACGTCATATCCTTATGTATACATATGTGAAACAGCATTGTCTGTAGGTCGTCTGCTTGCTATACATCCATATCCTTATGTATACATATGTGAAACAGCATTGTCTGTAAGTAGTCTACCTGCTATACGTCATCTCCTTATGTATACATATGTGAAACAGCATTGTCTGTAGGTCGTCTGCTTGCTATACGTCATATCCTTATGTATACATATGTGAAACAGCATTGTCTGTAGGTCGTCTGCCTGCTATACGTCATCTCCTTATATACATATGTGAAACAGCATTGTCTGTAGGTCGTCTACCTGCTATACGTCATCTCTTTATATATACATATGTGAAACAGCATTGTCTGTAGGTCGTCTACCTGCTATACGTCATATCCTTATGTATACATATGTGAAACAGCATTGTCTGTAGGTCGTCTACCTGCTATACATCATCTCCTTATATACATATGTGAAATAGCATTGTCTGTAGGTCGTCTACCTGCTATATGTCATCTCCTTATATATACATATGTGAAACAGCATTGTCTGTAGGTCGTCTACCTGCTATACGTCATCTCCTTATATACATATGTGAAACAGCATTGTCTGTAGGTCGTCTACCTGCTATACGTCATCTTCTCAAGAAATTCTTCTGGTAATATGTACAATTTATAAAGTCAAGAAACACAAGAGTTTATACTTGCCGACAGATTTCACAGTCTGTCAGATTCTCTCTTAGAGGATGACAGCAGCATCCAGAGAAACAAGAACATCACAATGGTCCCAGCGTCAGCATACATGGAAACAAAAGTGACAGCCAGAAGCGCTATCCGAGACCATCTCTGAACAATCACGACACCCCCAAGAAGCTCACAGGTCAGTGGTAGGACATCTAGGTGGCCGGTGTAAGGCCCTGCACTCAGTGCCCAGGGTTCCACCCAACACAGAGCTCCGGTAACTACAAACACTGGGGAAGGGGGGAGCCTTTCCCTCTCAGGGAACAAACACAACAGCAGTGCCCCCTTCATCCAACACTGAAACAGAAATTACAAAATACACAAGAACACTGGTGCTGAGGAGATGGCTCAGGGGTAGGAGCACTTCCTGTGTGAGCGAGAGGACTTGAGTTTGAATCTCCAGCACCCACCTAAAACAGCTGCATGGAATCACTTCACTGACTCCACACAGAGGGGTCAAGAACACCATGAGATCACAAGCCACGGGATCAACTAAGCAGGGCTCACAGGGGCTCAGAGACTGAAGCCAACAACATGGACCCTGTATGGGTCTGAGGTAGGCCCTCTGCATATACCTTAAAGGGGTGTGGCCTGGTGTTCTTGTGGGACTCCTAACAGTGGGAGTGCGGGGGTCTCTGACTCTTTTACCTGTCCTGGGACCCTTTTCCTCCTACTGAGTTGCCACGTCCAGCCTTGATATGAGAATTTGTGCCTAGTTTTATTGCATCTCGTTAGGCCACGTTGATATCCCTGAGAGGCAGTAGTGTATCTTAGACTATCAAGAAACTACCAGAGCTGTGCCTGGGCATGGTGGAGCATGCCTTTAATCTCAGCACTTGGGAGGCAGAGGCAGGTGGATCTTTGCGAGTTCGAGGCCAGCCTAATCTACAAAGTGAGTCCAGGACAGCCAAGGCTACATAGAGAAACCCTGTCTCGAAAAAAACAAAAAGAAAAAAGAAAGAAAAATACAAAATGGCCTGGTGGTGGTAGTGTACTCAGGAGACAGAGGCAGGCAGATCTCTGAGCTTGAGGCCAGCCTATCTACAGAGTGAGTTCTAGGTCAATCAGGGATATACAGAGAAACCCTGTCTCAACAAACAGAAAAAGCAAGCAAGCAAGCCGGGCGGTGGTGGCACACGCCTTTAATCTAATCCAGCACTTGGGAGGTGGAGGCAGGCGGATCTCTGTGAGTTTGAAGTCAGGCTGGTCTACAAAGCGAGTACAGGACAGCCAAGGCTACACAGAGAAACCTTGTCCTGAAAAACCAAAAAAGAAAAAAGAAAAAAGAAAAAAGAAAAAAAGAAAAAGAAAGGAGGAAAGGAGAGAAAGAAGGAAGGGGGAAGGGAGGGAGGACAGAAAGACAAAGAAAGGAAGGAAAATACAAAATAATGTCAGGCATGTATAATTATTGCACTAGCCTGTTGTTTTTCAGGCCTTCCAGAAGTCAACAATACTGTGCCAAGTCTGTTTCATGTCATAATTGTCAGGCCTCCTCTTTCACTTCCCTGTCTTGTCTTTACACTAGGTCCACCCAATCTGTATAATTTCCTTTCACCTCACAGCATAATTACACCTGCAAAGTCCCTTCTGCTATGTCAGGTGGCCTTCCCACGATTGGCTGATAAGGATGCAGCCATCTGGTGGGGTGTTACTCCGCCTACTCTAAGTTACACGCACTAGAATTAGCTGGCTTTGGAAAGGTAGTCAGTGCAGGCTGCACTGTCCGGGAAGAAGAAAGGACAATTACTATGGTGTTGCTAAACTATACCCCAAAATGGCTATGAAATAAATGGACAGGGCCGGGTGTGGTGGCACACGCCTTTAATCCCAGCACTCGGGAGGCAGAGGCAGGGGGACTGCTGTGAGTTCGAAGCCAGCCTGGTTTACAAAGTGAGTCCAGGACAGCCAAGGCTACACAGAGAGACCCTGTCTCGAAAAACCAAAAAAGAGAAAGAGAAATAAATGGACAGGTAGTGTAGTACCCTGATCTTTAAAAAAGCTTATATTTTTTGTTATAAGAAATCTGATTTTGGTGTGTGGAGCATGCCTTTAATCCCAGCACTCATAGGTAGAGGCAGGTAGATCTCTGAGTTTGAGGCCAGTCTAATCCACAAAGTGAGTTCTAGACAGCCAGGGCTACACAGAGAAACCCTATCTCAAAAAGCAAGCAAGCAAACAAACAAACAAGAAATTTGATTTTGGATTTCACACTATATTGAACTGGTAAAAATACACTAAATAGGCAAGTTGCAAAGAGATCAGAGGCAAAAAAACACAGTTTAAAGATAGTGGTAGTTTCAGATAATGTCTGAAGCTCTCAGCTCTCAGAAGAGGGATCCTAATAAGTCACCCCTTAAGTGGAGGCAACTTGTTTACTCACTTCTGATGACTGCAGTGTATGTGGCTTCTGAGAGTAAGCTGTAAGAGTGCACTGGCTTCCTCCTTGCTCCCTCAGATCACAGGCTCCGAGTGGCCCTAGAATAGCCATCTACCTCGAGGGGGCTTAGGCAAGCTTAAAGAAAGCAACATGGAGGGGTGCTAAGGTCTCTTACCAGCAGCATGTGACTGAGTCACCTCACAGTGAGACCCTCCAGCACCAGTGAAGCTTTGCAGCCTTAGCTGACACTTTTACTGCACTTGCTAAGGCCTCCTTAGCTAATCCACCTACACACACACACACACACACACACACACACACACACACTGAAACTGTAAAGCAATTACTTCTTTGGTCACTAAATTTTAAAGTACTTTTTCATATTTTGTAACAGCAAAAGCCAGAAAAATAATTTAAGTGATGGATATACTGAGTGCCAGAATAAAGAGTGAGAAGGTCGAAAATGTGATTACTTTTTTTCTTTGGCCTAGAGGGATGAATTCAGCAGGAATCTTCTCAGTGGAAGGATACTACTAATTGGGATCAATTCAGAAGCAAAGATAGTTGGAGCAGGCAAAGACAGGACAGGAGCAGGAGGAGCAGAGGTCACCTGAGCCCCTGGGATCTCTGCCAGTCTCCTCCCCGCAACAAGCTGCCACATGAAGCTTGTATCTGGGTCCTAGGGTTACATATGTGCACTACCACATCTGGCATAAACTAATGCTCAGCACCCAGTACCCAAGAACTGTTTACCGAATGATAACCAGGAATAAGAAATGTAGCACAGACTTAATACTACTGTCTTCTGGAATGATGGTAGTTACTCTAGAACAAATTAAAAGTTCAAGAAATATTAGAAAGAAAAACTAAACATGAAACTTACCGATCTGTTTGTAAAACATGGATAAGATGTTCCATAGCTTGGATTCCCACTTCCAAGCGGTATTTCTGTACAGAAAACAGGAAAGTGTTATTAAAGAAACTAATGCCCAATTGAAAAAGAAACAAACAAAAACAACCCAGTAACTTGGCTGGAGAGATGGCTCAGTGCCTTTCCAGAGCCTGGGTTTGAATCCTAGCACCGACATAGCAGCTCACGACTTTCTTAACTCCACTGCCCTTCTCTGGCCTCTGTGAGCACTATGCCTGCAGGAGGTGCAGACATACCTGCAGAGAAAAACACCAACAACATAAAGAAAAAAATTATAAAGTAGTAATTCGGTGTAACAAACCTTAGACAGTGATTTAAGAGCACGCACAGCATTTCTTCGATCATCCAGTAAGGTAGAGGAAGCTACTCGGTCGCAGAGCTTCTGAATCTATCAATGAAAATTAAGCAGCATTATAAGAAAAAAGAATCCAAGTTTTGCATTCCAAATTTATACCATTTAATTCTGAAGGAAATTTGCAAATGGGACACTGAGGAAGCGGTCTTTCCCAGGTCTGTGTGTTTAAGTAGTGTTATCCATTTACAGAGTTTCCCTAGCACCGCACAGAGACCTGAAAAGTAGGAAGGGGCAGCCTGGCGGTGGTGGCGCATGCCTTTAATCCCAGCACTCGGGAGGCAGAGGCAGGTGAATTGCTGTGAGTTCGAGGCCAGCCAGGTCTACGAAGTGAGTCCAAGACAGCCAAGGCTACACAGAGAAACCTTGTCTCGAAAAAAACCAAAAAACAAAAAAGAAAAAAGAAAAGAAAAGAAAAAGTAGGAAGGGGCAAAGGGTACAGGGTAGAGCTCTATAAATGTGCTCATCAGGGTATTTCAACTCATGGGCCACATCCAGCAAGTTACAGTACAAGCTACTATTATGTGTCATCGCGTCATCTTCACAGCACAACTATGCATTGAGCTAAGAGAACTCAACATGTGTATAAAAGTTTTAAAAGGTCTCATTTTACATAATTTTGATGTTATGTGTATGAGTGCTGGCCTGCATGTGTCTGTCTGTGCACCACTTGCCAGCCTGCTGCCCACAGAGGTCAGAAGGGGCATCAGATCCCTGGAATTGCAGTTACAGACAGCTGGGAGCCACCATGCGGTGCTGGGAATTAAACCGTGGTCCTCCAGAAGCAGTAAGTGCTCTTAACTCCCAAACCATCTCTCTGGCCCCCAAATTTAAAGTTCTAAGTGTCTCAAAATCTTTAAAGACAAAAGATTTCTATTTTAGGTTTTTTTTTTGTTTTGTTTTTTTTGGTTTTTCGAGACAGGGTTTCTCTGTGTAGCCTTGGCTGTCCTGGACTCACTTTGTAGACCAGGCTGGCCTTGAACTCACAGCGATTCGCCTGCCTCTGCCTCCCAAGTGCTGGGATTAAAGGCGTGCGCCACCTCGCCCGGCTCAAGATTTCTATTTTAAAATAATTCCTATTAATTAAAATTCAAACTGAACTTTAAAAAATAAACAGTATAGCAATAAATACAGCAGAAAAAAAGTTGGACAAATGTCTACCAAATGAGGAAAAGCAAACACATTGTGACATATTATTTCGTGAATCCTGTGTAGCTATTCAAAAGAATTAACTGTACTGACAAAAAAAGTGTACCACGCCATAAAAACAAGCCATGGATGTACAGGCAAATGAGGCCACAGAAGCAAAAGTATGAATGTAAAATAATCATATTTATTTATTCTGTATGTGTGCATGTGTGCAACTGCATGTGTGTCCAAGTGTGTGTGCATGTGTGGCAGTTAAAGCACACACAACCACTCTGTGCTTCCACCTCGTGGATCTGAGGAATTAACTCAGATCTTCAGGTGTGGTGGCAAGTGTTTTTACCAATGGAACCCCCTACCTGCCACGAATGGGCATTTTAAAAATTATACCAAAAAATTAGATCCACACTATGACAAATATTCCATCTAAAACCCCAAATCCTGAAAAAAGTATCAATGTGAAACTACAGAACTGTTAAAAGAAAGTGTAGCAAACACCCCTTGAAACCTTCAACGAAAGAATTTTCAGGGGGCTGGAGAGATGGCTCAGTGTAAAGAGCACTGTCTGCTCTTCCAGAGGTCCTGAGTTCAATTCCAGGCAACCACATGGTGGCTCACAACCATCTGTAATGTGATCTGATGCCTCTTCTAGCATACAGGTAGGCGTACATGCAAAGAGAGCACTCATATACAATTTTTTAAAAAATCAAAAACAACAAAAAAGGAATTTTCAGATGTGTATTAAGAAGTGACATGCACTTGCCACTTCTGTTATTTGAGGCCAGCCAGTGTACACAGAGAGTTTAGGCTGGCCAGGTCTATACAGACCTGTCTCAAAAAAACAAAACAAAGGCCGGGCGGCGGTGGTGCACGCCTTTAATCCCAGCACTTGTGCAGCGGAGGCAGGCGGATCTCTGTGAGTTTGAGGCCAGCATGGGCTACAGAATGAGTTCCAGGACAGCCAGAATTGTTACACAGAGAAACCCTGTCTCAAAAAACCAACAAAACAAAACAAAAAACCAAAAACAGTAACAACAACAAAAACCAAGCAAACAAAACTTGCTATGCACTCCTTAATGACAGTTATTTCTACAATTCTATAAATGAGGTTTTGGTTTGTCATTTAAATGCTTACACTTTCTATATCTGAATAGTAGCATTTAAATACAATGTTCCCCAAATTTTCTGCAGCCTGAAGAGCTGCAGGTTTTAGACGTTCTGTAATGTCTGAGCGAGTAGGACCCATGCGGTTATGTGGCCCTCACTAGGTCCCTAGAAGCCCTGACTCTACACTGCACACAGGCATGGTCACCGAGTCAGGGTGACTTTCTCACTCATTCTAGCTGCTCACATTTAGAAAACACTTCTACCATAAACTGCAATTACCATCATCATAATTTGATTGAGTTCAAAATGAAAATAATACAGTTTTCTCATTATTAAATAGCTGGCTCACTTGCTTTTCTCCTGTAAAATTTTACTATTAGAAAAACAGCATATCTCTTGGAAGTATGAAGTTTGTGACTCTAAGAGTTTCAGCCAGCCGGGCGTCGTGGCGCACGCCTTTAATCCCAGCACTCGGGAGGCAGAGGCAGGCGGATCGCTGTGAGTTCGAGGCCAGCCTGGTCTACAAAGTGAGTCCAGGATAGCCAAGGCTACACAGAGAAACCCTGTCTCCAAAAAAAAAAAAAAAAAAAAAAAAAACTAAAAAAAAAAAAAAAAAAAAAAAAAAAAAAAGAGTTTCAGCCAAAGCAGTAAGTCCTCCTGAGTAGCAGCCTTCCCTCAGGTGCCAGTTTTGAGGGTTTTAAATCATGTCTTGTTTTTGCAAAGGTGGGTGACTATGGATATGTTGAAGCGCCACTGAGAATTATTTCTGGGCATTTTCCTGTCATTTCTCAGCCCAAGACACCCAGCACTGAAGCTGCAGATAAGGAATTTTTCTCTGTTTGAATACTTAGTTCTGGTGGCTGAGCACCATCTGGTTGGACTCAAATGCAAGCTCCCACTACAGCCCTCTGTTTTAGCACACTCAGCAACTCCAGCACTTAGGAGTCTGAGGCATCAGGATCAGGAGGTCAAGGTCATTTTCAGGCTACAGAGTGAGTTCAAGGCTAGGCTGAGCTACATGAGAGCATGTAGGAGCTCTGTAACCATTACTGCTGATGTCAGAGAGGAAACAGCGTTAGGAACATTGGAGGGTATGCTCACATGCTAGCATTTGGTTGGGAGTGATGGCGCATGCCTGGGATCCCAGCACTCAGGAGGCAGAGGCAGGCGATCTTCATGAGATAGAGGCCAGCCTGGTCTACAAGAGAGAAACCATGTCTCCAGAAAACAAAAAAGAAAGCAATGCTAGCATCTGAGTGTTTGATCTGTTTCTGTCTCTTCTTGAGACTCAGAGAGCTCGTATTTAAACATGACCTTGGCAACTTGTATTTTGCTGTTGGAGAGCGAGCGTGTCCCCTCCTGCTCATGTTCAGGATGACTGTGGCTTCTTAGTGTCTCACTGCCCTCTCTACAGACAACTACAACCAAATGAAACAAAATACATTGCCTATGCCCAAATTCTACAAAGATCTGGCCATGTTTTTATTTGAACACAGGTTTACATTTTTCACTTATGAATTCAATATGCTTAATTTCTATCTAGAACATGTAATCTTAAAGACTGTCACTCCCAATGTTTCTCACTGCTGGCTGTTCATCTGGACTGCTTTTAAGTTTTAAGTCTCTGTGTGTGGAGCTGTCCACACAGAACACTTTCTGAGACTCCCTCTAAACACCCGTAGCAAGTGTGACCGCATTCTGACCAACAAATCATAACTTCAAGGTCATGTTCTTAAAATGAAACTTTGTATGCTTCACTTACTTTGTGTCAGGCTGCAATTTGAACTTGAGGGTAATAAAGAACCGTCACTAGCTCAAATTAGCAAAGTACTGTAAGTGATGGCAGGCAGCACTCAGGGATCTGAGGGGCAAAGGGCCCCGTTGTCTACTAACTTGTACTTTTACCAAAGAAAAACTTTTCCTTCAAACCTGTCTCCTAGAGTTGCTCACAGCAGCTGAAACAATAATAATAATAAAGCTGTTTTACAGGTAACACAAACCTAAACTCTGGTAAAGTACATGCTTAGCAAGCAGACTTAATCCTTAGTCCAAGTACACACACAGATACACATATGCGCGCACACACACATCTGGTCATAAAAAATATTTTGTAAAATGTTGTAGGCAATGCATTTTCACTGATTAGTGATTTAAAAAAAACAAAATCCAATACCTACTATTACATACTTTAAAAAGCAAATTTCAAAGCACCTGTCTCACTTTTGAAAAGATAACCCTTAGTGTATACATATATATGGGGGGGAATTATGCCTGTTGGTGGGAAATGACATAACAAGTCAACTGTAGACTACAGATTGATTTTAATTACTGTAAGATTCATTTTTGTTTCAATAATCTAAGAGGAAAAAGATAAAGCTCCCTCTACGCCAGGTCTTGCTTTTACTCTAGCGTATCTGTTCTAGCACTGACCAGTTGGCTTAGCAGTCGTCTAGCTGCTCTGGGAGAACAAGTGTCTCTGTTGTGCCCGCTATGTTCTAGCAAGTCCCCACGGACACAGAGCGAGCAGACCCGCAACTACTCCTCTGGAGGGATACACAGGCTAACTTCCCGGGGGCTGCTGCTCATAGTTTTGCCACCCCAATCAATATAAAACATTGTTTTAGCCAGGTGTGGCAATGCATCTCTAACCCAGGGCTCAGGAGGCAGAGGCAGGTGAACCTTGGTTAGTTCAAGGCCAACCAGGGCCACATAGTGAGACCTTGTTTAGAGAAAAATTGAAATAAAAATCTCTTAAACCAAACATAACCCCTTTATTTTATTTGTATTTCTCTTTTAAAATGGCTCATTTAATACATTTAATACAATATCTGATGATCTTCCAGAGGGTTCTGGTTCAATTCCCAGCAACCACATGGAAATTGACAACTGTCTGTAATTGCAGTCTAGAGAACCAATGTCCTCTCTTCTGGTCTCCACAGGCACTAGGGACACCCATGGTGCAGGCAAAACACTCATACACAGAAAAACAAACAATTAATTTAAAACAACAACAAAATCCCTAACACTATAGGGCTGGCAAGATGCCTCATGGATAAAAGTTCCTGCTGCCAAGCCTGATGGCCTGAAATGTCACCACTGGAAGCCACACGGGTGAGGGCAGAACCGTCCTCTGACTGGAAGCGCCATGGTGTTCACTCATACTCAGACACACAGTAACATGCACACACAAACAATGTTTTTAAAAATCTAAGACTAGGGCCGAGAGGTGGTGGCGTACACCTTTAATGCCAGCACTCCAGAAGCAGAGGCAGGTGGATCGCTGTGAGTTTGAGGCCAGCCTGGTCTACAAAGTGAGTCCAGGTCAGCCAAGGCTACACAGAGAAACCCTGTCTCAAAAATAAAATAAAATAAAAATCTAAGAATATACGTTTTCAAATTAAGATGATTGACACTTTATATAAGAAATGTGTACAGTACTTCTGTATAAAAATAAGCATAACTTTTCCATTATATTTGGAAAAGCTAAGTATCCAACATAACATTTTTATATAGAGAATTTCTGGGCTGAGTGTGGCAGTTTATAATCCCAGCACTGGGGCTGAAACAGTCAAATTCTGAGTTCAAGGCCAGCCTAAGGTACAAAGTGAGACCCTGTCTCAAAAACAAGCAAATACACACGTCTCTAAAAACAAAGCCGGGCATGGTGGCACATGCCTTTAATCCCAGCACTCGGGAGGCAGAGGCAGAGGCAGGTGGATCACTGTGAGTTCAGAAGTCTCTAAAAATGAACTGTTATGCTCTCTCCTAGGAGACAATCCAGTTCAAGATGGCTGTAATTATTCCTGGAATCATTAGGTTCAGAGCTTATTGGTTTGGTTTTGTTTTTTTAAGAGTTATTTATTATTATGTATTCAGTGCTCTGCCTGCATGTACACCTGCACACCAGAAGAGGGCATCATATCATATCACATTATAGATGGTTATGAGCCACCATGTGGTTGCTGGGAATTGAACTCAGGACCTCTGGAAGAGCAGTCAGTGCTTTTAACCTCTGAGCCATCTCTCCAGGCCAAGAGCTTATTCTTTTAGGTACTTTGCTTCCGATCACAGAGACTCTTGAAAAACAAAGTAGATAAGCATATTAAACACTTATATCACAGTATAGTAGACCTGCTAGGACAATTTTCCCCTATGTACATTTCTCAGCATAGTAGACACCCGCAGGCAGAGGCAGGTGCATATGCACACACAGGGTCTAGACAGAAAACTGGAAACAGCACCCTTTATATCTCTATGTAAGAGGGTTTTCTGCGGTGTGTGTGACCACCAGGCAACATAGTTCCTTCGTTACAAGCTGTTTTCTTGTTATTTCCATTTACAAGGTGGGACAGACCTCGGTAACGTTAGGACATATAAATTTTAAGTGATTCTAGCTTTTTTTTTTTTAAGGAGCCCAACATAATTACCTTTGAAAATGGGAAGTGACGATTAATACAAACAAGTCAAGACATCTTTGCTTAGACATAAGACTCATCAGAAGCGAAGCACTCTCCTGGTTTTCTCAGATACCCCACTACTGCAGACCATGAAGTGGCAACTCCAAGAAGAGTTTCAGAGCATACACTTCTATTAACACTATGTTGTGCTCAATCACACACGTAAAATGTGCTTCATCAAACCCAAACTGTACAATCAAATCTCTTTATTGTTATCGTGTGTGATGAATGGGGCTGCTCCCGCCAGGGTGCATGCAGGGAGGTCAGCGGCCAGGTCGGGCAGGCTGGTTCTCTTCTTCCACTTTTTTGTGGGTTCTGGAGACTGAAGGTGGTCAGGCTTGCATGGCAAGTGACTGACCTGCTGAGCCAGAGACCAGCCCTAAACTACCAATTTAAGATTACATTCCTCCCTGAGCAATTTTAGTTTATTTAAAAAAAAAAAAAAAAAGCACACCTGTGGCTAGCTGCTACAAACACACCTTCTGCCTTGGGAGCCAGTTCCTCCAGATGGACTTCCACAGAGGCTGAAGCAGAACAGTGATTCTGTAGCTTTCTGCTTGTTGGCCACTTCCCTGCCTCAGGATCTAACCTGAAAACAGGAAGCCCTCCTACAGCTTATCATCACATTTCTTAAGGACTTTTCAAGAAACTACCTTTTAAAACGAGCACCAGTTGAACAGGAGATGTAAAACTAAAAACACATGAGCATTCACAAGTACGTGTGGGCTTTTACGAGATTTATTAGTACTTGACAGATCCAGGAGAAGGGGGTTTCTTTCTTTTTTTTTTTTTTTTTTTTTTTTTTTTGGTTTTTTGAGACAGGGTTTCTCTTGGTTGTCCTGGACTCACAGTGTCTACCTCAAGGGGGGGAAAAAGAAGAAGAAACCATGTTAAAAAAAAGTATGAGACTTCTTTAATCCCAGCACTCGGGAGACAGAGGCAGATGGATCTCTGTGAGTCGAGGCCAGCTTGGTCTACACAGTGAGTCCAGGACAGCCAAGGCTACAAAGAGAGACCCTGTCTTGAAAAACAAAACAGTAAGTACAGAGACTTTAGGAAAGTGTAATGTGGGTAGAATTCTAGATTTAAAACGTCCCCTTTTCACAGACTTGCTGATGACCCTGTAACACAAGCACAGATATTTACTACTTGGCTGGTTCTGAAGACTATCTTAATCGAAGTCCAAAGTTACTCTTAGCCGAGGCTACGAAAGGTTAGGCATGACACAATCAGCAATGCAAGTCTTGTCACACGAGATACTAAGCATGGGCTGGGTATAGCTTACTCAGCCAGGTTCAACTTCTGGCAGCAATACCATCCCCACCCCACCCCCACCATCTCCAACCTCCACCTCCTCCACCAGGCACCCCCACCATCTCTTCCATCCACCACCACCATCTCCACCGACCACCCCTAACCCCCTCCTACACCCCATGATAAAGAAAAAAAGTAGAGGTAAGAAAACAGCCAAAGTAATCTGTACATTAGAAAAAATATAAGTAAAAAGTCTGACACAGAGACTTCAATTATTTAATAACTATCATCCCTAAAGGAATAAAATGACATTATTTACTACCTAATATTTTTAAGTTGCTCTGATTGTAGTATCTGTGGTTTATTGGAAATAAAACTCTAATTTTTAAAAATGTTTATGAATGGGGGATTGGAGACTTAGTTCAATGAAATGTCAGGGAAAGGGGTGTTTTGCTAATTTGTTTATTTATTTATTTATTTATTTATTTATTTTGGTTTTTTGAGACAGAGTTTCTCTGTGTAGCCTTGGCTGTCCTGGATTCACTTTGTAGACCAGGTTGGCCTCGAACTCACAGTGATCCACCTGCCTCTGCCTCCCAAGTGCTGGGATTAAAGGCGTGCGCCATCACTGCCTGGCTGAAAAAGTTTTATAGTGTATATATTACTAGGTAGAAAAAAACTCTGATAGCAACTGACCCTTAAAGAAAAACAAACTTTAGGCTGGGCGGTCTTTTATATATATACATCTATTATATATACTATATCTAATAGGAAAGCACAGTAGCTGGGTATATATAATATATAAATGGCAGGAAGAACAAGACATGTTCACTAGCTATAAAGCAATGGTTGTTCTGCGAGGAACTATTTTCAGTGTCTTGGGCAAAGAAGTTAGGGATACATACTAGAGAAGGGAAAAAAAATCAATGACCAGTCTGAAGAACAGGTAGAAACCAAAGGAAAGATGCTTTCCACTGAAAAAAGATAGGAAGGAGAAAGATGTAGAATGGTTCTGTAGAAGAGGAGATACAATTTAATGTTGCAGCAATGGAGAACCTACATAGTAGGTGATGAAACACAAGTTAAAGGTTCAAATCCTTGGGAAGTCAAACATCTAGGCCAAATCAAGCCTGCCAATTAAAGCATCTAATATTACACCATGCACTCCACGGATGCTCTATAAATCCACGTCAATTAGTGGCCCATGGGTCCTTGCTGTACTCCCTGACAGAATCACAACTGACGTTGATCAGACTGGAACTCCGCGAACTCTCCTCAAATGCCGAACTACTTTTTCAACTCCGAGCAAACATGAAACAGCACTAACAAGGCCGTCACTGCTTTCCAGCTCATCACGATGACATCGGAGCGTCATTTTGAAGTCATGATGTAAAAACTATGCTGTTGATCCACGCACAGTGAGCCCAAGTGTCCCTGTCCCAGAGCCGCAATACCACACAAGTTACTCCGGTGACTGTAAAATGAGGAAACTTGACCCTGCTGCCCCAGAAGCAGCCTCAGCTTTAAGTTCACACACTCTGAAGAACTCATCACCTTTCACACGGAGGTCCCTGGAACAAGGACCAGGGACATTCTCAGTCCAACCTACATGGAATCGAGACTACTCTTTCCTGAGCAGCTGCTAAGGGCGACACTTTCTATCTCTCACTCACAGACTCGGTGCCCTGCTAGGAGCCAGCACTTTCTTCATTTCTTCATTTCACTTAAAAGGCGTTAATCTTCTCTCATTTGTCCAAGGTGGAAGCCTAGAGTCAAACCAGGGTCTAACCTCAAAGCAAGCTCTTAATTTGTAAGTCTCAGACACACAAATACCGGACAGAATAATAGAAATGTTAAAGGGATGGGCCGTGACTATGGCAATCTAGAGCCCCTGGCTTTCTAGCAAGAGGAGCCTTGTTGCCACGTGGGAAGGAGTGAAGCCAGGTACTGGGGAAGCAGGCACAGGGGAAGAGGAGATCTGACTTTCAAATCCAGCAAGCAGATGCAACAGCGGTCAGCTCAGGTCTAACCTGGTGCTGGGTCTGGCGTAGTAGCAGAACGTTTACAGTGCATGTGGTAAGGGCCTGAATTCAATCCTGGGAATACCTCCATCTCCCCCACGAAGCACTGACAGAGACTTTCTACAGTTAACATTATGTAAATTTCCAAAATGACAGGTAAGAACCGGAATACAGGGATCAGCAACAAGTCTAGGCTTAGCAAAAGGTTCAGTTTCCACCGTAGTAGAATTCTAGTTCCAAGACTCTGGTCAAGTTACCCTAATTCTCTGTTCATTAGTAAGGACTCTATCCCATCTTGCAGGGTACTTTATGACCCTTCCTGATCCTCCAAACAGAGCTATGACAACTATCCAAAGTTTATCTTTAAAATGTCACACACGGTCATTTTTCTGTATAAATTTATTGTTCTCGCTTTCTTTTAATGCCATCCACATCAATTTCCAATCGACTGTATGCAAACTTCACAGAACATAAAAGCAAACTGGTTTTCCGTGACTTAATCACTTCTGAAAAACATTACCAAATCGTGTCACCGGGACAGAAGAGTCCCTGGAGTGGTCAGAGCGCAGATCACTCACTACAGCGTGCAAGAGAAGCGTCGCCAAAATGACACGTTTGGGTGAACCTGAAAAGTAGGGTCTGAACCACCAAGCCTAAGCAAACGCCCGTCCTTACAGCTGATGGGGCAGAAACAGGTGGCTTTGTGCCCCCAAGAATATCGCTTTATTCTTAGGCACAAGCCCTGCCAACAGCTGGGTTTTAACCTCCTTCCAGCCTTCCAGAGCCGGGTTTCAGCTGGCACCGAGGCCGGCCCACAGGTTAAAGGGAAAGAGGGAGGGGCCGCGCGGTCCGCCGCCGAGCCGGGTCCCCCGAAGCCCTCCTGTCACCCGCGGCCCGGGGCAGCACCGCCGCGTGGGGAGCTCGCGCGTCCGAGCAAGGGAACGAAGGCGAAGGGACCGACGCGGGCGCCCGGTTCTCGCCTTAGCCCAGCCCAGCCCGGCCCGGCCGCGGCGCTGCGCTCACCGTCTCAGCTTCTGTGTGCTGGGGTCCGGCACTCTGACCCCCCATCACCCCGCGGAGGAAATTCATCTTGTCGCTCAGCCGCCGCCGCCGGCTTCACCAGCTCCTCTGCCAAAGAAAACGCGACCGTGTCTCCCCGCCCTGCCCCCCGAAGGGCCTAGCCCCCGAGCCGGCTCTCCGTACTCCCCGGCCTCCGCCACCGCCGCCTCCTACTCAGCAGCCGCTCCGGCCCCGGGAGCCCGGAAACAGCCGCCGCCACCGGCCGCGGCGCGCATGCGCGGGGACGTGGCGTTACGTGGCGGCTAGAAGGGCGAAGGCAAAAGGGGAGAGGAGGGAGCCCGGGTCCGCAGACCACGCCCACCGGCCGGCCTCCCACCGCACGGCCACGCCCCCTCCTCCGCCCTGCGCCTCTCGCCAGCTGCTGGCCGCGGTCACCCACGTGGTCGCAGCCCAGCCCTGTCGGCTGGGGAGGGTCTGATTAGACTGCGCGCTTCAGCTGGCTGGTAGGTGTTTTTGTCGCCGTGCGGGACGGACTGCAAGCTGTCAAATTCGAAGGCTTATTCTGTTGAGTCGAAAGTGAAATTTTCCTTTGGCCAACGTTGACAGGTAAGAAGGTCGGAGGTCCCGGCCCCTGGGAGGATTCGTTTGGTTCATTTGGTTAAGCGGCACGAACGAGGTGGCCTTTTGATCCTCACAAATTGCATTTCTTCGCCGGGCTTTGTTTGGTGGTAAAGGGGGTGCTAGGGACCCCTCATTCCACTACCACTGGAGGGCGCGTTTCTAAATTCTTGCTCCTCAACCCTGCTAAAAGAATTTCCTAGATCTAAATGCCGGGTACTCCGCTCAGTTTAAGTGTTGGAAGGAACCCGTGTCGAACCCTGCGTTTACCTCACTCCAGCAACAGATTAGAAATAAATTGTTCCAGAGTGTCAGTTTCGTAGCCCATGGCATAATGTTTTGTTTTGGTTTATTTTCCCCCCCGTTAACTGTCGATTCCTGTATTTTCAGTGTTTTTAGCAAACAACATGCCGTTTTCCCCCAAATCGGTATACTTGTTCTTTCCAAAGGCTGCCAGGTTCACATGCTTCTGGAACAGTCTTGTAAATTTCTCGACATTGAAAGGCGGTCTAGTTAGCCAACTGGCCGTGCATCTCTCCGTTTCAGCTCCCTATAGGTCTCAGATGTGACGTTTAAGACTGAACTCATGTCTTCCTCCGCTTCCTCTAAAAAAAATTAGGATGTTTCCACAGTGTGCCCTAGCATGCTCAACAGTACCTCTATCCAAACAATTCCCTAAGGCCGAGGGAGAAACTGAAGACTTTGGCCTTCCACCTTCACCTGTCCGGTGTTGGCTGGATAGTTTTATGTATAGAATAGTTCTCAAATCCTTCCTCTCCGCGGACTCCCTGCTTGTTGATATGGCATATGTATTCTCATTTCACACTGAGATGACAGCAGTAGCTTCCTAACTAGTTTGTCTACTTTCAGCCCTGGCGTCTCTCAGTCCACCCTTGGGTGAGCCCAAGAGGAAATATGTCAGTCCTCTTATTAAAATTCTCCAGTGGTTCCCCAGTCTGTATAAATGAGGTCCAGGCTCCTGAGTTTGTTGGCAAACATACCTGTTAGGATTAAAGCTCCTTATGTCCCTTACGTGATCACCGTCTTTCTCTTGCCTCAGTGTGCCCTTTCCCGCTTTGTGAGGCAGACTCTTACTCAAGGGAAAGTTGCTTGAAATCAAGATGCGTGTTTATGTACTGTCACTTTGCAGGTGGGCACTGAATTAAGACTCGGCTACGCCAAACCTAATGACAGGACCATTTGGATACCAGCTGCTTACTTTTTTTTTTCTTTGTTTATTTTGTTTGAGACAGGGTTTCTCTGTGTAGCCCTGGCTGTCCTGGACTCACTCTGTAGACCAGGCTGGCCTCGAACTCACAGAGATCCACCTGCCTCTGCCTCGCCCAGTGCTGGTTTGCTTACTATTCTTGACCAACCATAAAGAGTGATTTTGATGGATAAGTGAATCAACTGGTGAATCACTATGTGAATAATATGCTAAGGGAGATGACCTGCTCTGCCTGTCAATTACAGAACACACACCCTACGGGCCATGGTGGCTGCTCATTTTAGTCCCAAGGCCTTAAACGCCTGGACACGGCATGGCGAGGGACTACCACTGCCAGCAGTATTGTGTGTTGAGTGTTGTCCCCTGCTTGACATTTTTCTTTAGACACTTTCCATGGAGGCATTTTGCCTCAGCCTAAAAAAAAAAAAATAACCGTTCAATTCTCAGCAGTCACCAAGGAAAGCTGGAGAAGAGCCTCACCTAGCAGTGCCACCTTTCCCTGAACCCGACCTCTCCTCTTCCTCAGCCTCGATGTTTTGTCCCACCTTAAGAGACAAGACTCCGATAGGACTGGAGGGGCCTTGGAGATACCTCTGTCTGCTGTTTTATTTGGTAACGAGGTGCAGGACCTTGACATTTTAACAAACTTGTTTTAAGGGGACAGGCCTTGTTAAAAATATCTTCTTTTAAACTTTGGTGGGCATAGTAGTCTCGGCTTTCAACTTGTCCTTCGCTTGACCTGTTTTATTCCCTAGCAGTGTGCCCTGGGCAAGAGGGGCTGAGGTGAACAGTTGGGTAGTGAAGGGATTGAGGGTAAACCCACCTGTAGTCCCTGGCTTCGCAGTCTCTATCGCATTCTGCTCTCTTCTTGGGGTCTAGGAAGGAGGCAGAGACGGTATAAGCTCTTATTAATGCCCCAGCTAGGATCTGAGGACCCCCCACCCCACCCCCCAGCAGGGAGCAGCCGTGAAGTGGCCTCCTTGTTTAAGAAGAGGGTAACGTGGTGATCCATCACCGCTGGTATTTTTAGAGTTGGGGACAATGTCTCCTTCCTGCTCGTACTCTTTTTTGTCATGAGGCAGAAGCTGCCAACATAGCAGTCGCTGCTTATAAACCACTTGTTAAATAAAGCAAAAGAAAACATGAAAAGGTCGTAACTGTGTGACTTTTGTAAGGATTTAGGACTAAAGTGGTGCGGTTCAGTTGATTTCCACAATCTAAAACTTGAAGTTGATGATAGTAATTTTCTATTTCCCTTAACCAAACCTGACCAAGACTTAAACAACCAAGACTAAACTTCATTATTTTGTAATCCATTTTTTTGTTAAAACCAATTCCCTCAATGGCTGAGTTTGTCTTTTTTTTTTACTTTCCGGTGGAAAACAACGAAACATCATAGCATAAGGTTGTTTTATAGCTTGGGGGGAGTGGGGGGTGGGGCATGCAGATGGGAGAGGGTTGTCTATGCCTTAGAACAGTGGTTCTCAACACTCCTAGTGCTACAACCTTTTAGTACAGTTTTTCATTTTGTGCTGACCCCCAAATATAAAATTATCTCCATTGCTACTTCATAACCCTAATTCTGCAATCATTATGACTTTTTTTTAAAGATTTATTTATTATGTATGTAGTGCACATTAGATCATGTTGTAGATGGTTGTGAGCCAACATGTGGTTGCTGGGAATTGAACTCAGGTCCTCCGGAAAAGCAGTCAGTGCTCTTAACCATTGAGCCATCTCTCCAGCCCCTCATTATGACTCTTGATGTAAATATTTGATATGTAGGATATCTGATATGTAATAATGTGACCCCTGTGAAATGGTCATTCCTACCTCCACAGACTGAGGACCGCTGCCTTAGAGCACACGTAGAAGGCATTATCACATTCAGGTTTTTGAAGCACTCCTACTGGAAAGCAGTGTCCCAAAGCATTGGGTCTGTTGTTGTTCTTTTAAAGATTTGTTTATTTATTAGATGTACAATGTTCTGCCTGCATGTGTCCCACTCCACCAGAAGAGGGCACTAGATCTCATTATAGATGGTTGTCAGCCACCATGTGGTTGCTGGGAATTGAACTTAGGACCTCTGGGAGAGCAGCCAGTGCTCTTAACCTCTGACCCATCTCTCCAGCCCCCCACACCCCCACCCCCCACCCAAAGCATTGCTAATATGACTATTCATTACTGTCCAATTAACCCAACAACGTACAACAAAATAAATTGGTGATGAGGCAGTGGTCAAGGCTCACAACTAATTAATAGCAGTGCCAAGTATACTTTTAGCCTGATTTGCCAGGCTCCGTTCAGAGCGCTTGATATAAAAGAATGCTCCTGGGCTGGAGGTGTATGTTGGGGTAAGAAGCTTGCTTGGAGCTGGAAGCCCATCTCAGGAAGCGCAACTCAAGTTAGTGTAGAGCTTGCCAAGCATGCGCAGAGCCCTGGGTTGGATCCCCACTGCCACATCACCTTGAGGAGGTGAAGGTGGCATCGAGGAGGAGTGTGAGAGAGTACACAGCAAATTAAGTGGTACCCCACTAGAAAGCAGTATCCCACAAACGAACAAATCCTCCTACATGTGCAGAAAGTTTGCTTAGCATATATATATGTGTATATATGTGTGTGTGTGGAAATATATCTATATCTATATCTATAGCTATATCTATAGCTATAGCTATAGCTATCTCCCTGGATTCAATCCTCAGTTCCATAAGAATGATGATTTTTTTTTGCTGGTTTGTTTGACTGTTTTGTTGTGTCTTCTGAGGCAGGCTTCCCCTCACTGTGTAGCTCAGGTTAGCCTTGGGTCTGCAGCCTAAGCACTGGCATTAGAGAAGTGCACTGTCACGCCCGACACAGTAATAGTTGACTTAACGCTCGCGGCAACCCGATGGCACAGATAGCGCTGTTGGCGCTGTTTTAGACATGGGGAAATGAAAGCGCTGCCTTGACCAGTGGTTTCCTGTAGGAACTGGCAGAAATGAGCACTAGTTGGTGGCCCGGCTTCCAAGCCTGCACTCCGGTGTACTGTGTTAGCCTACCCCTCTACAGTCAACACAGTGGCCATCCAGTGGGTTAAGGGATGTCTCCATATCCCTACATGATCTGACTTGGGCTTTGCAGCTGTATTTTTTCCTGTTGGGGACATTTGCTTCTCTTTGCACCTAGAGGAGTGTCACCCAGAGGCATGTGTCACCCCTTAACCCGCCGTAAGTCTGCTCCGATGTTACATGGGTCTCTCCTGACTCTTGGGAGTCGCAGCTCCCCTCTGCTGCCCCCCTCTGCTGGGCTTGTGCTTCCTCTAGCTCCTGTAAGGCACACCCTACCAAAATAAGCCTACCAGGCTTAGGTTCTGTAAGTGGGGGAAATGTGCGTTGGAGGATTCATGAAATATGGTATATGCTTGTGTATATTTCATCTTGTTCTTTTCTGTTCCTCCCCAACTCCTAGACTTCTAACCCCATTAGAACAAAGAGTTCAGACCTTTTGTAAATTGTCTTACTGAAATGTTTAGCACGATATCTGACCCATAGGGACATCTGACAACTTTAATCTCATAATGAAGAGACTCCTCCTCTGGACTTGTGGACAGAAAGGATGCTATAGTTTGCTAAGCATGGCACGGCAGCCACACTAATTTATGATTTTACATTTAAAAAATAAATAAATAAAACAACTGCCCAGCGATGGTGGTGCATGCCTTAACTCCAGCATTCGGGAGACAGAGACAGGTGGATCTCTGTGAGTTCAAGGCCAGCCTGGTCTACAGAGGGAGTTTTGGGACTGTACAGAGAAACCAGGTCTCGAAAGACAAAAACAAGCAAGCAAGCAAACAAACAAACAAAAAATAAAGACTTGGGCTGAAGAGATGGTTCAGTAGTTAAGAGCACTGTCTGCTCTTCCAGTTTCTGAGTTCATTTCCCAGCAACCACATGGTGGCTCACAAACATCTATACTGGGATCTGGTGCCCTCTTCTGGCCTGCAGGTGTACATGCAAGTAAAGCACTCATTCATTAAAAAGAAATAAAAATAAAATAAACCTTAAAAAAAAAAGACTAATTTTTAATTTTATTTATACATATGGGTGTTTTGTTTGCTTGCGTGTCTGTGCACCGCAGATGTGCAGTGCCTTTAGAGGCCAGAAGAGGGCATTGTGTCCTCTACAACTGGAGTTAGAGGCAGTCTATGAATGACGTGTGGATGCTGGAAATCAAACCCTGGTCCTCTGCAAGAACATCAAATGCTCTACACCACTGAACCATCTCTTCAGCCCTGTTTATTTTATTTTATTTTATTTGTTTGTTTGGTTGGTTGGTTTTTCAAGGTTCTCTGTGTAGCCTTAGCTGTCCTAGACTCACTTTGTAGTACATGCTGGCCTCGAAGTCACAGTGATCCACCTGCCTCTGCCTCCCGAGTGCTGGAATTAAAGGTGTACGCCACCACACCTGGCTTTTTTTTTTTTTGAGACAGGATGTGGGACTGCCCAGGCTGGTCTTGAACTTGCAAACTGGAGTTTGGCCTTGAATTCCAAATCTCTTTTCTTCTACCTCCCAAATGCTTAGATTGCAGGTGTACTCTACTATGCCTGGTTTGAAATTTTTATTAATACAATGAATTTTTGTTTGTTTACAGATATGTTGTGTCATTCAATGACTAAATGGGCAGTTAACCTTTTTTTTCAAGATTTTATTTATTTTATGTATATGAGTGCTCTATCTGCATGTACACTTGTCCACCGGAAAAAGGTGTTAGAGGGTATAGATGGCTGTGAGCCACCATGTGTGGTTGCTGGGAATTGAACTCAGGACCTCTGGAAGAACAGACAGTGCTCTTAACCACTGAGCCATCTCTCCAGCCCGGCAGTTAACCTTTATCAGCTGTAAACATCTGTGGAAGGAAAGTCCTACATTTTTAGCCTCAGATCTCAGTCCAGTTTCCCTGTAGCCAGCATATCTACTTTAAGATCTGCCGTACTTGGGGCTGGAGAGATAGCACAATAATTAAGAGCATCTTTTGGGGCTGGAGAGATGGCTCAGAGGCTAAGAGCACTGACTGCTCTTCCGGAGGTCCTGGGTTCAATTCCCAGAAACCACATGGTGGCTCACAACCATCTAGAATGTGATCTAGTGTCCTCTTCTGGCCTGCAGGTGCACATGCAGGCAGAACACTGTAAACATAATAATAAATAAATAAAGCTTTTTAAAAAGACAAAACAAAAACAGAAGCAATTGTATATTCACCCATATACAATTGTGTGCGTGTGTATATAAGTGTAATACTGTTTTGTCGATAATATAAGTAACCATATTGCATGGTGTTCACTGGTCTATATCTTTTCTCCTCCTTTGTTAGAGCTGGAGATTAGGCCCCGAGTCCCCCCTGTTGTAAGCAGGTGCTCACTGCCACTGCGATGTCCACTGCCCTGATCTTCTCTATTTAACATAGCCGTAGCTTGGCGGTTGTTCTAGATCAGTCTGAATGAAGTGTCCTCATTCTCTTTTGATATGAGATGCTTTCTTCTGTTGTCGTCTTTGAGGTGGGGTTTTATGTCTCCCAAGCTGGCCTCAAATCCCCTGTCCAGGATGAGAGTTACTTCGAAATTCTGATCCTCTTGCGTTTTACCTCCTAAGTGCTGAGACTTGTGTGTCACTGTGTCATTCCCTATTTATGCAGCGCTAGGGGTTGGACACGGGGCCTCGCACATGCCAGGCAAGTGCTCTACCAACCGTCCTCCAGTACCAGAAATCCAGCCCTCTAAAGCACTTTCCAAAGTATTGTTTAAGCTCTGGGAATCCGCGCTAGAGGAAGGGGCAAGAAAAGGCTGGGTTCTTTCACATCCTTCTCCAACTGACGAGATTTCTAATGCTTCCTGTTTTGGTTTATACAAAAGGATTCAGAGGCAAAACTGTTGGACAGTCACCCTTCTCAGGAGACGTAAATCGTAACCGAGGCTGACTTGGAATGGTTGGGATGTCATGCATGCCCTCAAGTCCAAGTTTCTTGCTCAGTCTCTTTAAAGGTGAACAGGAATTGCTTCCTGCCCGGTGTCCTTGTTTGTAAGATTAGATGATAGTACTTGAAACACAGTGAGTACTTGAAAATGCATGTTATGGTGAAGACCCAGGCCAGCCTTACGTGTATTGTCATTTTCTTTTCTTTTTCTTGTTTGGCTTTTCTGAGACAGGGCTTCTCTGCGTAGCCTTGGCTGTCCTCGACTCACGTTGTAGATCAGGCTGGCCTCGAACTCACAGCCTCTGCCTCCTGAGGGCTGGGATTACGGGTGTGCACCACCACACCCGGCTAATATTTTCTTCACAACTGAGCATGTAAAGACCTTGTCCTGTAGTAATGCCAGCCCAATACTATCGGGTCGCTTTGCTAAGAAGTCTGTTCCTTCAATGTGGCTTAATCTGGGAAATCAAGACATTTCTCCTAAGATCTTGGTTCTCACTATTTATAGTCTCTTCTCTCCTTTGGTTTCTTTCTTTCTTTTTTTTTTTTCTTTTTTTTTTTCAGCTCCATAGAGGGGCTGTGGGTCATGTGGTCCTATAACCTCCCAGGTCCAGGTTCATTGAGGAAGAACCAAATCTTGCAGCAATCCCAGCCAAAGTCTTCCTGTTCTTGAATCTAATTGGGCCACGTGACCACGCGTTGTCCTGTCCAGGGTGTGAGATGCTCTGACCCACTTTGAGTGATGGCTACTTCTGAAACAGGGAGGGAGGCCCTCCACTCATCCTAAAATACATGGAAAATGGGTGTCCCTTAAGAGAAAGTTGGAGTTCTGTGCTTTTAGCTTAAAAGTATAAGAAAAACAGCAGGAGCGAGGTATTGTGGTGCACATCTGTGATCTCTGTGAGTTCAAGGCCAGCCTGGTCTACAAAGTGAGGACAGCCAAGGCTACACAAAGAAACCCTGTCTCAAAAACAAAAACAAAACAAACAAAAACAAAAAACAAAAGAAAGAAAGAAAAGAAAAGAAAACCAGCAGATATTCACTATATCCTCAGTGGAATGAACCATTTTGTAGTTTTTAAATTTTCATGTATTTATCTTTTTGTTTGCATTTCCTGGGGGCGCAGGGAGCATGTGTACCACAAAAAGTGTATATGGAGTTCAGAGAATTAAGTTTTGGGAGCTGGTTCTCTCCTTCCATCCCATCATGTGGTTCCTGGATGGAAATCAAGTTGTTATAGTTGGCAGCAAGCCCCTTTGCCTGCTGAGCTGTCTCCCAAGCCCCTTTGCCTGCTGAGCTGTCTCCCAAGCCCCTTGCCAGGCTTTAATATCTTCACTGTCAGCATCATTGTTATTGCTACTATTATATTTGTGTTTGTGGATGTTTCACCTGCATGTGTGTCTGTGCACTATGTGTGTGCAATGCTTTCGAAGGCTAGGAGAGAGTGTTAATCCCCCGGAGTTGGAGTTGCAGGAGCTAGTGAGCTTCCATATGGGTGCTGGGAATTGAACTCAGGCCCTCCTGAAGAGCAGCAGGTGCTCCTGAGCACAGAGCCATCTCTGCAGCTGTTCTTAGAATGTCTTTTCAGCAATGCCACTAGCGCACTGCTGACACCAGTTCTGTGGCTTTGCCGAAAGTTCAGCAGATGACACTGTTATTTGATAAAAAGAATGTGAATTGTGTTTTATTTCTGTCTGCAAGGAGATCTAGACCTTTAAAAAAAAAATGTCATGAGCCGGGCGTGGTGGCGCATGCCTGTAATCCCAGCACTTGGGAGGCAGAGGCAGGTGGACTGCTGTAAGTTCGTGGCCAGCCTGGTCTACAAAGTGAGTCCAGGACAGCCAAGGCTACACAGAGAAACCCTGTCTCGAAAAACTAAAAAAAAAAAAAAAAAAATGTCTTCCTGGTGTGTTTCTAAGTTTAAAAAAATATAGTACAGAAGCCGGGCGTGGTGGCGCACACCTTTAATCTCAGCATTTGGGAGGCAGAGGCAGGCAGAGATGGCTCAGAGGTTAAGAGCACTGACTGCTCTTGCAGAGGTCCTGAGTTCAATTCCCAGCACCCACATGGTGGCTCACAGCCATCTATAATGTGATCTGTTGCCCTCTTCTGGCCTGCAGGTGTACATGCAGGCAGATAGAGCACTGTATACATAATAATAAATAAATAAATAAATCTTTTTTAAAAAAAGAAAGAGAAGAAAAGAAAATACAATAAATAGAAGTGCTTACTTATGGAAAATCCAAATCAGGAATCCCAAACAGTTTTTTATAAAGCTATCGAGGAACAAGTTTATGGGCTCCAGGCCCGTGCACGTTTGCTTTTCTGAGACATTTGACCATCACCCCCACCTCCGTTGCCCTCTCCCTCTCCCCACAGCTGGCCCAACAGGCGAGCCTTAGGCAGTTAAGACAAGGGGTTAACATTTTTATTGTCCATTCCGCAGCTAGACCAAGCCTTTGAAGTTCTCATTGGCTGCTGCCAAGATTCCATGGAAGTAGGCGATGATTTATCGTGGGGTTGTAGCCCCTTCTCCAGCAAGCCCGGCCCACAGGCAAGCTGCAGCTGTCTGCCTTGTTTGCTGGTGGCCCGAGTGAGGCTGTGTGGCAGGCTGAGTATCAGGGCTGTCTGTCTCTTGAGAAGAGAATGTAAGTCTGTGGAAGTAGCCTGCGTTTCTGGCACCAGAACCTTCCAAAGTTAGTGGGCCTACACCTTCAAAGCCCATCTCCTCTATTCCAGGCTTGTTTGTTTTTTAAATTGTAATCAACACCTTCCCCTAACCCCCTACCACATGTGTGTAAGAGTGTGTGTGTGTGTGAGTGTGTGAGTGTGAGTGTGTGAAAGTGTGTATGTTCCTGTGTTTGTGTGTATGTGAGTGTGTGTATGTGAGAGAGAATGCGTATGTTTGTATGAGAGAGAGAGAGAGAGAGAGAGAGAGAGAGAGAGAGAGTGTGTGTGTGTGTGTGTGTGTGTGTGTGTTTGTATGTGCGTTTGCGGTACTAGGGCCTAGACCCAGGCTTGCAAGCATGCTAAGCATGCTGTTTCCCTCTTAGCTTCATTCCAACCCTCAATCCTAGCTTTTCTGTGCTGTTGATGATGCGGTGCCAATGCCTTATGATGAGTGACCACCCCTCGCAGATGGCCAGGAAGGGCTCCGCTGAATAACTGACAGGTATCAGGTAGAGAATCCAGAACTGTCATAGACAAGACTCTGAAGGAGGATGAGTTGAGTGTAGGCGTTGAGCCCTGCCAGTGCTCAGGAGGCCCTGGACAGTGGCATAAGCATCGGAAAAGCAAGAAGAACACCAGCACCAAGAGGAGAGGCTTCCCTCTGGCTTCTTCTCTGCTGCTGTGCATTTGTGTATCACTGGCATCCATCCCATGGCTCTGCAAATGTGCCAACAGCACGCTGTTATTTAATCGAAGGAACTTTGTGTCAAATTGTATTTCTATCTGAAAGGAAATAACTGCAAGCAGATATGGTGGTTTGAATAAGAATGCCCCCCCCATGGTCTCATATTTGAATGCTTAGTCACCAAGAACTGGCACTGTATGAAAGGATTAGAAGGATTAGGGGGTGTGGCCTTGTTGGAGGAGGTGTGTCACTGGGGGAGGCCTTTAAGGTTTCAAAAGCCATGCCAGACCTAGCCTCCTGGTCTTATAGCTTAGGAAGTGGCTCTCACTCAGATACTGCTCTAGCAACTGCCTGCTTGCCACACATCCCGTCCCCTACCCCGCCATGATGATAATGGAGTAAACCTCTGAACGGTAAGCCAGCCCCAATTAAATACTTTGTTTTAATAAGAGTTGCCATGGCCATGGTGTCTCTTCGCAGCAATAGCGCACTGGCCCCGACACGGCCTCCTCACCTCCTTCTCTCTACCCACCCCGCATGTCTCTGAAGCAGGGCCACAAAGTCTGTGGGACCCAAAGCGACTCAGGGCCAAGCCCTAGAAAATCTACCAAGTATTTGTCTCTTCTGTAAAATACCTGAGATATAGGCTGGCCAGATCACTTTCAGGGTTAGGTAAAGGAGCTCGCCACCTGATGATACAGGCCTGGTGGCCCGAGTTCCAGGTGGAAGGGGAAAGTTGTCCTTATACCCCACAGGTACACAGTGTCATGTGCATACCCCCACACGTACAACCTATATGCACACACACACACAATTGGGTGGAGGAAGCTATACCTTCAATCCCAGCACTCAGAAGGCAGAGGCAGGAGGATCTCTGTCTGTTGTAGGCCAGTCACAGCAAAGTGAGGCCCTTTCTCAAACAACAGCAAAACCTCTGGGATCCGAGATCTCCGTAGGTCACTGCTCCAACCAGTTTTCCTCCTGAAAGGCTGATAACTAGGTCTGGGCCTAGAATCTGGGCCAGAGCAAATTGACGGTATTGGGATTTTGGTTATTAATTTGATGGTATGGAAGATGTCAGGACCTTTGTGCTTAGAATGTTCAGAATCACACCATTTTAAACAGAGCAGGGCAGTGACATGTTCAGTGTATTTCATTTGAGCCTGTGTTAGCTCTTAACCAACGAGCGGTTGCCCAAGCATCTGGCGAAGCATCATGGGGAGTGGGGCAGGGGGGACAAAGTAATTTTCTCAAGACCACAGTTCTAAAGTGGCAGAATTGCGGTGACAACTGAAGTCTGTCTAGGTTTGAAAAGAAAATGCACCTAGGGCTGGAGAGATGGCTCAGCAGTTAAGAGCACTGACTGCTCCTCTAGAGGTCCTGAGTTCAATTCCCAGCAACCACATGGTGGCTCACAACCATCTGTAATGTGATAGGATGCCCTCTTCTGGCCTGCAGGTGTACATGCAGGCAGAGCACTGTATACATAATAATAAATAAATCCTTAAAAAAAAAAAAAAAAGAAAGAAAGAAAGAAAAGAAAATGCCCTGGCCTCAGTCTGTGCCATAGCAATAGGAAATCCGAGTAGTCTCAGATGAGGTACACGGGCGAGGACCCACAGCAGGACACCTGTGAGGGTCGGTCTGGCCGGCACTCAGTGCCTGGCGGCAGCTCTTGCTCTTCTGCCACCTAGAACTTGTGGAAGCTCGGCCGCTGCTCAGCTCCAGCCAGGGCTCCCTGATGCAGCAGTTTGGGGGTCCTTCCTATACCCCAGCCTGGCCTTCCACACCCCCCGCCAGTGAGAATTTGTTTCATGGAACCCTCACCCTCCCTGCTTGTGGAGGTAGACAAGAGTCAGAGGAGGAGTTGGTTAAAAAAAGGGTCTGAGGGCTTCTAGGCAGGACTGGGAAAGAGAGAGTGTGTGCGTGGGGAGGTGGCGTGCGCATGAGAAACTGAATGAAACTGCTGACTCACATGTGCAGCCCGAGCATCACCCACATAAGTACAGTGACCCCCTCGCCCACGCTTAAAAATAGCTCACTGTGCCAACACACTGAAAAACAGATGTGCTTGGTTTCCTGAATTATCCATTCAGCGTACACTGGAATCTCTCCGTCCTCTCTACCAAGCCCCGTGGCTAGGAATTCCTTTTCCCGTTTCACAGAACGAGGCCTGCCTTCAGTGAAGAGCACATTTGTTTCCTTTGCAAATCTGAACAGGTTCCCTTTCAATCCCCCTCTGCTTTAGAGTTGTAGCCTGGAGAAAACCGTGCCCCACCCCCACCCAACGATGCTGCTTACCCAGAGGCTTGGAGGATGACTCAGTGGCTAAGAGCATTTGCAGAGGACCCAGGCTCAGTTCCCCCAGCATGCACACAACAAGTCACAACTTCAGCTCTGGGGGATCTGACACCATCTTACACCCACCTTGGGCTCGCTCGGAATGTCCGTGGTACACATAACATACCTGCAGGCAAAACACTCATGCAAATAAAATACAAATAAGCCAGTGATCAAGCACTGAGCTACACCTGTAGGGCAGATTAGCTTTGCTGTTCCATTTTGGTCCCTATGCACAGCAACAGAACACTGAAGAGCGTCTTAGATAAGATTCCTGGAGGCGGACGGTGCAGGGAGCAGGATATCCTATGGGCTCCAAGTTTCATCTTCCTGGCAAGACCCTGGCTTTGCTGGTGGCTCCTGCTGGCTTGTCTATCTCCAACTTCGAGGCCTTATTCTGGGCAGGAAAAGAGTAAAGATGAGGAACCAAGAGAGGCCACCAATTGAGTCTCCTCTCTCCCGCCCCATCCTTTCACCCTTTTAACCTTTTATTAATGAGCTAATTTCAGAATCAGAGAGAGACTGCAAAAGCTATATAAAGAATTCCTCTCTGCCCTTCACCCAGATCCCTCAGATGGAAGGAAACATCCTTAATCACTTCATTCTCTGCAAATACACACGTCTCCTCCTGAACCATCCGTGAGGAGCTTATTGGTTTTGCCTCCAAAGACTTCATCATCCACTTTCTAGAGATGGAACTGTTTTCTTAAATAACCCAGTGCTATGATCAGGACCAAGAAATTAGCTACAAAGGTCTTGTCTACAGATCTTTGTTTGTTTGTTTGTTTGTTTTCGAGACAGGGTTTCTCTGTGTAGCCCTGGCTGTCCTGGACTCACTTTGGCTGGCCTCAAACTCAGAGATCCGCCAGCCTCTGCCTCCCCAGTGCTGGGATTAAAGGCGTATGCCACCATGCTTGGCAAGGTCTACAGATCCTTAAATACCTTTTTAAGGGGGATATTTTTTTTGTTCTGGTCTTGGATTAAATGCTTTATTCATATATTCTGTATCTTTAGTTGTCCTTACTCAAGAATAATTCCTTAGCCAGACGTGGCGGCACACACCTTTAATCCCAGCACTCGGGAGACAGAGGCAGGTGGATTTCTGAGTTTGAGGCTAGCCTCGTCAGCAAATTGAGTTCCAGGATAGCCAAGGCTACACAGAGACACCCTGTCTCAACACCCCCCCCCCCAACAAAAAAGAATAATTGGGAGGGGGCAGAGAAATGGCTCATTGGTATAGAACACTTACTGCTCTTGAGGAGGATTTGGACTTGATTCCCAGCACCCAAGTGGCATCTCACAACCATCTGTAACACCAGCTCCAGGGAATCCAGTGCCTTCTTCTGGCCTCCATGGCACCAAGCACACGCGAGGTACACATACATACATGCAGGCAAAGCACTCATACACATAAAAATAAAACAAAGAACAATTCCTTGGGCTGGTGAGATGGCTCAGTGGCTAACAGCACATGCTGCTCTTCCCAAGGAACAGTTTAGTTCTCAGCACCTCCATCCACTGACTTATGAACACCACTCGTGTAACTCCAGCTCCAGGGAATCTGGTGCCCTCTGCTGGCTTCCTCGGGCATTTGCATTCACCTACACAGACACACAGGCACACACATGCGCGCGCACACACACACCCCACAATTAAAAAAACAAATCTTGCCAGGCGTGGTGGCGCACGCCTTTAATCCCAGCACTTGGGAGGCAGAGGCTGGTGGATTGCTGTGAGTTCAAGGCCAGCCTGGTCTACAAAGTGAGTCCAGGACAGCCAAGGCTACACAGAGAGACCCTGTCTGAAAAAACAAAAACAAATCTTAGCCAGGCATGGTGGCACATGCCTTTAATCCCAGCACTCAGGAGGCAGAAGCAGGCGGATCACTTTGAGTTCAAGGCCAGCCTGGTCTACAAAGCGAGTCTAGGATAGCCAAGACTAACACAGAAAGACCCTGTCTTGGGGCGGGGGGAAAAAAAGCAAAACAAAACAAAAAACCTCCAAAATCTTAGAAAAAAGAAAAGAGTAGTTTCTCTCTTCCCTGGCTCTCCTGGTCGTGACGTGGGTGTACAATATGGGTTGTTTTGTAGAGCACCCTTCAAACTACAGAACCGTAGTTCTCACAGTGCAGCCTGCAAGAGTCTCAACACACCTCTTTTTCCAGTATTTGTGATACGGTTTTTTTTTTCCTCCTGGCAGATTATCATGTAGCCCAAGCTGCCTTTGAACTTGGTATGTGGCTGAAGATGTTTAAGTTCTCCTGCCTCTCACCTCCCGAATACTGGTCTTTGTAGTTGATAAATTGCATTGGTCATGTGGGTGAGTCTGTTTTCATTTTTTTAAAAATCTTTTTTGTTTGTTTGTTTATTATATATATAGTGCACATGAGATCATATTTATAGATGGTTACGAGCCATCATGTGGTTGCTGGGAATTGAACTCACGACCTCTGGAAGAGCAATCGGTGCTCCTAACCACCGAGCCATCTCTCCAGCCCTTAGGCCTGTTTTCATACTCCATTTCTTTTCAAGCTTTTCTCTAGGGGTGGTGTGCCTGTGTGTGTGTGTGTGTGTGTGTGTGTGTGTGTGTGTGTGTGTGTGTGTGTGTGTGTGTGTGTGTGTGTGTTGTTGTTGTTGTTGTTGTTGTTTTTATAGTGCAGGGGCTATAGAACATTGTACATACTAGGTAAGTGCTCTATCACTGAGCAAAACACCCAGCACTATGACTATGCTCTTTCTTGCTCGTTTCCCTGGTGGCTGCCATTCCGCCCCCCATGTGGGAAGCTTTCCAAGAAGCATTCTTTTTAACTTCCTCCTGCTTTGCTAAGAATTGTATCCAATTTTAGTTGTGATAAGTGTCTGAGAACTGCGTTATTTTGTTGTAGTACAAGGATCTTAATAGGAAAAAAATAGGGAAACCAACACTGGATGTGATGGTGCACACTTTAATCCCAGCGCTGGATGTGATGGTGCACACTTTAATCCCAGCGTTGGATGTGATGGTGCACACTTTAATCCCAGCTCTCAGGAGGCAGAAGCAGGACGATCGCTGGTCCACATAAAGAGTTCGAGGACAGCCGGGCGTGGTGGCGCACCCCTTTAATCCCAGCACTTGGCAGGCAGAGGAAGGAGGATCTCTGTGAGTTTGAGGCCAGCCTGGTCTACAAAGGGAGTCTAGGACAGCCAAGGCTATACAGAGAAACCTTGTCTCGTAAAATAAACAAAAAGTTCCCAGGACACCTACGAGTACATAGAGAAACCTTGTCTCAACAAGAACTACCAGTAACGACACCCCAAGCCACCTACACAGAGGCATGTGTTCAGTAAAGGCTTGGCTCCGCAGGCTTCATGCTTGGATCTTGGCTCCTCCCTCCCTGGCCCAGACAGCTGATCCATATTGAACCCGTGATGATTCCTTAGTCTCCCAGTGATCACCATCTGAGGAGACCTTGAAAAGAAAAATGGCCAGTGAATAATGGCATTTGCTCAGCTTTACATATAAACACAGTCATGGGTATCGATTCTTTGGAAATTAAAAAAAAAAAAAACCATTTAGCAGAAAGAGGGAACTGTATTAAATGTTTTCCTCCCCTGGCAGTAACAGGAATTGGAATTTTAACATTGCCTTGCTGTTGAGTTAGTTCAAAGGAGCATGAACATTTAGTGGTGACCAGCAGCAGCATCTCCCTTGGTTTAACTAACACTTTCACACCTAACGGTATGAAATAATAACATCAGTACATGACAGAAATAAGATATGATTCTAGGAGAGGATCAGACCTGAGGGTCAAGTCACATGTACAGGATGATCACAGCTTGTTTAAAATACACACGCAGGGGGTTGGAGAGACGCTCAGCGGGTCAGAGCACTTGCTGCTTTTCCAGAGGTCCTGCTTCCGTTCCCATGAGCCTAGTGGTGGGCTCACACCCATCTATAACTCCAGCTCCAGGCCTGATGCCTTCTTCAGGTGTCGCCCAGGCACCAGGCATGCATGTGGTGCACAGACGTACATGCAGGCAAAATGCCCATACACATAGAATAAAAACTAAAACATACACAGAGAGGAGAAAAAAAAAACATACAAAGAAGTACAGGAAGGTGTGAACAAAGAGTAATGCTGGGCACGCTGGCACACACCTTTTCCTAGCACTTGGGAGACAGAGGCAGGTGGGTCTTGTGAGTTCGAGGTTAGCCTGGCCTACATAGTGAGTTCTAGGACAGCCAGGGCTATGCAGAGAGACCCTGTCTCAAAAAAACAAAAAACAAAAACAAACAAACAAACAAACAAAAACAAAAACAAAAAACCACAGAGTATTGTATTTGGGGGCCAGGCATGGTGGTGCATGCCTTTAATCCTAGAACTCTTGTGAGGCAGATTGCTGTATTTGAGGCCAGCGTGGTCTAATCCTGGTACATAGTAAGAACTTACCTCAAAAGAAAAAAGAAAGAAAGAAAGAAAGAAAGAAAGAAAGAAAGAAAGAAAGAAAGAAAGACAACAGCAGCTGAGTTCTTTTTCTAGAAGATCCTGAGTGATTGTTTCTTCTTCTTCTTTTTTTTTTCCTTGTCTTTTTTTAAAAAATTTATTTATTTAAAAAAAATTAAAGTGTTGGGTGTGGTGGCGCACGCCTTTAATCCCAGCACTTCGGAGGCAGAGGCAGGTGAATCTCTGAGTTCAAGGCCAGCCTGGTCTACAAAGTGAGTCTAGGACAGCCAAGGCTACACAGAGAAACCCTGTCTCAAAAAAAATTTTTTTTTGTTTTATGTATGAGTGCTCTATCTGCATGTACACCTGCATGCCAGAAGAGGGCATCAGAAACTGGTATAGAAGGTTGTGAGCCTCCATATGATTGCCAGGAATTGAATTCAAGACAGTGCTCTTAACTGATGAGCCATCCCTCTGGTCCCTTTTACTTTTTTCTTTTTTTTTTTTCTTTTTTTTTTTTCTTTTTTTTTTTTGGTTTTTCGAGACAGAGTTTCTCTGTGTAGCCTTGGCCATCCTGGACTCACTTTGTAGACCAGGCTGGCCTCGAACTCACAGCGATCCACCTGCCTCTGCCTCCCGAGTGCTGGGATTAAAGGCGTGCGCCACCACGCCCGGCTCCCTTTTACTTTTTTCTTTCTTTCTTTCTTCCTTTCTTTTTTGTTGTTGTTTTTGTTTTTCGAGATTACAGGACAGGTGTGTGCCACCAAAGAAAATTCCTTTCTTTCTTTCTTTCTTTCTTTCTTTCTTTCTTTCCTTCTCTTTCTTTCTTTTTTTTTTTTTTTTTTTTTTTTTTGGTTTTTCGAGACACGGTCTCTCCGTGTAGCCTTGGCTGTCCTAGACTCACTTTGTAGACCAGGCTGGCCTTGAACTCACAGCGATCCACCTGCCTCTGCCTCCTGAATGCTGGGATTAAAGGCGTGCGCCACCACGCCCAGCTTCTTTTCTTTTTCTTTTGGGTTTTTTTCCTTTCTTTCTTTCTTTCTTTCCTTTTTTGTTTTTTTTTCTTTTTCTTTTTCTTTCTTTCTTTCTTTCTTTTTTTAAACAGGGTTTCTCTGTGTCACCCTGGCCATCCTGGACTCACTTTGTAGACCAGGCTGGCCTCACAGAAATTTGCCTGCCTCTGCTTCCTGGGAGCTGGCATTAAAGGTATGTGCCACCACTACCTGCCTGAGTGATTGATTGTTCTTTCTACTGGTAATAATTTCTAGCTTTATTTTTACTTTTGAGATAGGGTCTCGCTGTATAGCCCTGGGTAGCCTTGAACTCACAGAGATCTGCCTGCCTCTGTGCCTAGTTCCTTCTGCTTCCCCCATCCCCCCCACCCCCACCAGACTGGGTTTCTCTGTGTAGCCCTGGCCGTCCTGGCTGTTTTGTAGAACAGGCTGGCCTCAAACTCACAGAGATCCACTTGCCTATGCTTCTGCCTCCCAAGTGCTGGAATTAAAGGCCTGTGCCACCACCCAGCTCTGCTTTTTATTTTGTTTGATTGATTAATGATTGGTTGATTTAATAAAGTTTTATTTTCCCAAATGTACAGCTGCTGGAACCTGCTTATGCATCGGCACCAGCAGCTGGGGCATCTGCACCCTTTTGTGTCCTTGGTGTAAATTACTTGGGCTCTGTGCTTTGAAACCAGCAAGGTAAGTCCTTTACTAAGTAGCTCCTGAAGGGCTGCCCTGGCCAAGGAACCTCGAATCTTCAGTCTCTCAGAGTGATAAGCTTATAATTGGGAACGTCCTTACAAAATTTGTCAAACAGGACTAGATTGTGCCTTTGTCACACAGGACTAGATTGTTGAACTTGTCACGAACTTTGCCTTTGGACCACTTGTTCTTTTTGGCCTTGCCACCAGACTTACTTACTGGGTCTTTGTCTTTTTTGGCCAACTTTCAGACATCTTTCTTCTTGTCCATGGGTGGCATGGTGAAGCTCTAGAGTTTGGTGGTGACTACTGCATCCTCGCTGAGATGTCAGGAAATAAAACCCTATTTATTTATTTTTTAATAATCACACATAAAACAGTCATAAGACACACCAATGAGAAACAGCTTTGGAAGAGAAGCGTTACCTAGAGTCCTGGCAAGTCTGTTCATTCACTTGTGAGGAGAACACTAGGGCTCAATCTGCAGCTGGTGCCTGACCCCAAATTTCTTTTCTTTTTTAAGACATATTTATTATTATGAATACAATGTTCTGCCTGCATGTACACCCGTAGGCCAGAAGAGGGCATCGTCAGATCACATCACAGATGGTTGTGAGCCACCATGTGGTTGCTGGGAATTGAACTCAGGACCCCTGGAGGAGTAGTCAGTGCCCTTAACCTCTGAGCCATCTCTCCAGCCCCCTGACCCCAAATTTCATCCTTTCATCTTTGACGCCATCACATCCTTTCCCTCCAACCTTCCTGTCCTTGGTTCATTTCATCTTTTCCTTTTAATGTCAGGTACATAGCAAGATCGAGAGCCAAGTCAAGATTAAGAGAGAAATAGTTGGGATTTAATAGGAAGGACTATAACGCCAAAGAGACAGGGATTTGAACTTTGGCTTTATCTGTATTTATTCTTTTTTAAAAATTATTATTATTTTAGGGGCCTGGAGAGATGGCTCAGCAGTTAAGAGCGTTGTTTGCTCTCACAGAGGTCCTGAGTTCAATTCTCTGCAACCACATGGTGGCTCACAGCCATCTATACTTGGACCTGACGCCCTCTTCTGACATGCAGGTGTACATACAAATAGAGCACTTAAATATATGTAAAATTAATAAATAAACAAATCTTTAAAAATTATTTTATTTTTATTTATTATTTATACAGTGTTCTTCCTGCATGTCTTTGAAAATATTTATTATTGTGTATACAGTACTCTGCCTGCATGTATACCTGCAGGCCAAAAGAGGGCACCAGATCTCTCCTTAGAGATGGTTGTGAGCCACCATGTGTTTGCTGGGAATTGAACTCAGGACCTTTGGAAGAGCAGCCAGTGCCATCTCTCCATCCCCCTTATCTGTATTTATTCAAGAAACACAGGCTGAGAGCTGAGCCATTGCTGACAAGTGATGGTTAAAGCCAACAAAATGGCAGCCTTTATGGGAGTTACATTCTGGAGTGGGAAAAATGCTGTGACTAGTAGGTTAGCAACCCATGGGACAAATGACACTAATGGAAAAAAAAAAACACCTTCACATTTCAAATAGAAATGAAAGAACACTCTGTGGTCTATGCCTCTAATTTTTTTAACATTTTATTTAATTTTAATTTATGTGCGTTGGTGTGAGGGTGTCAGATCTTGGAGTTACAGATAGTTGTGAGCTGCTATGTGGGTGCTGGAAATTGAACCCTGGTCCTTTGGAAGAGCAGGCAGTGCTCTTAACCACTGAGCCATCTCTCCAGCCCCATCTATGCCTGTATTAAGCATGTGTAATTGTATGATCTTGGAAGCAATGCAGACTCTGGCTTGGTTAGTATTTGGATGAGAGACTGTCCCTAAGAAGGGAATAAACTAGACCATAATATTAAAACACTCAGTTCTCTCAGATGCATGCATGTATCCTCTCCTGTCATTTGTCTCACCAGTGACTGCTATTCCTCATGTTGGCCTCTGGGAGGCACTGTTTCCCCTGTAAATGTGGACCCAGAAGGTGTGATTCTCATTAACAGCAGTGCTGGGTTCTGGGTGTTAGACTTGTACCACAGCAACTGCGAGTGACATTGTTGTCGTTGTCGTTGGTCATCTGGTTTATACTCAAGGTTTACTGACCTTCATCTGCAGCTCGCTCAGGAGCTTCCCTTGTTGACTGTTACTGGACTCTGTGCAGCCTGGCTTTTTACTCCTGGCGTGTAAGGATCCTTTACCACCAGACCTGTTGCTAAGGACGGGAGTGAAAGAAAACATGGCGATCCTTTCGACGGTGTTCTAGGTTGCTTTTCTGTGGCTGAGATAAGCACCATAACCAAAGGCTGGTCGCTGAGGGAAGCCGAGGCAGGAAAACCTGGAGGCAGGAACTGAAGTACAGACCATGGTCTTTCTAGCCCTCCCTGGTTTGTTCAGCTCATAAACTGTCTTACACAGCCCAGGCCCACCTGCCCAGGGATGGGATTGTCCCTGGTGGTCTGTGCCCTTCTACACCGATTAGCAGTTAAGCAGATGCCCCACAGACATGCAGGCATATCTAAGTTTGGGTCAGGTTGGTAAAAAAAACTAACTGCAGCTGGTAGATACCTAATTCTCCTGACTTGACCAAGGGACAAGGCTGGGGAAGCGGCCCTGGCGGCCTTCCCAGGGACTCCTGGGTCTAGCTGCTTGGTTTGAGGTCGAAAGAGGGACGCTTTCTTCCTTTCAGGAACCCCCTGTGCTGTTCCTGGGTAACAGACGCTTGCTTTGCTACGTGCGCAGTTGCACTGACTGTGAAGTGAATTTGTATTTCACGCAGACACTGGCTGGAAAAGCAGCCAGTAGTCATAGTAAAATCCAATTAGCTAATTCGCTAAATTATGGTGCTTATGTTTTTTATTTTCAAAATGAGCATTCAGTATAGGGTTACAGACCTTCTCTCTCTCTCAACTCAGTTGTACATTGAGTAAAATTTGTGAAGTGTGAAAAATATAACTTTTAATGTAATATTTAACAGGACTGAGACCTAATCAGCATTTTTTTTAAAAAATTGGTTCATTAAACCTTAGGTTTATAGTGAAACCCAACATTAATGATCCTTTATAGAGAAAATATGAATGGCCTTTCATTCATTGGCTTCATAACTGTCTCCTTTGCTCTAACCTGTGTGTCAATGTGTTCTTTCTTCTAGGGACCGGAGTGTCTGTGTTCTTGTGTAGATCAGTCTTTCAATACATTTTCTGCCATTAAACAATTACATTTAGTTACTCAATTTCTTTCTTTCCTTCCTTCCTTCCTCCTCTTCTACCTTCTAATGTGTATTGGTGTTTTGCCTGCATATCTGTGTGAGAGAGTCAGACCCACTGGAATTTTGAGTTACAGAGAGTCGTGAGCTGCCATGTGGGGTGCTGGGGATTGAACCTGGGTCCTGTGGAAAAGCAGTCAGTGCTCTTACCCGCTGAGCCATCTCTCTAGCCCCTAGTTGCTTGGTTTTTGTTAAGTCTTTATTTGTGTGTGTGGTAGTGTGAATGTTTACGCACGCTGGAGGTAGGCTTAGGGTGTCTTTTAACCATTGCCTTCTACTTACTTCTTATTTTAAATTTTAGTTATCTGTTTTTATGTGTATGGGTGTTTTGCCTGCATGCATGCTTGGTGCCCTTGGAGGCCAATGGATCCCCTGAAACTGGAGTTACACGTAGTTTTGAGTTAACATGTAGGTGCTAGGAATTGAACCCTGGACACTTTGGAAGACCAAACATCTCACCTCCTTTTCTGGGTTTTTGAATGAGCCCCTCACTGGATCATGGATTCAGTTAGCTTACCCCCGGGCTGGAGCAGGTGCCAAGGCCAGAGTTTTCCCTGAGTTCTGGGGATCTGAACTTGGGTCCTCACATTTGCCTGCCAGGCATTGCACCTACTAAGCCATCTCCCCAGCCCAGTCTTCTACCTCCCGCTGTTGCGGTCCCTCATGCCCCAGATTGGTTCTTGTCAGTCTCACTTCCTCTTTTCAGTAGACTTTCAGTAGAGGTCATCTTTGTTTTGTTCTGGACCCTGAGCATTGCTTATCTATGATGTAACCCTCACAACCAACCTGCAGAGAGCCGGTGTTACAGCATCACTAGGCAGCAAGTGGCAGAATTTGGGCTTGAACCCCAGTCCAGCTTGAACCCACAACATACATAAGAACATGTAATGTCTCAGTGCCCAAGTGTACTAGGAAAGCTTAAGTTCAAGTGTAAACAGGATTTCTTTTTTAATAAGGTGTTTTGTTTGTTTGTTTGGTTTTGGTTTTTTTTTTTTTTTTTTTTTTTTTTTTTTTTTTTTGGTTTTTCGAGACAAGTATTCTCCATGTCAGTGTGGCTGTCCTGGACTGGCTTTGTAGACCAGGCTAGCCTCTGCCTTCCAAGTGTTGGGATTAAAGCCACCACCACCACCCGGCTTATTTATTTATCCATTTTATGGAGATGGTGCTCTCTCTGTATGTACAGCTGCAGGCCAGAAGGGGGCATCAGATCCCAGTATAGATAGATGGTTGTGAGGCACCATGTGGTTGTTGGGAATTGAACTCAGGACCTCTGGAACAGTAGACAGTGCTCTCTTAACCGCTGAGGAGCCATCTTTCCGGCCCATAAGTAGGATCTTAGAGTTGCCCAAGACTTCATTTTGAGAGCAGGAGGGTGGGGAGGGGCGCAGGATGGTGAGGTGGAGGGGAAGGGAGGTGGAATGAGCACATCCAGTCCCTTCTGTAACCCTGGCCGACCTGCTCAGGCCTGTGCCTTCATGGGAGTTAGTTCCTGTCACAGAGGTTCCTCCTCAAGGTTCCGGTTCCTTCCTTCCTGAGACCATCTGTGTTCTACCCAGACTTAAGGCAAAAGCCTGTGCTTTTTCTGAAGGGAATCTTGCGGTCAGGAATTCACCCTTCTCCCTGAGCGTCCCTGCGTCTTGGGATAGCAGGAAGCCCCCTTAGTTTTACCTTTTCTAAGGATCTTCTGCTGCCTACGCCAGATGTCACGAGCAAGAAGGTAGACACACATAATTAGTACAACAGAAGTTACACTTTATTATGCTGAGGGGCATCACACAGGCTGATGCTCTGAATCCCTCGCTAGACCCTAAGCCTGTGTCCCCGGGCTGCTCACCTGCATGACTTATCTTACTTAAAGGTCAGGTCCAGGCTCTTACAAAAGTCTCTGATTCAAGGGTCAGGATGCTAGGGAGACTCTCCAACTACAGGTGGTGCCTCCCCAGATGTGCAGAGCAGAGCATTGCCCTTGGGCGTCACGGGGTTCTAGGACTCTGTCTGGTTATCTAGAGTGAGTGACTTCTGGTCACTGACTTCTGGCTATTAAGTGCCATCTTGAGTGTAGTGGGAGATGCTGACTAAGCCATTTTTTTAAAAAGATTTATTTATTTATTTATTTATTAAGTATACAATGTTTTGCCTGCATGTACACCTGCATGCTTCCACATCAGAAGAGGGCACCAGATCTCACCTTAGATGGTTGTGAGCCACCCTGTGGTTGCTGGGAATTGAACTACTCAGGATTTTGGGAGAGCAAGCAGTGTTCTTAACCTCTGAGCCATCTCTCCAGCTCAGACTAAGCTATTTTTACATGTCTAAAAAGGCATTTTTTTTACTCTACTCATTATAGTGTGTGAGTGTGTGTGCGTATGTGCGCGCTTGTGCGTGCACCTGGTGCGGGTGAAGTTCAGAAGGGTATCAGATCCCTGGGACTGGAGCCTGGGGAGGGCTGTGAGCCACCGCTGTGTGCTGGGAACCAAACACAGCTCCTCTGCAAGACTTCTAACGTCAGAGTCATCTCTCCAGCCCCTCCCCGCTGAGTTTTAGCTCATTACTAAAACTTCCCAAGCCAATTTCTTCTTGTGTAAAACAGAAATAACATGCTGATAACTCAAATTGCTGTGGGATTAAGTGAGAACAAGAAACTAGAAACTGGCAGAGAGCAACTATCTGTCATTTCAAGCACTCTTCCTAGGCTCAGTAATTGACAGCTGTTTTGCTGTTACAGCATCTATGAAACAGCATTTTCTTGACTGTGTATGAGACGGCTTTTCCATAGCCTTCTTCCGTAGCATCTGGTACTCCCTAAGAACAACAGGGGACTAGGTGTGGTGGCACACGCTACTGCTCCCAGTGTTCAGAGGTAGATGAAATACTAAATCAGAGCCTTTTTTATCCAATACTATACAATTTGTGCTTGGGAGGGGTGTTTACATCTTTGTATCTGCCAACATCTTGTAAGACTTACATAGGAATATTCTAATTTCTTCCACCTGGTAAACCGGTTAAGACAGGCCCACTGTGGCATGCCAAGAATTTGGTGGCCTGGAGCTGTGACACCCCCAGCCCAGCTTGGACCCCAGCCAATAGGAAAGAGCCTCAGTCACCACCTGAGTTAGATGAAAAGCCAAATGCACTTCCTGTCCGTGTGTGTTCGCTTTTCCCAGCACACGTTCTAGAGTAAGTGAAATTTTCTTTTATCCAGACACTAAAGTTGGAGTAGTGGTCTCTTTGTAACCTCAAACTTACTTATGCCTGAGGCAGGAGGATCTCTGAGTTCTGCAGTGGCTAGCTTGAGCTACACAGTGAATTTCAGGTCAGCCAGGGTTACCCTGTGAGATTCTTTGTCTTGACGGGTGGTGGTGGTGCACACCTTTAATCCCATGGGAGGCAGAGGCAGGCGGATGTCTTGTCAGCCGGCCTGGTCTACAAAGCAAGGCAAGGACAACCAGGGCTACACAAAAGAGAAACTCTGTCTCGAAGAACCAGAAAAGAAAAGAAAAAGATTATTTGTCTCAAAAAGGCAAAGAGAGCAAATATAGCCTAAAGGGGTTTAGAACATTAGAAAACCTGCTTCAGCCTGTAGTGTTGGAATTGCAGGCGCAGGGGCTTTCCTTAACGATAGGTGAGAGAGATTTAGGAAGAAGTGGGAAGGGTTTTCTGCTCCCTAACCTCTGACCTCCTTAGCACCCCACTGTCTGCTGGGATCCATTCCCCCAACCTACTCCTGGAGCGTGTGTGCTGGTCCGTCACTGCCGGGAAAGACTGCTCTGACCGACAGGGCTCTTTTCTTTGTGTTTTTAAAAATAAAAGGGTTACCAGCATTCAGTGCTGCAGCAGCTCCCTGCTGCTGAACCCAACTGCAAACAATACACAGGAAAACGCGGGGGAAGGTCCCAAGCTTTTGCTCCCGGCCGTAATTCCCGGCACCTATTGAAATGGTAAAACTGTGAATTGCTATTTTGCCTCACTCTGGGGTCCTGTACCTTCACTAGCCTGAAGGTCTAGCCCAGGCTTTTGTGGGTGTTCCATTTCCCCAAGTGAGCGATTTGCCTCTGAGGAAGTTTCTAATGAGGGGAAAGTCAGGCAATTAAGCTAATCTGAGATGCTGATGGACCGGAAATTATCCCCTTAGGGTGTTCTCTCCTTAAACTTGGCTGAGCGGCTGGCAAGCCAAGAGGTCAAAAGAATAATAAAGATTTCACAGAACTTGTTTAGTGGATTATTTGCTTTGTCAAGGTGGAAAAAATTTGTCAGGGGAAGGGTTTACCCAAGGTGCACAAGACCATTGTCTCAAAAAACAAACAAACAAAAAAACTAGGTATAGGTTGAAGTAATCTCTTATTTAAATTAAGCTCACCCAGAAAGGGAAAGTGACAACTTAAATAGACACAACCTCGGTGGGTGTGGGGTTGAGAAGGGACCTAAAGAAAAACCTCCCCTGGTTGGTATACTGCTGGGGTTGAGCACCTGGCAAGTGTGTGTGAGGCTGTGACCAGCTCCCACCTCTCAGGCTTCCTACCGTGCCCTGGCCCCCCTTCCGTACCCACAGACCTGTTCTTCATTGCTCATTTGGGCTTTTATTGTTAGTTTTAGTGTTTTGAGACAGTCTCCCTATGGATGTGCCCTGGGGCTTGAAACTCGCCTTGTAGATTTCCTCTACTCTTGGCTGTCTTCCTGCCTCTGCATCCAGGTTACTGGAATTACAGACGTTGGCCACCACACGCCCAGCTTGTATTACCTGTTTTAAACCCAGTTTGACGGATGTTTTCAGTTCCTGGATGTTCTGACTGCCCGTGTGTGTTCTCTCCAGCTGGACCACTTTCCATTCCCAAAGTTGGTTCTTTCGTGTCCCTCGGCTCCCACCCACCACTTCCAGTGTCTGCTTGCTATCTCTGCCAGCTCCTACGTATCTGTCTAGTTTGCCGTCCTATACATTTTAGCTGTTGGCCCTTTGTGAACACTTAAGGAACATTCCCTGAATGGGCCAATTTGTCGAGGGTAGACCCAGTTGCATAGTTGGCAAGGGTAAATGCTACTGGCTGGCGGACTTAGAGGTGGTGTCTTCTGGGAGCTAGCCCTCTGTTTGGTCATGTCTCTGTGCGTCCAGGTCCCCTGACTCGTTAGTAACTGTCTGAGACCCAGCGACAATGGCGTCTGCTAAGGAAGCAGGGTCATGTTTGTTCCGCTGTTTACAAAGTCACCTCTACCTGTCAGAAGAGACTCTAGAGCATTTTCTCTCCACCGGAAGTTCCAGGGACACCAGAGTGTGAACAGAAAACAGTCTGTGGCTGCCTACTCCCTTCCTTCTTGAGGGTCTAATTAGTTTGAGGAACGGCCTTCAGCTAAGTGAGGTTTTTTAAAATAGTTTTTTAAATTAATTTATTCTTGTTATATCTCAATGGTTATCCCCTCCCTTGTATCCTCCCATTCCTCCCTCCCTCCCATTTTCCCCTTATTCCCCTCCCCTATGACTGTTCCTGAGGGGGACCTCCTCCCCCTGTATATGCTCATAGGGTAGCTAAGTGAGGGTTTTTGTTTTTGTTTTGTTTTTGTTTTTTTGTTTTTTTGAGACAGGGTTTCTCTGTGTAGCCTTGGCTGTCCTGGACCCGCTTTGTAGAGCAGGCAGGCTGGCCTTGAACTCACAGCGATCCACCTGCCTCTCCTTCCCAAGTGCTGGAATTATAGGCGTGTGCCACCACACCCAGCTCGCTAAGTGAGTTTTTAAGTGTTGCATCTTTTTCCTCCTATGGATTCTGTTCCGATGGATGTAGTGGCCAAAGTGCCTCTCACTCCAAACAAAGAAGGAATCATGCTGGACCGGTTCCCTAAACCCTTTAGCCCTCTAAGGTAGACCAGTTGCCCTTCTCTCTCTGTGTAGCTAGTTTTTCTTTCACGGTAGTAATAGACCACGTTTACTTTGTAGAAGTATTTGGAGGTTTCTTCTTGCCAGGTCTTTGTGGTCTGATGCAATCCTGTTTACAGATCCCAGGTGTGGAGTCCTGTCAGGGGCATTTAGAACAGTCATGTTGCTGTGGCTTCCCTGATAGCACTCTGCACTCACAGAGCAAGATGGATGTGAAGACTACGGATTCAGTGTGTGCAAAAACATACTGGGAATATAAGATTGTTGAGAAAGGAAATCTTTTTTTTTTTTTTGGTCCCTGTCCCTTTAGGTTCTATGCATTGGAATTATGAGTTATGACAAAGGGCAGATTAGTAAAAGAGAAGACAAAATGTAATCACACATTTATTAACATATTTATAGGAACAACAAAAAACCCCCATTTAATTGGGGCTCACACACATACCATCCTCACAGGGGAGACAAGAAGAGCAATTGTAAGAAAATAAGTGACCTAAATGGCTCTGAGAGGGACAGAAAGAATCAGGACAGTTTTATGACAGCGTCTGTTGGGATACACAGCGGAGACTCCTTGTCTCTGGCGATGAGTCCATCCTCCCAGCTTTTACAATAATTGAGTTATTTTGGGAGGTTCTGCTTTTAGAGTGATTTCAGGAACTGAAATGCCTCTTGCTGAAAGTAATCTTAATGCTACCTTGTCGTATTTTGGACCTCTTGAAGGTCTGCCTTTGTATTCTGTAAACCTTTCTAGTGGAGAGAAGAAAATAGAACACAACTGTGCTCCAAAATTAAACAGATTTTTAAAAAATTACTATCACTATTCACTCTGTGTCTCTGTTGTCTGTCTGTCTGTCTGTCTCTTCCCGTCCCCCCCCCCCCCCCCCGTGTGTGTGTGTGTGTGTGTGTGTGTGTGTGTGTGTGTGTGTGTTTGTGTACCATATGTGTGAGGTGCTTGTGGAGGCCAGAAGAGCCCATGAGAACCAAACTCAGTTCCTCTGCAAAGATAGTACATCCTCTTAGCTGTTGAGCCATTGCCCCGCCTCCCCCGCTTCCCCCTACACACACACACACACACACACACACACACACACACGTTATATCACTGTTTGTATTTGAGTCAAGAAGCCTTAAAACAAGTTACTAAAATATATTAGAGAGAGATGGGGGAGAGGGGCATGATGGCGCACACCTTTAATCCTAGCACTTGGGAGGCAGAGGCAGGCAGATTGATGTGAGTTTGAGGCCAGCCTGGGCTACAAAGTAAGTTAAGGTCAGTCAAGGCTACACAGAGAAACCATGTCTCGAAAAACCAAACCAAAACGAAACCAAACCAACAACAACAACAAAACCCCATCACCAACAAAATAGCATTAATTACTAGGTCCAGATGATGCCAAAATTTCAAGTATAAAATAATGTTTACTCAGCAACTTTCCTCTTAACCAAATTAAAGAGGTGGGAAATATTTTATCAAAGTATTTATTTTTATGACAGTAAAGGGGACTTGAACAAAGGCCTTATGTGTGCTAGGCAGGCATTCTAGTACTGAGCTACACCCTTAGCAATAAGAAAAAAAAAATTGGCCAGGTGTAGTGGCTCATGCCTTTAATCCCAACACTGGGGAGGCAGGGGCAGTCGGATCACTGTGAGTTCGAGGCCAGCCTGGTCTACAAAGCGAGTCTAGGACAGCTAAGGCTACACAGAGAGACCCTGTCTCAAAAAAACCAAAAAAAAAAAAAAGAAAAAAATGTGTGTAAGTCTAATTATTTTATATTGTTGGTGTGTTTCTGCCTCTTCTTGCTGTCTGTCTGTGTTCATTTTACAGGAAGAGGCATGTTTGTTGGTGGTGATGCTGGGGGGGGCGGGGTCAAACCTCAAGCAAACCAGACAAATGCTCTACCGCTGAGCCACATCCTCACCCTTACCACCTCTTTTTATTACCAAAAAAGACAGTATTTACTGCGCTGTTCTGCGTGGATGTGTTAGGCTTGATTTTGTGATGTGGGGCAAGGAAACAACCGTTGGAGAGTTTCTGCCTGGCAGCGCCAGGTTCACGGTCTTTGGCAGAGCAGCGGTGGCTGAACATAGAGACTTGCAGCTGAGGAAACGACCCTCACCATTGCCAGCAGGCTGCCCACCTGCTTCTTCATCTGCTTCAATCACCACATGCATTATCTAACTTAATTCTTCATGTGAGGAACTGACCCAGTGTTAGGGTCCTCCTGGAATATCATTGCCTACCTGCCACGGGGTGTGGCCCTACCCAGGGCTATATAAAAAGACAGGCCCTGGGCTGGAGAGATGGCTCATCGGTTAAGAGCACTGGCTGCTCTTCCAGAGGTCCTGAGTTCAATACCCAGCAACCATATGGTGGCTTGTAACCATCTATAATGTGGTCTGGTGCCCTCTTCTGGCCTGCCAGTGTATATGCAGGCAGAGCACTGTATACATAATAAATGAATAAATAAATCTTAAAAAATAAAAAAGACCCACCTACTGAGCTTTCTCTTTCATGTTTCTCTCTTATTCTCTCCCTCTTCTCTGTCTCTCTCTGGGGTACCCACCTCCTTTTCCTTATCTTTCCATGCTCATGTAATAAATTTCTCCATGTAATATCTGTTGCCTGGCATCTTATCATCTTTTAAAAAATTATTTCACCCAGAAGGCTAAGAAGTGACATAATTTAATTCTTTTTATTTATTTATTTTGGTTTTTTGAGACAGTTTCTCTGTGTAGTCTTGGCTGTCCTGGACTCACTTTGTAGACCAGGCTGGCCTTGAACTCACAGTGATCCACCTGCCTCTGCCTCCCGAGCGCTGGGATTAAAGGTGTGCGCCACGATGCCTGCCTGGCTTGTTTGTTTGTTTGTTTTTGAAACTGGGTTTCTCTGCCTCCCAAGTGCCGGGATCACAGGTGTGCACCACCATGCACCACCAGCCAAATGTCCTTTTTTTTTTTTTAAGTGAGTTTACATTAAGGCAAATGTATATGCAAATGTATTGCTGGATAACCCAGTGAAGAGGGAAAGGAATATCAGTGTTTGAAGGAAACACTGTAGGAACACTGGAGAAGCTGAGGGGCTGGGATTTGCTGTAGATGGTTAAGTAACTGGTGGGACCAAGGAGTGGGAACAAAAGCCGGGAGGATTTGAAAGTACCCTGGTTTCTTTTGGTCCTGTTGTGGGCATGTGAGCAAGTCCTTCCCTTCAGCAAAGAATGTGACCAAAGGTCAAAGAAAAGTCTCCACTAGCTAGCTGTTGAGGAGAGTAGGAGGGTAAATTGGTAGGAAATACATTGCAACATTGTGGTGTTTGTGGACTCTGGAAGTCAATAGGCCAAAATGTCAAGTGAGGTCAAGTGGCACGGCAGGCCTAGTGAGTGGCTAAAGTCTGCAGGGTGTTCCATCTGGAAGCTGCCAGGGACCAGTGTCTTTGTCTTTGCCAGTGTCTAGAGGCCACCTGCCTTGCTTGGCACACAGGCTGTTCTTCCATGCTCAAAGCCAGCAGCGAAACGTCATTGTGTTTCTCCATTGACTGCTGCCTTCACTACAGGCATCTCCCGACAGACACTAACACACTTGCCTCCCTCTGCTGAGGACTCACAGCCTTCCTTCCTCAAGGTTCTGATTTGATGTCTACAAACCCCGCCCACTTTGCCAAAGCAATATGCTTTTAGGTGTGCAGATAGGGATACTTTGTGTGCGTGCATTATTCTGTCTTCTATAGTTAGTGAAGTCAAGTGTGTTTTCATATAATTGGCCATTAAAAAATTCTGCCTTGGGCCGGGCGTGGTGGCGCACGCTCTCCGTGAGTTTGAGGTCAGCCTGGTCTACAAAGTGAGTTCCAGGACAGCCAGGGCTATTACACAGAGAAATTCTCTGTCAAAAACAAACAACAAACAAGCAAACAATTCTTTTATGAATTGTCCAATAATGGCATGTGTAGTGGCTACACACTATAGCATGCATATTGCCTATTTCTCCCAGTTTATAGTTGTTTACAAAATGCTAACTGAGATAAATATGTTAAAGTCTAAATTTTTAGCCAGGCGAGCACAGTGGCATAGGCCTATAATCCCAGCATTTGAGAGGCAGAGGCAGGCAGATCACTGTGAGTTCAAGGCCAGCCTGGTCTACAGAGTGAGCCCAGGACAGCCAAGGCTACACAGGCTTGTTGTTTATTTTTATTTCTTAAGCTATTTTATTGGGGTTCTTATGCCTCCGCCTCTCTTCTCCACACCAATCACTTCTAGCACCGTAACATCAGGTAGGAGAGAAAGAAGGTTACGAAGGTTAGTGGGGAGAGGGGACATAGTTTTCTCTTTAGCTACTTCCTGCTGGTTAAGGTTTTGGGGGTTCCTTGTGGCACGTCAATCTTCATTTTTGGATATCTCCAAGGTCTTTTCGTCATCAAACTGCAACAACAGCAACCCGGAGCCAGTGTGCGACGACAGAAGCCACTTTCTCTAGGTGCTCTCTCTCCCTCTCCTTCCTCCCCCCCCCCCCCCCCCGCCGGCATTTATTCCAAACTACTGTATTTTTTTCTACCATAAGACGCACCCCCCCCAAAGCGCGTGGGGGAGTTAGGGTGCACCTTATGGTTCGATTGCTGTTTTTACTGTTTTTCTTGTTTTACTGCTCTAAAAACTAGGTGCATCTTACGGTGCGAAAAGTACGGTATCTGCAGCTGGCAAAGATCATGCCCCTCTCAGAGCTACAGGAGGCAAATAGTCTGCTGCTGTGGACAATCTGAAACAGCCCCATATCCCACACCTGGGATTTAGACACAAGCATGTTTCCTTAACATGAGTTTTTAAAGAAACCAAAACTCCCATTACAGATTTGTTTTGCTTGTTTATTTGTGACGCACACACATCTTTTGTTTGTTTATTTACTTGTGACGCACGTAGAGCTGCTCATATTTATCCTATGATAGTGGGTAAAAATAACTTCTGACTGTCTTTTTCTCCCTCTCGTGCTTGTGACTGAGCCCAGGCTCTGGCGCCTGCTGGCAGGTGGGCTACCCCCTCCCCACCCCCACCCCCAGCCTCACCTTGTGTACCAATGAGGCGGAGGTTTCCCTTCAAGTTGTCTTTACCAGGAGCTGCCAGTTTCTAAGAGCTTCAGCCAGTTTGGCTGGGCACCTGCCGGGTGGAAAACGCTGAGATTCTCTCCATGCCACCCACTGCCTACGTGAACTGGGAGCTGAGCAAGAGGATGGCATTTATAATCTTAGCAGGCTGCCCATGGGTGCCCTTAGCCCCGCTGGCTTAGTCCTCTTTCCATGAGGACACTGACCACTGGAACACCTGCTTGGAGGCTGGCCATTTTAATTGATTTCTGCCAGGGCCGCTGGATGCTGGTGGGTAAACACAAGTGTAGGCAACAGGGAAGAGCAGAACAGCCTTCCTGACACTGAGCCTGCTCCGTGATGAATCTTCTGTGGGTACTGGGCAGCGGGCACTGAGGGCCTTCAGTGCCTACAATCTGTGCTGGTGGGTGAGTTGTTGGCAGGCACAGACATAGGAGGGAGCTGCTGCTGCTTCTACTTGGAAGAAGGTATGTGACAAGATCAGGGTTTTCCTGGGACCAAATAAGAGTAAGTGATACAGACTGGGAGTGACAGCACATTCTTGGAACCCCAAGGGAGCAGGCGTGTCAGGAGAGAAAAGGGCTCAGTGCTAAGATGCTGACTGCCTCAAGCATGAGACCTGAGTTTGGATCTTCTTACCTAACCAAAAGCTAAGAACGCTGGGATTTCAGCATCTAATCCCAGCACCTGGCCTTGGGAGTCTGGGATCAGAGATAGGCAAATCCCGAGGGCTCACTGGCCAAACAGTCTAGTCTAAATGACAAGGTCCCCTGTACATATGTACACACACACACATAGCACATATGTGTACACACACACACACACACACACACACACACGAGAGAGAGAGAGAGAGAGAGAGAGAGAGAGAGAGAGAGAGAGAGAGAGGGACAGAGAGAGAGAGAGAGGGAATAGGTGATTTGAGTTTCAGACATCAAAGGTGGTGGCAGAACGGTTCAGTGTGTACTTGTCGTAGCCCTAGCAACTCCAGCCAAAACAAACACAGCTCAAACCTCACTGGCTACCATAAATATCAACGGATTTCTTTGGCACTGACTTCCCTCACCCGTCTTAACTCCTGGCCGTCTGATTTCCACCTCTTTTTGTAAAAACTCTTGAAGGCTGCCTGCCAAATCTTAGGCATCCTCTCAGCTGGGGCCCTGTGTGTCCTGTCCTCAGTATGTGGCTGCCAGCTGTACCCTTCTTCACTCTGCCTGGCTCCGATATCGTCTATTGGTGTTGGATGGTTCGGTCCCACTCCTGTGTTGTCTGAGCCACCTTTGCTATGGTGGCTGCCTGCCCCTCCCCCCTAGCCTCCCCCCCCCCCCCCCCCCCCCCGACTCCGAGAGTGGCCCCTCTGTTGGCTGTGGCAGTCATCCCTGCCCCTCTCTTTGCAAGCGCTCTCTTGTCAGCTTCAGCACCGTCGCTCTCAAATCTGTACCTGACCTACTGCTGCACTTTTCTGACTCTTTGCTGTTCACACGGGCTCTGTTTCCTTTGGGTTTCTTAGGCCAGGCTCTGCCTCTGTCAGACCCTAAGCCCCGGCAGTTGTTCTCTCTGGGCTCAGACCATCAGTGTTCAAGGACAAACAGGACAACGACTGCAGAGAAGCAGTGTGTGGGTCCCAGGGTTAAGACGATTGCTGTGGGTCACGAGTGGACTCCACAGCATCTGAGTGACTCTGGCCATACAGTTGTCCCTCCTGGGCATCCAGGCGTGCTTTCCACTTCCCTTCCTCTCTTTTTGTTTTGTTAGACTTTTTTTCCCCCTGAGACAGGGTTTCTCTGTGTAGCCTTGGCTGCCCTGGACTCGCTTTGTAGACCACGTTGGCCTAGAACTCACAATGATCCACCCGCCTCTGCCTCCCAAGTGCTGGGATTAAAGGCATGCGCCACCACGCCCGGCTTTCCTTATTTATTTTTAAAGATAGGTCTCACTGTATCCCAGGCTACCCCGGAACTCACTAGGAAGCCACAATTGGCCTCACATTCTTAGCAGTCCCCAGCCACTTTCCTTTCCCATTGGCTGGTCAAATCTGTCTCCCTAGTGATTGTCTATGTTGTAGGATTCGGGCAGTGTTTATAGTTAAGACACTGTGTGTGTGGGTGCTTTGCCTGTATGTGCAGCATGTGTATGAAGAATCCAGAAAAGGGCATCAGACCCCTGGGACTGGAGTTACAGACCTAGGGAGCTGCCATGTGGGTGCTGGGATCCTACAGCAGAACAACCAGAGCTCTTTACCACTGAACCATCTCTCCAAGAGGTTTTTGTTTGTTTGTTTGTTTTTTCTTTTTCTTTTTTTTTTTGGTTTTTCGAGACAGGGTTTCTCTGTGTATTCTTGGCTGTCTTGGACGAACTTTGTAGACCAGGCTAGCCTCGAACTAACAGCGATCCACCCATCTTTGCCTCCTAAATTCTGGGATTAAAGGCGTGTACCACCACCACCCGGCTGTGGTTTAGAGTTTTTACAGAACAAGGAAATTCACAAGTGGAGGGAAGTTAAAAGACACTGGTAGCAGCATTAGGGCGGTGGCAGCAGGGTGGGGGAGCTTCCCTATGGGCAGGGGACACTATCTGATGACATTCTCAGTTTGGGGTTGGTAGAAGACACTGAGGCTGCCCATCAGTAGATTCCAAAATTGTTTCTCTCTTAGTCACAGGATGTTAGTTCTGAGTCAGAGGCGGGGCAAGGGGTGGCTGTCCCTAGGGGCTGAAGCTAGCCCAAGATAAGGTAATTAGCCTCTGGATGCTAACATTCCAGTCTTCCAGGAGCAGTGCACTTCTTCTAATCAGGCAGTCTCTGCGCACACAGCTTCTTTGCAGAGATACACAGGTTGCCAATCAACCCAACTGAATAAACTCTGGCGTGTACAACCCAGGTTATCAGTAGGTTGGGGAGGTGATTTTAGTGTGTCCCTCAGGGCTAGAGCCACACCCCACCCCCAATACTGACTCCTGCTGAGCGCTGTCCACTGGGACTCAGGGCGTTTCATTTTAACCAGATCTTTTCCAACGGACAGTGAACATCTGCACTCATCCCCAAGCGTATCCAACCTAGAGACAAGGACAGGGCGATTCGGATGATACTGGGGTCAGACTTCCAATATTGGTTTTGGCTTTTGTTTAGCTTTTCTTAAAGTATAAAGTTCAGGAGCTTTTATTATATTTACAGAATTGTGCTGCCGTCACCACAGTCAATTTTAGAGTTCTTTTTTTTTTTTTTTTTTTTTTTGTCACTTCAGAAAAAAGTTCCAGGCCAGGCCTGCTGCTGGCACAGACTTTTAATCCCAGCACTAGGGAGCAGGTGGTTCTGTGAGTTCGAGGACAGACCAGTATATGTAGCAGGTTCCAACCTGCTGTTTCAACATTACTAAAAGCAGCGGCAATGGGGGATGGGCATGGAGCTCCTTTGGTGGGGCGCTTACCTGCCATGCATAAGGCCCTACATTTGACCCCAGCATATACACTCAAATAAATAAATAAATAGTAAATCAGAAATCTTCAAATACTCTACTTCAGCTAGCAGTCTTGCTGTCCCTGCCCCACCCAGCCTAAGCTACTACTGATCTACTTTCCGTCTCTATAGATTTTCCTATCACTCTGATGACATTACTCTTGTTTTTGCAAATCTGAGGGCCAGCCTAGAGTCCCCTGCTTGCTGGGCTAGCCCTCTCCACTTCTCTGACTCAGGACTCATGGTGACTTTTGTGACTTTTATGTAGGTTTTTTTGTTTGTTTTAGAGCAGGGTTGGTTTTTTTTTTTTTAGACTGTGTACTCCTCGATGTTCTGGAACTTACTTTATAACCCAGTCTTGCTTGGAACTCCCAGAGATCTATCTGTCTCTGTCTCCACATCCTGTGATTAAAGATGGGTGCCACTAGGGCTATTTTTATGAAATTTTACTTAAGTCTTAACATGTGTATTTAAAAAAAAAGCGTGTAAGACACACCAAACTGGAGCCGGGTGTGGTGGTACACTCCTTTAATCCCAGCATTCCGGAGTCAGGGGCAGGTGGATCTATGTGAGTTCAAGGCCAGCCTGGTCTACAAAGAGAGCTCTAGAACAGCCAGGGCTATTACAGAGAGAAATCCTGTCTCAAAAAAACAAAACAAAACAAAACAAAACAACAGAAGAAAGAAAGAAAGAAAGAAAGAAAGAAAGAAAGAAAGAAAGAAAGAAGCCGGGCGGTGGTGGCACATGCCTTTAATCTTAACACTCGGGAGGCAGAGGCAGACGAATCGCTGTGAGTTCGAGGCCCGCCTGGTCTACAATGCTAGTCCAGGACAGCCAGGGCTACATAGAGAAACCCTATCTCAAAAAAAACAAAAAACAAACAAACAAACAAAAAAACCCAAACAAACACAACAGAAAGAAAGAGAAAAAGAGCTGGGCGTGGTGGCGCACGCCTATAATCCCAGCACTCGGGAGGCAGAGGCAGGTGGATCGCTGTGAGTTCGAGGCCAGCCTGGTCTACAAAGCGGGGTCCAGGACAGCCAAGGCTACACAGAGAAACCCTGTCTCGAAAAACCAAAAAAAAAAAAAAAAAAAAAAGAAAAGAAAGAGAAAAAGAACCTTGGCAAACCGCATGGACTGTGTAAACAGCACCAGCACGTGGGATGCCCTGCTTGTACCCAGCTCCTCCCAGTGTGACTTCTGACTCCCAGAAGCCTAGCCCACTACTTCTTTTGCACTCTATGCCCATGACATTATAGAGTACCCCACTCGCCCCCACCCCAGGATCTCATTACCGAACTGGAACTCTCTATGCAGACCTGGCTGGACTGGAACACACAGACACCCTCCAGCCTCCGTCTCTGGAGTGCTGGGATTACAGGTGTGCCCCGCCCTGTCCTAGTGCGTCCTCTTTTGTGTCTGGTTGCTTTTGCTCAACCTTATGAGATGAGATGTGTCCATATTCCTACCCATAGCTATCATGATTTTCTTGTTGTTGTTGTTATTTTTGTTTTTGATTGTTTGTTTGTTTGTTTGTTTGTTTCAAGACAGGGTTTCTCTGTGTAGCCTCGGTTGTCCTAGACTCACTTTGTAGACCAGGCTGGCCTCGAACTCACAGCGATCCGCCTGCCTCTGCCTCCCAAATGCTGGGATTAAAAGCGTGCGCCACCACGCCCGGCTATTTTTGTTTTTGAGACAGGGTTTCTCTGTGTAACAGCCCAGGCTGTCCTGGACTCTTTTTGTAGACCAGGTTGGCCCCAAACTCACAGAGATCCACCTCCCAAGTGCTGGGATTAAAGGCATGCACCATCACACCCAGCACAAACCTGAACTTCTTAAAAGAGAGTGACAGTATATAGTTCATAATGGTTCACTAAGAGTCACAAGTTACAAGCAGCTCCCAGCTAGGAGGTTGCACAACTCACCTGAGGCTTTCTTCCTGAGATTATTTCAATAGTGTCTTTGTGAGCAGTTCATGGTTACTCATTCTGATTTTTTCTTTACATATAATATTCAGTATAGCAGATGAGATCAGTCCTTTTGGGGTTTTTAGCCCAAGAATATTTAACAATAAATGTCTAGTTAGAGGTCAAGTGGTGTTTTGACATCTACAAGAAAATGGAAGAATCTATTTTTGGAATTATTTATGTCAACATTAACCACCAAATGTTTAAAAATGCCATCCAATATTCTCTCAGATTTCTTAGCTGTTTCTCCCTTCTGGGAGGTTGCTATTCTCTCTCTCTCTCTCTCTCTCTCTCTCTCTCTCTCTCTCTCTCTCTCTTTTCCAGTTTTCCGAGACAGGGTTTCTTTGTGTAGCCTTGGCTGTCCTGGACTCACTTTGTAGACCAGACTGGCCTCGAACTCACAGCAATCCTCGTTCCTCTGCCTCCCTAGTGCTGGGGTTAAAGGCGTGTGCTACCACGCTCAAGGCTGCCATTCTCAAACAAGCACGTTTAGAAATGCTTCCTAAATGTGGCAGAGTACTTCATAGACATTCACATTTGTTTTTGTGGACCAATGTAACTTCGTCCTGGAGGGAAAAATACAAGGGAGGCTTTTGTGAGTCAGACCTTGGCTAATCTATTTGAGTGCTCAGGGGACCTGGGGACACTGTGGCAGTGTCAGGTGTTACAGGTCTTGTGCTGTGCCCTTGTCCCCAAAATAAGCCCTAGCTGCTCTACGTGAAAGGGGGGTATAAAGTCAGTATTGATACTGAAGGAATTGGGGTCCCTTTTGGGGGTTGTCTCATTAATAAAATGATTGATTGATTGATTTTGCTTTTCGAGACAGGGTTTCTCTGTGTAGCCTGTCCTGGACTCACTTTGTAGACCAGGCTGGCCTCAAACTCACAGCGATCCACCTGCCTCTGTTTCCCAAGTCCTGGGATTAAAGTTGTGCATCACCACACTTAATAAAGTAATTTATAAGAATGGACTCAAGATGCTCGCTTTGGCAGCACACATACTAAAATGGGAACGATACAGAGAAGATTAGCGTGGCCCCTGCGCAAGGATGACGCGCAAATTCGTGAAGCGTTCCATATTTTTTTTTGAAGAATGAATAAAGAAACTATGGAACATTTACACTGTGGAATACTACTCAGCTATTAAAAACAAGGAAATCCCAAAATTTGTGGACAAATGGACAGAACTAGAAGTGATCGTACTGAGTGAGTTAGCCCAGAAACAGAAAGACTCACATGGTATATACTCACTTATAATTGGGCACTAGCCCAAAAGGCATGTCCCATGAAAGTCTTCACTTACCAGGAGATTGGAACAGATGTGAGGACATCCCACTGGGACTCTAGGTGAGAGAAATATAGGAGATGGGGAAATAGAAGGATCCAGAGGGGTCTGCTCAAACTATTGCACTAACCAAGGACAATACAAGTAGTAAACATCGAACCCTACTCTGATCTAGCCAATGGACAGGACATTCTCCACAGTTATGTGGAGAGTGGGCACTGACTCTGACATGAGCTCTGGTGCCCCATATTTGACTACTTCCCCGTGGTGGGGAGTCCTGGTGGCACTTAGAGAAAGAATAAGCAGGCTACCAAGGTGAGACTTGATAGCTTATGACCATATACAGGGGGAGGAGGTCCCCCTCAGTTATAGACCTAGGGGAAGAGAATAGAGTGAAAGTAGACGGGAAGAATGGGTGGATACAAATGAGGGGAAAACAACTGAGATGTAGTCTGAATTAAAAAAAAAAAAAAAAGAATGGGCTTAAAGAGAATCTTGAGGACAGTTTTATTAAAATTCAGATGAAAAGCCCCAGGACAGGCAAGCTGTAAATCTGGGCTTGAGCTGAGAGAGCACTCTTTGTGATATTGGGATCCATTCCCTACCACATGAGTTCTTGGTCTCTATTTACCTGACTTCTGTGCCAGCTTGCAACATGGCCCCTTTTCCTTCTTTTCCATTTTCCTCCTTCAGGCAGCTGCCCAGATTTTTTTTTTTTTTGGTTTTGTTTTGTTTTTTCAAGACAGGGTTTCTCTGTGTAGCCTTGGCTGTCCTAGACTCACTTTGTAGACCAGGCTGGCCTCGAACTCACAGAGATCCGCCTGCCTCTGCTGGGATTAATGGCGTGCGCCACTACACCTGTCCTCAGTGAAGCTCATGGTGCCTCATAGTGGATTGCAGGGACTGTGCTGGAATGGGAATTTTGGAAAGGAAAAAGTATCATATCTCATTAAAGGAATAATTATCCTGTCTTTTTAGCATGGCTTAAGGTGAGCCCACCTTCCTAGGAGTGGTCCCCCTTGATGAGGAGTCGTCATTTGTCACTTAGGCAATCACCGAGCTTGTCCCAGAGGGATTAGTCTCTGGAGGCCAGAGGTGATATTCTTTCCACCCGCAGGATAAAGTTTGTCTTTCATGGACCTGTGCTGCTACTGTAAGAGTATCTTGGCTTAGCAACCCAAGCAGAAGCACAAACAGCAGATGCCGGGAACCTTCATGTGTGACGGGCAGAGGACAGCTTTGTGGAATCTGTTCTCTCCTTCTACCCTCGCATGGGTTTCAGTGGGGCTCAAACTTGGTCCCCAGGATTGCACACAACTGCTTTGCCAGCCAAGACACTTTGCTCACCCTCTTCTTCAGACTTCTGAGGGAGTGTTGTTGTCTTAGCTTCTGCTTAATGTCACTAGACTTTTCCCTGTTCTATGAGAAACAAAAACACTGCTTTCTGTTTGTTTTGTTTTTGTTTTTGTTTTTGACACAGGGTTTCTCTGTGTAGCCCAAGCTGTCCTGGAACTCACTCAGTAGATCAGGCTGGCCTTGAACTCACAGAGATCCAACTGTGCCAGTACTACCCAGCTAAAACACTGCTCTTTAATGCTTAAAGCTATATAGTTTCTCACTTTACAAAGAAAAATAAGGAGGAACGTGGTTTGCCCTTGGATGGGTACGGCCTTGCTCATCTCTTTCTGTGATAAAAGCAAGTTTTGCAGGAAACGTTTTTCTATAATATGTGTATAATGGGAATATTTAAAGAAAAACATTTCTTTCTATGCCTCCTCCCCCTCCTTTCTGAGGTATGGTACTTTTGAAGATTGGAACCTGATTTGAGCTTGTTCTGACAGCAGTCAAGGCTGTGGTTGGCAGCTCCACGCTGCTGTAGCCTAGACCTGGGCAGCGACTGTGGAGCTGTGCACTTTCTGGCTGGCTCAGTCTTGGTACACCTGCAAGGCAGCTCACGGGCCTGGGGATGTAGCTCAGTGACAGAGTGGCTGTCTAGCATGAGAGTAATCCATCAAAAAATATAGGGCCAGGCATGTGTGTGCAGTGCTGCTGTAGGTATGCAGTACTGCTGTACCTGTGTGTGCAGTGCTGCTGTAGGTATGCAGTGCTGCTGTACCTGGGTGTGCAGTGCTGCTGTAGGTATGCAGTGCTGCTGTACCTGTGTGTGCAGTGCTGCTGTAGGTATGCAGTGCTGCTGTACCTGTGTGTGCAGTGCTGCTGTAGGTATGCAGTGCTGCTGTAGGTATGCAGTGCTGCTGTACCTGTGTGTGCAGTGCTGCTGTAGGTATGCAGTGCTGCTGTAGGTATGCAGTGCTGCTGTACCTGTGTGTGCAGTGCTGCTGTAGGTATGCAGTGCTGCTGTAGGTATGCAGTGCTGCTGTACCTGTGTGTGCAGTGCTGCTGTACCTGTGTGTGCAGTGCTACTGTAGGTATGCAGTGCTGCTGTAGGTATGCAGTGCTGCTGTACCTGTGTGTGCAGTGCTGCTGTAGGTATGCAGTGCTGCTGTAGGTATGCAGTGCTGCTGTAAGTATGCAGTGCTGCTGTACCTGTGTGTGCAGTGCTGCTGTAGGTATGCAGTGCTGCTGTAGGTATGCAGTGCTGCTGTAAGTATGCAGTGCTGCTGTACCTGTGTGTGCAGTGCTACTGTAGGTATGCAGTGCTGCTGTACCTGGGTGTGCAGTGCTGCTGTAGGTATGCAGTGCTGCTGTAAGTATGCAGTGCTGCTGTACCTGGGTGTGCAGTGCTGCTGTACCTGGGTGTGCAGTGCTGCTGTAAGTATACAGTGCTGCTGTACCTGGGTGTGCAGTGCTGCTGTAGGTATGCAGTGCTGCTGTACCTGGGTGTGCAGTGCTACTATAACCTGTGTGTGCAGTGAGATTGTACCCTGTTTGTGCAGTGAGGTTGTACCTGTGTGTGCAGTACTACTATACCCTGTGTGTGCACAGTGAGATTGTACCCTGTGTGTGCACAGTGAGGTTGTACCTGTGTGTACACAGTGAGGTTGTACCTGTGTGTGCACAGTGAGGTTGTACCTGTGTGTGCACAGTGAGGTTGTACCTGTGTGTACACAGTGAGGTTGTACCTGTATGTGCACAGTGAGGTTGTACCTGTGTGTGCACAGTGAGGTTGTACCTGTGTGTGCACAGTGAGGTTGTACCTGTGTGTGCAGTGCTGCCATACATGCATGTGCAGTGCTACCATCTATATATGCAGTGCTAGGATCAAACTCTGGGCTTTCTGACAAGCACTCTATTGTCGGAGCCACATACCCAGTCTAGATCATAACCTCAGGTTGTAGATATGTTTTAGAAGACAGTGAAATATGCGCCCTTTCAGAAAAAAAAAAGACATACAAATATATAGGAAAGTTTTTGTGATTTTACAAACTCCTTAAATAGATGCATAGACTTTGTATTGAAAAAACATCTGGTTTAAAACACTGTTTAAAGAAATACAATTAGCCGTGGTGGTGCACGCCTTTAATCCCAGTACTTGAGAGGCAGAGACAGGCATATCACTGTGAGTTTGAGGCCAGCCTGGTCCACAAAGCTAGTCCAGGACAGCCAAGGCTGCACAGAGAAACCCCGTCTTGAAAAACTAAAATAAATAAATAAGTAAATAAATGATACAATTAATTTAAATAACCTACAAGTTATTTTTTTAATATTGGCTTATTCATCAGGGAAAGGCCTATGCTGGAGCAGGTGTGTGGAGGTCAGAGGGGAACTTTGTGCACTTAGTTTCCTCTTTCCACCCTTAGGTGAGTTCCAGCATGGGACTCAGGTGGTCAGTCTTGCATGGTGGGCACTTGGCCTCCTGAGCCGTCTCAAAGCTCTCTACTTCTTGTAGAAAAGCTCCACCCCCAATATTTATTTATTTATTTATTTACTTACTTACTTACTTATTTTCCAAAACAGGATTTCTCTGTGTAGCCTTGGCTGTCCTGGACTCTCTTTGTAGACCAGGTTGGCCTCTAACTCACAGTGATTCACTTGCCTTTGCCTCCCTAAGGCTGGGATTAAAGGTGTGTGCCACCGCACCCAGCTTCCCAATTTTCTTTTTACTCATTTATTTCAGGTACTGAACGCCCTTTGGATTCTATGTAGTTTTATTTGTTGTTGTTAATTAGACGGGCAAACAGAGCCCTGTGAACTTTTTTTTCTAACACTGTTGCCTTTGTCCATGTTTTACCCAAGTAGTAAGTTACTTTCAGTTCCTTTTCAGGTCTCCATGGTGAGAGTGGGTAACTTGAGGTCACGTTTCTGACGTTTGAGTGAGGCCTCACTGGGTCATGAAAGCCTGGCTAGATAAAGGAGAGGGGGCAGGGATGGGTTCCTGTTAGTTTTGAGCCAGTGCCAAGCCATATACAGCGAGACAGGTGAGTCAGTGTGACAGGGGTCAGGGTGCCTGTCTGTAGACGGTTTAGAAAGCCAGGCTTATGGTCTGATGGGAAAGACCAGCTGTGTCTTGATTCAGAGGGAGATCCCTGCCTTAACCCTAAACCTCCTCTATGTTTCTTCTGAGATAAGTGTTCTGCTGCCATGGAAGCCCAGCCCAGCTCAGCTCCTGGGCAGTAAGGAAGCAGTTACCCTGGAAACACAGAGGGAGATAGGGTGGATGCTGACCCTGAACAAGGGATGCTTGGCTGTGTTCCTTTCCAAGCTGGCCTGGAGGTAAAGCGGTGCTATCGCCGTGTGCACCAGTGGCTAGTCTCCGTGGAGAGATGTTTTTCCAGCCAGAAAGTTCATGTACAGTCTGCTATCTTTTTAGCTTCCTGCCTACTGATGGGTGCCCTGTAGTTTTCATAGTTTGTTTCTTTCTTTTCTTTTCTTTTTTTCCGAGACAGGGTTTCTCTATGTTATCTTGGCTGTCCTAGACTCGCTTTGTAGGCCTTGAACTCACAGTGATCCACTTGCCTCTGCCTCCCCAGTGCTGGGATTAAAGGTGTGCGGCACCAGGCCCGGCTCATACCGTTTGTTTCTTACTGTCTTTTTGTTTCTTTGTTTGTTTCTTACTGTCTTAACCAGTTTTATAGGCTAGTTACTAAAAGAGATAGGTAAAGCTGACTCTACTTAAGACACACCATGGTTTCTCTCCTCTGGCCCCAAACTAAGTATCTGAGCCAAAAAAGAGAATAGGGGTACACACGGGCCCTTCAAGACCTGGGCCAACTTCATGAAGCTCTGTGTTGGGGTCCCTTCTTTTTGGTTTTTTTTTTTGAGACAGGGTTTCTCTGTGTAGCCTGGGCTGTCCTGGACTCACTCTGTAGACTAGGCTGGCCTCAAACTCCCTGTGATCCGCCTGCCTCTGCCTCCCGAGTTCTGGGATTAAAGGAGTGCGCCACCACCGCCCGGCCCTGGGCTCCCTTCAGAATGCTTCCTTCTTGTGTCCTTTCCTTTCTTTCCCCTCCTAAGACTCTTGCTTTGTGCCCAGGCTACCCCTAAGCTGGCTTCAAGTGGTCCTCCTGCCTCAGCCCCCTGAATACTAGGAGACACTGGCTCCTGGCTGGCTTACCTTGTTTTTAACCATGGGAACCATACATATATGCACGCCTTACCAGGAACCATGCAAAATACTGTAAATGACCTTCACACCCACCCTAAATTGTGCCCCTTGAGGAAACCAATGGTCTGAGAAACAAACTGACCTGACGAGATTCCCAGAGCCACTTGGTGAAGGAGATGGCGTCTGATCATGTGCTTCCCACTTCTGCATGTCACTGGTGTTGGTTCGTCAGCTCTGACTTCTCCAAGGCAGCCAGTTTCTCCGTGAGAAAGAACTCTGGCTCAGCTGTTCTTCTGGACACCGATTTGATCCGTGGGGCCTGGTCAAGGACCAGCCAGAGTTCCGTTTGCAAAGAGAGACGTGCATTCCTGATAGAGAGAGCATCCCCTGATGAGGCCCCCACAGTGCATGGCCAGCCGGAGAGGAGAGCTGGACAGTAACAGTGAACTCACAGCGATCCTCCTGCCTCTGCCTCCCGAGTGTTGGGATCAAAGGTGTCGTGCACCACCACTGCCCACTTAAATAGTGAGGCTTTTTATACTATGAGGCCTGAAGGAGGAAACTTACCCACAGTCCAGTAATGGCCAGAGTAGCCTTATCTGACAAAGTCCAGTCTGCTCTGGATAAGTAAGCGATGTTGCCAATGGCATTTCCCCCCTGGACTTCAGGCAACCCCGTAGCTCAGCTCTCTGTCACCGTAGCTTCATGAGAGCTGCCTAGCATCTATTAGAACTCATTGATCCGGATGAGTTATTTTGGCAAATTTGTCATCTAATCCTTTGTAGATTGCTTTTTGGTTGCGATTGCCTCTAAAAGCTGAAGCAGTGGGTAGGTTGTATAGGTAGTATATGTACTTTCTGCACATGTGACATGTTTCATACATGATAATGACATGGGAAGGAAAAGACTTTTTCAGCCTTAGTCCACCTGAGAGGTATGGATGGGAAGATTATGGGCAGGTGGTCTCTTCTTGTGTTCTCAAAGAAATACTCCTCCAGGAAGCCAGTTGCACTAAAGGAAAGCCCTGGACTTCTCTAGCAATTTCTTTTTCAATAAGGAAAACTTGCTCAAAGGTTGTGGAGGTTTGTCATTTTATAAGGGGAGGCATGGCATGATGACAGGAGACAGTCTCTTTGATTTAAACTTTTTGTTGTTATGTTTATTTGTGCATGTGTGCACACATGGAAGAGCGTGTCACTATGCTCGTGCATGTGGAGGTCAAAGGACAACCTGTGAAGTCAGTTCCCCCCCTTGACCGTGTGAGTCCTGGGGCTCATACTCAGGCCCTGGTCTGTGCAGTGTGGTGGCAAGTGCCTTTACTCACTGGGCTGCCTCTCTAGGCCTTGGGCAGCTTTTTTTTTTTCCGCAAGGGACCCTTTTATTAACTCTGCCAACTTTATGACCTGTCTGTGAAACAAAAATGAGATGGTACACCTATCTTAGTGTTCTGTTGCTGTGAAGAGACCCCGACCAAAGCAAATTAAGAAACAAAAACAAAGCTGGGTGGTGGTGGCACATGCACACCTTTAATCCCAGCCCTTGGGAGGCAGAGGCAGAGGCAGGCGCATCTCTGTGAGTTCGAGGCCAGCCTGGTCCACAACGTGAGTCCAGGACAGCAAAGGCTACACAGAGAGATCCTGTCTTGAAAACAAACAAACAAAAGAAACAAAAACAAAGCAAAACAAGCCCCAATATAGTTGGGAGCTTGCTTATAGTTTCAGAGGGTGAGTCTGTTTCTTTTCTTTATCAACATGTACTGGCAGATTTTTATTTTATTTGTGTGGTTCTTTTTATTGTCCCTTGGCTGGTCTCACCATTTGTACGATTTGCCGCTTCGGTTTGCTTTGCTGTGTGTGGTTAGATGATACAGATGTTTACAGTGAGGGAGGAAGGTCAGAGCTCTGAGAATGAGAAATCACCATTTTGCTTTGCCTTGGGCACTAAGATAATGCTTTGTTTTATTTAAAAGTAGCATGAGTAACAACACAAAGGTAGAAGGCACAGTAAAACTTTTAGCTAGTCACAGACATGAAATATGTTTCTTCTTCATAGAAAACTGACATGCACACATATATCACACCCACACCCACACATTTGGTTTTTTTTAGATAAAGTTTCTTTGTGTATCCCTGGCTGTCCTAGACTTGCTTTGTAGTCCAGGTTGGCCTTGAACTCAGAGATACACCTGCTTCTGCCTCCCAAGTGCTGGGATTAAAGGTGTGCACCACCCTACCCTGCCTTATTTTGTTTTTCTTTCTAAGATTTGTTTTTATTTTATGTGCATGAATGTTTTGCTGGTTTGTATGTAGACTGTGGTGGTTTGAATAGGTATGGCCCCCATAGACTCATGTATTCAAATGTTGGCTCACAGGGAGTGGCACTATTAGGTGTAGCCTTGTTGGAGGAAATGTGTCAGTGTTGGGGTGGGCTTGGAGGTCCCCTGTGTTCAGGCTTCCCCAACATGGAATTAGAGTCCGCTTCTGCTGCCCTCGGATCAAGATGTAGAACTCTTAGCTCCTCCAGCACCAAGCCTGCCTGCACACCTGCTTTTATAATAATGGACTAAACCTCAAACTGTAAACCAGCCCCAACAAGATGCTTTCCATTATAAAAGTTGCCTTGGTCGTGGTGTCTCTTCACAGCAATAAAACCCTAACTAAGACATAGACACACTATGTGCATGCATTGCCAAAGAGGCCAAAAAGGAGAGTCTTCTGGAACTTACTGGAGATTGTTGTGATCTGCCATTTGGGTGCTGGGAACGGAATCCAGGCCTTCCGGAAGAGCAGCAAGTGTGCGTATGTGCGTGTGTCTATGAGTGTATGCCACATACGCAGATGCCTGTGGAACTGGAATCACAGGTGTGTAATAACGCTTTTCTTTGCCCATCTCAGCTCTGAAAAGGACGCGGTGACCTTGTATATTTATTATACACTTAGGGCACTATAGCTGGGCAGCTATTCTAACCCAACAATAGTGGCCTGGCCTATGTCCTGCCATCTTAGTTTTGCCCTGGCACCTGTTGCTTCTTCAACCGAGTCCATATAATGACTCCCCTCTTACTCTGCACCCGAGACCCTCTTACTGGGCTCAGAAGTCCCACCCTTCTGTCCTGCCCATCTATTGGCTGTTCAGCTCTTTATTTGACCAGTCAGATGGAGACCAGTGTTTACAGAATACTAAAACAGGAGGTGTCATGTGAGTAACACAAGGGTAAGCTTTACACAGTGCACAAGCCCATCACTCCAATCCCAGCACTGGGAGAGGCAGAGGCAGGTGGATCTCTGTGACTTCAAGGCCAGCCTGGTCTACAAAGTGAGTCCAGGACAGTTAAGGCTACACAGAGAAACCCGGTCTCGAAAAATTAATAAATAAACAAATTATAATGGATGCTTAAAATACTATGTGCAAAATGTAGTTTGTTTTTATTCTGGTTATATCCTAATTTTCTAATTTATTTGATTGCCTAAGCTAACCTGCCTAGCTATTGGGAAAAAGTTAAGTGTATTTATGATACTAATAGAAAACAGTGGCTAACTTATGATTAAGGGCCTGTGTCTCCTTCTTTCTCATACATATATATTATTTGAAAGTGTAGTTATTATGTATATGTACTTATTTAGATATAGTAACTCATTTTATGTGCCAAATAATATCAGCATTTTTGTTTGTTTTTTTGTTCTCTTTGTAGCCTTGGCTCTCCTGGACTTGCTTTGTAGTCCAGGCTGGCCTGGAACTCACAGCAATCCGCCTGCCTCTGCCTCCTGAGTGCTGGGATTAAAGGTGTGTGCCACCACGCCCATTTAGCTACATGGGTCTCAACTTCAGTTCCTTATCAGTTTTAGCACAGACCCTTTCTCCTCCCTTACAAAGGCTAATTAGGTACCCACGGAAAGCATGGAGGGAGGTGCAGATAGATATAAGGAGTGCGTGCATGGGTCGGTATTAGTTGGAACTGCAGTTTAGTATTGCCTGTAGGAGTTTGGGGGAATGCTGTCTGATTTGTGAAATGGTGGTGCCTGGTTGGGCAGGGGTGGCGCATGCCTTTAGTCCCAGCACCCCCGGGAGGCAGAGGCAGGTGGATCACTGTGAGTTCGAGGCCAGCCTGGTCTACAAAGAGAGTCCAGGACAGCCAAGGCTACACAGAGAAACCATGTCTCGAAAATCCAAAAACCAAACCAAACCAAACCAAAAAAAAAAATCCTAAAAATATCAGAGGAGTGTCTGGTCTATAAATAGTGGACTTAAAAGGTAATCTGCATAAGTAATGCATTAAGGAACACCATCGAAGATTCATTTAATAAGCGATGGTTTGCTCATATATTTTACATAGAAGAATTAGTGAACAATCCAAAGTAAAGCCAGTGTAGATTTGGGAGGCTCAATTATCAGCCTTGCCTTTGTGAACACTTTTTTGTTTTTTGTTTTTCTGAGATAGGGTTTCTCTGTGTAATAGCCCTGGCTGTCTTGGAACTCGATCTGTGGACCAGGCTGGCTTTGAACTCAAGAGATCCTGCCTCTGCTTCCTGAGTGCTGGGCCTAAAGGCCTGTGCCGCTATTGCCTGGCGCACGAACACTTTTTACTTTTAGGAAATACATAGAAATTGCCATTGTAGGACTATGAGGGAAAACTTGATGTATTTATGCCGGTGTCATGACTGCTTCAGAAGTGTTCTCCTCAAACTGCCCTTCTGTTCCTATCACCATTTTATCATATCTTCATTCCCAATTTCTTCTCCTTGATATTGAAAACATTGCCAGGTCTATTAGTGGCAAAGTAACATCTTGTCTACAAAGGCTTTTTCCATGAATCAAGGTCCATGAAGCAGTAAAGTGTCCATAACTTAAGTCCCAGCGGGCTATATGTACATGACATTTATTTTTTATTTATTTTAACTTTATTATTATTATTATTATTATTATTATTATTATTATTATTATTATTATTATTATTATTATTTTGTTTTTTTGAGATAGGGTTTCTCTGTGTAGCCTTGGCTATCCTGGACTCGCTTTGTAAACCAGGCTGGCCTCGAACTCACAGCAACCCACCTGCCTCTGCTCCGGTAGTGCTGGGATTAACAGTATGTGACATTTTTTGAAATTTTAATTCCATTAAGTTGCATTTAAAGATGAAGCCACCAAGGACATACAAAAGACCCAAGTCTATGCAGCCTATGTCGTATTTTCCCCATACTTCATTGCTCAGCACCCCTTTTTTCTTTTCGGTGTTTCCAGACAGGGTTTTTCTGTGTAATAGCCCTGGCTGTACTGAACTAGCTTTTTAGACCGGGCTGGTCTCGAACTAAGAGATACACCAGCCTCTGCCCTCCTGAGTGCTGGGATTACAGCTATGTGCCACCGCAACCGGCTCTGCTCAACACGCTTTTAAACTAGCTGGATGACACTGACTAGAAAGGCTTAAAACCTCCATTTCCTAAAACACTGTGCACAAAAGCTGCATTTTAATGCTCCTCTATGGCAGCAACCTGCAGACACCTCGTTCAGGGACATTGGTCATTTCTCTCCCCCTTAACACGAACGAAGGCTCCAGGAATATCCGTTTGTAAAAGCCTGCCCAGCGGCAAGCCAGCTTTCTTGTTCCCGCCACCTGAAAGGACAGGGAGGCTCCAGCATCACTGCGAGAGAAAGGCAGCTTCCTTGTGACGTCAAATCAGCGGGCTCTCGCCGGGGCTTTAGGCCGGTTCCGGTTCCCTGGCTTTCCGGACGCCAGCCAGTGTGAGCGAGCGCGGCGCTGTACTGCGCGTGCTCCGCAGAGGGACGCGAGAAGGGTGGGCCCAGCTCTCCAAAGTGATGCCTGATTGGCTGGCTCTGTGCTGGGGGGTTCCCTAGCCCTTTCGGCAGGGGTAAAACAATAAGAGGGGGCGGCGGCAAAGGGGGCGGGACGTCCGTGTTCTTGTGGCTCGTTGCAGCTCAAAGCTCTGGGGGAGAGGTGGCTGCGAGGGCCCCGAGCTCGCGGCTCTGCGGATTCCGAAGCCTCGAGTTCATTCGAGGGAGGAGAATCTGCTGCGGCCGATCCCGCGACACTCCTGACCTCCGCGCGACGTGCCCGCCGCCGCTGTTGGTTGGAGGTGTGTACGGGGGCCGAGAGGGGCGGTCGGTGTGGTGGTCGGCTGGGGACATTTCCCTCCGCTCCGCTGCTCGCGGCAACCGTCCTGTGTGAGTGTGTGTGTGCGCGCTTGGTGTCCGGGGTCCTGTGGCAGGAACATTGTTCTCTCGCCGGCTGCCTACGCCAGCGGGAGTGCGTGCGTGCCGAGCCTAGCCTTCCCTGCAAGGTGAGCGGGAGGCTGCGTAGGGAGGAAGATGACCGCGCGCGTGGTGCAGAGGAGGGCACAGGTGGGGCTGGGATTGCTAGGGTAAGGCGGCCCGGGGGGCTCCTGCAGCTCCCGGAGCGCGCCGGCCGGCGGCAAGCCGCGAAGCCGGCCAGTGGGCTTCTGCAGAGGTGGTTTTAGGGTGGGAGGGAAGCCCACCCGCCTGGGTCCCCGCTCCTTTGCGGCCCTAGTTCCCGGTCGTCGCCCCGCCCGTGGGGGAGGGGAAGGAGGCCGTGTCGGCGGAGGCAGAAGCGACGCAGATGCGAAAGTAGCGGCCTCCGGGCACCATTTCTGTGCCCGGAAACTGAATCCGGGGTTGAAGGTGGCCGCCGCTCCACTTGCCGGTGCTGGCGCCTCCCCTCCCCGTCCCGGATTTTCCCGAACATGTTCGGATACTAAGGCTATACCGTGCGTCGCCTTCGTCCTTTTTCTGCAGGCGATCTTCTGTTGCCCAGGAATAAAAAGGACGACTCAGTACTTAGGGGATGGGTTTTTCTTCCCGCTCCCCCTATTCTTTTGGAGAGGGTAAGGGGAGAAGAGCGTAAGTTTCCTTAGATGATGTGGATTATGTTAGTGGACTCTGGTCGAGGTTTTCCTTCTGCTCTGAGAGTAGATTTCTTCAGGTGTCTCTATGCTGGTTTGGGGCTGTGGGGTCGTGCTCAGTTTTTACTCACAAGACATAACTGGTTTTAGTACAAAGCATATACACTCACAAAAACATTGAGAGGGTGCCTTTTGCCCCCTTAAACAAAACACGTGCGCCAAAGCTGAATCGAGGAAAATTGCCGGGTCTGATAGTTGTGCTATTAACTTAAGTTTTTTGGTTTTTAAGATTCCGGAAATCATACCTCTTTCATTCCAAGTACCCAGATCGGGGAACCATTAGCTGCAGTTAAAAGAACGCACTAAAATAGATGATAATAGTTCCTGTCCCATCTCCATATTTGGCACTTAATGCAGCCGTAGGCATGTGAGCCAAAGTTTCTGAGTAAACACTTGGCTTTGCCATATCCAGTGGTCCCTTTATGGCCTTTAGGTTTGGCCCCTGTGTCCCATCACTTGGGAGTCAGGAGCAGTTAGATCTTTGAGTTTGAGGCCAGCCTGGTCTACATACTTCCAGGGCTAAATAGTGAGATCCTGTCTTTTTAGGAAAAAGTTTGGTTAGTTTGGTTAGTTTGGACCTTCTGACTGAATTCGTTGGCCGTTTTAGGTCCAATGTACTTGTGTTACCATCTAATAAGAATTTATACAAATTATTTAATTCTGAAAAATCAGTTGTGAGAAGGGCTTCAAAATGTGTTAACTGTTGGCTTAGTCCTGGGATGGGTTAGGTTATGGAGTGTTCAGAGGTGGGTCTGGCCTCATGATTTTAATCTCAGTGCCTGGGAGGCAGGCACTTCTCCCTCCTGAGTTCCAGGACAGCCAAGGTTACACAGGGAACCTGGACTCTGCAAACAAATTAGAGTTGAGCCGGGCGTGGTGGCGCATGCCTTTAATCCCAGCACTCAGGAGGCAGAGGCAGGCGGATCGCTGTGAGTTCGAGGCCAGCCTGGTCTACAAAGTGAGTCCAGGACAGCCAAGGCCACACAGAGAAACCCTGTCTCGGAAAGAAAAAACAAAAAAACAAAAAACAAATTAGAGTTGAGATATTAGAGATAATTAGTGAAAGCAAGCTGTCAAAGGATTAGATAAAGAAGTCATTTAATAATTTAATACATTAACTTGGGCTGAGACCCTGCATTTTAAGTCACCACTGATACCTGGTGCATTGCAAGTACCCAGATCCAGTCACCGTTAGCTGAGGGACAATGAAGACAGTTTTTTGTTCAGCCTTTGCCTGTGAACCTAGGACAAATTTAATATCTAGACTAAATGTTAACCTAGTAGTTGCATTGTGAGGTAAGTTCTGGTTTTGAAGGAATTATTGGCATTGTTTGTAACAGGGATTATATGGTAGCTGTACTTGTTAGAGATTAAAATACCAAAGTTTCAGTGTCAGCAACTAGAAATTTACAGGTTCCGACAGCAATTTTTTATGTTGCAGAATTAGTACTGTTATGAATATTAGAAGTTATTTTCTAAACTGCCTAAATTTTCCGCTGTATTTTATGTTGAGTGGGTATGAAGATGACGGTTGGTGTCCTTTCAGCATGTACACTGAAGCACAGATTGGCTTCTGGACAGAAGTGGGTGGGATTTAAAGCCTTGACCTGCTTACTCCTCAACTGGTAGATGTGTGCTTAATTGCCGATGAAGCAAACCAATTTCTTTTCTAAGCAAAATAATGTGTTTTTTTCCTGCTTTGGCTTGTATGTATGTATGTATGTATGTATTTATATACTTGATGTTTAATGCTTTAGTTTATTTTAATCATCTTCTGGATTTTTTCCCTCCAAGAGGCCTTGGCTGTCCTAGACTCACTCTGTAGACCAGGCTGGCCTTGAACTCTTGAGACCTACTGCCTCCGCCTCCCGGTGCTGGGGTTACAGGTGTGCAAGCTGCCGAACGCGGGTGGAGGGAAGAGTGATGAGCTGCACATGGAGTGCCTTCCCAGCTCCTAAGGTTTGCTGGTTTTGTTGTTGAGACGGGGTCTCACTGTATAGACCAGGCTTGACTTCCCAGAGATGATTATTTGTTGTGGCTGTCTTGGATCAGAGAAGCACAGTGGTAGAGGAGGTTATGGATAAAGCACCTTGTTCTCAACCTTAAAGATAAGGGACAAGTTCTGAAGTACAGAAGCTAAAAATGACCGCAGCATACTGGGTGGGCACTGTGGCACACTCCTGTAGTCCCAGCACAGGCAGAGGCAGATCCACTTTGAGTTCGAGGCCAGCCTGGCTGGCCTACAGGGTCAGTCCAGGACAAGCCAGGGCTACACAGAAAAACCCTGTCTACAAAAACAAACAAAAAATAATATAGTCACCTTCCCAAAGAAATTTAACTTTTTTTTTTTTTTGGTGTGTGTGTGTGTGTGTGTGTGTGTGTGTGTGTGTGTGTGTGTGTGTGTGTGTGTTTGACTTGCTTCATAGCCCAGGCTGGCCTCTAACTCAGTGATTCACCTGCCTCTGCCTCCCAAGTACTGGGATTAAAGGTGTGCACCACCACACCCGACCTTACACAGACAGTCTTAAGAAGCCAGTAAAAAAGCCGGGCATGGTGGCATACGCCTTTAATCCCAGCACTCCGGAGGCAGAGGCAGGTGGATCTCTGAGTTCGAGGTCAGCTGGTCTACAAAATGAGTCCAGGACAGCCATGGTTGCACAGAGAGACCCTGTCTTGAAAAAAAAAAAACAAAACAAAAAACAAACAAAAGAGAAAGAGAAATGCTCTCTTAAAGACTGTCCTGGATGTCTGGATTTCACTGTATAGGTCAGGCTGGGCTTGAACTCACAGAGAGCCTCCTGCCACACAATAATTATACATATTATGCTGCAGCCCGCCCTCCCCTTCCTCCCCCACCTTGTTCGTCTCTCCTATAGAGTTCCAGCTGACCCAGAACTCATTCTCTACATCAGGCTGGTCTTGTGCTCAGATCCACCTGGCTCTACCTCCCAAGTGCTGGGATTAAAGGTGTGCACCACCACACCTGGCCCAAAGCAAATTTTCCTAAGTGATTAATGAAAATACCACACTGATTTGGGAGGCAGAGGCAGGTGGATCACTGTGAGTTCAAGGCCAGCCTGGACTACAAAGCGAGTCCAGGATAGCCAAGGCTACACAGAGAAACCCAGCCTTGAAAAACAAAACAAATCAAAAAAAAAAAAAAAAAAAAAAAAAAAGAATATCATACTGATGACACAAAACTCTTGTTCTTGGAACTAAGGCTGAGAAATTTCAATCTCTTTGAGTTGTTCTAAATAACCAGTTTCACTTCTTTTTCTCACCTTGTAGACCAGGCTGGCCTTGAACTCAGAGATCCACCTGCTTCTGCTGCCTCTGCCTCCTGAGTGCTGGGATTACAAACATGTGCCACCATGCCCAGCAGTTTCACTTCTCTGTAAATGAAGTTAATGCCCTCCCTGTTTGAGGAGGGAAAGGAAACTGGGTGTTCCTGAAGCTTTAAAGGGTAATGCGAGGCCAGGCATGCTTGTTAGGCCTGTGATCCTGGTCTATGGATGGAGTTCCAGGACAGCCAGGGCTTCATGGAGACCTTGTCTCAGAAGGGTGGTGGTCAGCATCTCCACTTTTAGCTTCTGGACTTGAGAACCGGCCCCTTATCTTTACGGTTGCTTTATCCATAGCCTCCTTAGGTCTATCACAGTGTGTCTTAGATCCAAGGGCCACAAATCTGTGCTCCTTATCCTAAAAATGTGGGGATAGATTGTGGTCTTTAATGCCACTTTAAACAAAGACTGTCAGGGGCTTTGGGTAGTTAGAGTGTTAAAGGGAACTGGCATTTTAAAATGGGATCTAGTCTTTGGGTCAGTGAGAACGGGTCTTGGGCTAAGCGTGAGCCCTGCAGAGGGGGTGGGAGTAAGCATCCTATGTGGAGATGAGACAGGGCTAAGCACGGGCAGCCTTTGATAGCAGTTTCTGGTGAAGAGGCCACAGCCTGCTGTTGGAGACATTCTTTCCAATATATGTATAACTTCCAAGGTTGGGTGTTCATCCTTCTGCACTTCCCTCTCCATATCTAGGTATTGTTTTGGTTTTGTTTCAGTAAGAAAGTATGATTTCTTCTCCACGAGTATTCGTTTTTCGTATTCTCTTCAAGCATTGAAATAACCGCCAAAGAATGACATGACATGAAATTACGGCCAACTAATTGCAGTGTGTGGATTCTTCATTGTGTTTTAATGCTGTAGAGATGGAAGCGTTGTGCTCAGGATAGAGCTTAGTTGGTGGAGTCCTTGCTCAAACATGCCAGGCCTGTGTGTGCTGCCCAGCTGCGTGTAGTGGTGCTGCGCAAAGCTTGCTTCTCGGCACTGAGGGCTGGAGGAGCAGAAAAGTAAGGGCATAGTGGGCCACATGACACTCTGCACCAACAGCAAACAGCAAAGCTCCCTTTGTTTGAAAGTGTTTGGGACCACAAGTTGAGGTTGCAGGAGTTAGATTTCTGAACTCTGCATAGTCTTGAACATCTCTGGTCTCAAAGCTGGAATGTTCTGAAATCTGAAACTTTGAAACAGTCTTATTGGCAGATACGGTCAGGTATTTGTAGTTAAAGTTTGGTTTTCTGAAGAGCCATTTTATCACTAGCAATGGAGCTGTGCCCTTAGTAAGAACATGGGCAAAGACCATTTAAGATAACTCTGAAATTAATGACGTAGCCCTATCTTTTCTATTGTACTCTACTTGTGGATTTTTAAAATTTTATTAATTGTTTGGTTTTTCAACCCAGTGTTTCTCTGTGTGTCTTTGGCTGCCCTGGACTCACTTTGTAGACCAGGCTAGCCAGGAGTTCACAGAGATCTGCCTGCCTCTCTGCCTTCTTGAGTGCCTGAAGTGGCGCCTGGCTGTGTATGGTCGTGTTTACCTACATGTATCTGTGTACCACATGCATTCCTGGTGCCTGCCGAGGCCAGCAGATGGCTTCAGATCTTCTGGAACTGGAGTATACATGGTTATGAGCTACCCTGTGGATGCTAGCAATAGACAGAAGCCAGCTCCTTTGGAAGAGCAGCCAGTGAAGTTCTTAACCACTAGGCCATTTCTCCTGACCATTTGTTGTGCTGACATTTCCTCCCCTCTAATGTTCCCTATCTCAGCTTTCTTAGTTTACCTTTACTTAGTGATAATTTTGGTATAACCAGACTTTAGCCATTAAGTATTACTATATCAGGAATGTATTGTTACTAATGTGGGCATACTGAAGTGGATAGTTTTTAGCCTAGTGCCAGGCAGGGTACCTTTACCTGATCCCAGGGGAGTTCAAGGCCAGCCTTGACTAGAGTGAATCTCTGCTGCAAAACAGTGATGTTGAGTCAGTGTTTATCTCCCTCAAGATGTGGTTGGAGTCCAGAACCTCACACTAGGCAAGTTAGAATCCCTGGCTTACTGCATACTTTTGATTTCTATTCAAACCCTTTTTCCCCTTTAAGACACATTTCACTATGTAGATCAGGCTAGCCTAAAACTCACCAAATGCTGGGGTTAAAGGTTTGTTTAAATGTATGTGTATTGAGTGTTTTGCTTGCATGTCTGTATACCACATATGTATGCCTAGTGCTCCATGAGCCTAGAAGGGCCTTGGATCCCCTGAAGCTGGGAATCAAACCAAGCTATGCCAGAAAAGCAGCCAGTGCTGTTAACTGCTGAGCCATCTCTCCTGCCCCTAGAACTGTATTGTCTTAACTAGTAACACACCTGCTAGGCGGTTAACAGAATGGGATGAAAGTTGAAAAACAGTTGAGAATTTTAAAGTTACTATGCATTCTGTGACATTTACACGGCATAGTAAAGCTGTAGTTGTAGATTTCCTCCCCATCTTTAGAGAGTGTAGCAGTGAGAACAGTTTTGGTTCATGGACCATGGTGGCAGTGATGGGGATGTGACTTTGAGTTTCTGCTGCCTTCATGCTTCAGTCATTTTCTGTTCTTCCCATTACATTTTTATAACATAATATATATAGATATATATGTGTGTGTGTGTGTATGTATGTATGTATGTATGTATGTGTCCATGTATGTATCCCCTGACAGGGTTTCTCTGTGTAACAGCCCTCGCTGTCCTGGACCACTCTTGTTGACCAGGCTGGCCTTGATCTGCCTGCCTGATAACAGTACAGGGCTCCAGAGAGATGGCTCAATAGTTAAGAACACTTTCCAGGTTCAAGTCCCCAGCGTCCACCTAATGATGGCTCAAAACTGTTGGTAACTCTAGTTTTAGGGGGCCCCGTGTCCTCTTCTGACTTCATGGGTACCAGGCATGCACATGGTGTGCAGACAGACACTGCAACCAAACACTCATATACACAAAGTAAATAAACCCAAAGAAAAAAAACTCTGTAGTCTGGACTCAGCGGAATTCCTGGCTCTGCCTCAGATCCCAAGTGTGCCTCATTTTGAGGCCTGAGCCACTAAACTTGGCTCACATTCTCATTTCTGTACTGTACCTTTTTTTTTAAAGCTAAGTTTCTTAGATAGCATTGTCCACAATTGTGGTTCTTGCTAAGGTGGATGTTCTTTTTCTAACTGGTAATTTCCAGTTTTCATATTCTGAGTGCATACTGTTAGAGCACTCAGTAACAGGACAGCCTAACATGTGATAGGTTCACAAAAAAGCGGATAGTGCCTGGGTAATGAATGGCACCTGAGTTTGTCTGGGGACACGTACTCCCCACATCTGCATGTAGAGAAATGCTGTTGTTACTTAGCTGAAACCATGTTGCTTGGCTCCACTGTTCTGTTGCAGTTGTATTTTGTTGTGCTGTGTTTTGTCTGGCAGTGTGGGGCCAGCCTCGCACTGTGCTTCTGGCTGCTGAGCTCCACCTCAGCCCCACGTAGCACATGTAGCGCATGCGCAGGGTTGCCAGCTTGTGTTTGAGGAGAACTAGCCGCATCTGGAATGTGCTGCCTGCCTCTGCTTCATTAATTTTTTGTTCTTTCATTAGTTGGTTTTGAAAGCCTGTGTGACACCATATAAAATTAAAGTAGATTTGGGTCATTAACAGCATTAAAAGGACAGTTCCAGAGTAGAACACAATGCAGCATTGAAGTCACTAGACAGCACTTAGGCTCTGCGCCACCACAGCACCTACCTGACTGACAGTTAAGAAAAATACACATTGTATTATGATAATTACGATGTCTTTGGCAGTGAAATTATTTGCTTAAAGAAGCCTGCATTGGGGGCTGGAGAGATGGCTCACTGGTTTAAGAGTACTGGCTGCTCTTGGAAAAGTCCTGAGTTCAATTTCCAGCAACCACATGGTGGCCCATACCCACCTATAATGAGATCTGGTGTCCTCTGCTGGCAGAACACTGTATATATGATAAATAGTCTTTAAAAAAAAAAAAGCCTGCATTGAAATTTGTTAAAATAGCCGGGCGGTGGTGGCGCATGCTTTAATCCCAATACTCAGGAGGCAGAGGCAGGTGGATCACTGTGAGTTTGAGGCCAGCCTGGTCTACAAAGCGAGTCCAGGACAGCCAAGAGAGCCCATGTCTCGAAAAACCAAAAATAAAAAATTAATTAAAATAAACAAATAGAAATTAAAGTTAAAAAAAGGAATTTTGGTTGCCTGATGCACGCTAAGATGTGTGGTTAGCTTTTGTTGTTTTCTCCCTTCGGGGTTGGAGAGATGATTTAGCAGTTAAAGAGTGCTTTCAGCTTTCCCAGAGTCCTCTGGTAACTCTGGTGCTACTCACATGGAAGTCCATTCAGGACGTGTGTGTGTGTGTGTGTGTGTGTGTGTGTGTGTGTGTGTGTGTGTGTGAGAGAGAGAGAGAGAGAGAGAGAGAGAGAGAGAGATCTACATCTTTTGGTACTTACCCAGGAGTATTTTTTGGAGTTTGTCTCTTTTGCATGTGCATAGAAATGGAGGTCAGAAGACAAAACTGGAAGTAAGTTTTCTCCACCATGTTGGTCCTGGAGAATGAAGCTCAGATGAGGCAAGCACCTTACCTCTGAGCCCTCTCACTGACCATCCCGCCTCCTCTTCCTTTATGTATGGTATATGCCTGCATGTATGTATGTATGTATGTAAGCATGTATACCAATTGTTTGCCTGGTACCTACGGAGGTCAAAATAGGTTGTCCTGGGACTTGGTCGGTCGTGAGCCACCAAGAGAGCTCTGGGAACCAAATCTAGTCCTCTACAAGAGCAACAAGTGCTTTTAGCTGTTGAGCCACCTCCTCAAGATGTATTTTTGTTGTTGTGTTTTGTTTTGCTTTGTTTTTGGAGACAGGGTTTCTGTGTAGCCTTGGCTGTCTTGGACTTGTAGACCAGGCTGGCCTTGAACTCACAAAGATCCACCTGCCTCTGCCTCTCGAGTGCTGGGTTTAAAGGCGTGTACCACCACGCCCGGCCAAGATATAGTTTTAATGTGTATTTGTGTATCTGCGTGTGCGTATGTACATGGGTACCTTCAGGGCCAGAGGCTCAGATCCCTTGGAACTGGGGTTATAGGCAGCCATGACCTGTCTGTATAGCCTGGTGCTCCTTATTCTTCACATTGGTATAGTTAAGAATCTTCTGAGGTCTAAATGTATAAAGTAAATAATAAACTACATTTTACCAAGTTAATCTTTCTTTTTTATTTATTATTTAATGAATATGGGTGTTTTGCCTGCATGTGTGTCTGTACTGTATGATGCCCAAAGAAGCCAGAAGAGGCAAGCAGATGTCCTGGAATTAGAGTTATGCTTGTGTGCTTTAGTGTGGGTGCTGGGAACTGAGCCTGGTCCTGTTAAAACAGGCACAGCTCTAACTGCTGAGCCATATCTTTTTTTCCCCCAAGATTTATTTATTTATTATTCTGTATACAGTGCTGTCTGAGTGTACACCTGACTGCCAGAAGAGGGCATCAGATCACGTTATAGATGGTTGTGAGCCACCACGTGGTTGCTGGGAATTGAACTCTGGACTTCTGGAAGAACATTCAGTGCTCTTAACCTCTGAGGCATCTCTTCAGCCCCAAGATTTATTTTATTACTCTTAATAAGTTTTTAATAAGTGCTGTTAATTTTTTTACTTTTTTTCATTTATATATCTAACAAGATTTATATCATGGTATTTTACCAAAATGACTCAATAGCTGCTCTTCTTGTGTTTTCTTCTCCAGCATTTGACATTGTGCAGCAAAGAAATGGTTATGGAGAAGCCCAGTCCGCTGCTTGTGGGGCGGGAGTTTGTGAGGCAATATTATACTTTGCTGAATAAAGCTCCTGAATATTTGCACAGGTAAAATTTAGACATTACTTTGGGAATAGCACATATTGTCTGTTCTGTCTCTTTTAAAAGTTGTTAGTATCTTTGCAAACTGGAAAGACATGTCAGATCTTAGTACCATAGCACATTCAGTTACCTTCCCCCCCCCCACCCACCCAGTATTCCTTATTATTTCATGTTGCTAGAGTGACGACCTTTACCTTGTGTGCCTCAGCTTACCCATTTCCATAGTAGCACTGTTGAGTGGAGTTGTTAGGATGAAGAGAGTCTGTCTGTGTTGTGTTGTCTGCTCTGTAATGCTGGAGAGCTTCTGCTTATCATGTGCTTACTATAAATAAGCAAATCCAATACTGAGGTGATTATAAATGCTCACTTGGTCTTTGAGTTAATTTCAGTTTAAAATATGTGAGCTGTTTAAACTTTTGGAATTATTAACCACTTGGAGGTCGCTTAATAGAGTATAAACGGGACATATGATTGTCAGACAAATCTGGACAGCTGAGTTCTCATCATAAGAAAAAAAAGGTCAGTGAGTTAGTATAGTGCTAAGTGTTCTCAGAATGCACTTTGAATCATTCTTTCATTTACCAAAGATGAGATTAGAAAAGGGTGACATGAACTTGGTCAGTTGAGCACCTACCTTGTCTAGATCTATAATTAATCACTGCTTTTGCAGGTTTTATGGCAGGAATTCCTCCTATGTTCATGGTGGAGTGGATGCCAGTGGAAAGCCCCAGGAAGCAGTTTATGGCCAAAATGTAAGTGACAAATTACGTTTCTTTTCCTTGTTTGTTTGTTTGGTTTTGGTTTTGGTTTTTCAAGACAAGGTTTCTCTGCAGCCTTGGCTGTCCTAGACTGGCTTTGTAGACCAGGCTGGACTTGGACTCACAGTGATCTGCCTGCCTCTGCTTCCCGAGTGCTCTATTTTCAAATTAAGATAAGTTTTTGGACTCGATGGATGTATTTAGTGTGACACTTTGCTGTAAAGAGCGACTTTTAGTAGATATGTTTTATGTTGGGATGTGTATAAAAGGAGAACATGGATTTTTTTTTTCCACACAAAATAGTTGAGAAAGTACATTTTGCATATTACAGAAGTGTACAAAATAGTTGATCTTTATGACTTGATGGGAATAGAGGATGCTAGAAGATTTAGGGCTTAGCAAACAGGAAGAAATTTGATATAGAAAAATAGCAGCAGGAAACATGGTAAAGTAAAATTAGGTATACTGTCAAAAGGCAGTTGGTAACAGTTTATGAGAATGACTGGGGAAAGCGGCCTAATGCGCACACTACCAACACAGTGTCAGTATGCATTCCAGTCTTGTATAGAGGTGATGGTCGTTTACAGGCAGTCTGGTGGCAATGTGTAAGTTTCTGGACTGAATTCAAATTTAAAAAGGGCAAGTAGTTAATCTTTTTGTGTTAAGAGGAAATAAGCAATGTACATATAATAATGTAAAAGCACAATAATTTTTATTTTCTTCACCCCCTTTCCTCTGTGAAGGATATACACCACAAAGTGTTATCTCTGAACTTCAGTGAATGTCATACCAAAATACGTCATGTGGATGCTCATGCTACTTTGAGTGATGGTGTAGTTGTACAGGTTATGGGCTTGCTGTCAAACAGCGGACAGCCAGAGAGGAAGTTCATGCAAACCTTTGTTCTGGCTCCAGAGGTGAGTGTTCACATACTTAGTCTGTACTTTAGTGGTTTATTTGTTAATAGTTTCTTGAATTGCTCAAGAGCTTCTTCCTAAAGGTTTGTGTTTGTTCCTGGGTTTTTGGTTTTTTTTTTCTCCTCTTTTAGTTAATTGGTATTTTGAATTTTACCTACTTTTTTTTTCCTTTTGTTTTGTTTTTTGAGACAAGGTTTTATGAATGTTTTACCTTTATCTCTGTGTACCCTTGGAGGTCAGAAGAGGGCATTGTATGCTCTGGAAGTGATTTTAGAGACGGTTGCCACAAGCATGCTCAGAATCAAACCCTAGTCTCTAGAAAAGCAGCCAGTGAACACCCTTAATTCCTGAACAACCATCTTTCCAGCCCTTTTAATTTTATTTTATGTGTCTGAATGTTTTAGTGCATGTATGGATGTGTGCCTGATGCCCATGGAGTGGGAGGGGTATCAGATCCTCTGGAACTGCAGTTAGCGACAATTGCCATGCTGGCAATTGGACCTGGGTCTTCAAAAGCAGTCTGTGTTCTTATTCACTGAGCCGTCTCTTCAGCCGCTTGCTGCTGTTTGTTAGACATTTTATTAGGTGTGTTGGTACAGCTTCTTTTGGACATTGTCTCTACATGTGTGCTTTAAAGTTAGATCCTGAAGTAAGTGTATAAGTGGAAAATAAAGAAAAGAGGATTGAGGTAGTATAGGTCAGGGGTAGAACACTTGGCTTTGTGTTCAAGGCCCTGAATTTGAGCTCCAGGACCCTAAGACAAAGGAAAAAAAACCCACTATTTTAGAAATATTAAATTGTATTTTAAGCTATTGAAAAGAAATAAAAACAGCTCAATTTCATTTTGAAAAAGTTTTTTAGTTGTAATAATTCCTTATGTTTTTCTTTTATAGCATATTTTATTTTTATTTAAGGTTTATTTATTATGTATACAGTGTTTTGCCTGTGCGTCTGCCTGCATGCTAGAAGAGAGCACCTCATAGATGGTTGTGAGCCACCATATAGTTGCTGGAATTGAACTCAGGATCTCTGGAGGAGCAGCCAGTGCTCTTAACCTCTGAGCCATCTCTCTAGTCTCATAGTTTCTTTCTTTTTTTTTTCGATACAGGGTCTCTCTGTGTAGCCTTGGTGCTGGACTCACTTTGTAGACCAGGCTGGTCTCGAACTCACAGCGATCCGCCTGCCTCTGCCTCCCGAGTGCTGGGACTAAAGGTGTGCGCCACCGCGCCCGGCTTATAATTTCTTATTATTAAGCATTAGCAGCTACTCATACACGATGCTGGGCTTTATTTTGATATTTTCATATGTGTGTATTATTGGTGTTTTGTTTGTTTCAGTACAGTCCCTGTAGCTGAGCTGGCCTGCAGCCTGTGGCCTTCCTTTTTCTCAGTCTCCCAAGAGGTGGGATTACAAATGTTGGCCACTATATCATTTTCCAGTATTTATTTGGTGATAGGTTTTAGTTTTCTCTGTTACCATCATAATACGCTCAGCTTTGGATAATTATATTTAGCCTAGATTATTTCTGTGGTACTAAAATTGAGATTACTCGTGTGATTATGTATAACTTTAAATTTCTTCTTTTACTGCAATACCACAAATGTTTACAGTATTTGAGGATATTGTGAGTATTCATAGGATACTTGTGTATTTTTCTATAGGGATCTGTTCCAAATAAATTTTATGTGCACAATGATATGTTTCGTTACGAAGATGAGGTATTTGGTGACTCTGAACCAGAACTTGATGAAGGTAAGCTTAACTCGAAGGGTAAGGGTTTCGGTGGTCTCTGTAGATCTCAATAGCATGAAACTGGGAATTTATCACTTACTTTATTTAATTGACTCAAACTCTTTCCCCCTTTAGTTTTTGTTTGGGGAAACAAATTTGCATTTACATGAAATTATGTAAAAGTCAGACCCAGGAAGTCTGTAGGGGACATGTTGATCTAGGCTCTGTACTATAGAGTTTGATATATACTCTATGAATTGTTCGGTGGACAAACACTTACCAGAATAAACTGAGCAGCATAGGACTTAAGTCCTTTTCATTTCTTGTCTGTTGCCAGTTCAGATTGTGCCTGTCCTGTAGTTATTTATTAATATCAGCTTGGCTGGGTGTGGCGGCGCATGCATTTAAATCTGAGCACTTGGGAGGCAGAGGCAGGTGGATCACCATGAGTTTGAGGCCAGCCTGGTCTACAAAGTGAATCCGAGACAACCTCTACACAGAGACACCCTGTCTCGGCGGGGGTGGGAGGGAGAAGGAAGGAAATACCAGTTTGCTTTCCTCCGGATTGTTACTGCACAAAATAATGGCTCTTAGCTTTTCCTTCCTTATCTAAAATGTCTTGTTAAAATAGAGCACAGCAGTCAAATTTGGTGCTGCTTGTTCTCTTCAGTCTGTAGGGAACAAGGACTATTTTGGTGAAGGACTGACTGCCTTTGTAAGTCTGCTGACCTTGTAAACTAGCGTAAACTTGGACATACTATAATATGTGTACTAGAGATTATTATACAAGCTCTCTTTAAAAAGGTGTGGTGTGTTATGTATTGTCAGAGTCAGAAGATGAAGTAGAAGAGGAGCAAGAAGAAAGGCAGCCGTCTCCTGAGCCTGTGCAAGAGAGTGCTAACAGTGCTTACTATGACGCCCATCCTGTGACGTAAGACTAGCTAGCAGTTGCAGGGTTGCATTTGCAGTGACATATAGTGTGACGAACTGTAAGGTAGTTGATTCTAGAATTATTATTGTTGGAAGTTAATTTTTTTCTTTAGTGCTAGGTATTGAACCCCAGACCTTGGTGCATGTTAAGGCTGCACTTTGCTACCAAGCTACTACCTCAGCCCTGGGAATACATTTTTGTTAAAACTGTGTATTCACACCACTATTTGGTTACTTATGCCATATACCAAGATACTGAAAATTAGTTCAAAATTTTTACAGGGTATGTATAAAGCTGTGGTTGACTACTGATAATGCAGACTGTTTAGGACAGAGTAGCAGAGGGCTTATTTCTGTAAAACTTTTATATGAACATGGCATCTAGGGAGAGATGTGGCTCAGGCAGCGATGGTGCTTACCATGCAAAGCTAGAGTCCTAAGCTGTATTCCTGATGTAAAGTGGCCGGGGACCACTGGTTTTATAACGGCCCCACCTCATGCATTGTCCAGACACACTAATTAGAATACAAACACAGGCTTTCTAATTAACACTAGAACAAACATAGTTGGCAACTTAGATTTAAAATGATGGTGTTGTGGCTATAGTGATAACACAGTAGTCATGAGCACTGGCTGATCCCCAGTACCCACATTGCAGTCTTTTACCCACACATGGGAGTCTGATGCCCTCTTCTGGCCTCTGGGGCAGTGTATGTGCATGATGCACAGACATGACATGTAAGCAATACCCTAAGTGCAAAATAATAAAACCATTCTTAAAAATTGATGGGGCCATAGGTGATGGTGCAGGCCTTTAATCCCAGCACTTAAAGGAGGCAGAGGTAGGTGGATCTCACTGAGTCTGAGGCCTGAATGGTGTGCATAGCCACTTTCCAAGGATACATGGTAAAATCCTGTTTCAAAGAACAAACCCCACAAAGAACAAGGTTGGTTTATACTAGAGGTAGCCTGTGGTAGAGCAATTTTCAGGGTAATATACACAGCAGGCAGGCTTGGGTCTCGTCCCTTCGTAGACCACATGCCCTTCAACACAGCCCTTACAAGTGCAAAGCAGGTTACTGCACACAACTAGTGACAGCTGTTAGTTTGGAGAGAAGCGTCACTGCATTAGAATGCCTCGTGACCCGTGTTTCATTGTAGCAATGGCATAGAGGAGCCTTTAGAAGAATCCTCCCATGAGCCTGAGCCTGAACCAGAATCGGAGACAAAGACCGAAGAGCTGAAGGCACAAGTGGAGGAGAAGCACCCGGAAGAGCTAGAGGAGAAGCCAGCCACTCCTCCCCCCGCCGAGCCCGCCTCTCTGCCTCAGGAGCCACCAAAGGTGAGGTCAAAGAAACTTTCCACACCCGGGACCTCACAGTTTTCATACTGGGTGCCACTAAAGAAGCATGGTTTGGTTCCATTGTTTGAAATAATAAGCTATACTTTTATGTATATGAAAGGCGCTGGAGTTTTTGTTGTTCTGGGGGGATTTTGTGGTTTCTCTTTACCCCAAAAATATTAAGAGTGAAATTTATAACATAAGATTATTTTGTCTGTATGCAGTGTTGAATGACTTACATGAAATTTATTCAAGTCCATGTATGAGGCTTTTGGTTGCTCATCTCTTCTGATGCTCCAGGAGTCATGCAATCAATGTCCCAACTGAAGTTGATCTGTGAGAGATACCTGTTTTGTGATAGAAATGGGATCCGTTTCCTTACCCACTAATTCTCTTGTAGAGATGCGTGACACCCACAGTGTATCATGTAAACCTTCTCTATCTCTGTGAAGTAGACAGTTAAAGTGTATCTGGGTAGCGAGAAGAGTAGACAAGTCCTTGTTCAATCTGTAAGTAAGTGTCTGCTAAGTTCCAGCCAACACTCTGCTCTTTTCTAGTCTTCCCCTTTTCCCTAACACCATCACTCACACATCTCGTCTTCCCCACAAAGGGGGAAGAAGTTAGTTCTATCTGGTTCAGATTTTATAGCATGTCTAGTTGATAGTGGTTTTGTTTGCCACTTGTTATGTAGGAACTTGGTGTGGTTTTATTTAGCAGTTGAGACAGCAGTCGTATCTTGCATAATGAGAATTCGAAAGCTGGCACACAGACTGGCATGTGTGTGTGTGCCTTTCTTTTAGGAGCCCTTCAATGTAAAGGAACAGATTAGAAATGAAAACGGATTATATATTTGGAAGTTTCCCTATAGGAATGTTGGTGGTTTTCCATGATTAGTAGTCTAGGTTTGTTGCATTTCCTGCAGGCTTTCTCCTGGGCTTCAGTGACCAGTAAAAACCTGCCTCCTAGTGGTACTGTTTCTTCCTCTGGAATTCCACCCCATGTTAAAGCACCAGTCTCACAGGTAACCAATCTGTGAACACATTGGATTGTATCCTTGTTACATTTGCCAATTGCTTATTTTTTATACATTTTTAAGTGAGTCAACCAGAACTATGGATTAAACATACAAAAATGTATTAAATGTCAGTGCACCCACTTTAAATGCCGATCTCTTATTAATCTACAGAGGTGGTATTTGGGGTTTGGGTGTTTACAATACAGATTAAGTTGGTTTTACTATTATAATGTTGTCATTTTAAAGGCTTCTTTTTAAAAACTACTCCTTGAAAATTTAGCATGAATATTTTATTTAGTTAAGACATTTGGAAAGGCACAAAGTAGAATGACATTAAAAATAAATCATTGTTCTAAAGAAATAGAAAACCTGATATGTGTGTGTATATATATAATGTATATGTTATAATATATATTATATATATATTTACATTGCCTAAACTCAGTCTGTAAGTGGTTCACACAATTTAATTGAAGCCTGTACCAACTTATGACTGTAGTGTTCACCTTAACAGATCATTTCAGTATTCTGCTTTTTGTCTGTTTGTCATCTTAGCCCATTTCAGAGCTTTCCAAAACTGTGAAAATAGGATACTTTATGATGTTTGTTAGATAGTTTAGATTAAAATTTGAATTAAGTTTATTGGCATATAAGTATCTCCTCCCCACCCCCATATTTTGAGTTGGGCTTCATTTTCTTAGAAAATACACCGAGAAAGGTTCTTGTAAAACAAAACAAAACCAAAAAGCCGGGCGGTGGTGGCACACACCCTTAATCCTAGCACTCGGGAGGCAGAGGCAGGCAGATCACTGTGAGTTTGAGGGCAGACTGGTCTACAAAGCAAGTCCAAGACAGCCAAGGCTACACAGAGAAACCCTGCCTCAAAAAAACCAAAAACCAAAACAAACCAAACAAAAAGGTTCTTGTATACATTTTTTATATGCTCTAGCATTCAGGTTTGAAAAATAACTAGTAATTACCTTGTCCTCGATGTTTTTATATATTGTAATCATCTATACAACACAATACCATAATACCTTTATATTGCTCTTTATTTTTCCGGTTAAATATTTAAATTGGTTACGTTTGATCATAAGCCATAGTTTCATCCTAATGATTTTTGCTTTTCTAACCAATCTGGAGAAGGGATGGATGACTTGGGACTTTGAATCTTGATTTCAATCAAATTCATATTTGATTGAGTTGGTAGTTCAGAGATTTGGTGACACTTTATTTTAAACTTCTAATTGATTTAACTGTGGGCATTTTCCCTACATGGACATGTGCGCCTTGTGCCTACAGTGCACTCAGAGGCCATAAGAGTGTATCTGTTCCCTTGGGACCAGAGCTTGTGAGCTGCCCTGGGTGCTGGGTTGTCTGCGAGAGCAACTGTGCTCTTCACTAGCTAATAAGTCAGAGTACAGCACAGTGTGTATTTTAATAAATTCAGTAGTCATCTCATTTGCCTGGCCATTATGTTCAGTATGATATTTTCCCTTTTCTTGGGAGGGCTTCTCATTGTATACTGTATAGTCCTGGCTTGAAGATCCACCTGCCTCTGCCACCATAGTACTGGGATTCAAAGTATATAGAGTTATATTTTTTTCTTATTGAATCCTTAAAACCACCCTGCATGAGAGAGGCATTAACATTGTAATACTAGAGATAGGAAAATTAAAGTCTAGCACAACTCACCTATGTTTGGACAGCTGAAATATAGCCTGGCTTTTGAATTTATGTAGGTACACAACATACTACACAAGCAGCTCTACATGTGTACATTTTTCTTTAGTATCTTGTGGAGGGTGTTATGTCTCTATTCACACCAAAGAAGAGTACTGTGTTTAAGTAAGGTATGTCTTAACTTACTAGATTCTAGACTCTTAGGTATCTTACATTTGAGTCACTTGAGGGCTTGGGGAGATTGCTCAGCAGTTAAGAACACGTACTGCTCTTTTAGAGCACCTGGGTTAAGATGCCCCACACCCATTGTCAGGGGGCTTAAAACTGCCTGTAACTCCACTTCCAGGGGGCCCGATGCCTCTGGCCTCTGTAGGCATGTACACTCAAGGGCTCACACCCACAGATAGCACACACACACACACACTTAAAAACAATAAAACGTAAGCTTTAAAAATACCCCCATGTCTTTGTGCTATGTGTATAATAAATTTGCTATTTTTACTTGGTTTAGTAACTGTCAACTTAGTTACTTTTGGGCAGCACTGATTTCCTTATATCAAACAGATTATTGGGTATAGGGAAGTTAAGTCTGCTTTTAGGGTATTGGTTGGCATTGGAATAGAAGTAGGTAAGTGAAGTTCTTGATAAAATAGTACATATTGAGTTGAAGGACGTGCGTGGTGTGCTGTCTTTTTGGCTTATGTGACCATTTTTATTTTATACTTACTTTGACACTCATTTTGTAGAGTTTGCTTTAAGGTCATACTCTCTGGTTACATGAAGTTATTGAAAGCCCTAAAAATAGGATATTAGCCACATCACCTGTAGGGACAATGAGCTCTAATCAGCAGGTGAGAACTATAAGAATACAGTGACTTGGCTGACGCTTGTTTCTCGTAGTGCCCAGCTTTTACGGCTTTGCACACGCTGCCATTCTATTTCCAAAGTCAGTTACTAAACAGTGTACAGGATGTCCAAAATGGGAAATCTTTTAAATTTACTTTAATTTTCAGTTGTTTTGAGAATTTATTTTGGTAACAAGTTTTGAAATGTATTAAGGTCAGAGCCTCAAGTTCTTTGATAATTGTTAGATTGAGTGGTCTATTTTTTTCCTGAAAATTCTAAAGGCAAGGTATATTTGCTAATTTTTTTTTTAAGATTTATTTTATGAGTATGCGTGGTTTTGCCTACACACATATCTGTGCACCACGATGTACGTGCAGCTCCTGTAGGGGCTGAAATAGGGCCTCAGAGACCCTGGAGCTGGAATTACAGGGGGCTTTTAGCAATCATGAAAGTGATAGGAACTGAATCTGGGTCTTCTGAAAAAGCAAGTACATGTAACTGCCTCCCTATCTCTTCTGTATCCCTTTGGGGCAGGACCTCACTGTTAAGCTCTGGTTGGCCTGGAACTCTGGCTATGTAGACCATGATGGCCTTTAATTCACAGGATTCCATCTGCCTCTTGTTCCTGAATGTGGGGTTAAAGCTTGTACCACTGGTCCTTGCACATTGTCATTTTTATTAATCAACAGTAAGACACTAAAGCTTGAGTAGAGTACATCTATTGTCACACAAACTCACTAAGTTCTGCTTTGAGACTCTTAGTAGATGCGAGCATATAGCTCTAGATATCTCCTCTTGTAGGCATCACATTGTAGGTTGTTAGGTATAGACAGCAGTTATCGCATTGTTAGGCATACAATACTCTGAACCAGTAATTGCTGAACATTTGTTCAAGCACTACGCTTGGTTCTTTCAGTGATGTACGACTGCAGTCTGGGGGGAAAGTGTCACAAGATCTCCTTGGGCTGGTACTGAAGAGATGGCTCAGCAGATAAGAAGGCTGCCTACTCCTCCAGAGGACCGGCTTTAAGTCCCAGCACCCACATGGCAGCTCACAGTGTTACTAGTTCCAGCACAGATATGCATGCAGGCAAAATACCAATGACCATACAAATAAATAAATCTTTAAAAGAAATGAATCTTCTTAAAAGGATCGCCTCCTCTTATACACAAAGCAAGATCACTAGCTTTATAACAAAAACTAAATCTTCTCACTATGTAGACCAGGCTGGTCTTGAACTCACAGATTGCCTCTGCCTCCTGAGTGTGGGGTTCAAAGGTGTGTGCCACCACACCCAGCAAAATTAATTATGTAACTAGACAGATTCCAGAACATGTGAAAATTGTCTACATAGGGGAATATGTTGTAGGGGATGTGTATCTTATGGCTACAGTAGCTGCATAGTTTCTTAGATTTATCCTTGCAAATTATAACATCCCAAATATATAACTAATGAAAGTTAGAGTATTGCTCAGACCAAGGTCCTCACTGATAAAGTACTAGCTCTTAGTTTGGGGTGTCTGTAGTCTGTTGAATATTTCAGCATCCTTTGTGAATTATTTAGTTTTGTCTTTTTCTTGGGCCATAAATCCTTTGATTCATTTAGTTTTGTCTTTTTCTTGGGCCATAACTCCTTGAGCAGTAGAAAGCCCATACAGGTTTAGAATACTGAAAATGCTATTGTGTCAGGGGAAGTGAATGAGGCGTGCATGGTATTTATTGCTTACAGAACATTTGGTTGTATTTAGGTCAGCAGTTGATGTCAGTCTTATCGCTCCCACGCAGTTAGGGAAAACGGTTGCTTAGTCCTTTCTAAAGGGCTTCTTTGACTATTTGAGATGTTATATGGAAATCCTGTCACTTTATTTTTGAGATGTGGTCTTACTGTTTTAAGGTGGCTTCAAACTTGAGATCTTCCTGCCTCAGCCTTCTGAGGGCTGGCCTTACAGGCTTACTTGCTGCCATGCTAAAGGGTTATTGTTTGAACTGCTTAAAATAATTGGTTTCAAGATTATGGGATGGATTAGGAGATGTGACTGAGCACTGTTGATGTGTGAAGGCAGCAAACTAGGCATTTATTGAGGAATTACATGTCTTTATTCTTGTCTTTATAAGATAAAGCTTTTTAACTGTCTATGTGTATGGAGTTGCTCATCTTGCATTTTGTGATTCTTGTAGCAATAACTTATGCTGTTTCATTGTGAGTATAATTTTACTTTTAAAGAGTGTTATTGTGCAAAAGCAGCTTAGTGTGAATTTCACAGTCTTGAGTGAGAAAATTAAGATCTACCCTACAGTCCTAGCTTGGTACAGAATATCTTTTAAAAAGTATTTCTCACACATAAAGGAAATCATGTTTTTAAAAAATCATAAACTTAATATCATTATCCTTGCTAGTGACTTGCTAATAATTGTTTTGGTTGGTATTTCTCAGGTAGAAGTTATTTCTTTATAGTATAAAAGTATTAATAATTTTTCTGTTACATTTTAGCCGAGGGTTGATGCTAAACCAGAAGTTCAGTCTCAGCCGCCACGTGTACGTGAACAGCGACCTCGAGAACGGCCTGGTTTCCCCCCTCGAGGACCAAGGCCAGGTAAACTCAACTCTTTATGGACTTTGGGATTTATTGGACAGTTGGAAAAGACTAAACTTCAAAAAGTGTATTAGGTGTCACACACAGGTCAACTTGCTTAGGTAGAGAAATGCTGCCAAGATAGCCTGGGCTAACAAACAACTTTGAGGAGTGGGTTTGTTGCTGACATTTGTGGAGATGGCTTTGAAGGCACAAAGGGCAGGCTTTATCATTTGCTGCTTGTTGCTGGTTTAAGAATTCTTTGTTTTGTTGCTTTTGGGGGAGGGGGTTGTTTTGTTTTTTGAGACAGGGTTTCTCGGGCTCATTTTGTAGACCAGGCTGGCCCCAAACTCACAGCGATCCACCTGCCTCTGCCTCCCTGGTGCTAGGATTACAGGTGTGTGCTACCATGCCCGCCTCAGCTTTACAAATCCTAAGTTGAGCCGTTAGTACCCGGTTCATGGTACACTGTTGTCTCCACAGGAAAAACTCTTCACTGACTCCTCGTAGGTTGTACCAATTCTTCCTAACTCTGCATTGTTAGCTAAGATGTATTAGCAAGTACCGTTATTTGAACCTGTCAGAATACTTCTCAGGCTCAGAGAGATGGTTTGGCAGTTAAGACCACCGGCTGCTCTCCAGATGACCCAGGGCAGCTCACCCGCGCCCACATGGCAGCTAGGAGTTGCCTGTAGCTCCAGTTCTAGGGGGTGCAATGCCCTCTTCTGACCTGCTGGCATGAGGTATGCGTGTGTGCAGAGACATACATGCACGCAAATACCACAACCATATAAATAAAACAGATAAATCCTTTAAAAAGTTATCCTTTGGATGAAGGTAGAATATACTACTGTACCTCAAATTTAGAAATGTAATTTTATAAATAAAAGTAAGTGAAATAAGATTATTTATACGTGATAGTACCTTAGGTAAGAAGCTTTTTTAAAAAGGGAAATGGTAGTACAGTTAAAATTATTGGTTTGGCTGTACCATTCAAAGATGAAGTATTTTCTATTTAAAAAGACTAAGGAAAAAAAAAGACTAAGCAGATATTTAATAGGAATATTCCTTAGTGACCTAAAGCCTGCTTTGTTCATGGGTTCTATAGAAATAACTGTCCTTTTTAGTATTAGCCATTTATAATCAGATCCGCAGTCTAGCAGTATAGCCCATATCTGTCTGCACTTGGCTCTCTTTTCACCCACTCATAGTACACCTCACCTTCAAGGAGCACATCTGGTTTTATTAAGCCAAAGCAGGGATATTAGTATTGGTTGTTTTGTTTGTTTTTATTTGAGACAAGATCCTGACTAGGATTCAAGACATGCAGGGCGGTCCCGCCAACTAATGGTGCCTTTCCTTTTAGTTCATTGCTTTGTACTGTACTGTACATGTTATTGTAGGTTTTAGTGTCTCCTTTTTTCTGTCTTTCAGGCAGAGGCGATATGGAACAGAATGATTCTGACAACCGGAGAATAATTCGTTATCCGGATAGCCATCAGCTTTTTGTTGGTAACTTGCCTCATGATATTGATGAAAATGAACTGAAAGAGTTCTTTATGAGTGAGTAATTTCATTTGCTTTATATTGACTTTTAAATTCAAGTTTAATAGTTACCCTACATCAGACAAGCACAGCTGCTCACAAGGGCTCAGTCCCCCCGTTGTGGTCCTGACCTGCCCTCCATGAGCAAGAGAATGTGGACTGGTTGGGGGTGTCCTGTCCAAGTGGACAACAGGACTCCACGGTTTTCAGTACAACAACTCTGTCATCTGACACAACTTGCAACACGAAGGCTCCTTTTAAAGATAATGCTCTTTAAAGGAAGAAACAGACCTTTTCATAATAAAGCCCAGTTTTAAAATTGCTTAGCTCTATACCTGCTTTCATTCTTTAACTGGTCAGAAGGGAAGCAGGGACGGCGACACCGCAACCCCAGTAACTGCTGGTGTTGCTTCGTCTGGTTCAGACAAGAAAGGAGAATAGACCCAGAGGACTGCCTAATGTGGGAAGTGGTTTCTTGTTTCTTTGTTTTGTTTTTGTCTCTCCAAAACTTGATACGCAGCTTTCTTCCCTCATGAAAATTGTATAGACGTGGAGATTAGTGTCTGCCGCCGCCGTAGTTAGGGCTGTGAGGTGGCGGCCCCCAGCCATGTTCTCTAGCCATCATCCGTCATAGCAGCTTTGCCACGTGTATTTTCATGCAGATCAGAAACATGACAGTTACTTTTCTGAACAATTAAAGTCACCTGAATGTTTTGTTAAAATGTCTAACCCTTGGTGTAATGTGTATTTTCACAGGCTTTGGAAACGTGGTAGAACTTCGCATCAATACCAAGGGTGTTGGGGGAAAACTTCCAAATTTTGGTTTCGTAGTTTTTGATGACTCTGAGCCAGTTCAGAGAATCTTAATTGCAAAAGTAAGTGATTTAAGGGGAATAAGTCAAGGCCTTTTTTGGGTAAATCTTTGTTTTTTTGTTGTATTTAAACCATAGAAAATCGTTTTAATGGTAAAGCTAAAAATAATTACTTTAAAAAATTACTTATGAAATGGTATTTTTAGGCCGGGTGTGGTCACGCCTTTAATCCCAGCACTCGGGAGGCAGAGGCAGGCGGATCGCTGTGAGTCCAGGACAGCCAAGGCTACACAGAGAGACCCTGTCTCCAAAAACCAAAAAAAAAAGAAAGAAAGAAAGAAATGGTATTTTTGCAAAAAATGAGTAAAGGTAGTATTACAGTCTAGTGTATGGATTCTTTCATTTGCTCAACTGAAAAAGGCTGAAGTTTATATATTGAGACTTCATTAAAATTATCTTATTCTTAAATTTTCTTATGTATATAGAGTAATATTTGTCTATTCTTGTGTAACCCATTCATGTCATTTTTTTATTTTAAAGCCAATTATGTTTCGAGGAGAAGTACGTTTAAATGTGGAAGAGAAAAAAACTAGAGCTGCCCGAGAGCGAGAAACCAGAGGAGGTGGAGACGACCGCAGGGATGTCAGGCGCAACGAGCGAGGGCCTGGTGGTCCCCGGGGAGTCGTAGGCGGTGGAATGATGCGTGACCGCGATGGAAGAGGACCGCCTCCACGAGGAGGCATGGCGCAGAAACTGGGTTCTGGAAGGGGAGCCGGGCCAATGGAAGGCCGCTTCACAGGACAGCGTCGCTGACATTCCACTGCTGGCACAGTTTTGGCAGTGGTACCTAACTCATCGTGTTTGCATTCTTGTTAAGTTTTTTTGGCTTTGGAATGTGACACAGCCTTTTTGATCATTTCTTTGATGTGAAAAGCATCTTTTGGTTATCAGTTAAATTGAGGTGGACATTATTTTCCCAATTTCACAACAGGATTCATATTGTTAATTTATAAATCTAGACTCGGAGAATTAAGGACTGAGAAATGACCATATCTTAAACTGTACAACAAAATGAACTTTAAAAGAACATGCCCACTGAATTCAGGTCATTGGAGTTTTAAAAAATCCTTTGCTGCACATTTTGTTTAAGTGTTAACTGTCTGCTATTAATGTTGAAAACACATAGTGCAGTTTGTGCAATTGGAGAATCTTGCCTTTTTTTTCTTGGCTCCCCCCCAAAACAAACCAACAGAAACCTGTTATGTGTTCATCAAAGTGCACTGTCGGGCACTCTGACGTCATTAACGTGGCATCTCCTCCAAGAGGCAACAGGGAAAACAGTCTTTCATCCTTTCCAGTAGAGACTAGTTTGTGAAATGACGAGGGCATTTTAGCTGCTTGCTGTGACCAGCGTGTGCACACACAGACCTTAACAAGACTGCACATATTCCAGAAGGAAGTCACTTAGTTATGAACGAACTTGAAAGGCTATGGTCTGAATTACTAGACCAGAAAAAGTAGCTCTGTACCGTAAGAGTTTTCTCCCTGCCCTCTTGAGTACAGGGATGGCTGGCTGCTCAACACACTCCTTCCCCCCCCCCCCTTTCCTTTCTTTAAGCTGTGTACAGTGAAAACCGTCTTTCCTGTATTTTGTTCTCTGGTAATAAGCATGATGGTGCCTTCTAGAACATCATTCCAGTCTTGCTGGTGATTCTGTACAGTGTGGTTTATGAACTGCTGTGCTGCAAAGCCACACAGCTGCAAACGTTGAAGAAAAATCATTGATGTATAAAAATTCCAGTATCTTTAAAATCAGTAAAATGGATGCTTATTATTTATCTTGTTCTTCTGTTAACATCTGTGTTCCTTGTGGGAGGGAGTCTTGTGTGTTTGAAGGGAGAAGCCCTTTAGCTCCAGTTTGAATTATAACAACATTATTATCACTTCTTGGAAAAGTCAAGTAGTCTGATGCACATTTTATTTCACATTTTAAAAGCAGTCCAGATTCCCACAAATGGCAAATAAACTTAAGTGAGGGTGCTGCAGTTTTCAGAGGGAAGACTGACTTGGGGGACAGGGAACTGCCATTCATTTTGCACAATTCTTGAACTGATGTCAGTGCCCAGGTGGGGTGACATCTTTTTATTTTTACCTGAATCTTTAAACAGTTCTGTGAGCAAAGTTTCTAGCTGCTGGATTATTGTCTGTCTGTATAGCAGGTTCCAGGAAACCTCTAGAATGACAAAGGCTAACTGCTTTTCATGGTTGGAACAACAGTATATATCTAATTTCTGATGTTTCAAGCAAGAAGCAGAGCAAGCGAGTGTTAACCACTTTAAGCTGCTTGTTCACATGGAAGACTTCTCTAGACACTCGACATGGCAGCAAATGGGTTCTGAACTTTGTGACTATTTGCTAGTTATTAAACTATATTTTTTTTTTGTGGGGGGGTTGTTTTTTGTTTTTTGTCAACTGGGCAATATGGGTAAAATTTGTCTTTTTTCCCTTTGAACGAGGTCTTCCATGTTTGAGGAAATGTCTTGCACTATTGGATATATTTTGTGGACACAGATTTTTGTAGTTTCCATTTTGGAAGGCTAAGGCTTTTTGTTTGTTTGAAACAGTTTTACATTTTCTAATGTACAGTACTTGAAATTCGTACTAGAGAATTACTTTGGAGTTTGAAGCTTTTATCCAAACTACTTTGAAATAAGTGGCTTTCTTGTCAGTGGTTTGCCCCCAAATGTAATTTTCTTTGTTATTCCTCTTTTCTATTGTGTATGTGTGTACATAGTCACACACAAACACATTGGCACAAGCATAAATATTTCCAATGGAAGATATTGCCCTGTAACCCACATAAACTGTTCTGGCAACAAAAGACAGATGTTAATTGTAACATAATTGGAGCTAAGAGCCATTCAGCTTCAGCCTTTACATACCACATGGAACATGGAAACATCACACGGAGAAGTTTACATGGTGACTGTTCACCTGCAGTACTGTGGACTTTTAACTTTTTGTCCCTTTTTCAGTGAAATACTAAAAAAAATACTCATCTACCATTACTGTTATTTGCTGATTTATTTTGATGGTAATATTCTATCGTTATGACACTATTGAAACCAAATTGGCTTTACCACTTGGCTTTAGTAGGCATAGAAGACAGCGGATTACCATCTTTATTTTGTAACGTGTTAAGCATTATATGCTGGTAGAATCTAGTTTAATTGTTTCAGGTGGAAAGTATTCTTTTTGAGTTTCCATTTTGAATGTGTTTGGACTAAAACAATAAACTACTGATGTCTGCAGCATTTATCTATGTCCCTAATTTAATCTGAAGTTATATCTACGAAAGTATTTTCTTCCAGTTGCATTTCATACAGCCTCAATGATAAAAACAGTTTAAACCAACTGCTTTTCTTTTATAAAAAAGCAAACAAGTTATTTACACTTGATAGTCTAGCACTGAGTTGATAACCTAATATACATGTAAAAGAATGTTACAACAACCAGGCATGGTGGCACAGGCCAGTAATCCCAGGAGGCAGAGGTGGGCAGATCAACATGAGTTCAAAGCCAGCCTGGTCTACAAAGTTAGTCCAGGGCAGGCTGGCTACGCAGAGAAACCCTGCCTCAGACTGAGGAGAATGAGAAAGCTAAAAGCACAGTCTTAGTTGCTGGAAGGGGTGGTTTCCTGTTACTCTGGCATTTGGAGAGTTGAGGCTCACACACAGTCCGAGGTCAGTCTGGCCTACATTAACAGCTCAAGAACAACAATGGCAACTTTGTGAATGTGTGTTGAACTAAGTTGTAGTGTAACCTAAAAACATTTATAGGCTGCAGTTTGCAGGAATAAGTTACTTGGTCTAGAGTTTTTAACTTTTATATTTTGGAGACACCATACCCCACAAATAAAAAAATCTTAAAAACCCAGCCCTTGGGAGGTGGAAGCAGGAGGATCAGGAGTTCAAAGCCAGCTTAGGCAAGTTTGAAGTCAACTTTGGTTGAAGCACCCTTTGATTCCACACCCCCATGCTTGGTGCCAAATCAACTGATTAAGAAAACAAAAACTTCAAAATCACCGCAATGTTGTTTCTGAAATGATGATTGTTCCTGGTTGCTTTTGAGAAATGGGGAAAGGAGCCACAATCCCCAAATCCGTGTGTAAGTGTCTTATTTTTTTTTTTTTAAAAGATTTCTTTATTGTCACATTATAGATGGTTGTGAGCCACCATGTGGTTGCTGGGAATTGAACTCAGGACCTCTGGAAGAGCAGGTGGTGCTCTTAACTACTGAGCCATCTCTCCAGTCCCAAGTGTCTTATTTTTAATGCCCTTCCAAACTAAGTCTGCTTTTGGCATTACCAATACTGGAGGAATACTGGCCTTTTTTATTACTGACACATTAACTATTGAGTTGCCCTTGGTTTCTAGAGTTTGGATCAAGTTGGTTGCTTCCTTGGAGTAGTGCACTTTGGTGCCTATTCACTGTTCTTTTTAATGTTTTATGTCACACCACAAACAGCATCTTTTCCCTTTTGTACCTTTCTCTCCAGAATCATCTCATTAGGCCAGCATTACTTTGGTTTCTTTATGTTAGTAGTTTGGAGCAACAACCTCAGCAGCTGCCCCCACCTGAGGTGCCACTTTCCTAACTTGGGGGTTCTTGAGTGTAATAGCTGAGTAAACCGGTAACCTTTGTCAAATGTATCTTTTAAAATGAAAATTTTAAAATACACATACATATCCATTTGTTTTTTCAAGACAGGGTCTCTAACCCTGTGCTGGAGCTTATTCTAGCCCAGGCTGACCTCGCAACTCAGACATCTTCCTACCTCTTGCCTCCCAAATACTGGGATTAAAGGCAAGTGCTACCACTGCCCAGCTTGCTTTTTTTTTTTTTTTTTTAATATGTGTAATTTTCCCCCACATTTCCTAGGAAACACTACTTAATTAGAGATCCAATTTTTTGTAATTTATTCATGTAAGCATTGATAGGGAATCCTTTTTTTCATATGTGTATATTGCCAAATGTATGTTAGAAAGTACAAATAATCCAAAGCAGTGATGTTTCCATTACCATGACATACATGTTTTGTTTTTCCTTTAAGATTATTATTTATTTATTTTTGTTTTGTTTTTTGAGACAGGGTTTCTCTGTGTAGCCTTGGCTGTCCTGGACTCGCTATGTATACCAGGCTGGCCTTGAACTCACAGCAATCCACCTGCCTCTGCCTCCTGAGTGCTGGGATTAAAGGTGTGTGCCACCACTGCACGGCTTTGATTATTTTAATAAAGCCAAGTCATTGAAAAATGTCTGCTAAGTGCTTCTGTGACTGCAGTCCTGTTGAGTGGGTTGTGCTAGCTCTGACTCTGCTGGAATTAGAGCTTACACAGCCCTGCATATATTTAGGAAACATCTCAGTAAAGAAGTCCAGTAGAGAGCAGAAATTAAGCTGTTAACATTCTGTGGGCTGAGGGACTTCATGGGTGCCTTTTGTGTCTTTACACCTTCTTAAGATCTGGAAGTCTGTTAAAGTTTTTATCTTTCAAGAGATGTCTAGTGTGGTAACAAAGAATGTAGCCTTTGGAACAGAAAAGCTTTAAGGGTTTGTCATGGCTATACTGGGATTCATTGGCAGCAAGTCGTAAGCCACTGTGGGGCTAGGAGAGGGGCAGTTTATTGTGGGTATCGGTTATGTGCCATGGGTGACCGGCAGCATGTAGGTTATACTGACTTAGTAAGAGCCATCTCAGTGGCGTGGTAGATGACCCCTAAGACTGGGGGCAAGAAAGGGAACCAGTACAGACTTCTAAAGTGTGTGTGTCCTTATGTCAAGTGCCCTTAGGCAAAAGAGGGCATTGGATGCCTCAGAATTGGACTGACAGACAGCTATGAGCTGCCATGTGGGTTCTGGGAACCCCAGATCCTCTGAAATAGCAGCTAGTGTGTTTTGTTGCTGAACCATCTGTCCAGCCTCCTTTTCTGAACCTTCTGCTTCAGAATGGTGTAGAGGCTACAGGGAAATGGATTATATGTGAGGCCTGTTACCGTTGAAAAGAGATCAAAAGACAACGCCACATATTTTAGTATTTGAGGGCTGGAGTTTCAAGTTGGCACCACTGTCAATATCTTAAGTGACTGTCAGCAAAATAGGAGCTAGTTGGAACTTGGAACAGGTGCTATATGCTGTATCTTCCATTTCCACATCTAAAGGCCTTGGGTTGTGAGTGTGGGCTGAGGCCTCTGATCGCAATATATATTCTTGGCTCTGTCTTCTGCCTCTCTGCCTCAGTTGCAGTGGGCCACTATCTCTGTCCTTCCCCCACCCCCTTTTTGAGAGAGGGTCTCTATAGCCCTGGCTTTCTTATAACTGGATATGTAGACCAGGCTTGGGACTCAAAGTTTACCTGCCTTCACAGGTGCTGAAATTTAAAGGTGCACACCACAACACCTAGCCCTAATTAAGGTTTTAATAATAAATAAAACTAGGTCACTGTATTTGAGAACAGAATTAACTCTTCGGTGGCAGGTGTCTTTAGATCAAAGAAATTCAAAATGAGTCAGTCCATTTTTGGTTTTTCCTTCTCTTTCTTCTGGTGGGATTAAAATCCAGAGCCTTAAAAAAAAGAAAGAAAAAAACCCCGAGAGCCTCCCACTGATTACCCAGTTGCTCCACTTTTCTTAACACAGTGGTGTGGTGTGTTCAGTTACGCTGCAACAAGATAAGCCTACTGGCCGAGATTCTAGGAGCCTGTCCTCTTGAGGTGACAGCAGAGGCTCTTGCTAGCCAGGCCCTCAGGACTAGGGAGGCTCTGGGGAAGGGTAGGGAGGCACATACTGGTCTTTGGGTGGTAAAATGTGTAGCGATGGTGGTTACGAAGTCTAATAGAGATGACAGAGTGAGGAAAGAAGAGCTCCACTGTACCTTTAAGATGTATAAATTCAGGTAAGAGCACTGGCTGCTCTTCCAGACGTCTTGAGTTCAATTCCCAGCAACCACATGGTAGCTCAGAACCATCTATAATGAGATCTGGTGCCTTTTTCTGGCATGCAGTTGTACAGGTAGACAGATACTGTATACATAATAAATATTTTAAAAGTTATAAATTCACTGAAAAAATATTTCTGGAGTGATAGGTGATTCTTAGTTTTCCAGAATGTTTTTTGTTTTTTTAACTTAGAGATAACTGACATAACTAAATCAATTTAAGACTTGTGTGTGGGTGTGTTCACATATCAGAGGATAGCATTTAGGTTCCCTCCTTCCACCCTGTGGAGCCCAAGGATCAATCTCAAGTTCTCAAGTCTTTAGGTTTGGTTACAAGTACCTTTATCCACTGAGCCATTTCATTGGTTTCATCCTGTTAAAAGTGTACGGTTTAGTTCCTGGAGATTTTACAGAGCTGTATTGCCATCACTACTATTTAATTCAAGAATATTTTCATCACCTCCCAAAGAAACCCTATACGTACTAGTGGCCATTTCCTTTTCTCATGTACCTTTAACCTAGTGCTTCTCAGCCTTCCTTTAATACACTTCTCCATATTGTGACTCCCGACCATAAAATTATTTTGTTACTACTTCATAACTAATTTTGCTACTGTTATGAATCAATGTAAATATCTGATATGCAAGATATCTGAGATGTGGCCCCCAAAGGGGCCACGAGCCACAGCTTGAGAATCACTGCTCTATGGGATGAGCTGAGTCCCACCCGTAGTGTTAGCAAGCTTGTCTCTCTGCTGATGGACATTTGGGTAGAAGCTTTTGTGGGAGTGGTGCTCTCATTCTCTTGGGTGTGTTTGGAGAAGCAGAATCGCTAGCTTATATCCCTTAGCCTATTTATACTTTATGACCATTTCTGGAGGACTGGGTTCTGCCTCAGGGTATTTCCAGTGCTTTCCTTAGAATATTTTCACTTACTACGGTGACTTTTAATTTTTAGAGCCATTTTATGGCTTCTGCACCCCCAAGTAAAGCAATTCATATTTATTGCATTTCCCTTTATCCTGTTCTCTTAAAAAAAAAAAAAAAGATTTATTTATTATGATGTATACAATGCTCTGTCTGCACGTACACCTGCAGGCCAGAAGAGGGCATCAGATCACATTATAGATGGTTATGAGCCACCATGTGGTTGCTGGGAATTGAACTCAGGACCTCTGGAAGAGCAGTCAGTGCTCTTAACCTCTGAGCCATCTCTCCAGCACCTCTGTTCTCTTTTGTTTTAACTAAAAAACACACTTAGCTCAACTTCAGTTACCTAAAGGAAGTGCCATATATTTTACCCTTTTTAATTATTTGGAATGCTGGAGCTTTGTACTTGATTTTTGAGTCTTTACCACCTTTGTTTAATCATCTTTTATTACATATCTAATTTTCTCCATTTTTGCCCTTGAGCTTGTCAAACCGTATGACACAGGGTCAGTATTCACTGTAAATTCATGGTATGTAGGCTCAAGTGGGCACATTAAACTTTTTATTCTGTTCATATGTAAGTGACTGCTTCTCATAACTACCTACTTAAGGGAGTTTAAACTTACAAATTCTTGAGCCTCAATCTGACCTGTACTTTTGTTGTTTTGTTTCAGGCAGGCTGGCCTTGAACTCAGATATGCTTGCCTGCGATTAAAGTGTTCACTACCATGCCAGGCTGGTTTAATAGAGCAATGACATTTACTAAAGATCTAGGCTAGCTAATGTGCATGTTTCCTCTCCTTGAGTATTTCTGGCTTAATAAACCCTTAGACTTGGTATTTTACAAATTATTGATGGTGCCTCCTTAACTCTCCACTGTTCTCTACCAGTTATTTTACTGTTCAAAAAGAAAACACAATCCCATTTGCTCTGTATAACCTAATTTCTTCAGTAACTGGGATAGCCCAGGATGTTGAGTCCTCCTTCCCTCTCCTTCCTTGACAGTGTCTCATGTAGCCCAGGCTGGCCTTGAGTTTGGTAGCTGAGAAGGATTCTGACTTTGTGGTACTCCTGCTCCCCACCTCCTCGGGCTGAGATTGCAGGCCAGCCTGGTCTACAAATCAGTCCAGGACAGTAAGGGCTAACACAGAGAGACCCTGTCTCAAAAAAACCAAACACAACCATCATGCCTTGCTTTATAAAATGTTGGGTATGGGACCCAGGGCTTTGTGCATTCTAGGCAAGCACTCCCACCACTGAACCACTCTCCCAGTTCCCAAAGAGACTTGTGTTTCTTGAATGCCCTCTATCTCCTTTACAGTTATTTCTAACTTTTACTTTAAATGTTTTCTCAAGCAACACCTGTTCACCATTTTTTTTTTTGGCCTTTATCCTTTCAGTTCCCATGGATACCAATGGGACATTTCAGTTTCAGGGCTTCTTTGAAGGCCCTTAACTGTTGGGAAAAAGTAAAAATACTTAGGAACTTCTTAACCCCAACAAACTTCAGTTTATTCCATAAAAGTTCAAGTGAGGCGCTAAACAGATGGGGCAGTGGCTAAGAGCACTTGCCACTCTTCCTAAGGGCCCATGTTTGACTCAAAGCGTCTCACAAACTGAATTCCAGTTCTAGGGAGTCTGATAACCCTCTTTTGGTCTCTGTGGACACCAAGCGTGCTCATGGTGCATAGACATACATGCAGGCAGAACACAAACATTTTAAAAAAGCTCTTGGGATTTGTTACAGACCGGAGGAAAGAGATTGGCCATCTTTTCAATTTGGTCACAGCTCATTGCTACAGTATGATTCACATCTTGGGTTGTCCAAAACAGTGTATTTCCATACCGCGGTCCTCAAAATTGTAGGTTCGGGAACTCGATTTTAAGCAGTTTGGTGAAAGAAGGTAACTGAGCACTGGGAGATTAATGCAGAACCAAACGAGGAAAACTGTTATTAAAAACTGTTATAAGACAATTATTCTTACACCTTAGTATGTAAGTGTGACCCCCGGGTGCTGGCTAGGATATCCATGCCTGATATCAAGGATAATTCCCTGGATAGAGACATTTTAGAAACCAAACATGATTACAAATTGTGTGGCTATTGTGAATACAAATAAAAATATTTGGCCTTACAGTATCAGTCCCTTAAAAAAACGAGGGAGACTCTATTTCCAGGCTTCTTTTACGATGTCAGCATATGCATTGTAATGGTCTACCGATCTTTGCCCAGTCATAGGCTCACCTGTTCCTCAAACAAGCTCCAGCATACTTCACTTACAGTACGCACCCATCCCGGCCCCTTCCTTTCACGTCTTCTCTGGGCTCTACCCCGAAATTTTCCCGACCAGGTTGGCATCCCCGTGTCCAGTCTACCTAATTCACCTACTTCTGCTAAACAACCTACTAGGTTCTCTGTTCCACTACCCGGAACAGCAGCTGGGCGGAGCCTCCCCGGGTGGGGCCTGCGCTCCGCCGCGCCCCGGGCGGGCAAGCTGGGAAATCTCACGGTCTCCTCAGTCCCACGTAGCCGTCATCTTGCCTCTCCCCGCGGCCACTCGAGCAATCTGCGCTCCCTTGAGAGCTGAGGTCTCCAGGCACCGGCGAAAAGGTCCTTACAAACTTAAGATGTGGAGACGCGGGCGTCAAGTGACCGAACCTGCGGGCTCCAGGTGAAGGGGCGGGGCGGGATGGCACAGAGCCAATCCTAG